>NC_136876.1:32200146-32862646 GCF_949152265.1 Phoxinus phoxinus
TCAGTCACTCATAGGCTGTTTACACAGTCAGCATTTGGGATTTACAATCATATTCAAAGCCAAGCCAATTTTTTCACAGTGACTCAATTAAAAACGGGGACTTGCAGAACACTGGAAAGTCTTATGTAAAATAAATGTGTCCAATCAAGGTGAATATTTCTCCCACCAATCTTGATTAAATAGCAACTTTGGATGCTTTTTTAATATTTTTATTTAAGTGTAGAGCACAACGCTTGCGTTTCACATAGGTCACAAAACTGATGGGAGCAGTGCCGGTAGAACACAGCGATTGGATCTAAAACCTTGGGATATCAAACAGCTTGTTTAACCAGCTCTGTGAGTCACCAGAACACCAAAAGAAAATACACTCAAGACACTGACCGATAGACAACTAGTTTTCCAGTGTGGTTTTGTTCACCCAGCACAGGTCTACAGAGTCATCTCTAGATGCGGCTGTCCTGAACATTTAAGGGAGTGATGCTGGTCATAAATGCTTTTGTGACTCTCATTAATAACCAAATTGTGTGAAAATAACCATATCTAGCGGCGGACAATAGTATTTCCTGACGCATCAATGCAGTCATGATGCATTCGGAGTTTCCTACAGTATTCAAAGTAAAGCCTCTAGGGAAGTCAGTTACACACCATGAATAGCGATAACAATCGTGTTATGTGTGTGATTTACGTGATGTTTGTCATTCGACTTGGACACTGCCCAGTGCACATCTCCTTGGGTTGGGGGGCGAGAAACGGAAGATGAGAATTAGGGTACATAGTAAGATGAAGGGGGGTGTGTGTGGAAGAGAAACTAATGCTACAGACTTAACATGCAAACAGACAAACAAACAAAGGTGTTAAGAAAGCAAGGAAAAGGGAATAAGTAGACAAACGCAAATGGAAAAAATAAGAGAAGATCCCGATTACCACAAACCTCTAGCTGCCTACAGATCACACACAATGATTGGCAGAGGAGAGGCATGGGAAACAAGAGCGTGACAAACACAGCTCGGACACAAGACGCGCACACATGCAGCGATGGCTGTCACCGTCCATCCGGACCAGCTGCTAGGAGTTCTGCGATATAAATACACCACTGGCGTTTGGTGGAAAATAGCCCTGACACACTAGATCTAGAAAAGGAAAACGGGGGGCAAATAAACCAAAGCTCAGATATTGCTGTGTGTTTGTGTGATTGAGGAAATAGTATGCACTGTATACTATGTTCTGAGTGTAAAATAATTAATTGACAGTGATAGCCATTGCTTCCTGCGGTGTGTAACGTCACTGTGTGCACTGTGTGTGGCAGTTCTGCTCTCCACACCCCTCCATAGACAATAGTGCAGGAGCAGGAATCATTTGGTTCAGGCAGGCAGCCAGGCCACCTCTCCTGCTCTCTCTCGTGTCCTTCTGACCAGCACTCTGGGACGGTGGCTGCTCCAAACAATACTGAATAGATCTGACCACGAGACCTGAGAAATCTTGATGAAAAGATCTGCCCCGTTCATAACTAGACACATGAAAACATACTTCTACAGCTTGTTAAAAATGATTGGACATGAATACATGATTCAAAGTGATACTATATTGAGAGACATTATATATATATATATATATATATATATATATATATATATATATATATATATATATATATATATATATATAGAGAGAGAGAGAGAGAGAGGAGAGAGAGAGAGAGAGAGAGAGAGAGAGAGAGAGAGAGAGAGAGAGAGAGAGAGAGAGAGAGAGAGAGAGAGAGAGAGAGAGAGAGAGAGAGAGAGAGAGAGAGAGAGAGAGAGAGAGAGAGAGATAGATATATATATATAGAGAGAGAGAGATAGAGAGAGATAGAGAGAGAGAGAGAGATAGAGAGAGAGAGAGAGAGAGAGAGAGAGAGAGAGAGAGAGAGAGATATATATAGAGAGAGAGATAGAGAGAGATAGAGAGATAGAGAGAGAGAGAGAGATATATATATATAGAGAGAGAGATAGAGAGAGATAGAGAGATAGAGATAGAGATAGAGAGAGAGAGAGAGAGAGAGAGAGAGAGAGAGAGAGAGAGAGAGAGAGAGAGAGAGAGAGAATAATATAATAGCCAGACATACCTGAGAATCTCATTTTAGTGAATATACCCTAAAATAAAGTTGCCTTAGTGTAACTGGAACAGAGAGGACAGCATTGAGAGGAGGAGAGGCATCCGGCATGCAAGCCTCTGGAATACAGAGCGAACCAGACAGAGAGACAGAGACGAGAGCTGCCTGCGATATTATCTACATGCCTAGTCAGCGAAAAATGCAGTCCCAGTTGCACAAGCACCATGCCAGCACATAATGACAGAGGGTACTGTACACCGAATCACTGTGTTGGACAGAAAGGAGGACAGAATGATGAGAGAGACAGAGAGATAGTGAGAGAGTCAGACAGAGCAAGAGTGAGAGACAGAGAGAGTGAGAAAGCGTTACAAGGAGCCCTAAAGAGACAGGAGGAGGAGAGCAGAGCGTGCAGATACAAACCGGGTCAGAGCTGCTTAGCTAATTGGGGCCAATTCGCTGCAGGAGAGAAATGTCGAACACCCCAAGTTGTGTACAATACTGAAAATATCTGAAATGAACTGTCCTACACAAACACTAACACAAAAAAACAAAAACACACAAGATACTGGGCACTAGAGTGCTCATACACAGTTACACACATACACCACTTTCTCTCAATCAAAAGGCATACATTTCCTCTAGCCTATGTGAGGTGGACGACACACCGAGTGGTTCATGTCTAAATCAGGTCAGTTTAGCTTGAATCAAACGGAGCAGACGCACAGACCAGTTGTGTAATTAAATTGATAGCGTGTCTGCGCATCAAAGGGCTGCCTCCCAAGTCTGTCAAATCTGATTGCCTCAGAGTGAATGTATTGATGGAACACTTTAGTTTAACCACTAAATGTCTCTGCATAGATGTATTATTCTAGCTTTGAGTTGACGCACATGCGCATCTTCTAAAGAGGCTTTTTCTTTCTCTCTCTTTCTTTCTCTCTTTCTTTCTTCTTTCTTTCTTTCTTTCTTTCTTTCTTTCTTTCTTTCTTTCTTTCTTTCTTTCTTTCTTTCTTTCTTTATGCTTAGAGGACTCCATTTGCAAGATAGAGTGAACTAAACAGCCTGTTGTGGTTCAACGTCAAACCTATAAAACCTATGCAGCACGTGTGTTTGTAGCTTGCGTTGGCGTGTCAGTCAAAACACTAATTACTGATTAAAGGAACAAAGCATAAGCAGATTTGTTTTAACTAAAGTTAATAATCATTTAGTGGGATTCTCTTTCAAATCTTAATCATATTTTGACTGATATTATTGACATTATCACACCATGTCTACACCGGATGCGAGCGGCTCAATAAGACAAAAAACAACAACAAAAGAAACCATTACAATCAGTGATGCTGTCTACACTGGATGTGGCGCGAAACAACAAATCCCCGGCAGTAAAATGATGCCTCATTCTATTTCTGAAGTACTCCAAGCACTCACGCTACTTCTGACACTAAGGAGAAATAGATTTGGAACAGTTGCTTTGTCACTGCACTGAGATCCCTAAATGAAGAAACCCCTAGAAAACAGTAAAAAAAAATAATGGGCTACTTAATTTATCATTACAATATCCAAATATGATATTAAATCCCACAGAAAAAATGGCTTCCATTTGAGACATGCTGTCTTTGCATTTGAACATTGCATATTTTAAACAGTAATGTTACACGCATTTAACATGTTAAATAAATGTTAGCCAATACAAACGTATTTAAAGAAAGACAGTTGACAATGAATAGACATGAGTCCAATAATAGCAAAACGAATCACTTATTCTAAAAAGAATATCAAGTATAAGTTAGACAAATCCGACATATAATGAGGGCTGTGTTAAAGGACAAGTTCGATAGATTCAAGATTTTACACTTAAAGCCCTGTTTTCAGATCGTTTCTGATGAAATAGAACGGTTAAGATCGAAATTTGGACACATGCTGCTGCCCCGAGAATTTTCGGTTTCTGTGGTAACTTAACTTTTAAAGAAGGAGGGCTAACTGTATTGTGGCATATACTGCGGCTATCACGAGGTCCCTTGGCATCCTCCTACACTGAAGCTAAATCAAAAGACCTCATCCAGGACTTGGATAGGGCAGTTACTCAATTTTTTTTTGAAATCATGGGTAAAAGATCAAAATGTATGTCTTGATCAAAGTGTCTGGCCAATGTTGAATTTTATATCGTGACTGTGCATGTCTGTTTCTACATTTAACCTTTTCTACAGTGTGCCATCCACTTCACATTTTAAACACGTCAAAATAAACTTATTTCCCTCAGGAATCCTATCTAACATCCACACAAGCACACACCCATCCTCACTGACATCTGTGATCCAAAAAAAACACAAAAAACAACAACAGCAAGCTGATCACAGTGATTGGTACAATCCAACAGATCTGCTTCATCTGTGTCTTTATTATACAGTCACACAGGTGATGACACCAGATGTGTTCACTGAAGGCCGTGGAGTGGAGAACAGGGAAGGGGGTCTACAGCGGCCTTCAGAAAGGGAGTGCTGACTTATTTACCAAAAGGATATGATATGACTATCTCTAAAATAAGGGTAGGGGCTGACCATTAAGGTGGTGTGGCTATCCCTGACTGGACCAATCATTCACACTCTCACACACAGGAAGCAGCTGTTCTAGTCAACAGTACCAAGTGAGGTGTGCGGCCTTACCGGTTCTATGGGTTTGTCCAATGAGGCCTGTTCCAACTCCAACTGACCTTCCTCATACTGGTCAAAGTGATTTCCACCCTGAGAGGAGAGAGGGAAAGGAAAGAGACAAGGAAGATGATAGATTAAAGCAGAGCAAACATTCCCAGTAAAATTATTTATGGGCTAAAATGAAAGATGTTCCTCAATGTTTCCCCTCTAAAAATGAAATTGCATACAAAACAAACAGATACCGCAATGTTTCATTCTTAAAGGAAATAGTACCGAAACATCCAGTTTTAATGAACTGATTCTTGGCTTCATGGTTAATGAAAAAATCCTGACAAACCGGATCATTCATCTGCCTCGATTCCAACAGCAGGAATTTAATCAGATGAGAAAAACGAGGTCACCTTGAAAGGGAGGAGGGGGTGATTTCCAATCCACCTGCTCATCTTTTTCTCTATGAAATATAGGTCAGCCAATCTAGTAGTTTTTCCTCTTTATTCTATTGCATTTTTTTTTATCTTTTGCCACTTGCTACTGATTAGAGAAAATTTGCAGGCAGAGGAATGATAATTTTGGGCTGGAATCAAACCCGTGTCTGTAATATGAGTGTCACAACACTTGGTCTAGTACAACAAACCAGGGACCAGTCTTAAAGACAAAAGTAAGTTTGTGTAAGACAACAACAGAAGTAGTAAAAGATCTATTCTTCCAAATTGTGATCTACATCCTAGTGTATTGAGAAAAAAAAGTGGGACAGGGACTTGGAATTATCTATAGGTTGTTGATTTAAATGCAACCTTGAGGTTGATTGTAAGAAAGGAGCCGGGTTTAGGCTAACCCTTGTGCGTCAATAAAAAATACAAATAAAAACACACATGGGTTCATAGAGGACAAAAATGTCTGTCAAAAAAATGTGAAGCTTGGGAGCATAGATTTTAGTTTGGTCTCATTTTAAAGAAGACTCATAGCAGATTATTGTGGAAGTAAAAAAAAAATAAAAAAAATTACAAAGTGCAACAAACAAACAAGTTATAGAGGAATTAAAGTGAGTATTTGCTTTACAGGCCAATCCTGGGAAAATGGCATCATCTTGTATAAATAGTAAAACATTTTATTTTGAAGCCTTACCAACAGAATGAGAGCCTATTAATAACAAAGATTGCATAATTTATAGTCAGCCCTGAGATTAAAAATTGCAGTTTCAATGGGGACATTTTTGTCCTTAAGGTCCTGAGTGGAACTATTTTGTGTACCTAGTGCAAAATGGATAATTAAAGTAAATGGGGTGAAATAGTAAAATTCCAATAAATATACACACCTGGCATTAACACAGGCAAAATTAACAAAAAAACAAAACTGAAAAAGACAAAAATGTCCATAAGGTCGAACAAAGGTTAAGCAGTTGATCCAAGCATGTCACCAGAGAGACGATTGTCGTCTTGTTCACTGGAAGATTGAGCTGTTTTGATTAAAAACAAGCTAAAAAAAGAAACATGAAAGAAAAAAAAGAAAAAAATAGGTGAATCATTCACACTAAAATGCATAAAGAAAATGGTCCGGGTGAATTGACTTGAATCTTTTATTTAACCTCTTTAAAACTAGGGATGTCAACGATTAATTGACGATCGATTAATTGTCGATAATACATTAAATCGATACAACTTCTCGATCATCGATTAAGCAGGTTCATGCGCGCTGCTCAACCGCGAAACAAAGCGAGCGTGTTTTGTTTGGGACCATTTTACACCTTCATTATGACTATAAGTTTGCGTGTTCATTCGCAGCCTTTTGTTTTGTGCAAATGTAAGTTGTAATGTTGTGTTTGTTTTGTGTATGCCTATCTATATCTGATTTATCTTATATTGGATGCATCCCTTGAATTAACGCTGTAGTGCGCGTGATCAGCTTCAGCGCGCGCAGCTCAAACGGCACTGCACGACTAATAATGACTATTGGGAGGACTGTCATATTACATAACATTATAAAGAGAACAATATTGTAATAAAACATTGTGCATTACTTGAGTTTAGTTGCCGTGTCGCGTTGCTCCAGGAAGAGCGCGTCCACAACATGATAATTCTGAATGAATGGCACGTAGCCTAACTTAGTTCAAGTTCACTTGTGCATTCGCGTCATTCGCAGAATGTGTTGTAACATAAAACATAAAGGACAATAAGAACAATGAAAACAACGGGTTTGAGGAGTCTGAGGAGAAATTGTTCTCCACATTTGTTCTAGAAAAGAGAAAATAAACTAATAAAATTAAAAGAGATGATCAACGCCTAATGATAAATGAAATAATTCCAGATGGAAAGAAGAGACAGACTGTGACAACCCTCTGGGAGACCTTTCCTGGGAAATACATTTCCATCTTGCACACATTCTACTCTCATCCCGTCTGCTGGTAATGCAGTCATCTGCCTGACGACAGCAGGATCAGTGACAGTTTGAGTCCAGTCCCCTCATGGCAAAAAAGTAACTATTGTTTCTATGATATTTGTTATGAAAAACAGTAGACTAAAGACATTTAGTACAATAATGCACAAAAACTGCTATAGCCTAACAAAAAAAATATGGTAATTAAATTCCATTACTCCTTTAAAGGGCCCCTCTTATAGATTTTTTGAAAATTACATTTCATGTAGTGTGTAATATAGCTCTAAGTGAATGAAAACATCCTGCAAAGGATTTAAATCTGAAAGTGCACCATATATAAAGTTATTGACTTTCAAAAGTAAGAGTCGACTCTGAGAAACATACTCTGTAAATAAATTAGTACAAGTAAAATAATCGGTTGATGGACATGCACTTGTTAATGCTGATGCTGAGGAATTACAGTTGCAACATCTCATATTGTAGCCTACCTCAAACTGAGTAGTGCATCACTGAGAAACATCCTGCTCGAGTTGTCCTTATGATGGAGGTTCGGGTTGAATAACTAGGCTACCGTATTTTCCGGACTATAAGTCACACTTTTTTTCATTGTTTGACTGGTCCTGCGACTTGTACATCAAAATATGAGTGAGATGAACCAAGAGAAAACATTACCGTCTATCAGGGTGGGAAATTAACTTTTTTGCCCACCAGCCACAGTGGCTGGTGGATGCCCAATTTTACCAGCCACTTCTATTTTTTACCAGCCACTTTTTCCGGAATTCAAATTTAGAAAAGAAAGTGCACTAGCATATTTTGAATAGCTTCAATAATCTATTTTTTTATTATTATTAATACATATTTTCTTAATGTAGGCAAATAACAAGTGATGTGAAAAAAGCCTGCAAGACCATGGTAAAATTGTGTTTGGTCATATTCTACAGTAATTGTAGGCCTACATGTTTAATGGAAAAAAAAAAATATTGACTCATCTCTCAGTAATAGGGTTGGGCCAATAGGGCCGACTGTAAATCTGATATGAATAAAACAAGTCGGCAAATATATTTGAATGGATTGTTATAGGCTCTATGCACGATCGCTTCCGCGTTTTGTCTCAGCCCGCCCAGTTACATCCGGTGCTGCTGCGTCAGAAGCCGTTTTTGCATTAGGTGGAGATAATGGCAAATACACATTAATTGCCCAGATATTAACATAAATACATGCATAATATTCAATAAAAATGTACATGAATAAGACTTATTCATGTTCATTTATTTATTTTTATCGATTGCAAAAAAAATAACTAGATTAAACACACATTTTTGCTCTGATTAGCCTACTCACGATGGATCACCGTTAAAAAATGTTTTTAATATATTTTATAATGTAATAATTTCACATTTAATCTCCAAATTAATGTAGAAACAACAAAGAAAGTATATTTTAAATATTTGTCTAAAAGGTAGGACATATACAGAAATTGAATAAAGTTAAATGTTAAATTATACACAGATTAATCCTTATTAAAGTTGCAAAAGTTTTTTAGTCAAGAGCAGTGTGTTTTTCTCTGTTCCCTTTGTTCTGTGATTAACTTTACTGACAGAAAGCTTGTTGGCTACTGTCCCTTTAAGAGCAGCCGCTGACAGAGACACGGATCTCACACGCGCATCATTCTCACAACTCTTTGTTACTTTAAGACTTTATTTAACTAATTTAAGAGTGCTCAGTCTGCTCTTAATGAGGATACTCGTCAAAACGGACATGTTGGCATAATTGCGTGTGTTAGTTCGGTCACCTTCAAGCCGAAAGAGAAATAGATTCTGGCGCTCAATTTGTCTTGAATGGTTTAAAAGCATTTGCACGAATAAAAGTGCATCATATAATGTAACGCCAGCCGAAAGGATGACAGAAAAAACAGATGATGCGTTAATTACGTTAAATATTTACCACGGAGTCTTCTCTTCCCATTTCTACCAGTGACGCTTTATTCAACTTCCAACGTCGATCTGCGCACCTCAACAGCGCTACTGAGTGGTAGGTTGCCAGGTTGAGCTCACAAATGGGTTGAAATGTGATGTGTTGATTGCGCGAGAAGGGTGGGTTTCATACAAGATCTGGCAACTGGGCAACCATGGAATAATATTGATGTGATTATTCATCGTTCATGGGAATACAGATTACGGGAGTTTCACGGGAGAAATTACAAAACGGGAGGGGGGCGGGAGATGGGTGTGAAATACGGGAGACTCCCGGGGAAAACGGGAGTGTTGACAGGTATGATTATGTGGTAGCCTATATGACAAGCACTGAGCGCGTCAGGTTTTTATCGACTGAAGTGACGATCGCCAGTCGTTCGCACCCGCCACTGTGGCTGGTATACAAGTCAAAGTCTCCCGCCACTTTGAAAAAGTACCCGCCATTGGCTGGTGGCGGGTGCTAATTTCCCACCCTGCCGTCTATAGCCGCGAGAGGGCGCTCTAGTTGGCGGAGTTGTTCAGAAGCGACACAGAGGAAGAACTGAATGGATTCAGTGTAGTGGAATGAGATCACGGGAGCTTGGTGAACTTGCTTATCGGTAACTTGCTCGTTGGACTCGCTGGCTAATGTTAATTTAGCCTATTCAGCTTATTATGTGATATCTCTGCGCCCAAGTAGCAGTGATTCGCCTGTGCGTCACCCTAATAATAAATGCCTAGGAAATCGCATAGTCTTAATCTGCGTCGCTATTTGTACTCGTTGAGTAATTCGGTTTTTTTTTTGGATCACTTTTACTCAGGACATGCTAGCTGGCAACAAAGGATTCCATTCCATTTGCCCACCTAGCCTATCTAAATGTAGGAAAGACGGTGAATAAGCCCTATTTCAAAAAACGGTGACTAACAGACCAACCAATCTCGGTGTAAAATTAAATAAGTATGCTATCCTCTTTCTGAAGTCTTTCTTTTGCCCCCCTGTAATTTTGCTCATTTTGAAAATTGTCATTATGATCCCCCTCTACAAATAGTGGATTACTTATATAGCCTACACAGGGCTCGCAAAATTTAAAAATCGCTGGTAGCCCTTCGGGCAGGCACTCTTCAGATTTTGGTAGCCCGGAATAAATTTTACTAGCCCAAATAAAAAGACAATTTTTAATAGAGGTCGACCGATAGTGGATTTTACCGATAACGATAGCTAGGTTGGGCCATACTTGCCGATAACTGATTAATGAACCGATAGTTTTTAAAATTGATACTGGATAAAAACAAACATAACACTCCAAGTAAAACAGTGCTGAACTTTATTATAAAAATAAAAAAACTGTATTGAACCATGAAAACATGCTAAATGAAATAAATATATAAATGTGAATAAATATTTAAGTCAATAAAAGACATTCATTCAAACTGAAACAAAAAGTAATACTCTAAATAACAAATAAAACCAGTTACATTCAAAATGTAACTATTTAACTGTTCTTTTCAAGCCAACTTAATTAATAAAAAAGTAACAAAATTTGTTGAAGATTAAAAAAATGAAATAACCGAAATCGAATGCTTTTCTGATTCGTTTATGTTTCTGTCGACTGTATGAACATATCAGTTTGCTTACGTCTCTAGCTTTAAATATGCAACTTCTCTGCATATTTATGCATAAAAGTGACCAGCTGGATATGAACTAATGCAAATAGAGGTAACACTTGTGACATTAAACATTCGGGTCGGACTTACGTTTATGTTTGTCTGTGTTTTAACCGCTTGAGGTACTACTAATGTTAGCGTCCTCTCAGCCTCGAAGGCAAACAAACATACTGTTGTGCTGTTCTTTCTCTACTAATGCAGCATTTAGTCAACAAATTAATCACTTAATGATATGACAAAATGTACTGTATACATACATTTGAGCTGTCAGTGCTTTAAACGCGCATCTGATGTCAGCGCTCTCCACGCAGCATGTGCTCTCAGTGCAGCACGCAGAATCTCGTGTCGAAATAAACAACATGAGGCGATAGTTTTTATTACACCTCTAGAGGCCGCTCTTGTACTGCATCATGCCAGCAGACCCTTCTCAGCTCTTACACTGAGTAATGAATGACAGCGTGCGCTTCTCAGCCGCTCCAGCAATGGACGCAACCAGGAAAAACTATCGGTATATATTTTTGCCGATAACGATAGTTCCACCAGTCAAATATCGGTGCCGATTAATCGCAAAACCGATGAATCGGTCGACCTCTAATTTTTAATGTAGAAAATTGGTTAGGAGTCAAAACATGAATCAAAAACTTTTTCAAAACCCAAATATCATCAATTGGATATAAAATAATCAAATTAGAATCATCAATACAAATAGGCCTGTTCTAACTGAACTGAAATTTGTGTGACCACTGACCAGTATGGAACATGAATCAGTCTGTGTCTGTGGCTCAGCCCCCAATGAGGGTATGATAATAATAAAAAAAGGTAACACTTCGGGGGCCAATCGCCAATAATTTTCTGGGGGGCCTGAGAATTTTTTTATTTCTCTGATCTACATATACATTTTAAGATGTTTTGAAGGCAAAAAAAATTGGATAACGATAGCTTTAAAACCATATCATGCAGCTGATTATTTATCTCTCCTCATCAGCATCACACTCTTTTTCTCTTTGTTTTTCTCTTGCTCTGGCTCTTCCCCTCCTAACGCTGAGCTTTGACTGATATAGGCTTTTCATTTTTGTCTGTCAGTGAAGAAAGTAAACTTAGGGTCAACTGATGGGTTGATTTATGAATCATTTTCTCAGACAGGTTCATTTACTGAAAGCTACTAGGAAAGCTAGGTAGCCTAACTAAGTTTATTAAATTAATTCACAATATACACATTCATTATTGATCTTATTCCTAATACAGGGCCGTAGACAGGGCTTTATAATCAAAGAGGTCCTAAATTTAAGGTTGTTAGGGGGTAACATTTTTTTACTTCTCTGATATGTGCATTTCAAGACGTTTGAAGGCCAAAAAAAGGATAAGAAATAGCTTTAAAACCATGTCAGCGGGCAGTAGATTATGTCAATACCTGCTCTCACTTCTTATTCATTACTTACTTTTTCTCAGTCTCCTCATCTTGCCAGTCTCTTGCCCTCCTAAAGCTGAACTTTTTTAATTTACTGAAGGCTACAAATTGTACTATATTAACATGTACAAATTCATTATTAATCTTGTGCCTAACATGATGAAAACGGCTTTGTTAATGCGTCTTGTCCCCTTTACAATGACAGTAAACTACTTACATTAAATGAGTCACGTTACATAGGCCTAGTATTTTCAGTTCAAAATGGCGAAATTAGACAAAAGTATATTCGTTTCCGTGAGTATTTTTCTCATTCGTTTAACATTTACGACCTAAAAAAACTGTACATTAGCAGGAAATGTAGCACAATATGGATGTGAAAGCAGTTATAATTAGCCTGTGACAATAAAAAATAGTTTTGGTTCAAATCAACTAATAATCGTGATAATTAATCGTGATCTCAATATTGATAAAAATAATCGTGATTATCATTTTGGCCATAATCGTGCAGCCCTAATCTCGATAACGATATATTGTTACACCCCTTACAGTATATTGCATTTGTGCATATGCTCTTAAAGTGACTGCAGCCTAATAAACCTGCTGCTGTCTGTCATGTTAATTTAAGAACAAAAGACAAGAGAAAAATCAATCGCTGCTCTCGACTGAATAACTTTTGTAACTTTAATTGTAAGCATTAATATTAGGGCTGTCAAAAGATTAATCGCGATTAATCGCATCCAAAATAAAAGTTTGTGTTTACATAATATATGTGTGTGTACTGTGTATAATTATTTATATATATAAAAACACACACAATCATGTATATATAAGAAAAATTGGTTATATTTATATAATACAAATTATCGATTAATTCATTAATCATTAGTTGATTGACCTTATCGATCAATTAACGATTAACTGACTATTTTCCTGAGAATGTAAATTTCTCTCGTTATCAATAGTGTCTTTAACATAAAAAGCAAAATATTGCTTATATACTGAATAAAAATGCATGTTATATTGCTCAATTGATGTTTTATTGTAACAGTTGTTTAGGGATGTCAATTTTCACAAATTCCCATGATCGATGGATGAATGTTTCGATGTCATTGATTATTTAATAATCAAATATAATGACTACTATACAACGCGTCACCAGCGCCGCCTCAGATGCGTGCAGAATGTGTGACTGTGGACGTGCTCTCCCTGAACACCGCACTGAAGACGGCAACTAAACCCAATGCATTCACAACCATTTAATACAATAGTGTTCTCATGTTATGTAATATGTCAGTCCCAAATTATTCATCGTTATTATTATTAGTCGTGCATTTCTGTTTGAGCTGCGCGCGCTGAATGAAGGCTACGCTACCGTTAAACTGGAGCACTTAGTTCGCTAGCGCGTTATTTAACTCAAAGAAACGCATCCTATATGAGATTCATCAGATATATTCAAAATAAACATAATATTACAAATTATTTCTGCACAAAATGACGTGAATGCACAAGTGAACTTGAACTAAGTTAGGCTACGTGCCATTCATTCAGAATGATCATGTTGTGGACTAAACTCAAATAATGCACAATATTTTATTACAATATTGTTCTCTTTATAATGTTATGTAATATGACAGTCCTGCCAATAGTCATTATTATTCGTGCAGTGCCGTTTGAGCCGCGCGCGCTGAAGCTGATCACGCGCACTACTAATCCAATATAAGATAAATCAGATATAGATAGGCATACACAAAATAAACACAATATTACAACTTACATTTGCACAAAACAAAAGGCTGCGAATGAACACACAAACTTATAGTCATAATGAAGGTGTAAAATGGTCCCAAACAAAACACGCTCGCTTTGTTTCGCGGTTGAGCAGCGCGCATGAACCTGCTTAATCGATGATCGAGAAGTTGTATCGATTAAATGTATCATCGACAATTAATCGATCGTCGATTAATCGTTGACATCCCTAATTTATATATAATATAAATTATATAAATGTATATATTATACAGTATATAAATGCAATTATTCCTTAAATATATATATGAATGTGTGTGTATTTATACATAATAATTCTACACAGTACACACATATATTATGTAAACACAAACTTTTATTTTGGATGCGATTAATCATGATTAATCTTTAGAGAGCCCTAATTAATATGCATTTAATTTTTTACAATGAAAACTAGGCTATAGTGTTAGCCTATTTACATTTGGTTACTTTTATTTCAGTCAGTAGTATTTCTTACCTGAATAGCTATACTTTTAGACACACCTGAAAACTTAAAGACATGTTTAGGCTATTTAATTTGTTTGTTTATTCTATTGTACTTATACTTATTGTTTGTGCTATCGTTTGCAATTTGTTCTTATTCTATTACTGACGGTTTAGCTGTTTAGTTTTTTTGGTAAATCTAGTTCAAGGATTTAAATAAAGCCTCCCTGTGCGGTGCCAACTATTACAACAAAATTACCCACATTTTTATTTTAACAATGATCTATATGGTGGTATGGCAGTTCTCCCCATGGTATAGAAAATCTAAATATTTTTCAAGGTATTGTATCGAAGTTGGAAATTCCTGTATCGTGACAACACTACTACATACAATTTGAATGTCCTCTCTGAGAAAATCTCAGACTGAAATCTACATTGATCTATTGGCAGCCAGACATCTTTGTTTGGAGAAAAATTAATTCCATAATATACAACTTGCCACTTGGCTGGCAGTGTATAGGATAAGCACCTAGAGATCACTGTAGTGGTTGATGTGCAACTACGCCATCAAAACTCATGCATATGCCAAAATATATATATATATATATATATATATATATATATATATATATATATATATATATATATATATATATATATATATATATTGCGGTCCACTGTAGGGACATATGCGTGAACGTGTTCATTCTGACAATTGAAAAATTGCCAAGGCAAAGCTCTCAGTTTGGCTGCTGGCTCTAAACTAAGGGGTTCACAATGTTCGTGGGCACTCTAATAAAAGCCTGTTTGTTCCAGTCAATACATCATGAGCAGCCCAACTGCGTGGTTTTAGAAACCCTTCTTTCAGATTGGGTGCTGAACTCTTCTTTGATAACATGGCCCATCTGCCTGTGCACATCAGTGAGGGCAACACTTGCTAAAGCTCTAGATAAAGCAGAAAACCTTCCCAGAAGGACCATTAAGCGTTATATTTAAGAAACCCTCATGACAAGCAACATGACATTTGTCAAAACAAAAACAACATTCCTTATGCATTGCCCAAGAACATCTACAGCAGGATTTCTCAAGAAATGCACAGAACATGTTATAAATATCACTCGATAAACAGACACGCACATATTAATCACGAAATCGACATGTCAACAACACTCCAAATGACCAAGCAGTAAAGATGCCAGATCTGGAATCAGCATAATGCTATAGGCCTATACAATGCATCTCTTTTATCACATTGTGTCCCAGCGTCAGTAACGTTACTCCAGACGTCGTAATTGTATTTTTTTTTTTTATAGCTGGCATAACTTGCAAATCAGGTAAGTTATGCAAAATGCAGTACAAACATGCCATTGTGCTACGAGACAAAAACAAACCAAACAATGCTTGTATTATTCGCATATAGTCACAACCACGAGCAGACACAGGACATGATATCTCGGCTAACGTCCTAGCAAAGATAAACTGCACAATGGGGATTAAAAAGAGCTTTAACTACAAAACTCAGCCTTTAATTGTGAAGTTTCACAAGTAAAAGCGAACATTTTACATTCAACTCATGCATATTAGAGTCAGGTGGCCGTTAGTCAATGAGATATTTGCTCATATTCTCCTGACTGAGGCGTTTATCTCTCAGTGCCAGGCCGGGTCCAGCCTGCGGTCATCCTACCAGCGTCTCAAATTAACAACATACCACTGTCAACCACAAGGGGTCAAATAACGACACGTCTCAAACGTCAATGACCATTTGGATATTTTTTTGGAAATTCTTAAAAATGTATGAGGTAGCACTACGTTAAACTGGAAAGCGACACGGACACCTCACTGGTCTCGAGCTCAATGCTAAACTGGGACGATATCGCTGTTCTAGTGTCACAGTTGCAGCACGAGCTCAGCGGCTTAAACAAATAACACCAAACTGTACAGAGCACGATTCTCCAAAATACACAGTGACCAAGCAAGGTTTGGATACGTGCAGTTCCTGTAGCTTTTTTTTTACCTGGAAATCACGTTCTTCGTTGAATCTAGAGAATCTGTCGGCCATTTTCTCTCCTGTTCGCCTCGTCTCCTGCGTTGCGACTTGTTCCTCTGTTGATTGAAACGCCCAGTGAAGTAGGCGGATGAGCGATAGACCAATGGCAGTGCGCCATTGTTGATTGATCTGCTGGTTGTCCAATCATCTAAGCGCGTCGTACTCTGAACGCATTGGCTTTAGAAGAGATTGTTTTGAACCATCGCTGGTGTTTGTTGTTCATAGCATGAATGGTGCAATGTACGACAGCTGTGCATTGGTCGCAGAGAAGGGCCTTGGACACTTTTACAAATTTTACACATAGCCTACTACGCTTTAAAATGTGTCTTGCATTTGTCTAGTAGGCCTACTATTTTACAGTAATAGTAGTACTATTACTGTTGATAAATGTTGATAAATTAACTAATAGTAATTAAACTTCAATGACAATAGTCAGTATGTTTTTATTTTATTATTTCTAATTCTAAACATGTAGCATTTATCATTCATGTGATTCTTTTTATCGGCTGTCTTTTGTTAGTTAACTTATTGGGGGGGGGGGGGGGGGGGGGGATCACAATAAGTTCACATTGGCTCACAAGCTTGCCAAAAAGTTAAAAAGCATTTGAATCAACTGAAAAACTCTTGCATCTCAATCCTCAGCTTAGCTATAACAGCATTATGCAAAATGAAAAGAAAAAATATAGGAAACTTGTGTAGTATCGTAATATGATATATACATTTCTTCAATAAATAAAGATATTTTCAAAAGCAAATAAGGGGTGAAATTGTAGCAGAAACTATCTATACATTTAGAATAAGCTTATAAAAATAAGATAATAAAAGCTTGCCAAAAAGTTAAAAAGCATTTGAATCAAATGAAAAACTCTTGAATCTCAATCCTCAGCTATAACATCATTATGCAAATTTAAAAAGAAAACAGATAGGAAACTTGTGCAGTATTGTAATATGATCTATACAAAATTTCTCCAATAAATAAAGGTATTTTCAAAAGCAAATAAGGGAACTTATAGCAGAAACTATCTAAAAATGTAGAATAAGTAGCTGGCTCTATACCTCAGAAAGCAATGACTCAAGTTACTATACATCATAAGGCCTCCCATATATAAAATGTATGAGATTTAATTGTTCAGACAAGACAATATCTTATTGTTAAAAAATAAATAACTCAGCACTTCTGGCAAGGTTTGTGAGTTTGTAACAAATGTCATAGCTAATCAAATTTTTTAAAGATTCTTCCAAAAATTCCAAAAGTCAAACAAAGTTTTTCTGTGGTTTTAGTTTAATCAAAAACATGAAAAACGAAATAAATGTATAAAATAATACGGGTTTACATCATTTGATTATAGATCAAATTCTGCATAGCTTTCCAAGAAAATTGGTCATTTTTATTATCTGTATTTTCATTGGATGGAATTGTTACATGGAGTTGGACATGTAAACATTCCTCAGGATTCCCAGGATGGTGGCTGAGTGTGGCCCATTTTCAAAATCATATTGCTTCAACTCAACTTTTTTCCCCACACCCGGATATTTCGTTTCCCAAAGAAAGTAGCCTATTTATGTATCCTATGCCAATATGCCAGTAGATGGTGCTGCAGACCAAAATATAGGCAAAATATGAATGTTGGTAAAAAAATGATAATAATTGAAGATTTATGCACAAATGAAAACCTAACAAAAACGAACAAGTATGGTTAGATATGTCACATTTACATTATTTCACATTGGGCTACATTCTCCTACTGCTACTAGCCTACTACTATTATTACCTACTAATAATAAAGTAATAAAAACAATGAACAATGTTTTCTACATTGTTTCGAATTGAGATGCTGAACTTATTATGGTTATATAGTGGCTTGATGTGACTGAATTGAAAGCTATGCTATGATGTTCCACACGTAGCTATTGATCTGTAAATATGTATTTTTTATTGCACTGCTGTGGCGGAAATTCACAAAACAATTTAGAAACAAACACAACAATGTGGCTATTTAACCTAAACCTCAAAGCTGCTTTTAGGGAACTTCTTTCGATATGAATCTTCAGTCGTGCTGTCACATTCTGTGTCTCACAACCCAGTGAGCTGCCTATCTAGACAGCCGCTTGAACGCGATTGTGATGCCCGAACATGCTGTCTAGGTAGGCAGCTCACTAGGCTTTGACACGCAGCCTCAGTCTTCCTGTCTCAGGCTACCAGAAGAGCTCGACACCGTTCGACACAAGACCATTCTCCTACTTGATTAAGTACAACTAAGGTAAGTCCCCTTAACTTTACTGAATTACCCTTATAGTGTCCGTCAGGAACGCCTGTCTTTAATTCCTATACCAGCTGAATTCACAAAATTTATTTTCAGAGTATTTTCTCCCTGATTTGTGCGAAATGGCGGCGCGAAGGAGGAAGTTAAAGCTCTTCTTTCTTTCATCGGTTTAAACCGTTTTATGCAAAACATCAAGGCGGCTTTCAAAATATAGTTAATAAATGTCTAAAAGATAATTGAGAAACAAATAGTCATTCACTTTTTAAAACGAGCACAAATCTGTTGGATGTAAAATGTAAGACGGTATAGCCTAAGGGTAGTTTTGTTTTTCTCCATATTATGTGTAACATTCATTATAAGTTAGATCATATTAAATTGCTCATCTTTAACAGTTACATTGAGTGTGCGAGCGAGCGTGCGTGCGTGCGCGTGTAATGATACAGTAATAATGCATACAGTTCATATTCCCTTCATATAGTACAAGAGTGCAGATGTCTATTATTTATGTAATGTAATACATATTTATGTAATGCTATGGAAATATTGTCTCATAGCAACAGCTCTTTATGCATTCTGTGTCTCTTGGTGGCAAAGGGGCCCCTGACAGTTATTCAGGGGGTCTGTTTGCAGTGGGATGATCAACAGATCCAAGCCTTGCAGGTCTCCAGTCCCTTAGTTTAGTCTTTTGAGCAGGACTTACTCAGGCCAAAAGCATCCTGTTCATGTGTGGGGGCGTGGATGAGTCACGCCTAATCTCTAAAAAATAATGTGTGTGTGTGTGTTAAAGGCAAGACACTACAGGCAAAAATTGTACTTCTAAAAACTCTTTCTGGCTGTTGACATTCATGGAGTGATAAAAAGAGATCTCTGTAAACATCTCTATTTTGAGATGTCTAATAAACAAAATGAAACGAGAATTCTGACATGGCTTTATGTTCAGATTTTTGTTGTGGAAATGTATGCACATTTGTGTACAATCAGATACCTCCTCATTTGCATATTTAAGCATAGTATTTCAGAAAACTAGATTTAATGTCTCAATCTACTGTGATTGAGGAAGTATGGTGATAGTTATTAGTTATTATTTTTTTAGTTAATTAGTTAAAGGGATTAAACTAGAAGGACTTAAAGGTAATTGGTTTACAGTTAGCAAATACACTACAATTAATGACTGGTCTTTCAAACACAGTCATTGTGAAGTGGACATTCCCGTTGGTTAAACCGATTTGTTTTGTCACAGACTTCAGCGGTTAAAGGCTGTCATTATAGCTCTTAGCATGTGTGTTTTCCTTCTCGTCCCCGTCCCTGGCCTCAATACCACACTGTTCCTGTTGAACATTCACACTTCCGTATGCCATGGCCCGTTGAATCTACTGTCTGTCATTTTGTGTATTCTTCCTCATCTGCCTGTCATTCTGAACTCTCACTTCTGCAAAAAACAACAACATTTTATCCTGTTGATTACAGGCTGTGAGTTTTGACGCATTGATGAAAAGTTAACGTCCAGTAACGAGTTTTTGTCTGTTACAAGCCAAACCGCACCATTTCCCTGAACTGTTAATTACAAATGACAAATTCAAGGTGTGGCTTAACTCCCAGTTCTGTAGTAGCCTAAAAATAATTGACTGTGACAAATGTTTTCAGTGTGAAATTTTCTTTGCTAGTTAGGCTATGTTTTCTCACTTTCTGTGGCTTTGAATAATAGATAGATGTGTGACTGTTATTAGAAAAAAGTTGGGGTTGTTGGTCAGATGTTTTTGAACAAAAGTATCCAATGCTCACACCAAGGCTGCATTTACTTGATCAAAAATACAGTAAAAACAGTACTATTATAAAATATTTTTACAATTTAAAATAATTGTTTTCTATTTTAATATATTTTTAAATGTAGTTTATTCCTGTGGTGGCAAAGCTTAATCAACATTCTTATTATTATTAATGTTAAAAAACAGTTGTTATGTCGAAATAAACTTTTCCCCAAATTCTTTGATGAATAGAAAGATTAGAAGAACAGTATTTATTCAGTTATTTAAAATATATATTTAAATAGTTACACTATACATTCCGATAGTCCACTTTAGACATTAGGCTATACTATTTGTAGGTACCATACCATTGCAATGACATTTCAACTAACTCTCATTAATTTGCAACTACACGTCAACTAACTCTCATTACAATATTAATGGACTGTTAGGTTAGGGTTAGTGGAATGAGTTGACTGACCTGTAATTTCAAGATTCAGTAGAATGTCTGTTGGATGACCATCAAAATGAAGAGTTAGCAGATATTAAGCAGACAGTCTACTTATACTCTAATGACTGCTAGTTGACATGTAGTTGCTAAGTTAGGCTACTTATAGTCAACAGAATGTTTAAAGGGGATCATCAAAATCAAGTGTTACCAAAAACCGTACTGAATTTTAATCAGTAATGTATCTTCTAAATGTGTTTTTTTGCCATAAAAATGTTTCAGCTCCATTTCCTTAAAACAGAAAATGGTGATATGTAATGGAATGAGCTTGTTTCAATATGCAGTAGTGTATTGACATACTTTTCGTCTGACAAGATTATTTGTAATTTAAATAGCCTAACATTTGATCAAACCGGTTATAAAAACAAACAAAATGTTAGTCACAGGAGTCATTCAGGAACTTTTTTTTCATCTAATTTTTGTGATAATTGTTGTCCTAATGTTTCTTTTTCTCTATCATTAGCAACATTAATAATTGGATAACTTCTTATAAAGCCTAAAGTTTAGTTTTGACACATAGTATACTCCATTTAATAGTGTGCGCGAACACAGGCGGTCAATATACTCGCTAGAAAGTTTTATCATTGTCCACTGTCTGCGCTGTTATGACCGATTAAAATGTCTCTGTACTTGTTTAAACTCAAAGTTGTGTTATCTCTTAACCCCCTTACACAAGCGGTTGTCAGCATGATATTGTAGTTTGTAGTTTGTGGTTGTTTTGTCTCCTCATTTTTTTTTTGTTATATTGCGAAACAATGGGCTGTGGCAATGTTTTTCCACCTTGTGGACAAACTAATTGGTACAAAAGAATTCAAGCCACATGTTCAAGGTAAGCATAGAGAATTCAAAATATGTCTGCGTGCGTACAATATATGTGTACTATGCTGATGGCGAAAGTTACGCATTGTACGCATACCAAAGCATATGCATAAAATGTTTATATATTTATTTATATTAAATATATTTATTTTAGGCTTTAGTATTTGAACAATGAACACACAGCTTTTAATGTTGAGTTGGCTATTACACTGTTGGGCAGAATTCTGGACGTTCTACTTAGGTCAGATATGGAAATCCATCGACAAATGATTGACTTGATATCAGCGAATAGAGACTTGTTTTCACATTTCCGGGGTTCTCTGAAGCTGAAGTCGTCATAATTGGGTAAACTTCTATAGTGGTAAACCAAAACTACAATAATTTTTTTTTTGCAATCCTATGGCTGCAGTTGCAATAGAAAAAAAAACGATAATAGCGTTTCTATGACTTTACTAAAGAGGAAAACAAATATTGAGAGATTCTGACATTGGTTAGAAGAGGGAAAGATCACAAATTTGCCGTCACTCCCTCAGACTCACGCAGCAATGTTAACTAGTTTTCTGTAATTTAATGCCAATGTAAATAAACGCAAGGTATAGTGTTATTATGAATGTACATTATATATTTATTTAAATAATAATATTTAAACTTTGATAGATTACACTGTTGAAATGTGTCATTATGGTCTATGAAAAGGGTCTATTGTGAGGAGGTATAGTTAATGAGCAGGATCTGGCCTTTGTAAGTTCAAATTTGTGCATCACGATGAGCTCTTCAACACCTCTACATACAAATTTGGACATTTTAAACACCAAAAGCTATTTGTTTTGAGTGATGTCTACCTTCTCTCACAAGAAAGAATTGGGTAAAAATGAAAATTCTGTCATCATTTACTACTCATCCTCACATTGTTCCAAACCTGTAGGCTATGACTTTCTTTCTTCTGGAGAACACAAAAAAATATATTTTGAAGAATTTCGGTTTCCTTAAAATATATATTTTTTGATGTTCCGCAGAAGAAAGAAAGTCGGACAGGTTTGGAACGACATGGGGATGAGTAAATAATGACATAATTAAAATTTTAGGGTGAACTGTCCCTTTAAGGTGATAAATGTCAAAAATTATAGATATAAGGAGACATAAATACAATCTTAGTTAAAGAACAAGATAATTTCAGGCAGGTGAAGTTACTGAGAGCCTGACTGCTGTCTCAGGAGGAGGAGGGGAGTGCATCTAGGGGAAATGGGGATGATTTCCTGTAAATCAGAGAGAGAGAAAGAGGTTGGGTGAGAGCGAGAGAGAGAGGGGTTGGGTGAGAGAGAGAATGGGAGGGACCGGCCTCTATAGAGTGTTAGTAAACGATTTCTCATGCATTGCTCTCTGGATTTGAAGCTGTATTTAAAAAGCGGTATGTTTTCTTCTCTCTCTTTTGCTTTTTCTTGTGTGCAAGATAAAAATTATACTATTTGCTAATCACCATTGAATGCAAATGACTATATTGTAATGAAAAGGGCTGTCAGTCTCTGCTGGGATTTCATGTGATCATGCTGTGTGTGTGTGTGTGTGTGTGTAACTGGTCGTGGTGTGAGGAACATTTGAGGAACAACAGGTTACTCGACTGCATGACTTTGTTTGTTGCAGCATATTTTCCATTGCTTAAGTTTGAAACGCTATGGGATGATTTTTATGTTCCCACAGTGCTGTGAGTGCTCTCTGAAGTCATTTCAGTGATGTAACAGCTTCCCCATTAGCTATCAAAATGGAGGATTCAGCTCCTAGCAGCCAATAAGCCGTTGGCAACATCTACACACTGTACACAGATGACGTTGGTTTTAGACGGAGGCCTGCTTTCTCTTAGTTTAGAGGTATAAAAGCTGCAGAGAGAGTGGGAAAGGGAAAGGGAGAGGGAGAGGGAGAGTGTGGGACAGATTAACTGGGGTCATATAAAGGCGTACTGATGCAACATGCTGCAACTGCGTGAGACATTGCAGAGTTTGTTCAGGCTGTGAAGATCTTTCCAGCTGAACAGAAGAAAAAGGCCAACTTGTTCAGATTTTAGTGTAAAGCTTTTAGGATAATTGTTTCAGTATGAAGAAAAGAAATGTATTTGCATATTGGACTAGGCTAATTTTATAAATGTTACATTACTTAGCTAAATAATTGCACGGTAACAAAAACTAGATTGTCTTATGCAAATGTGGTTGCTGCTTGCAAAACTGGCTGCCACAATGCTAGAGTGCTGAGGGTGGTTGCCAGGGTGTTACTATGCGCTTGCTAAGGTATTCTAACTTCTGAGTAGTTTTAGCTTTGTTGATGTCCAGTTGCTTAGGTGTTTTGAGTAGGGATGCTCCAGCCGATAACGACATTCTATGACTCGATCCGTAGTCACTAAATATGGCCGATCTAATGCCTTATCTTTTGATTGCTTTGTGATATCAAGTTTGGCCCAGATGCAGTTGACACAACTGAACAAGCCCAAACTTGATTTTGTGTCCTGTTAAATATACTTACTTTCTTACAGTCATCATGCCAAATGCCAATCATGTATAGTAACAAAATAAATCAATAACTTTTTCTGGGGTTTTCTCTGCAGTGTTGTAACATAAGAACCTCCAAACATGATCAAAGTCTATTTTCTTCCAAATTTTAAAGGTTTTCAATCAAATTCTATCAATTGACAGAATTTTCACTTTTGGGTGAACTAATTAAGGCAAGGCATGGCTGATATTACTCTTATGTACCACTAACAAAATCTTTACTTTATTTCCAAACAATAGGGAAGTAGGAAAAAAAAGTAACCACACCGTCTGCATTTGAAAATGTATCATCGACCAATCAAACAAGGACAAAGATTGTCTTGACACCTCCCACATATACCCGCATTCAAGTAGTGAGAAATAGTTGCTGACATTAGGTTTATTATGATAACATGCCAACTTACTTTTGTAACTCATCAGAGATAAAGCTCTATAAAGATATAATGTTCTAAATAAGGACTTTTTCAATACCAAAATGAGTCCTCAGTTACAGTCTGATTATAACTGGTTTGCTTCTTTTAATGTGGGTTGTACAACATCATCTCGTCAGACAGTGGTGTGAGCAGCACAGAGCACGCCTTCATTTTGATAAGCAGAAGGCTCATGTTACACCCTCAGCAGCTCCTCCCATTCCACAGATCAAGCTTGAGGAGCAGGAAGTGTTAAAGTGAAGAATAGAGTCTTTGTGTTCTCTGAAAACACTTAGAGCAGTGTCCTCTATCACCTTCAACAGGTACAAAGTTCAGGCGTTGTGACCAATCGCTGTTAGGATGAAGACTAAATGAATTTGTATCACATCGTTTTACCTGAAAGAAAATACCCTCCCCTGCCAGTTAGCGTAACCAGCACCAGTTAGTGAGGGCCAGGTGTGTGGGATCTTTTTCCACGGAGCAGTTACAATCTTGCTATGTGTGTGCGTGAGAAAAAAAGAGAATGAGGGACCCTATTTAAGATCCACAATGTTTAGTGATACGCATTTAATGTTACTGGGCAATATGAGACTTAAGAATGTATTTATTGATCTATTTCTTTGTTTTGTAGAATTTCAAGATGCTGTCTCAGAGAATTTGGAACTCCACTGTCCCGTTCTCCCACATGGATCAAAGTGAGAGCAAAGCTCTAAACTGCCTCGGCTCGAACCCGGTCGCTCACACAGAGAGCAAAGAAGGAGAGCTGGACAAAATAGATCCGTTGAAAAATACCTTCTACTTGAAGGTCATGAGTCAGGGAACTGCCAAACATGAGTGGAAACACGGGACAGAGAAACAGTCTATTATTGCACAGGCAGAATGTAAGTACAGATTTAAAGAATGAGATGATTATTTCTGATGATAATATGATAATATTTCCAAATATATTTGTGCTTAATTGTTTCTCTTTTTTCATAGGTGAGTCCCAGGATTCGCAGGAGTTCTGCCCCAATGGCAGGTAAAAACCTGTGACTGTCCCACAAACACATGTTTCATTATGTATTCTTTTGATACCAGGAATTAATATATCACTACAACCTACATATATTTTCATAATTTCAGCCACAAAAATGGGCCACGTGTTACCTCCTCCATATCGCCTGTTGGCTCCGTTTCTCGCAGTCGGTCCAAAAAGAAACGTCGTAAGAGACAGCGGCGAAGGCAGGGTGAGAAGGACAGTCGATCGAGCGAGTTCGTGGGAGTCACTGGAGTGCCGGAGCAGGACAGCGGCGAGTGCCTGTCATCATCTCTCATTCAGGTTAGACTGAATTATTTGTAATTTGTGTAATTATCATATATGTGATATATGCAGCTTTGTTCCAAAGCCTAGTGTGGTGCCATGATGTTTGGTGTCTAGATAGGCAGCTACCCTCAAAGAAAGCATCCAAATCCTCTTTCAATGGCACGTCAAGGACTACAACTATTTGCTTCTTAAGTTGTGACATATCGAATACTGTTTCCGCCTCCACTGTGTTTCAAGTGAGAATACCATCTGAAACAGCAGTGAATGAGCAGAATTCATTTAAAGCACAAAGCATTTAAAACTCTGAACATGCGGTGTACTGAACACCAATATTTTAACGGTTCAGAAAAGATGATTCGCTCTCTGGCCAACTGAGATGTCACTATATAGAAAAAGATGAACATCATGATTTTTTTGGTAGTAGTACAGTGTGAAGTCAGACAAAACAAGCGGACTATGATAACTATAGCCATGATGTTTTAATAATCGTTTTAATTCTTTGAGAACACTGTAAAAAAGATATGGTCAGTAAGTCACAACAACATATGTTTTAACCTTACTTTAACTCATCAAAATAAGTTAAGCAATTTTCATTGTTTTAATAAGTAATACAAGATTTAGTTATATATTAAAGTTTAATATAATTTAAGTTGAAATGACTTATACAGCCAATGTCATTTTAAAAATGAATGCAACAACTGAACTTAAGTTTTTTTTGGTACAATGAATAGAGAAGTCCATACAACAACTATAACAGGAACAATAATGAACAATATCATTGGAATTCCTTTGTTGAGAACTAATTTTTTGACCCCAGAAGCTGAACAATAAAAACAGTGACGGCCAATCAGAAAAAGCTTGTGCATTTAAAGCAGCAGACGACATAACTGCAGTGCACACTTATAATAATCAAAATGTTATTGCTTGTTGGTGTGGACACTAATATAGTTACCATTATTGTTATATTTAGTTTTCATTCTTGGTGTAAATGGCCTGTTAATGCACTAAGTAGTTTAAGCTAGTAGAATCTGACATTAGCAGATTATTAGCAGTTGCTAAAACAACAGCTTGAAACTAATAAGCACTACAAAGCTAATAACCTAATATTGACTAAATGATTTTCTATTGACTTTTCTCTAGTGAATAAAAAATGGTTATGATGTCTACAAATATTACCTAGGCAGGAAGCTCACTATGTTTTGGAACTGAATTTATATAAAGTCTTTTGATTTAATTTAAGACTTGGCTGTTGCCTCAGCTGTTAGTTGGTTATCTCCCAGAGGAAATCCAGTGATTAGCTAAATACTGAGTCATGTCTTTAGCTCTCCCTAGAGGCTTAAAGCACTTAAACTAAGTGACACTTTTACAGACCCAAACAGATTTCCCCCCATTAATCTGCATTGATTTTATACATTGCTTTCAAGTGTTTTTCTCACTAATCCAGTCCAGTCACCTTTGCTGTGTTCTCTTGGTTCAGGTCAGAGACCCAGTGTGCATCAGCAACAGTAGCAGTACATACAGCAGCAGTGGCCTCAGCACGGAGAGGGTGTCCGTGCAGGAAACAGAGGGTCCGTCGTGCTCTTATGAGTGGGACACCTCCTGTCAAAGCTATGCTCTAGAGACTGAGGAGCTGAAGTCTCCACTGGGAAGCAGGATTGAATTCCTCGCTGTTACGGCCCTGAGGGACTACGTTACAACCGAAGATCCCTGCTTTGCATATAGGTTTTTCAAAGATGTGCTGAGAGAGGAGAGGGAGAGAGATGAGGACAAAAGAGAGGAAAGCGACAAGAACGAAGGGATCCTGTTCAAAGAGGTGATTTTAAATGCCAATTAAAACTGATGGCGAAAGGCATGTTGAAATTGACACATGGATGAACTCAGACCGAAAGTGCGTGATGCATAGATGAGTTCTCTTGCACGCTAAGATACAAATTTACGTACGAGTACACAGCCTAAAAGTCATACAAGCTCACACAACCCCACAATACAGATAAAGACAACATAAGCATACTAATATGGAGAGGAAGACAGAGAGAGAGTGAGAAACACATGCACACTTGCCTGCATGTACACAGCCAGAAGTTGACTTGCGGTCGTCGATTTCCTGTTTTTCTTGCGTTCAGCAGTGTTTCATGTTTACCTCACCAGCCTAGTTCTGCTTAGGGAGTTTCCTTTACAAAGAGAAATAAGCAAACAGTAAAAAAACGTCTTCACACACTTACTGTGCTAGTCATGTGGTTTAATATGACATTTAGAAATTCTAGACATTTTCAGTAATTCTATTGAACCGTTTAATTATATAATAAAGATGCATCCGTCAGGGATTTGTCGATATTGAAGCATGGTCGTAAAAAAAAAAATCATACATATACAGGACTTTAAAGTACTGTATTTTAAGTACTATATACAAAAATACACCAAAATAAATAATTGTAGTTTATGAAGTAAATTTAGGCATTACAACAGGTACATAAAGGTACATTATAAAAGATGGATAAACCGTCTGAAGTGAAGAGTTTTATTTAAGAAATTCACTTTTTATTTTTTATGCACAAATGCACATCATTTAGCTATACACTACCATTCGAAAGTTTGAGGTCAGTATTTTTTTTTTTTTTTTTAGCAAGGATGCATTAAATTGATCAAAACTGACTGTAAAACATTTATAATGTCACAAAAGATTTATATTTCAAATAAATTATGTTTTTAATTTTTGGGTAATCAAAGAATCCTGAAAAAAATGCATCAAAGTTTCCACAAAAATATTAAGCAGAACTGTTTTCAACATTGATACTAATAATAAATGTTTCTTGAGCATCAAATCATCATATTATAATGATTTCTAAAGAATCATGTGACACTGAAGACTGGAGTAATGATACTGAAAATTCAGCTTTGACATCACAGGAATAAATTACACTTTAAAATATATTCAAATAGAAAACAGTTTAAATTGTAATAATATTTCACAATCACAATATTATTACATTTTCTACTGTATTTGTGATCAAATAAATGCAGCCTTAACATGAGCATGAGAGACCTTTCTATAATTCTACACTGTTTTGTCTTAATAAAAAATAAAAGTTGATTTAGCAATCACAACATTATAAAATACATTATGAAAAGCAGATATTCAGTTTGAGATTTACTAATGCTCACATTTAACTGTTTTATTAAATTAAATGAGTGTATTTTTTTAAAGATTAACTTTAAGTGAATGTTAGATGACGACAAATATAATAACCATATATATTGTAGCATGGCTGGAAGAACACTGTATTGGCCAATCAGCATTGATAATGTCATTGTGTAATTTTTTAGGGGCTACAACCAGTGAATTATGAGTACAGAGAGGGACGGGAGTACGAACGCTGTCGATTTGTCAAGCAGGGTTCCTTTGGAGAGGTCTACAGCATTAAAGACAAAGGCACTGGGTTCATGTGTGCTGCCAAAAAGGTATTTCTGACCTCCTTTGTGTCCAGCTTATTCCTCTGGCCGATTGCACTGCTGATGTTCAGATGCATTTTGTTTTCCATTCATTGATCCCTTGATCCTGTGTTTTCAGGTGCCGTTGGTGAGTTTCAGCAGTGAGGAGGTGGGCTCGTGGAGTGCCCTGCAGTCTCCTCAGGTGGTGGAACTTTTTGGGGTGGTTCGTGAAGGTCTGTCCATCATCCTCTTCATGGACCTCAAATCCAGTAAGTACTCGTAGACACGCAACACACACAACCTCTTTATTTCCTCATACATTTCTTAGTTCATTATTTGGCATCTCTGGTGTTCTGCACACAGGACGTCTCTAGTGAGGAGATGGAAAGTTTGATCTGCTCTGTTTGCACAGGTTCTCTAGGACAGCTGGTGGAGGAACGAGGCCGTCTGCCAGAGGATCTGTCCCTGCACTACCTTCAGCAAGTACTGGGGGCGCTAAACCACCTGCAAAGGAAACAAATCCTTCACCTGGACATCAAAGGTACGTGCAGAATGAAGGCTGGATAGCTAAAAAGGCCTTGAAGGATTAGATTGGTTGATTAGAGTGGAAGCTAGGTGGAGTCTTATAAACAAGTTTAACGCTTGAGCATTTGTTCTGTCCTCTCTTCACGAAGCCAGACTGTCTCTATTTCATTTATGTGGAAAGATGACATATTAACATTTAAAATTAACATGTCTTCACATTATTTATGTGGAAAAAGGACATCCCTTTTTTGATCTCACTTCCCTCAGTGGATTCACAGTTCTTTGGAAACTGCATACAGAAATGAAATATCACAAGGGAGATGTCCTTAATATCGCAATTTTGTTCTTCTACACAGCAATTGAGATTAAATGCTGAATAAATTGAGACTTTTGCATGTGTCTCCTATTTCAAAGATCTTTTCCTAAGTAAAATGACCAAATGACCCTGGTCTCCACATGTGTTCAGATTGTCCAAGATACCAAATGTCAGACATCTCAATATGAACTAGTTTCTCATAACTGAACAATAAAAAGTTTCCAAAATTGTATGTCAGTTCTTCAAGTTACCTCAATGTAAATTTTAGGAGATACACTTCATAGTCAGACTAAGTTGATACACACGTGAACCAGTGTTGTTATTGTTAATTAAAACTATTAAAAATAGTTTTCTGTTATCAAAATAAATATAAAAATAAAATATATATATATATATTAGATTAAAACCGGCAGCTAAATGAAATAAAATAATAAGTACAAAAATTAAAAAAAAAAGATTAAACCTAATAAAAACCTAATACAACTAATAAAAAGGACAAAAGCACATAACACAAAATTTAAAATTGAAGTGAAAACTGAAAATATAAAAATAATGCTAATTAATAAATACTTTAATAGTATATAAAAAGTAAATAACATAATACAAAATAAAATAACAGAACATTTAAATGAACCATAACTGATGGACTTCGGGCCTCCTTAGCTATAAAAGAGCAATATATGAGCAACAAAATGGCCTTCTGGGTTGGTTCGATTCAAGGTTACAACAGAAAATGCTGTGAGAAACATCTTTTCAAAGAAATTGTCATAAAGCCTTAAGCAATCTGAAGAATTACAGATATGCAGTTGAAGAAGCTTATTCTAATATTGTGTTTTGTGGCTGGGTTTAGTTGTTTTTCCATAGAATGGGGGTGAGGCAAACAGCACTTGTGGTGTGAGAGAGAGAAAGAGAGAGATCAGAGGACATTGTGAGCAACCTGGGGCTGGGAATTTCCCACAGCATGACTCATGTGGTTCAGATTGGGGGGGGGGGCTCTGAAGAAACGAGACACTGAACGAAGAAGTGACCATATTTAATGCAGATGGACACCAGAGATTAAATGAGCAGCTTTATGTCTTTAATCATGTGATAAAGCTGCTCATAATAAAAATAAAGGACGGTTAAATTCAAGCAAACAGTAAAACCAACCTTTCTACTCTGACTTCTACAGCGCCATCTGCTGTTTCAAAATATTCTGCATTTCATTGATTATCAGAGTTTTTTATCTTGTGTTTTATTTTCTTCAGTTGACAAGTTGTGGTTTGCAATTTAGAAACCGAAAGTCTGTCGCTCTCCAATTTTAACTTTTACTGGAACCAGCCAATCACCCCTTTTAGAGCAGGGACTTATGGGAACAGATATGCCCATTGGAAAACAGCTTGCTGCTTGATATTGCAAACTGGTATTTCTTACCACATTATTTTAATGTATAGTCATAAAAGTAATTATAAATACATAAGTTTGTATTAGAAATAGTTGTATCATTTTCTGCACTTTGTTAGTCTGGCACATTCACAGAAAATAGCTTACTTTTGCGTTGGTAGATACTGGTAGGTTTATAGGTACTGCTCCCATTCGGAAATCTTACCAATAGTTAATTAGTGCCCGGTTTCACAGATAAGGTTTAAGCTTAGTCCCAGACTAAAATGCATGTTTGCGATGTTTAAACTGAAAGCAACTTGCACGTAGATATCTTAAAATATGTCAGTGCCATTGTTTTGCCTCAAAATACACACCAGTAATGTGTTTTTTTTGTAAGGCACGTTTAAAAAAGCCACTTAAATGTCCTTATTGAACTAATGCCTAATCCTGGCTTAATCTAAGCCGTGTCTGTGAAGTTTAATGTCAATGTACTAAAGGTTACGGAAATAATAGCAAAGTATGATCAATTTTAAGCTGAAGCACTATCATTGTGATGATTCATCATGATTCTCTTGAGGATGATCTTAAACTTCAACCTCCATTTCTCAATCAAAAAGACTCAAAAGTGGGTGCTGGTGGTGTTTCGGGGGAGGTGGGAAATATATTTGAATAGCTTGTTTCACTCAAATACACTACTGTTCAAAAGTTTGTGGTCGGTAAGATTTAGTTCATGTTTTTGAATGTCTCTTATGCTCACCAAGGCTGAATTTATTTGATACAGTAAAAACCGCATTATTGACAGAGTTTATTTGAAATAACATTAATGCGTCCTTACTGAATACAATTGATTTATTTTGAAAAAACAACAACAAAAGCAACACAACTTACTGGTCCAAGCCTTTCTGAATGGTAGTTTAGCTTTTATGCATTTCTCAGGGCTTTTCCAAGTTATTATTCAGATAAATCATTTACTGTCGTTTTTCTTTGTGTGTGTGTTCTCATGCTTGTGTTTTATTTTCAGCGGATAATGTTTTGCTGTCAGAAGATGGGAAAGATGCATTCCTGTGTGACTTTGGGCATTCAGAGAGATTAGGCAAACAAGGGCTTAGTGAGGGTCAGGGTAAGTACCTCAAACATATTTCAAGTGAATATAGACACATGCATGAGTTGAGCAGCTAATTAGGTATGTGTTTAGGGCTGAAAGGCACAGAGACCCATATGGCACCTGAGGTGGTGCTCAATGAGCCCCTCTCTTCAAAAGCAGACATCTGGAGCAGCTGCTGTATGCTTCTGCACATGCTCAATGGCTGTCATCCGTGGACACGCTACTATTCCCGCCCACTCTTCCTCAAGGTAGGCTACGGTTGGAAATCATGAGGCCAAATAAGGCCCTCACACTTTTAAAGTCACATTTAATTTGAATCAGTGTTTTATGATTCCTATATGATTTACATTCACTAAACTCTTAAGAAATATTATTTGTCTGCACGATGACAGATAGCAACAGAGCCTCCACCACTGAGGGAAATCCCACATGACTGCAGTTCCAATACGGCTAATATTATAAAAGCAGGACTGCAGAAAGATCCAATCAAACGAGCTTCTGCCAAAGAACTCGCTGTTAAAACTGCTAAAGCACTTAAAGAAGGTACCAATAAAGAAGAATGCAACACATACAAATGTCTGAATATTAAATATTATACAATTAAAAATGTCTTCAATTTATTTGCAGTCGGGGGACTTCGCAGCCCTGTAAAAGGAGGAACCTATAAGAAGCCACTGGGGAAGCCAGAGAAATCAGACCCCGCCCATTCAGCCACACCCACCCCGTCCCACCTCGCCACATCCTCTCATAACTCTAAGCTGCAGTGGATGAGCTCAGAGCAGAAGAAAGAGGGTGATGATGGGGAACGTAATGACAAACCACACAGGGTAAAGCAGAGGAAAAACGCAGAGGAGACAAGAAACGATGACCACTCTCCTCCGAAGTCACTGCGTCACATTCAGGCCACTTCACCTGAGCCGCCAATCATCAATAAAACCAAGCCAGACCAAGAGATGCTGAGACTGGAGATAGGTGAGCAGCCCATCACATCCGATCATGTGATATTCAAATGAATGCAGACTTGGTGAGCATAAAGGAACTTTTAAAAAATCGTACCAACCCCAAATGTTCGAACGGTAGTGTGTAATACATTACTTGCGGTTTCAAAGTAACCATAACATTTCAGATGAGATTTATTTTTGACGCGCATCTAGTATTTTATTCTGTAAATCCGTTCATCCACATGTCTTCGTAACAAATAAAAATTGATCCACCTCAAAGGAACATTATTTTAGGTTTATTTTGGATATTTTGCATCTTGGTGTCTCCAGTGGTTTTTTTTTCTATGCCACATCCCAAAATTAGCATCAGAAATATGTGGATGGAAACAAGCTGCTTGTTAATATTCATTCGGAACCAGAGCATTGCAGATTATAGCCTAATTGTAACATTCAGTTTGTTCTCTCTCTCTCTCTCTCTCTGCAGATTTTTACCTGAGTAGTCTCTCCCACCCTCATTCTGCTGAGATACAGGAGCAGCTGCTCTCTTGTCTCAGTAGCGACTGCCCCTCCACTAGAGAATACGGGGACAAAAAGGTAAACAAACCAAGGCATCAAGTTCAGAATGCTGGATATGAGGCAGCCTGTAATTCCTTCTAACCTGATGCATGTCTAGTAAATACGATCAAATGTTATTAAGAGCGACAGTTAAGACCAAGCTTCCTGTCAACTCTCAGCTGTTGGTTGCTAGTGGAGCATCTCACTTTGACCAATTAACACTTATTTGAAATTCAAAGGGTTTCCCGCTTATTTTTTCTCCAGGATTCAGGACGTTGGTCAGAGGGCGCTGGCGATGACGACAGCTCAGGCGTGTTTACCTACAACAGCCAAGATGTCCAGAGCTTCAGCAGGGACTGGCTCGCCCCCACGCATCAACCTCCGCCCCGCTGCTTTGAGGGTGTGTGAACAAATCCTCATTACTTCAGAGAAATGCAAAGCATCATTACATAACACTCAATATCACTGCAGCGAAATATTATGCTATCAAATACACTTTATTTAAAGTTAAATAATAACAAATTAACTTAAAACAATGGCATGTACACTACCAGTAAAAACAGTAATATTGTGAAATATTATTACAAAATAACTTTTTTAATATATTTTTAAAAATGTAATTCATTCCTGTAATTCAAAGCTGAATTTTGAGCATCATTACTCCAGTCTTCAGTGTCACATGCACCTTTAGAAATCATTCTAATATGATTTGATGCTCAAGAAACATTTCTTATTATTATTATCAATGTTGAAAACCGTTGTGCTGCTTAATATTTTTGTGCAGACCGTGGTCAATTTTTCTTTCAGGATTCATTTAATATAGAAAGTTCTAAAGAACATAATTTAATATTTTGTAACATTATAAATTAATTTACTGTCACTCTTGATCAATTTAATGCATCCTTGCAGAAAAAAAAAGTTACTGGTCAAAAACTTATTTCTGAACGGTAGTTTAGCTTTTAAGTATTTCTCAAGGTTTTTCATTTATGTTTAAAAAATTAGTTCACCTAAAAATTTATATTCTGTCATTAATTACTCATCCTCATGACCCCATCCCGTAAGACCTTCGTTCATCTTCGGGACACAAATGAAGATCTTTTTGTGGAAATCTGAAAGCTTTCTGTCCCTCCATTGACGGTTTTGTCCAAATTTTCTAGAGACTCGATCGCTTTATATGATCAACAGATTTCATTTAGCTTTTTATTCACATATAAACATTCATCAACTCACACATCAGTTGTGGTAAACGGAAGCTCAAGCACATTCGCTTGACGTGCGGGAACCAATGAGGTTCATTATCATGTGTCAAGCAGGTTCGTTTGAGCTTATATAATGTTAACTGATCCATGTTTCTATGTGAATAAAAGCTGAAATCTGTTCATCATATAAATCGATCGAGTCTCTTCAGAAAATTTGGACTAAACCGCTCAATTCATATGGATTAGTTTAACAATCTCTTTATGAACTTTTTGAAAGTGGTAGTTGCGTAAGTGTCAATGGAGGGACAGAAATCTCTCAGATTTCATTTAAAATATCTTCATTTGTGTTCAGAAGATGAAAGAAAGTATTATGGGTTTGGAAGGACATGAGGGTGAATAATTAATGACCAATTAATGAAATAATTAATGAATTTTTTTGTTTTTTTGGGTGAACTAATCTTTTAATAAAGAAAAAAATATATGAAATCAACAGCAGTTTCATTGTTATCAACAATATCAGGTCTAGGTCTAATGCACATGCTCCATTTTTAATCAAATGCTTTTTTTGTATAAACCAGTGATTTTGTCACATATTGGCACATAACTCAGTGAAGCTACGAGAACATTCACACATGCCGTCGGTGCAATATTTTTAGATGACATTAATCGTGGATATTTGTGCCATGCTCACATCTGTTCTTTGTTTCTTCAGGCGTGGATGTTTATATCAGGGACTTTGATGGCAAATGCTTTCATATTCGGGAGACGCCCAGGGTGAAAGTAGGCCACATCGCAAGAGGAATCAGCGATCAGGTAAACAGTGTGTGTGTGTGTGTTTATGTAAAACATATTTTTTTCTGCATTACTCTTTGTGTTTGCTAGAGACTAACATCTTTTCTCTTGGGCAGATCTCAGAGAACGTGTTCAGTATGCAAACAGAGGATGGTTGCATGGTGCCCCATGACAAAGAGGTCCTAGAGAACGGCCTGTTTCTGCGTTGTGTCCCTGCCCCTGACTCCTGCCACTATCGTCAGTATGGACACAAGCCTTGCGGCACCCTCGCCTCCGACTGCAAACTACCGTGGAGCTGGAGGATCAGGGAGGGGGTGCTGGAGACGAGAGACTGATCTCTCCATCCTCAATCCGTTTCGTTCCAGTCAAAATACCTTTACATTGAAGTTGAACTGAACTTGTATTCATGAATCTCATCTGTTAAACATTTGAGCCTTTGTCATATTATTGGTTTACATTCTTATTATTTTGAAGTAGTTTTAACGGACTATGCAGGTATTTTTTGTGATGTGCTGTGAAGAACATCATGAGCCTTCATGGAGTCATATCAGCAACATTTAAAAGCCTTTAGTCAATCAAGTTTATGCCTTAAACCTTAAGCACTTACGAAGTAGTTTACAATGTCAATAAGGTTGAGCTGTGGGACATTAAGACGCACATCAAAATTCAAAATAATCACTGATCTCCTCGCTATGAGTGGTTTATATGCATTTTAAAGATTCAATAAATCCTAATTCTTTAAAAAATTTCGCTGTTGTCTCAATTATCTATGATTGATATCAAATGTGTTCAATGCATTACAGCTAACAAGTGTCCAGCATTTTAGAAACATCCCAGGATGCACCTCATGAAGTAAAATAAACACAGTGAATTCTATATAGTTGTCACTACATAATTTCCATACTTTTGTTTGTTATTTCATAGTTCTGAAGCTATTGCCATTATTTTAAAATGTGGAAAAGTATAATAAAAGAGTAGCTGCGTCAAAAAATCAAAACACACCACACATTTAAATTGAAATCCATAAAAACAATTTATTGTTTCATTTTACATCTTACAAAACAAACTCATGGGCTCACAGCAATTAGACTGCCTCAGGGTGCACAATTGATACCATTTTACAAAGATGTAGAAAAAGATGAAAAAGGGGTGGCTAGTATCATAAAAAGGCCAAGGCACTGTCAACGAAAGAATCAAAAATAAAAGAAACCGTATCCAAACAACCAAAAGAGAAAGAAACAAGAATATAAAAAGAACAATTGCGTGTAAAGGTAGGACTGTGGGTCTGACTATGGTTAAAATACAGTACTAAGAAGACTTTGCTGAGGGGAAGAGCTCAACTGATCTGTCTGTTAAGTCTGAGATGAGTCTGTGCCCATGCGCTATCACTTAAACACAGAATGTTTGCACCAGCGCAAGCGAAACTAACTGCTTTTCGCAAATTCCCCTTATGTGGAACGAAGTGTTTTGATAGTCAAGCAGGACCCTCCACTATTCGAAAAGGAAAATATTTGGTTCTGTAAAAAAACGCTGTCTTCATGGCTCAGAGAAGTTTAATGCATTTAAGAATCACTAGTATTGTCCATCCCTGTCGTAGGAGGGGCTCAAGGCTCACGCAAACTAAGACACGCCCACATACTGCAACCAGAGTGCTGATTGGTCGGCTGCACTGCTCAAACGCTGCTGCAAACACTTCATAAACGGCTAAAATTGTACCTTCAAGTATAATCAACTTCGTTGCCGTTTCTTAGCCCCTGCTGCGATGAACTGGCGAACTATGAAAGAAGAGGAGGAATGAGGAAGAGGAGAAATTCAAATAGCAGAAAAAACAGCCTGAGCCCATTCCTACTCTTTCAGATGACAGATGGTATGCTCAAAAAAAGAGAGACAGAATATTACAATAATTCAACACTTATGAGCTATTATATATATTTATTTTTTATTAACTGTGACTGTCATTACTCACTTTGAAATAAAATTGAATAAATCCTAAATCAGAAATTCCTGCGTGCAAACAATGTTAATAAATTAAATCAAATACCAATAAAGTATTTTATATAACCTAGATACCCATAACCCCATACTAAGAATAAATAGCTAAAATTAAGCCTAAACCTTAACTCTTGCGCATTAATCTCTCATTTTTCAGTGCAAATGTTACAAGTTGTAGATGAGAAAGGGCACAGGCTCAGGAGTAACAAGAGTGGCTCATGATCTGCATCATGCTCTCTTTCTTTCCTCCTCTTCTCTCTCTCTTTCGATGAGTTCATGTCATTTTCAACTCTCTTATTTGTCTTTCTCTGTATATCTCTATTCAAATCCCTTTCTGTCCCCCCCCCCAAAAAAAATCTTTCCGTTCTCTTTTGCTGGTCTGTTTCACCCTCTGTTCACTGTCTTAACCCTCTCTTCTCTCAATCTCCACCTTCTTATAAGTCCTCGTGCTCACATCTTGCGGATCACCACTACTGTGGTGAGAACTCCGGCCAGGAAAACCCCGATAGTTTGCCATGTGGGGGTCCCGAAATAGGAGCGGATTCCCTCCTAAAAGAGAAGAAATGGGATGTTTGAGATGGCAAGAATGGAAGAACATTTAATATAGAGAAAATTACATCAGCTTTAAAAGAAACAAAAACAATCATTGATATAAGTCAATAACAGATAAGAGTTTATACATGATAATGAAAGGGGGGGAAAAGCCTTCAAGAAAAGTGTAAAAATATAACACGTCAAGTTCTTAGAAATGTCACACACACACACAAGTTTGAAATGTTTTTTAAAGAAATTATTACGGTTTAAAAGAATTGATTTCTATTTGAAAATATTTAAAAATGTAATTGGTTCCTGTAATGCAAAGCTGCATTTTCATCAGCATCATGAAAATGCATTACTCCATGATCCTTCAGAAATCATTCTAATATGATGATTTGCTGAAGAAACATAACTATTATTATCATCAATGTTGTGCTGTGCTGTTTAATTTTTCATGGATACACTTTATTCAGGATTCTTTGATGAATAGAAAGATCAAATAGAAAAACTTTTGTAACATCATTAAAGTCTTTATTGACATTTTTCATAAATTTAATGCATCCTTGTGGAATAAAATGATCATCCTTCAAAAAGTTTTTTTTTTTTTTTTTAATGACTGGCTCAAAGCTTTTGAACTGTAGTCTATGTGTACAGTACTGCCTGAAAATTGAGCTTCACATTACGGAAGTTAAATGTTCATGTTGTTTTGTGTCTTTTGTTTATCTCGGTATCAGTGTTTTTGGTAAAGGTCACTGTGGCCTGTGTGGAAATATCACATCGACACTGACATTTCACATGATTTTAAGGAACTGATCGAATGAAGAAGTCACTGTCACGGCTTACCCATCCACCCTGTTCCCTGATCCAGTTGATAACATGTTCCTGAATGTAGGACATAGTCCAGTTTATGATGGTTCTGATGATGTCAGGAACCTTGGTTAAAATAGCCTAGGAGTACAAGAATAAGAGAGACGCATATTTTAAACATCAAAACAATCTATTTCAATATGAGACTTAGCTTGCGTAGGTCTTTACCTTGATGACAAGCCGGCACGCAAAGTAGAAAAGCGCCACCACCCTGCCCCAGTTGAACTTCCCATCAGAGAAGATCTCACGGGCCACTTTCATGAAGACGTCTTGAGTCGGTTGAAGAGCGGAGTCATTTAACATCCTATAGCAAAACGACAGTGAAGATGTATGAATGAGTTGCAACACACTGCCATCAAGTGGGCATTTCTAAGCACAGCAGGAGATAGTGGCAATAGCCGTGTTTCCACTGTCGGGCCAGAGCCGGGCGTGCTAGTGCGTGCCAGGGCCAGTTGCGTTTCCACTGTCACTTCCGGGGCTTGATCGGGGCTTACTCGGGGCTTACTCGGGGCCAACGGCCAGGATTTTCTGGCCTGTCGAATACCTTGGTCCAAAGCGGGCCAGTTCGGGCTAGAGGAGTGGTTTCAAACAGAGGCGGAGTTTACCTGAGACGGGAGACTGCTGCGTCGGATGATTCTGTCAGACTTTTTAAATTATTTACCTCAAAACTCACTTTCATGTTTGATTGCCTTCTGATTGTGAGCTGATGTGGAATCTGATCACCGTATAAGCTAGAAATATTTATAGGCTACGCTACGCGATGCAAAAGTCTATGCACGCTAACCATTACCATACTAAATATAGTAAATATGAACGCTTGAAGAAAAGACAAATCATAATGGCTATCACAATCATGTTTTTATTTTTCTGTCAGTGGCCTACTCACAGTCTCAGTCAGTCTCTGGTCGCATTTTTGATGGCATATTTGTAGAAATTATCATTCTTTCTAAATGTGATATAGCCTAAATATGTCCTATAACTACCTAACTACCAAAAAAACAAATAAGTAAGTGTGTCCTCTTTCTTTTGTGAAATAGACCTAACGGTAGCCTAATTTATTTCTGTGTGACTAATGTGCAGTTTTGACATAAATTAATTCAGTATGATCAATGTATCACTTTTTATTGTAAACCTGTGGTAAAACATCGATGCTTGGGTTTTAAATATTCAAGTAAACAACAAAAATGCCAGCTATTGTCGCTTTTATCATGTTTGTATTGCGATCACGCCGTTTCTGATTACCGTAGTTTTCTGATAAAACTTCCATTTGTTGGTGAAAAGATGGGTTAGTGTGATGTTGTTCCAGAGGGGCGTGCTACGGGCGTGTTTTAGTGAAGCGATGTGGAGCTTCTGGCCCGACAGTGGAAACGCAGCAGATTTTGGGCCCGGTGCTACTGGCCTGAGGCTATTAGCCAGGCACGGTCCGTTTAAAGCCCTGGCTTGCACTGGTCCGACAGTGGAAACGCGGCTAATGTCACCCACAAGTCGGAACCCTAACTTACCCTTGCAGCTGCGTATTTCCATCCAGCTCATCTCCGATCTGCTGCAAACACTGCGCAAGACGTTTATGGCTGGGGTCACACAGCTCAACGCCACCCAACTGACTCCGGGTTACTTCAGCATCACCATCGCCGTCTCTATGGCGACGAACCCGTTCATAGACGAAGCTGCAGGAGCCGCGAGATGAACGAGGTAATGAACAAAAACAAAGAACATGGGAAATGAGAAGTAGAGAGAAGATGATACTCACTTATTGAGAAGCGCAGAACCCAAGGCAAGTATCTGGTCATTGCCAATGCCTTCAAATGACAGGAAATAATAAGGATTAAAAACATGATACGAGTAAAAAGACACTATATTAAAAAAGGGAGCAAAAATATTGGACTTTTATTTTGACTTGTTTCCACCACAGAATAAAACCATTTAAAATACTTTTTATCTCACAATTCTGAATTATTTTCTCAAAATTGTGAGATATAGTTATAAACTCCAATTCTGAGGGGAAAAAAGACAGACTTTTTTTCTCTCAGAATTGTGAGTTTATATCTCATATTTCTGACTTTAAATTGGCAATTGAGACTTTATAACTTGTTTAGTTAATAGGCTTAAATAAGATCAAAAGTTGCACTTATATTTTTTGTTCTGTGGCGTAAACAAGATTCCATAGATAAGTATCTGACAATGGAATTGTACTATATTGTTTGTTACATGACTCAGCACAGCAGTGAATAATTCTGCACACATTTGGTTTCAGTTTCCTAGTAAAGTTGATGTAAAGAAACTAATATGCATGAGCTGTCCTGTGGAAAAAGAGACTCGCATAACCTAAATCCCCCAAGCACATTTCATAAATATCTAATTTTGACTATTAGTTCACATATTTGAATATTCAAATAAAACAAAGGACTTCTGTCAAAATATCTCTCAACTCTATTGCTGACCTTAAAGGGTCACCCAAAAATGAAAATTAATCACTCACCCTCATGTTGTGGTTCCAAACCCTTAAGACTTTCGTTCATCCTCGGAACACAAATAAAGATCTTTTTAATGAAATCTGAGAGCTTTCTGTCCCTCCATTGACTGCTACACAACTTTCGAGCCCCAGAAAGGTAGTATAGACATAAAAGTAATCCATGTGACTCCAGGGGTCCTCTGTTTGGACATAATTTACAAATATACTTACAAAATATTAATCTCCGACTCGAGTTCAAACAACAACGTATGCCATCGAGTCAACACAACAGGCATGCGTCGTGGTGCTCTCCTGAACACGGGTTGGAGATTTAGTCAATAAAGTGGTAAAAAAACAATTTTTCACAAACAAAGCATTCGCATCGCTTCATAAAACTCTAGGTTAAACCACTAAAGTGACATGGATTACTTTAACAATGTCTTTACTGCCTTTCAGGGGCTTGAAAGTGGTAGTTGTGTAGCTGTCAATGGAGGGTCAGAAAGTTCTCCGATTTCATTAAAAATAAATTTATTTGTGGTCTGAAGATGAACAAAAGTCTTATTGGTTTGGAACGACATGAGGGTGAGTTATTAATGACAGAATATTAATTTTTGGGTGAACTAACCCTTTAAAACTTCACTTGATGACACTAACATAACAAATACAGGCTGTCTCAAAACTAGCGAACTGCCTACCGAGACAGCATTTTGAGCGTCACAAACATACGATACCTAGAAATGATGTCTAAGTAAGCAGGTTGGAAACAAAACAAAACCCATTTCTGGTCGCATCTATGTAACCCTCCTTTTGTGTCTGGGTCAATTTGACCCATAATAAACTGCTCGAAACACTGGTGGTTGAAATTTATACTACTTTTTTTCCATTTGGGGTCATGGATATGCATGCAAAATGTCTACACTTAGATGTGTTTTGGAATGGCTGTACAAATATTTGTGTCTACGATGGTGTTATGGTCAAATTGAGTTTCCATGCATTTCACCAAAAATTTGAATTCACCTCTTGCCGATTATTCACATTAACACAAGGGAACATAAAACACAAGGGTCTTAAGGGAACATAAAAAAACAAATCAGGATGGGGAGAGATCTATTTTATTAACACAGCAGGAGCGTTTTAAAAGGATAGTTCACCCAAAAATGACAATTCTGTCATTATGTCCAAACCTGTATGAGAAGTTAGGCAAAATGACAGCCTCAGTGACCATTCACGTTCATCATACGGAACAAGATGCAATGAGAGTGAACAGTGGTTGAGGCTGTTACACTGCCTAACAACTCTTGTGAGAAGAAAGACAGTGATACAGGATTGGACCAACATACAATTAAGAGTCAAAGATGACTTTACGATGAATACCTTTAAGACAGCAACCCAACTTGAAACCTGTATAATATGACCAGCTATCGCTGAGGTGAGTGAGTGTTTACTACCCCCTCCTGATCATCACTGAAACGATGATGTCACCTCTTCTGGAAATCAACAACATCGCGGTATCGCTCATGTGAGCACGGCCAACACACGCACACAGAGGCTGTGTCTAAAAACAGTGTGCTGGCTATCAAGACAGTAACGTTATTTCTAGACATCATATCGAAAGTTCGGAACGCTCCTAAGATGCTCGTACATTCGTTCGGAACGCGGATGATGCACAAACATACTGTCTGATAGACGGCTCACTTTAAAACACAGCCAAATAAGATTGTGGTTTGCGTATACAGGTCAAGTCATTGTTGTCAATCAGTAAGTTAACGTTATCTCTATGCAGCGGATCGTCCGCTGGTCGGTATGTGTACAGACATGTTTCAGACAAACAGCGGTGTTGTGACAGTGAACGGCACTGAGCAAACTCACAGTTCACGTTATAAATAAAGTCTAATCTAGAATAAAACGTCAGTCTATTTATTCTGTAGGGTATCTGAGTTACGAATCGGAACAACAGGCGAAAATCATTATTTGGACATAAAAGCGGCACTTACCAGTATCGCCTCCACCCGACGGCGCTGCCATATTAGCATGAAAATAAGTGTGAACGCTTCCGCTGCGTGACGTCAATCAGTGATCGACAGGAGGAGGAAGTCAGTCACCGAGTCTGATGCAGCGCGCTTCAAATAAAACAACGATTTAGAGGAAACGTTCTTGACCTGTTTATAAACATCTCATTGATTTACATGACAAGCTATTGTATATACATTACAACATCTACAAAATTGCACATTTATGTTAATTTGGGGTGTTTTTCCTCCTCGAGTGTGAGCTCCATATTCTCACCATGAGCCATAACTTATGTCTCTAGTATCAAATACAATACAAAACATAAATGCATACTTTTTATATAGATTATATAGACAAGTACTCCCTTGTTACTGGTAACATTCTATGGGGATATGTGGTTCAGAAGATGTCAACTAATTTCAGACTAGTATGGTGTGAATTACAGTTGTGTTCATTACGTATGCCTACAAATAATAATTTCACCACTTTATTTATTAGATTTATACTCACTATGATATTACTGTCATTGCAGTTTGACCATGTTTTTCACATACTCCATCTGTGTAGATTCACGCAGAAAATTATATTTCACGATTCTGCTGGCAAGCATTGCACGGCGATTTTTTTTTACTGTATTTAAATTATGTACAATTATACGCAACGATATTATTAGTAATAATAGTAAACCTAATTTGTTTTGAATTAACGCACACCAAAGAAACATGATGGATAAAATGATTCAATACCTTCTAAACAATGAATTCAGACGGTAATACCAACCACCTGAAGCACAAACCAGTTGTCATTAATTTTTTTAAAAGTTGTTTAAATGTAAAGAAAGAAACAATCTCGGAAAAAGTACATTACATTTTATGTTGGCAAGTTAACGTTTACTCGGTCACGCCCACAATGTGTCGTCATATCCGCGAAAGCCTCTCTTCCGTCCGTCTCGCGCATGTGTAGTCCTCTTTACAACTCGGGTGGCGAAGATGGCGGACGCTCAGGTATGTGAGTCCAAACGGCGTGGTCATGAAAACTCATTTGATTCCATGTTAAACTTCAGTTGAAAGCCACACATTCTGGTAGATGAACAGCGAAGAAACCAGCACGGAGACAATGATGTCGAAATGGACCAAATTTAGTGTTAGAATACGCGTTTTCTATCCCCGGCTAACGTGTGGTAACGTTAAGCGTTGCTAAACGGAAACGCGGGCGGCCTTTCTTTACCATATCAACAGAATGTGACTTCTTAATCATGCAACTGTTTATATGGACTTCAGTTGTTTTAGTATCCTGAATCAAGTTCGTTGATTGATTAAAAAAACGGAATTTGTCTGCAAAGCATGTGACCACAGCACATGGAAAGCTTTGCTTTTAAGGGTGAGGATATTCTTAATCTGATGATACTGAACTTGCATATGGAGATACTGATCCAATTGGATATGCCTCGATTTTGCAAAAGGCAATTTGTTTATTTAAACATGCTCTAAATGGGCATCAAGCTGCAAATGATGATATCTATCACGACGGTCTTCCAAGTCTGTGAGGCTCTGACGACACTGCCTTATGGCATTTCTCTGATGCAGCATAAAGCCCTAACGTTACATTTTTTTTGTTAAAGCCTTTTTAATACTTCGTTTAAAACATTCAAACGTCCATTATTCAGTATGTTTAGGTCTGTTATGTTACTTGAACATATCTACATCCATTGGTTTGTAAGGAACTTGACTGACTCTGTTCTTGTGTTCTGTTTCAGAACGAGAGGTCTTATCAGAAACAGCCCACCATCTTCCAGAACAAGAAGAGGGTTTTGGCTGTTGAAGGAAGTAGCAAAGAAAAGCTCCCACGTTACCACAGAAACGTTGGCTTGGGCTTCAAAACCCCCAGAGATGTAAGCTTGTTTGCATATAAGCGTAACTTTTTCATTGCAGATGATGTTAATTCATGACGGTCTTCCTAGACTCCAGGAAAGCTCTGAGGATACTGCCTTACGGCAATACTGATGCAGTTGAACATACTTCCACCATGTACCCTAAATTGATTTCAAGTGACTAAACATAATCTGCTTTACTTCCACAGGCTATTGAAGGCACTTACATTGATAAGAAATGCCCTTTCACTGGCAACGTGTCCATCAGAGGCCGGATTCTGTCCGGTGAGTCTTTGTAGTTCTTTGTGGAGTAATTGTAGTTTTATTGGGGTGCAGATGATGTCTTATCACGATGGTCTTCTGAACCGTTTGGGTTTTGAGGATAGTGCCTAATGGCTTTACTGATGCCCCCCTGACAGTATATCTTAGTCATTTTGGAAATCAAAGATATTCTTAAAGGGATAATTCACCCAGAAATGAAAATGGTCATTTACTCGCCCTCAAGGTGTTCCAAACATGTAGGAATTTCTGTCTTCTGTTGAACACAAAAGATATTTTGAAGAATGTCAGTTACCAGACTGTTGATGGTCCTCATCAATTTCTATAGTACCCCCCTCCCATACCACAGAAGTCAATTGGGCCCATCAAACTGTTTGGTTACTGACATTCTTCAAAATATCATCTTTTGTACAGCAGAAGATATTAATTCTTACAGGTTTGGAGCAACTTGAGGGTGAGTAAATGAAAGAATTTTCACTCTTGGATGAATTGTCCCTTTAAAGAACTGTTTGCTGGCCATCGATATACTGCATAATGTTAACCTTTTTGCTGTCACCTTTTTCCAGGTGTGGTGACCAAGATGAAGATGCAGAGGACCATTGTCATCAGGCGGGATTACTTGCATTACATCCGCAAGTACAACCGTTTTGAGAAGAGGCATAAGAACATGTCTGTCCACCTCTCTCCATGCTTCAGGTAAAATTCCTCCTGTGACGCTTCCTTTTAGGTGCCCAAAACCCTTTGTGTGAGCTGCAAATGATGATTTTATCATGACGGTCTTCCAAGTCTTTCAGACTTTGACGACACTGCCTTATGGCATTACTGATGCAGCAAATAGTAGTCCTTAAAATGTTTCTTCACAAGGTTTTTGGGTTGAGTAGTTTAGTTTGGAAAATTACTTGTACAAAGTTTGTTTTCGTCTTGAATGTCACTAATGTTCTCCATATGTTTAGGGACGTGACTGTGGGTGACATCGTTACAGTTGGAGAATGCCGACCTCTCAGCAAGACAGTGAGGTTCAACGTCCTGAAGGTCACCAAGGCAGCTGGAGCCAAGAAGCAGTTCCAGAAGTTCTAGAACTGTTGGTCTAACAATATGGCTCCTCTGCATTGTTTGTGGAAATGATAATAAAAATCTGTTCTTTAAATGTTTCTGTATAGTGTAGTCTATAATGAATGACACTTTGCAAAAGCATCCTGCTCTTATACCCCCCCCCAACATTTCATATTTTGGATATATCTTAACAGGCCCTATTAAAATGATCAGCAGTGATAATGTACTTTATGTAAGGGTTAATGCCTGACAAGGTGTGCATTGTCGGGTATTAAAAGACCATTAATACCTGACAATGGACACCTCGAAGGGCACTAACCTGCTAATACCATGTTCACTTGCCAAATAACACATTTTTAAACCGTTTATATTTTAATTAGTTTAACAATCGAAATCTAACGGTTTTAGAACTCCTTTACTAGTCCTACATCACTTTTTAATGGACACCCTGCAGCCAAACAGAATCGACTATTCACCCAGACCATGGTATACATTTTTATATTATGTGCTTAGTGTACTTACCTAATAAAGTATTAGGGATTATATGGCAACTACATGGGTTGAGGTGTAGATTCAGGGTTAGTATAGTATGTAAATGGCATGGGGAAAAGGACTGTTGAATAAAATGCTACTGAATATAGTATTGTTTAAAATTTTAGTGTGACAGTGTTTATGTAGATTATAACAATCCTGCAGGAAGTTTTGTAGGCTGTTGATTTGTTCATTTTACAGTTTTTTTTTTTCAGTTGCTCATCCTTTGTCAAATCTGTAATCACATTTTCAAAACTCTAAACACAATTACCACAATGTTGGTCTGTTGTGACTGTACCATTAACAAAATTCATGATGTTTTCACACAAAATGCTTTTACGTTGTTTCCATTTTCCGGATAATTTTTCAACAAAGTCATGCATTTCATGAGAGCTATCAATGCATTTGCTATTTACTGTATTACAGTAACTGCTGGCCACCAGCATGGTCAAGAGACTTGACACAGTCTAGTGCTGGTTTGGTCCTGCAGAAAAGCCAGATTGGTCCCTACAACACAAAGCGCCTTCTTTTGTTTTTAGATGACCTCCACCAACAACTGGCACCAGAAGCAGAACAGGTGGGAGGAAATGAGGACATTTGTGATTACATGAGACAATGTAGCGTTCCACCATTCACATGCAATCACAAACTGGTTTGCAGCACATCCAAGAGTGATTTCCCTTTTTCTTCCTCCGTACTCTCCTTTCCTCAACCCCGTTGAGGAATGTTTTTCTGCTTGGAGGTGGAAAGTATATGATCATCGGCCACATGATGACCAAATGTCCCTCCTGGATGCCATGGATGCTGGCTGCAGAGACATCTCAGTTGAAGACTGTCAGGGGTGGATAAAGCATGCCAAGCGTTTCTATCCAAGGTGTATAGCAAGAGACAACATAAGATGTGATGTTGACGAGAACATGTGGAAAAATGCTGAAGATCGTATCATTAGAACAGGGCTTTTTTTCTGTGCCTTTTTTCTGTCATTTTGTTTTATTTGTGCACACTTTAAACCAAAGGCCATGTATTTTTCTCTTTTTTTTTTCGTTTTGTTGATCACTGACAGCAATTTCATAATAAAGCCTTTCTGCAGCAATTCTGTCACTTAGCCTACTGTTTTTTTTTTCAGTTGTACATTCAGTATTGATGACTCCTTCACATTTAGATATTATGTTGTAAACATACTATCTAATGCATCATGAATTCACACACACACACACACACACACACACACACACACACACACACACACACACACACACACACGCACACACACACGCACGCACGCACACACACACGCGCTCACACACACACACACACACACACACACACACACGCACGCGCACACACACAGCTGAATGAATAAAAAATGGATTTCATACTGTATGTTCTATACAGGAACTGAAACATGCTGTTTTTGTAATGCCATCAACTTTTTGTATTTTGACAGTCATCTATGATTGACTACCCAGCTGGCATTTTAACGTAGAGTCAGCGTTGAATCAACGTCAGGTGTCAGTTTTGGATAACCGTTGGATTTTGTTCATGGTTGTAAAAATAATGTTGATTTGACGTACAACTCAAATTTTATTTATATTTCCATGTTGAATCCATAGTGAGTCAACAACACCATTTCAACCATTTGGTGTTCATCGTTATTAGTAAATCACTAAATAAAGGTGATCTAATGCGCCTTTGGGAATAAGCTTGACTGAACGGACATATTCCACAGTTTTGTTCTCCGTATGTTACCGGTATGCATGCGTGTGTATGCACGCCTAGGGCACATCCAGCAGATGGCGCTACTTCACTGCCGCTGAATGCGGCAACAAAACACGTGACGTCGCCTGCCTACGTCACGACGCCGTCCGTGTTTGAACGTGGCGGCGCGAGGTTGTGGAAATTAGAGATTATACACTATTCTGTGTTTTCCTGGTCTGCACATCTAACGAGAACAAAACTTTCAACGAATAGTTTTATAAAACAATAATGAATGGTTGTCGTGTTGCATAACTGCCCTAATGATTGACGGAACAGACATGACAGCCACGGTAAGCTAACGTTATACAACCAGCTAAATTAACGTTAGCGTTTTTGTCGTAAGCTAAAAACGGATTATTGTGTTTTTTCTTTGATGATATAATTAACTGTTTGTTTATACAGGCTTGTAAGAAATGGAAGGGGCTGTTCAGTCTTGGAGAGGAGTTTGATGATGAGGTTTGGAATTTACTTTTTGACATGCATTTAGTTATAGTTTACAAAACAAACAAAGTTTACATAGAATAAGATACGTGTGTGTGTGTGTGTGTGTGTGTGTGTGTGTATATATATTTGTTTGTTTCATATATTACATATGTATGTGTATAATCTATTCATATTGTTATGTTTTATTCATCTGTAGGATTTGCTTGAACCTGATTGGACATGTCCATCAGAGCGCACATCTTCTACTGCTCCCTCTGTAGCTCCACCATCTAAGTCCTCGCATGTGTTGGCTGAAAAATCCACCCATGTTCAGCAGAGACCTGTTATCTTGTCATCAGGCCCTCGGGAAAATGTGTCAGGATCTGGTTGTGTGGCAACTCTTCGAACCCCAACACGTGGCACTATCAATTCCTCACCAGACTTCTCCATACCTTGCCATCAGACACTTTTTTCCCTCAGAGCACCGGCCTCGTCCCTGAAACCCTCCTCTAACCAAGTAAACCATCCACCGTCAGCATCTCTCAGTGTCCCGCAGAGAGACCTCACTCCTCAGGATGACTTTGATGACTGGGATGTAGATCTGGAGGAGCTGGATAGCATTCCTCAGGTGGTTTCTGAGCCACAAAATATGTATTCACCACTGGAAAACATTTCACCCGTTAAACGAATGAGACATTCAGGACCAGAAGTGTCCTCCCATGGCAGGTTCGGTGCTACCTGCTCAGTGTCAGTTGCACGGCCCTCAATCAACAGCTCATTCGCTTCCAATGTCAAAGGCCCCAGGTGTCCATCTACCCCTATGCAGAATCCAAATCACATGCATATCCCCGCTACATTAGTCTCACAAGTCCCCAGACCTGTGACTACAAGGCCTCCAGTTGTGTCTCCTCAGTGCCACAGGGGTACTTCGTCATCGAGGACCCCGCTGCAGCCCACAGGATCTCTTTTCCACTCTGTGTCATCTGCTATTGATTCCTCTTCCACATTTACACCTCGTCCTCTCAACACACCCATCCTGACCAATCACTTGGTCCAGCTGGTGTCTGCAGCTAATAAGACACCTCAGAGACCACAGAGCTGTATGATGACATCCAAAGCACGTCGTTTCCCTGGCCCAGCAGGAGCACTACCACAGCAGGTCAGCCAAGCACTAATCTAGCTGATTACTGTTAATGAAACACAATATGTACTGCCCTGACCTGTTATTTAGCATATTGCAAGACTTTTTCTCCCTAAAACCTGTTGTTGATGTTAATAATTTTTCTATAGCCTGTAACTTGGAGATTTCCTTTGTTTCCTTAGTATTTGCTTACAATATTCCTATTTATGTTGTCTTGTAGGTCAGTGGGGGGAGTCTTGATGATATTGTTGTGTCAGTTCCTCAGACACCTGCACACGGAGCGGTTGCTCGCCTAAGAAATGAGGTATGTGAACGTGGGACCTTCCACAGTACAAAATTACAGTCGATGGATTTAAGGGTGTGTGGGTCATTTCGTCTCAACTCAACAAGAGGTCCCTGGCTAAAAATTATAATATTGATTAAAAAAATAAAATCTGGTGAAAGAAATGCATAAATGAAGAAGAAAGCTAAAATATAAAATGAGAGAGTAATCCACTATTTTGTGGATTAGGGTCAAAATAACAATTTTCAGATTTGGAGCCAAATTACAGAGGGGTAAAAAATTACATAAGTAAAATAACAGTTTTATTATTTTATTTTTACATGGCGATTGGTTGGTCTATTAGTAAAATCAGTTGACTTTAGCCATCTTTGTTGCATTATAGGCCAACGGTGACATTTCAAAAAAGTGTAAAAAAGCTCTTCTTGAGTATTTTGCCCCAAGTTGGCATGCCTGTAACTCAAGAAATATTAAAGATAACTTAATATGCTTTTAGAATCAGGTTCTTAACAAACTTTTCTTACAAAGTGACTCGCGTTTGGTTTTCGTCCATTACAAATTAGTAAAATTCAACAATTGTAAAATGGACCCAAATTGAGATCCCTATATCTATGGAATTGAACCATATATTGCCTTGGAAATTAAGATTTCAGAAGAAAAGTAGGTTAATAACCAGAATATAATATCATATGAAGATATATTTAACAGTTCTTGAATTGCAAGCAAATTAGCTCTGGAAAAATAATACTTTTGACACTCAGATGGTTGTTCTATGCAATTGTTTTGATAGAAAAAATGAGATACATTATTCTAGTTTTAACATTATTCTAGTTTCATGTTCTTCGGCTGTTCCTCTTTAAAATAATAACTTGTCAACTGTATGAAATGTGACCCCCATTTGATTTTTGACCCCTGGAAATGTCCAATTTAACAATTTACTCCTAGAGCCATATTGAGATCCCAATACCTCTAATTGAACTATATAAGTCAGGGGTCACCAAACTCGGTCCTGGAGGGCCGCTGTCCTGCAGAATTAAACTCCAGGACCGAGTTTGGTAACCCCTGATATAGGACCTTAAAAATATGGATACCAAATGTAAAGTTTGTAAAAAACAAAAAGCATATTTAAGGTATCTTTAGTACTTGAGTTACAGACATGCAAACTTTGGGCAAAAAACACAAGAAGTGTTTTTTCCCATTTTTTTGAAGGGTCACTGTTGGCATATAATGCAACAAAGTGAACAGATTTTTCTAATAGACCAACCAATCTATGTGTAAATATAAAATAATTATGCTGCCATCTTTCTAAAGTAATTTTTAACTCCATGTAATTTTGCGCCAAAATCTTAGGTGTAAATTGTAATTTTAAACCCCCCTCTAAATAATGGATTACTTCGTAATTATTCATCCAAGGCATTTAATATTTTGGCTTTCATCACTATTTCTGTTTATTTTATTTTGTTGATTTGACACAGAATTACCCTTGTAGTGTCATTTTATTGTGCAATTTATTCCACTATTAATGTTTAGTAAAATACAGTCATGTGAAAAAGAAAGTACACCCTTTTGAATTTTGAGGATTTACAAATCAGGACATTAAAAAAATAATAATCTGGTCCCCTAAAATGAGGTAAATACAACCTCAGATTGACAACAACAAGTGTCACGGTTCATTCAACAAAAACTAGGCTAAAATGGAGAAGCCATGTGCGATCTTAGAGAAGCAATTGTTGCTGCCCATCAATCTGGGAAGGGGTATGTGGCCATTTCCAAACATTTTGAAGTCCATCATTCTACAGAGGAAGATAATTCACAAATGGAAAACATTCAAGACAGTTGGCAATCTTCCCAGGAGTGGACGTCTCAGCAAATTCACTCCAAGGTCAGATCATGCAGTGCTCAGAGAAACTGCATAAAAACCAAGAACTATATCTCAGCCTCTACAGGCCTCAGTTAGCATGTTAAATGTTAAAGTTCATGGCAGTAGAATTACAAAAAGACGGGACAAGTATGGCATGTTTAGAAGGGTTGCCAGGAGAAAGCTGCTTCTCTCTAAAAAGAACATGGCAGCATGACTTAGGTTTGCAAAGTTGCATCTGAACAAACTTCAAGACTTCTGGAACGATGTCCTTTGGACAGACGAGACCAAAGTGGAGATGTTTGGCCATAAAGCACTGCACCACGTTTGGCGAAAACCAAACATATCACAACATATCCGCACAAATACCTCATACCAACTGTCAATGACACTGATGGAGGGCTGATGATTTGGGCTTGTTTTGCAGCCACATGACCTGGGCACCTTGCAGTCATTGAGTCGACCATGAACTCCTCTGTATACCAAAGTATTCTAGAGTCAAATGTGTAAATAACACATTTATATATATATATATATATATATATATATATATATATATATATTTTTTTTTTTTTTTATAAATTATTTATTTTATGTATTTGTTTAGATGCACCAATTCTGGCTGATTTAAAAGAAAAGACAACTAAAATCGGTAATTTATATGCTACAGGTGAATTTAGGGATCACAAACATATAAAATGGATATTCATTTTGAGATTTGCTAAATATTACATTTAACAGAATTGTATTAGTTGATGGAAGAGGTCATCTAAATGAGCATCAATGTAAAATCCAATATCAGCCAATGCCAATAAATGTAGACAGTATAAAATCAGTTGGTAATTTAAATTATATATTTTTCTTTTTCTTACCTTTTCTTTTTTATACACTGTACAATTGTGTGGATTCGCTGACACATTCACTTTCTCGCACATACTCTCAAACTTACACTCATCGACAGGGTGTCTATTTTTCTCAGCAGGTCTCCAGCTCTCAGGTGAGCGAGGAAGAGGAGTTCAGCAGGGGTCCGTGGGCAGTGATGAAGTCTGAGATGGGATTGGACGAGAAGAACCCTTCTTGCTTTCTGCATTTGTACAGTGTTGTCATGGTTCTCCGCAAGGTGAGGTACTTAAATCTCACAGCAAACTGTGTATTTAAATTATATTTTAGATGTTTTTGCTTAGGATAGAACTTTGTTAGTTTGCAGATTTTTTCATTTTATCCAGATTTGTACGATAAATATTTGTATTGCTTTGCAATGCCTGAAGTGGAAGTCCACGACAATAATCAGGACAAATGAGAAGTCTCGGCTCCCTAAATGATTAACACAAACATAATCACCGTTGTCATCAGTCACCTTAAAGTGATTATTAATGTAATTTTAATGTGTTTTGCCCAGTGTGTCATAACGATCCTCAGCTAATGGTACACGTGTGTTAAATATTCATTAGGCTGACAAAAGCTGATTAGCTTTTCACTTGATTCATTACCAATGGCCTTGAGGCTGTGCTCCAACTTATGCTTTTTTCTTTTCTGTTATTCTCTTGTTTTCTTTGGTGCTTATTTGTGACTTAAATCTCTCTCACTCCTCCAGGCTGCTCTCAAGCAGCTAACTAAGAATAAGGTTCCTAACATGGCTGTTGTCTTGAAGAGTATCACACACACGCATGTAGACGCAAAGGCCATCTTCAGAGATCCCACAGGTACTACAAATAATTAGATGGTTTATTTAAAAAATCGTTCTATGGTTTTATATCTATCTAGGGTTCCATCTATCGTTCTATTGCTCTATGGTTCTATCTATCGTTCTATGGTTCTATCTGGTTCTATCTATCATTATATTGTTCTATCGCTCTATTGTTCTATCTGGTTCCATCTATCGTTCTATTGCTCTATGGTTCCATCTATCGTTCAATGGTTCTATCTATATCTCTAGAATATAATCATAGTTACTGTGAAATCAGGGGGTCACTGACTGAGCTGGTTTTCTTGGTCTGATTACACGCGTTTGTTTCCTGAAGTCTTTTTTTTTTTTTACTTGTCTTTTCCTTTCTTTCTTTTTCTCTCTGAAGGTGAGATGCAGGGCACAGTTCATCGTCGCCTGGTGGAAGACAGACAGGGAGAGCTCAAGACAGGAGCTGTATTACTACTCAAACAAGTAACTATCTTTTTGACCTCATTATAACTATAACATGAAATATCCACTTGCACTATGCAGATATTGTTTTACTTTACTCATTACTATTTTAATATATTATTCAGAGCCACGGCTTAATGGATATAGCACATGTTGAGCCGTAGTGCTTATGTGGGCATTACAAGATCAGGCTCGCAATATTTGAAGATCCCATTGTGCACTATTCTCTATCATTTCCAGTCATCTACTGTGTGTCTAATAAAGAGGCAATGAGTCCATAGATTTCTAATTATTTTTAAAGGTGGGTGTGTTTTCACCATCACACCGAAATCACTACCTGAATGTCACACCCAATAACCTTCTCAGGATATACCCACCTGATGGGGTCTTCCATAACTCTCAGCCATCGGTGGCTCCAATGGTGAGTCGCCTTGTTTTGTTCCCCTGTGTATGCATAATTTTTTTTTCTTCATAATTCTGTTTTAAGTCTTTCTCTAGGTGTTTGAGTCCAATTTGGTGGTCTCCAGCATTTTGCTTGTCTGTTGTGGAAGTACCTTTACTGAGGACATGCTTCCTTTTCCAAAATGTTTTCCTATTAAACTATTTGTGTTTTGTCTTCATCATTTGTTTTGTTTTCATTTCACCCCTGTTGTGCCTTGTACAAGCAGGAGTTTGCATTGCATAGTGAACCCAGCAGGCCTGCGGGGGGCCCGGTCTCTCAGATGGTGCTCCACTTTGATGACGAAGATGAAAATACAGTTGAGGAAAGTCGGGCTGCTGATGGTTTAGACACTGCAGCTGGCTCTAATGAGCTCTGTCAAGCATCTACAGTGTTGGGACCAACAGAGGACACAGCATGGGACACAGGTGTGTATGTTGGAGTTTTGTCAATTAAGCATTATCACACAAGCAAGAGTGCTGTTGTAGTCACAAAGCGACGTAGTGGCTGAAAGCTGGTCCGGAACATAGTATGTGAGTGGAGTGGAGCGACATTTCTAAGTCTTCTGTAAACACTCCAGCTTTGCTCTAGGTTTTTCATTCTCACTGCTGAGAAAAACCTGCTATGGGGTGTTTCCTGTACAATGACTTACAAGTTCTTGCTGCAGCAGAAAACAGACCTTCACCAAAAAACAAAAAAACAAAACTGCTCTACTTCCACACTCACATACTCTAGTCTGGAATGGCACAGACAAGCAGAGTGATACTAACAGTACTCTTGTGTTAGCACTCTTGAAATGGCATTTCACCATTTAAAATAGACTCAGAACAATCAATTGGATATTTTCATAAATTTACATTTCATGAATTGCATCAGTCTCATGTTAAAAGCATCAGGTATGAAGTAACTGAGGAAATGGATCTACTGTAGGCTGGATGCCAGACTGCGACTAAATGGAGGCATTTTGTCAGATCCATTTAAATTTGTTACAGAATTTTCTGTTACTGACTTCTTTCTGACCCCTGATTGACTCAATACTTTAGCTAATTTAAGTCGTCCTATTCAACTGTCTTGACATTTTAAGCAGCATTGAGGAGGACAACAAGTGGAGACATTGTGCCGTGCATAGCGGTTCAGAATCCAGAATGCTTTTTATTAACATCCTTAGGAAAACATTTTCAATGGATTATTCAGTAGTATGATTAATGTCAGGGACTGTAAAGGTCTGTCAGTCCTAGGATGACCTGATGTGATTTATATATTTAACAAAATTGAGCATATCGTGAACATTCTTGCTTATCACACACTCCTAAACTGGATTAATTTTATTTCTAAAATTTGTCACATTGTTTACGCTTTATTTAAACATACAAGTTTTCCACATTAGAATAATGCAATTATCAGTGGCTTTTATCACACAACTCACTAGACTCTTTAGACGTTGCAACAAAAATGTTTTGTCTTCTAAACAGTGGGTGGTATGCTGTGCTCATATGATCTGTTTGAAATTAGATGGGAAAGATAATTTAACTTCTAATTTTCAGATGCTCCAGTGTCTTTGAACTGTGGAGAGAGTGCGTGCATTTGAGTATTAATCTTTGTATGTGAATGTTTCTTTTCTTAAGATGACCTTGATGAGCTGCTCGGGGAGTTACCTGTGGAGTCATATGATGGAGTACGTTGATCGCAGTCACTTAAAATACTAAGTATAATTGTAGAACATGTCTTATATTAATACATATTATGACAATACCCACTATTGAACAAACAACACCTGCTAACCAAAGACTTCACTACTTTTGTTTAGGTTTTGTGTAAACCTTTGTAAATATGTACATAAGTCACTTGTCTCATGCATAAATCTTTAGGAATAAATTCATAATGAGACCTGTAAATGATGCGTTCCCTTCTTGAGTCTTGCTGACAAATGCGACATGCTTTTGTAGCTAGTATTAGATGTGTGTAAGGATGGTTTTTAATTATCCTGAAATTAGCCAGTAATCTGATTTTATTTTTTGGCAAGCTTTCCTTGTGAATTTAAATCAGCCATTAAGGCTACAGGTTTGCCAGCTGGATTCCTCAAATTTCTTGGATGGCATAATTAGTTTTTTTTTGGTTTGCCAGCAGAGTGGCTGGCATAATGGGGTTTGTTTTACCATTAGACCTCTTGAGTGGTTGACATTTATTTGATCATTTCATTGATTATAATTGTGAGTCCCAGACTGTTACTTTATTTCACTACCAGCTTTTAATTTGCATTCTTACCTTTGTCTCGATTAATCTTCATATTTTATGAATTGCTCTGTACTTGATCACACTGTCTCAACAGCATGTTGCTCCGTGTGTTATTGATTTCTTGATTAGGTTGATTCACTGTGAATCATTATAAAGTCATAAAGGTGCAATTACTTATTCAGTCTTCCCTTGAGTATCATGTGTCTAATAATTAATTGGTTAAATATTAAATCCCCTGTCCTCCCTGCATAACTTATCATTTGGGGTGGAGGAGGGTTAGATCCATTAGCTGGGTCTCATACATGTACTGCATTTTGTTTTATTTTTTACGAGGTGTGTGTGTGTGTGTGTGTGTGTGTGTGTGTGTGTGTGTGTGTGTGTTACTGTACTGTACTGTACTGTACTGTACTCTATGTGATTTAGCAGGTAGTACAGGTTTAGTTTATTATTACCTGCCTACTATTTACTAGTGTCCAAACGCGCTGTTTCATCAAAAGCTGCGTCATCTTTAAATGGCTAAATGCAGCATCAATAGCTTTTGATTTGGACTTTTAAATTCTCATAGGCATTTTTGTCCATTTTATAGACCTGCACTTGAGTTTGACATTGCTTTAGTATTAATCTCAGAACAAAGACGGGATCTGATCTAATCTGTCAGCATGTCACAGATGTCTCTTGTTACTTGTAGAATGAATGTGTGAGTTTTATCCGGGGCCCAGAGGAGGAGTAATCCATGTTTAAACTTTGTTCATTACTGCAGCTGAAGGGGCACAGGGACCTTGTCTTATTCGCTTCATTAAGTCATTAACAGTCTGGAAGCCCTACAGCTGTCAGCACTATTGGTGGCCTCCACAGAGATATTGGTGTGAGACGAGCTGTGAATGGCATATGTGATGGAGGATGGGGATTATCAGTAAATGTAATATGGCAGCCATCGTTATCTAAAATATCCCCTTTCATTTGGACTCTTTCCCCCTAATTTATAGTCATATTACTTTGACTTATTTTTCTTTTATAAAATGAGATTTGTTCGCTTATCTTCAAGACTCTTGGCTCGTCTAGCTTCTGACAGACGAATCTCCCAAATAATCTCTTCTAGAGATAGTTATGCAGGCATTAATGTTTGTAGGATGTGTGTCAGTCACTAGGGGGCGACATGCGCACTAATGATCAGCCTCAGATTGAAGCGTGTTTTTATTTATGCATTACTGAGCCTAATGTCCTTCCACATGGTCTTTATCTCCAGTCCACAAAGACGTTAATACTGTTCTGTCTTTTTATTTATACCTCGAGTGCCGTAATTAACTGGCACTTGAACGGAAGGCAGATTTTATCAGTATTATTGGGTCAGTTTGAAATGCTCTTCATTGTTAGGCCTATGGAGACACTTGAAGGATCAATCACCCAACTCTTCAGCATTGATTTGAAGACCTTCACCATCTAAGTCTCCGTCTTGCCTCTTTGAATGCACCAAGTTTACAAATTTCTCCATTATTTTCCTGTAGTTAGAAGAAGTGCACTTCTTCTAACTACAGGAAAATAATGGAGAAATTTGTAAACGTGGTTAATCTGCTGGTCTACATAATTATTCTAACTAGACAGTGTGTTCTCAATACTTTTTATTTTAGGTCTTGTGATGTGCAGTTGAACTCCTGGCTAAGAGTGCTGTGAGTGAACCTGTCTGCTGATTACTTGCTGTTATTTTAAACTACTTGAAAATAACTTATGTAAAATACAGCTTCTGTCTTCATGATTATCAGCAGCTAGAGCAATACCTGAAAAACCCTGTCCTTTTTGTTTTGTTCAATCCTACATCACTAATTTAATATTTGTGATATTAATCAAAGTTATTAGTTAACCTAAAACCATAAAAAAAAAAAAAAAAAAGTTTGTTGCTTGTATATTTAATGTACTTAATTAGAAATTTCCATGTTCAATTTGATTCACTAAAATAACAAAGTGCAATACAAATGATTTAAAAAAAAATTAATTGGTTAAATATTAAATTTATTTTATTAGTTAAAATAAAATGTAACAAACACACACAAAATTAATTATTTCAAATTAAAATGAAAATGGAAAATATTAAAACTAATCCAATATAGATAAATAAACTATAATATTTTAGTGATACTAACACTGAATGAAACTAAATTTACTTTAAGTAAAGGTGCTACACACGCACATAAAATTAAACCACCATTTCTGTGTTATTTGGCAACCCATCACAGGGTGAGTATTGGACAGAACACATGCTGGGTTATTTTGACAGCGCAATAATAAAAATTCAGTCTAAAATATGTTTGTTGATATATATGACAGGACATATGACAGTTTATATACAATATTCAATGACAAGTAGTCTTTTACAATCATAAAATACACTCAAAAACATTTAGACATTTTATGACGTGACAGGAGCAGCAAGAGCAGCCAATGGGAATATGTGGGAAGAAAACTGGTATCAGTAGGCTGTTCCAGTTCATTAAATGAAAGTATATGTTCATGTTTGATTAGTTACACCAAAAACTGTCAGACATTTAAGTGCGACTTGATTGCACTGACAATATAGAAATGTGAAAGAGTGATGTTTGCTATAGCATTTTAAACTTAAACAACCAAAAGATTAGTGTCAGTATGTAAATAATGTATGCATTTATAAATATATAAACGTATTTAAAAAAATAAAATAATTTTATTCAGCGAGGATGCATAATATTCATACAAAGTGACAGTTAAAGGGGTCATGACATGGGATTTTTTATTTTATTATGTTCCCTTAGGTGCAATTATAGTGTTACTATAGTTTTTTTTACAAAAAACTTTTAAAGTGTAGTGATTTATGACCTTTTCCCACCCTGTTTCTTATCCTCTGATTCAAACAGTCTGTTTTGGGGGTGTTTCCCCTTTAAGAGTTCAGTGTTAACGCCCACTGTTATGATTGGCTAACGTCAGTGCCTATGCATCAATTATTAACGCCCCCAGCCAGAACATTTGCGGATTCGGCGCAACTGTTTAATAGCGGGTGATGCATGCGAAGCGATGGCTCTTGCAATGATAAAACCTTGTTTGAGCCGGAATCAGAGGAAAATGAACCATCACCACAACAACGAAGACTGGATCAGCCCGTGTCCACATGGAAAGTGAAACTATTTTGAATTAATAAAAAAATTGTAACCTGAGACACTTGAAAACGGATTATTGTTGCATAATTATCCTATAGCTTAATTTGCTAACAGTTTAACATTATTTAACTAATTTCAATGAAATGATAGGGTGTACCACGGACAAAAATGCATGCACAGGCCATATTTGAAGATGCAGCATTGGTAAAGGCAACATTTTTAATTTTCTATCACATGTAGGCCTACTAGAAAGGCGACATATTTTCAAGATTCTCTTATACAAATGTGTTTATATTAGCCAGTGATAAAAAGTAAGTTTGCGTTGTCGTTGTTGAGCCCAGAATAGTCGGCACGGACTTATCTTTGAGCAATAGTTTTCAACCAGCATCATATTGAGCAACCAGCATCATATTGGGATTTTTTCTCAAAACAGTCATCCTTCAAATGTATAGAACAAACGCTTAAATTAACACTGCCGTGACTGAGACGTCCGCAAAAAATAAAGTGCATCCATTTTTCCCCTGACGTCTGGATCTTTCGGCAGCGTATTCAAAGATGTTGTTTGTCCACAGCCAGGAACAGTCTGCGTGGCATCGTAATTTCCCTGTACACAGACCCACTCGCTGTCCGTCGACTGAACGCTTGTGAGGCGCGCGGCGATATGAAATGAGCGTAGTTGTCTTGCGCTTAAAGCGTAGTTGTCTTGTGCTGGAGGCGGTCATATGCAAACGCTGGTACGTCACTTCTTACCGTGACGTCACTTCTTACCATGGATCCAGAACGAGCTGTATTTAGAGCTTGATTAAATAAATGATTCGTTTATAATGGGGAGGACGTTGAAACTTGCAGGACGTTTTAATGGTACAAAGACCTCTTATATACCAAAAGATCAAGGCAAATTTGGTTTCTCATGTCATGACCCCTTTAAGACATTTATAATGTTATAAAAATGTACGTTTTTTTCACAAATTGATAATAAAAATAAATATTTATTGAGCACTAAATCAACATATTACAGTAATAGCCAAATTTTTTGACAGTGACATACATTTTGTTTTACAAAGTTTGATGCTTCAGTTGTGTTGTTAATTCACATAGTTATATTATTGTGCAGAGTGCAGCAGATACATTTTGAATAATTGCAAAATGCTTCATTGCCCAAATTGTAAAAAAATCATAAAACCCCAATTTTCACTGTCTTTTGTCCTTGGCACAAAATGACCATATAATATAATTTCACTAATCATATCATCATCATCAGCAGATGGGGAAAGTGTGATTGAGTACTAGCCAGTATCATTTTGATTGGATTATAAGAGCAGACTATAAACGGGAATGAAAAAGTGCTTCCAATCATTGTGCTGTTGTGTTACCAATGGTTACTTCCAAAGAAAGATGTGCAGCCATCATCGCTTTGCATCAAAATGGCTTTACATGCAAGGCAATATCTGCAAAGAATTTTGCACCTGAAAGAACCATTTAACAGATTATCAAGAACTTTAATTAGAGCAGTTCAACTGCAGTGAAGAAGACTCCAGGATGTCCCACAGTGTCCAGCAAGCGCTAGGACAGTCTCCTCTCCTCCTGAGGAGTCGGCTACAGAATCGTGTCACCACTAGTGCTGAGCTGCTCAGTATCGTGTGTGAGAACGTGTGTGTGAGCATCTGCACGCACAGTGAGACCAAGACTTTTGGATAACGGCCTCGAGTCAAGAAGGGTAGCAAAGAAGCCACTTCTCTACAAGAAACACATCAAGGACAGACTGAAGTTCTGTCAGCAACTACAAGAATTGGACGGCAGAAAACTGGTTATTTTCCCCAATGACGCCCCCGGAGAAGACTAAATGAACGCTACTATGAGTCCTGTGTCGTGCCAACAGCAAAGCATCCTGAGACCATCCATGTGTGGGGCTGTTTTTCATTCAAGGGAATGGGCTCTCTTACAATTCATGCAAAAAAAAAAACCTCTTCCATGAATAAAAAATGGTAGCAAAACATCCTGCAAGAGCAAGGGTGATCGTGAAGTAGCTCGGAGAGCATTTCAATTTTTGATCCGTGGCCAGGCAGCTCCCCAGATCTCAATCCAATAGATAAACTGTGGTCAATCCTCAAAAGGCATGTGAACAAGTATAATCCCACCAATTGTGATCAACTCCAAGCACTAAAAAGTCAAGAATGGATCGCCATCAGTCAGGATTTGGCCCAGAAGCTCATGCCAGAGTGAATTGCAGAGGTTATGAAGAAGGGTCAACTAAATATTGACTATGTTGTCACATATATTAAATGTTTTCAATTTGGTCAATAAAAGTCTTTAAAACGAAATCCTTATTGTTTTCCAGTATAGAGTCGTAAAAAAAATAATTTACAAATATAATAATAAAGCAAACTTTCAGAACCACAAAATGTGTTACTGGCAAATCTTTTGGCCGTGACTGTAGAATGATTTCTGATGTATCATGTGACACTTAAGACTGGAGTAATGGCTTCTTATTGTATGTATTTCACAATATTACTGTTTTTACTACATTTTTTTAATCCAATAAATGCAGCCTTGGTGAACATGAAAAAACTGCTTACAACCCTAAAATTTTAGTTGGTCATGTAAACCTTTCTTTTTAAATTTTTTTTTTACCTACAATAACCGTGCATGTTCATTTTTCAAAGATACCAATCATTTGATTTTGAAAGTTGCATTTATATCCATTCGGGTGAATGGGCATGATGCTTCAGGCAGTATGTTTATTCCTGTCAGGTCATGACTGTGTGTCTTATATGCACTTTACTCTTCCAAATGGCTTTAACTGAGCTCGTGTCATTACAGGCTGTCAGAGCTCCAGTATAAAATTCCAGCCTCACCTATTGATCTGTGTGCCAAATGCTCTCCACACTTAGAATCAGAGCTGTGTGTGTGTGTGTGTCCCGTAAACCCGTTTTGTGTAAATGTATTTGCAGAGGTTCATAAATTACCTCTTTGCTCGTTCCCCTTTTCTGTTCCTCACATCTGCGTACCCATGGCTGAAACGGATGAGAAAATCAGGGAACTGGAATGAGTGAATGAAAGTGTGCGGCAGAGAGACTGATGAAGGGAGAGAGAAGGAGAATGAAATGGGTGTCAAGGGCAATGAAATAGAGAGGAACATTTTCTCCACCTCACCTAACCCCCCCAAAAAGCAACTAAAAAAACAAGAGAAAGATGTTTACGGTCTGTTGTGAAAGACAAAACAAGCTTGCTTCTTGTCTGCTTGATCTGGGGAGGTTTATGAGAGGTGAAGGGAGCTCAAGTAGCCGTCCAGTTCCTCAGGCTCTGCCGTCTTGATGTGGTCTGGCGTCTCCGGCCAGATGAGCCGTGAAAAACGTGGCATAGACGATGTCATTTCCGAAGAGTCACACTACATGACTGTCAGGAGGAAAAATGGAAGGAGAAATAAATTTGTAAAGTATTGTAGAATGATCTTCTACAGTGGCGCACGCTCAGACATGGAGGAATGACATATTTTTTTTATATCAAATTTTTCACCAGCTGCTCTCATCCATTTAAATTGTATTTTTATCCCCTTCTGGCAAATCCGTACTTTCCTCCAAATTCAGCTCTTGCTGTCATCTTATTTTTCATCTCTCAGTCCCTGTGCTCTCCCTCTCTCTCTTTTGTCCTGTCGGCTTGCATTACAATACACACTTGTAGCATCTCTCTAGCTCTCTCTCTCTATCCCTGTTTGTATATCTCTCTTTTCCTTGTCTATCTCTTGCTTTTCTCAGTCCCCCTCCCTCAAGTGTTTGCGCCTTGAATGTTGTGCAGACGCAAGCATTAAACTTAAAGATGCCTCAAACAGTTTCTATTGCACATTTTCAATGTGATGATAGTCGCCCGCCGGGCACCAAACACAGTATCTGTCATCTCTCCATCTTTTATCTTTTTCTCACTCTGTGTGTTCCCTCCTCTCCACTGTTTGACTCTTTCCAGTTTCTACGTTCCTGCTTTTACCCACAATTTGCTTCTTGTATCCATCCATCACGCTCTAAGCGGAGAGGAGTGGAGTGTCAACGCACGCGGGAGGAGAGGAGAGAAAAGCGAGCGCGAGAGAGGGAAGACTGCACAGTGTCTCGCGAAGAGCAAGAGCGAACGAGCCCCCCTCTCTCTCTCTCTCTCTCTCCATACCTCAGTTTGCGTTTTTACATGTGAGTGTACCGCATCTGTACCGGCTCAGCTGTCTTTTGCTTGGATACGGCGAGAAGAGGAGCGGAAGCGCCGGACGCGTGATGATTTGACTGGACTAGCGCGGGAAGCGCGCGACTGGGATAAGATCGCGCTCACACACTTCGCCGACTCAGGATAAACGACAACATCTCCGGCCCTCTCTCTCTCTCTCTCTCTCTCTCTCTCTCTCTCTCTCTCTCTCTCTCTCTCTCTCTCTCTCTCTCTCTCTCTCTCGCTCTCGCTCTCTCTCTCTCTCTCTCTCTCTCTCTCTCTCTCTCTCTCTCTCTCTCGCTCTCTCTCTCTCTCTCTCTCTCTCTCTCTCTCTCTCTCTCTCTCTCTTCTCTCTCTCTCTCTCTCTCTCTCTCTCTCTCTCTCTCGTACACATACACACACTCATGGACGGTTGGATGCTGCGTCCTTAGGCTGCACGTGAGGTGCTTAGAATTGCCTTTGGATGTCCAGTGACCGTGTGTGCACGTGCATGAATTTGTTTATGGATAATGTGATAGTTTTTAAGATCATGTGTAATATTGTGCAATTTCAGGTCAGTATAGCTTTATTGGCATGTCACTCTTTTGGAAATATCTTTGGAGAACATTACTGTATTTGCTCTGGGCATTTTCAAAACATTTCTTTAACAAGTGGGAGAAAGTTAAAGAGAGAGAGAGAGATTTGTAATGGAGGAGGGAGATTGTGTAGAGAGAGGGAGGATCCTGGGATTTGGAGGGGCTGAAGTGATGGAGTGGGTGGAGAGAGAGACAGACGGAGGGAAACCCCTGGGCAGCATCTTCCACTCCATTGCCACCCTCTCACACAGCTTAACTGGAGCAAGATCTGTTCTTCCTTCATGCGCTGTGATGTGTGTGTGTGTGTGTGTGTGTGTGTGTGTGATCCTGGTCCAGCCTGATATTTATTTATAGGAGCAGCTCTGACTACTAGTGTTCAATGGACCCTGTCTTTTCCTCTGTGTATGTGTCGCTTTCTCTGATTGGACAGGAGACAGTTTGACTATGGTTTCAGGGGGTGTGTGCACCTTGATTTGTCTCTGTTTGAGCATACGTGTCAGTGTTGATTTTTTTTCTTTCTTTTTCCTTTTTCATTCTTTGCTTTCTTTCTCCTTCCTTCCCTCCCATCATTTTTTTCTAATTCCACCCTACTTTCCTTGTCATGTTTCTTTCTCCTTCCTTCTAATTTTTCATCTCTTACACAGTCTTCTCTATTTTTCCCTTTCCTTTCTTACATTCCTATTTCGTCTGTGTTTAAAACTGTATACAGTGTCTTTGGTCAGTAGGGTTAGTGTTACATAAATCCTCTCTCTCACTGGTGACTACATTCAGTTGTATCTTTTTTCATAAAGCCTTACAGTGTCTCTTCATGTTTGTGTCAAACCCGCCGCTTCAAGAAAGACACTGTATTTCATGATACATTATTGATGTGTCTGTGAAACTCTAATGAAGTGAAATCTAGCCAGAATCAGCCTGAGCTTAAGCTGACAATCACTATGTGTTGATCTACCTGCAGGTGTGTGCGTGTCAGCCATGGACCTGAAGGAGGGCTGTGGAAGCGAGGCCAGTCGTGAGACCGAGAGCGGAGGCATGGGGAGCCTGGGAGGCCCCTCGTCCTGGCAGTCCTTTGCCCACCGAAGCACCCTGCATGGTTTGCGCTTCATCTTCCCCTACTCTTCCTCCCCTTACCGCTCCACTTCGCGCCGTCTGCTCTGGAGCGTGGCCTTGCTGGCCAGCCTAGTCCTACTGGCTCTGGAGAGTGCCGAACGCCTGGCCTATTTCCTCTCCTACCCCCACGTCACCAGTGTGGATGCTGTGGTTTCTGGCAGCCTTGTCTTCCCCGCCGTCACCGTCTGTAATTTGAACACCTACCGTTTCTCGCACCTCACGCAGAATGACCTCTACCACGCCGGGGAACTATTGTCCCTGCTGGATGTGCACCTGCAGATCCCCGAGCCGCACCTGGCCGAGCCCCATGTGCTGGCCTTTCTCACGGAGAAATCCAACTTCACTAACTACCGGCCAAAGCCCTTTAGCATGCGGGAGTTCAGTGAACGAGTGGGACACGACCTGAAGGAGATGATGCTCTACTGCCGTTTCCAGGGCCAGGAGTGCAGCGACCAGGACTTCAAAACGGTGAGTGTCTGCAAGATGTTTCTTTCACAAGGTATTTCTTTAAGGGCTCAATAGGCTTGGAAGAAGTGTGTTTCGCTGCTGTGGACTAAAGGCAGCATTATGGGCTCAGTGTTGTTAGCTCTAAAGATTATCCTTGTTGTTGAGCTGTTTCATAGGTTTGTAAAGAAATGATATTGATTTTTGCTGATGATGTAGTTCTGGACGCTAAGCTGTGGTGTGAACTGTGAAGAGTTTTACTGCTCTATTAACTACTCTCGGACTCTGTGTGCGGCTGGAAAAGCTATAGCTTTCATTCTGAAGGTGTTTCACCTTGACTGTGAGACTGTTCTTGTATTATTTATGTAATGTGATGGGCTGATTAATTATGTGGTGAATGTCTAATGTGCCTCTTTCCAAAATACTACAAGGATTCAGAACAGATTCTACCTCAGTAACTCTGATATTAGGAATTTCTCCCCAAAATATGCTTGTTTAAGACTTTTGACTCTGCCTCAAAACCTACTGTCGCTGTCTACCACCTACTTAAACCACGTCCTGAAACAGAATCTTATAAGCCACTGATTTGAAACTGACTGTTTATAAAGTTGCTGCATGTGAAGAAACTCAAGCATGCCCCGTGAATCCTCACCTGAACCTCACGAGATTCACTGACGCTCGCATCTCATTCTGCTGTTTACATGTAGCCTGCTAATGATTCCAGATTAAAATATCTTTTTATGTTGCTATTATCAGCATCTCCCTTGATCCTGCAGCCACATGTTTCGCTGAGCTCCTCGCAATGCATTTTTAGCCACAAACGACGCAAACAAAACTGTTTCAAAGTATCTTTGAAAGCATTATATGCTGATAACAAATTGAAGCTGTCAGCTGCATGCGTGCGACAACAAGAAATGGTCGTGAGACAGAGCCATTTGCTTTTACACATCACAAATGTAATTGACTAGTTGTTGCTCTAAATATTTCAAGAACACCAGGACACTCTAGAATGTTCTCTGACTGGTAAAAATGGTTTTGGTGGTTTACTGGAGTGGAGATGTAAATGCTGGCCGCAGCTGTGTGTGAAGAATGTGTTTTTCTCAACACTGAGGGCTGCGATGATGAGGTTTGATAGCTGGTGTGATACTCAGTTGGAGTGCTGCTATTCTCCTCAGGGGTTGAGGTCTGTTTATTCACCCTCAGTCGCCACACGTGTGCTCTCAGTGCTTCCGACCGCAGACAAGACCATTATAAACAAACTCGCGCACACGCTACTTGCTTTGTGTTGTCTCTTCTTGTTTTCATTGATGGTGTGTACAGTATGAATCAGTGTTTGCAGCAGACAGGCATTATAGTGTTCTTGCTTTTATATCTCCTGGTTAAATGGTGCTGTTATAGTAGCCTATAGATGACTACGCTAAATGTAACTAACAGAAGGTAGCTAGCTACCTACATTGATGTAATTTAAGGGTGCATCAGAATATAGGCTATTGAATTTGCGATGTAGCAGTATCTCCTACAAAAACTGTGGAACTCAATCAAGGTGGAAGCAGTGGATCAGATAGTTTACTGTAAACGCAACTAATGGGAGATTTTAATTTACATAACTAAGCTGAAAGAAACAGACCTCTGTATTTAACTTGATATTTCAGTTTAATAAAAAAAGATGCAAAATACCATGCAGGGACTTTCTGGCCCCCGAAACGGTGAATATTTTTTTTCAAACCGGTTAGTTGAAATGAACTGTCAAAACAAACCAATTTGCTAAAATGTATTGGCCTTTCTGCTTAGGAGAGAGAGACATTATAGGGGAGTTTGTTTAATGATTGCTTCAGCTAGCTTGTGTTCAATACAGTGTGACTTTTTAGGATAAAGTACCTTGTTACTGTGGATTTGGGACTGCATACTTTTTGGTGTCATCAGCCAATTAGTATTTTTATGGAAGAGTTATTAATCGCATCACATGACATTTACAGCTCATGTGATTTGTTTCTTATTATCACATGGCCTACTTTCAGGGCTGCCACCAGCTAAGTAATGGCCATTGAGATGCATACACTGTAAAAAAAAAAATATTTACAAAAAATGCAACAGTAAAAAAAATACTTAAATTGGTTAACTCTATTATAGTGTTTTTTTTCTTTTTCTTTGTGTGTTTGACCCTGTGTATGTGAACGAGTTGGCTATGTTTTGTTCCACTTATATGAACAATTTACCACGTGGCTTTCTGTATACCATCTGTATATGGTGGTTGTCTGTACATTGTGTGGTAAAAATCACATTTTAATACTTACAAGTACTGGTAAATTGGTAAATAAACATTATAACTATGACTACAAATTATAATCGTATAATGAAATATATTGTTATAAGTTGTATAGTCAAGCTGTAAAGATTCATGCTTCTCTTAATGTATCTTTAGAGAGAGAAAGAGAGAGAACAAACATATTATCACATGAGTCAAATGCACACGTCTACCGGTATATTGCTGAATTGCCCTTGTATTGTCATGACCCTCTGTCCACCGACTGGCCGAGTGTTCACACACTGAGAGACCGGACATCAATTGGTTGCTTTACTTTGAACATAGCCTTAATTTGAAAGATAAGTGCTTCATGTGTGTACGCAGCCGATATCAAAGGCAGGAGTGAGTCTGGCATGGGATGACCTGATCAAATTCTTCATATGCAGAGCCAACCGTGAACAGGATACTGTGTGATTTCTTTCTGCATGTGTGGGCTGATTCAGTGTTAAAGTGTGGTAGACTAGCGTGGTTGAAGACATACTTTCTTCATACTAATGTGTCAGTGCTTTGCTCAAACATGGCCTGAGTGTTCTATCCCTAGAGATGATGGAATCGAAATGAAGAAAATGTCAACCAATTATTTCACTTTAAACAAGTAAAATTACAATACGTTTGTCTTCATATATTCACTTGAGTTAAATTCTCAAGCTTTATTTTGACAGAAAACTGCAGGGAATCATTTTAAGTTTAAGTTTAAGTTTTTTACAGCTAATAAATTAGTATGTAGTGGTGGGACATGTTGTGTAGTGGTGATTATATGCAGGTGACCTGAGTTTGACCCTAGCCTTTCCTGATTGCACCCCCTAGTCATCAACATGTCATTTCCTGTCACTTCTACACTTTCCTATGACATTACAGGCAATACGGGAATAATTTCACTGTTGGGTAAAAGCCAAGGCAGACTGTGTGGGACATCAACTATCCTTTATCACAGTGTATGATGCATTTCTTAGCGAATGACAGTGTTGACTTAACATTTACCAGTCCGCGTCTGTTCTTCTGACATCCCCATTTACATTTGAAATAAAAATTACACTGTGCAAGCACAATCATGCTTTTGCACAAATGCTGTAAATGCATTGCCTAAAAAAAAATAAAAAAAATGTTGTGACTTGGTAAAAAAAAATGTCCGTATTTTTCTGAGCAAATGTGAAGTCATTTTGATTGAACAATTATAACTAGGGGTGGTGTAACAATATAAAAAGTCTGACCGACACAGAACCAATAAAGGACTTTTATTTATTTTGTCATAATAAATTAAACAAAACACTAAAGTCAGTTGTTTGTATTTGCTTAAGATTACATTTAAAAGTGTCATTCAATTATTAATGTTTTAAAGATTAACTTTAATTGGCAGAAACAATAATCTAGATGTAAAAATAGGGTAAATGTACAATTAAATGTTCAATATCTGCGGATATGGACACATTAACAGCTTTAATATCATCCAGTAACCAATATGGTCAAATGAACCGTTTTGTTTGGTTTATTTCTTCTGTATTATTTCCTCTATCACCATCGTCTACAGCCAGAATGGAGTAGGACAGTTTGAAGTCTTAGAAAAGCTCCCTTCACATCACACAATGCTCCTTAGTGAAGTGCGTGAGAGAGGACAGTCATGCTGGTAAATATTTCCCTCTTTTTGATTCTTCCTATGATTGTGTATTGACCACATCAATGCTCCGTAATTATACAGTTTCGATCGTGTATTTCAGATGTGGTGAGTCACAGTGCTTCCCTGTGGCGCTGTCTGAGATGTCTGACTTGAACGCGGCTCTGTGCCCTCCTGCGCTCGTCTCTGCTGTGATTCATTTGTAGTATGTTGATGCCATGAGTATTGAGTTTTCACTTACATATTGCAATGGCCCTGCTCTGCGGCTCTCGCTGCCGCATGATGCTGTCGTCGGTTGGGGAAAATGTGTTGCTTTCTTAAAGTGCTTTTTTTCATAGAGTGCCAACAGTTGTATTTAACACACTCCCTGGGTTGTAACAGCTGGTGGACTGCTCCATGACTTTACTTTTTTGTAAAACAAGAGCAAGGGCTTAATGTTGTAGCCTCCACCTGAGTTTTATTCTGATCTTCTCAGATAATTACTAAAGGCTTAAAAGCTTTACAAAGCAAAACGGACTGGTGAAAAGAGGAAGCTCCAGGGTGCTTTTTAGATCTATGGTAAGATTCTTGTCTGGATTTACAATCTTTGGTTTTGCTCTAGACTCTAAAGTTTTAGTGCTCTCAGGAGCCACCTGCAAAGTCGACATCTTCCTGTTTGGTGCAGTGAAAAGCACTTTTATTTGTCTTTTAATCTCCTCTTTCTTTTGTTCTGTGCCTCTCTAAATCCTGTTTGGGACACAAAAACAACCTTTTCTGTCTTCAGCTGACACATCTTGTGCTTTTCCCAACCTTAGAACACAATTTCTACTGACTTAAACATTGGATTGGATAGATGGTTGTGCTTTTAAAAATACTGCTTTATTTCAAACTGATTCAACTCTTTCCGTACCCTTAAATTAATTGTACGTGTTTCTATCTGTCAAGCGTAAGAGGTCTATCTGTAAGAGGTTTCTTATTTCTACTTTTGGATAGCCATGTTCCTACTACACAGTACACACCTAGCTGCCTTGATTATTTGGGTTAGTAGTAGAGTTTAAAACTAAACGTTTCTGCATGAATGTGTGGTGTGGAGGCATTGTTTTTAGAATCTAATATATTTGGATCCACATACCATGATGTGTGCGGGAAAAAACGACATATTTTACAATACAGAAATTAAGAATTAGAATTAAGAATTTATTCCTGTATATTTATGGCCACTTTTTATTCATTTGATCCATTTGTTCCCTTAGTTTAATATTGTTTAACCGTGGCCACAATTGACCAGGGATGCACCGATCTTGATTTTTCATGGTTGATGTTTGTTTATTAGGGCTCTAACTGGCCTTTTATGATCACATCTCTGCTGATTTGAAGATGATTGGACTATCTTCACACACATTATGTTCATCCTGCTGAGTTTAGCATTTCCTTTGCTTGGCCTTTTAGAATAACCAGCACTTGAACGTCAACATCTTAACTTGCTTGAATATCAGTCCCCTAAGGGCGAGGTAGACAGATCCAGCTGTGCTCTTTTTGTTTTCTAGATGATTCTTTGCCTTTAATAACCTCACAAAATAGGATTTAATTAGAGTTTTTGTAGATCAGATCTAAATGAAATGCAGTCCTCACACACACCTTCCTTTAAAAGATAAGTGTGGCCTAAAGCACGCACAAGGCTATAGTCATGAAAAATGCATGCTTGCTTTATCTTAATCGCCCTCTGTTGCACGCAGTGCATCGTATAAAGGTTTTTTTTTTTTTACATTTTGTTTTTACTCTATAAAACACCATTATTGGTATGCTACTCAGTCCATACCACCTATTGTAATGTTCCTAAACATTTCACAGTGTCAAATTTTTTTTTTTTTTACTGCTCCATGAAGCATTATTTAGTGCAGGCTAGTAGTTAAAGAAGGTCTGGGCTGTTATTAGGAATGACAAATTTAAAGTCCTTTTAGTGTCTTTCAGGGAGCTCAATTCATACATTTAGACATAGTAAGAAGTCTATGTTTATTTCAAGTTGGACATGAGGAAAGTAATGAGTTGCGGTTCAGTGGGCATGCATATGACTGGACATGAGTTGAACTTTGCTTGTTAAAGTCCGAACTTATGAAACCATACATGCACATGGGTTCTGTCATGTTTCCAAGCAAGGCTTTATTATTTCTTTCCTTGGACCTCATATTGTGGTCTCTTATTCTGAGATATGCATTCAGATTGCCAGTAGTTATTTATTTTTCATGGAGCTACTGAGTCCTGCTATTGTGTAATTGCCAGGTAAAATGCAATTCAATTCATTTTTATATCATCACATAGCGCTTAATTTGCAGCTGTCAGGCAATAAACATGTTCATGTGATGTGCTAAGAATAGCCTGCGACTGGAAAAAGGAGAGAGGTTGTTTTAATGGGTAGATTCTGCCTGCAGAGAACCTTTTCACAGAGATGAGAGAAGGAGACTGATTGAAAAGAGCTGTAAGATTCCTTCCTTGTCCTTCTACCGAAAGACAAGTGGACAGGCAATTCAGACTCTTACATTAATTTCTGCTGGAATCAGACAAAGAAAGTGGAGAAAGGCAAGTAAAAGACATTGGGAGAGTGTGTGGGGAAGAGGTGATGAAACAGTGGTGGGCAGGCTTTGTTTTAGAATGCAATTTTTGCATCAAGGGACCCCCAGCCCTTGGTCTACCCCCATAGCACCTAAAACGTTTTAATTCATAACTTATCACAACTACAAAATACTAAAATTAAGAATACTATTTTTTGTAATGTATTTAAAGTTGTTGGGGTGTCATTTTATAGTTTAATGAATAAAATTAAATATCACTGATTATACACATCTGCAAATATGTCTTTAACTACACATTTTGAATTATTATTTGTATTATTTTAATTAGTTGCCAAGGCAACATTTCAAATTTCCTTTTTTTAAGTTTAAGGTTTTATATTTTATTTGATTTCATCTTTATTTCAGTTGCTGAACATTATTTTTAATAGTTTTAGTTAAAGGTGCAGTAAAGGATTTCGGGGGAAACACTGTTAGTATGTGACCCTGGATCACAAAACCAGTCACGTCGCACGGGTATATTTGTGGCAATAGCCAACAATACATTGTATGGCTCAAAATTAACGATTTCTCTTTTATGCCAAAAATCATTAGGATATTAAATGAAGATCATGTTCCATGAAGATATTTTGTAAATTTCCTACTGTAAATATATATATAAAAAAATGATATAGCGCGGTCCGATCCACTTTCAATAGCGTTTCTCAGCATTAAACTTTTAACAGTAACAACAACACTACACAACATTATTATATTTACAATAGGAAAAAATATATATACAGGTTTAAATTTCATGCACTTTTAGCACATATAAAATGTTTCATGCTTCATTTCAAGTTGCACATGACTTGCGGTTCAGTAGTTAAGTGAGTTCAGTCAGTCAAGGATTTAGAGGGATTTAAATTGATAACGCATGAGTCTCTTGAACAATTTGTTAAAAGAACCGGCTTATTAGACTATTATACTAGTGTATGTTTGTTTTTGGGTGCAGCCAGCAACAAGTCAGCAACAATGCGATAAGTATGTTTTCTTGCCATTATTCTGTGCTACATGGTCTATTTATCTCATTACCGGTACATTCAATTTACTCCCACAACTTGGGTAAAAATGTACCGTGGATCAGATTAAGTAGCAGTGAAGTGCAAGCCCTGAATAGCGGTGCTGAAAAGATTGCTGGTGGATGAAGAGTGTTTTGATGGAATTTAGATGTATGTATGCTGCACAAAACAACAGATTTAATGTCCTGTGTGCTTTGGCTGATGGGATTTGGTCTCTGATGTGTTGCAGGATGGCCTGTTTTAAGTGGAAACGGAAGATCAATCTTTGAGGGAATGTGCTTGCCTATTACTTTTCTCCAGCCTATCAAAGCAAGGAACTTCTGAATGCAATTTCAATATATGAGGCAATACAGCGCAACAGTGACCGCCCACTTTCTCAGCAGCCTTGGTTCTGGAAGTATTTTTCTCATTCATCTCCACAGGGATTGAAAAGAGTCTTTCATTGAAGAGTTATGAATCAGACTTACCAGCTAAACATTACTGGAGAACTGGAAGGAAGACTTTTATGAGGGAGTAAACTACTATCCAAACCTCAATGATGTTTTGCACTCAAAAATCACGTTTTTCTCAAAATAATTTTATAAATCATTTTCTCAAATGTAACAGTGAAGAAGGCCAGATTGCTGAAAAATTGGTCTTTATCCCTATGTTAATAAACAAACAATAAAAGTAAAAGTAATTGAGGTTGTGTTGCAACTTAGTGATATGAGACATAGGCTATATATTATATGGGACATGGCTTTTAATGGTCATGACTTTTGCTTTTGTAATCAGGCTCTCAAATTATATAACAATTTTGGATTTAGATTTATCGGCCAATATATCACTTATCGGCTTTCAAATATAAAGAGTTATTGGTATAAGCCAAAATTTTCATGTCGGCGTATCCCTACTATAAAAACAATGGGCTGCATTGTAAAATATTCAGGTATACAAAGTTAAATTGTCGAGATAATCTTAAATTGAGAATATAGGGAAGATCATCTGCCATTTAGCGCTTCATGGGAGTGAAGGTCACCATTTCACAGGGACTTTCCCCTCTTCAGGATTTATTGGTACTGTAGTGTAGGCACTGAAATCCCTTTGACTTGTGGCATCATGGTAGGTCTGTTTTGAAAGGCTTATACATTATTGATAAAAATGAATTTCTATATGGAGAAAATGAGAGTCTTTTTGGGTTTCTTCTGGAACCTGGCTGTTACGCTCTACTAGAGTATTTTGGCACCTGCACAGAAATGTTTTCCAGAGAGTCCTGAAAAACACTGTTGTCCATTATCATAATATGTGTCATAGTTTTAGTTAAAGCTGCAGTCCGGCACTTTTTTGTGTTTAAAAATATCAAAAAAGATATTTTTGAAAAAAAAAACTTAACCAGCCAGTGTTCAAAACTATCTGCTTGCCTTACCTCGATTCAAAACGGTAAGCTTGTAATAATGATTTTAATTCCAGTGGTACTGGTGGATTTCCGCGGGAATTTCGAGCATGTCTTTGCGTCATTACGTCACATCTGTACACGTAGAGAATGAGTCCCGGCTAGTCGGCTATATAGCGTGTGTGGATGATGGAGGTGGAGATTTAGCTTAGCACTTGGTATGGCGGATCCCGAAAGTTTAAAGCGACAATCACCAGGGACAACTGGAGATTCACCTGTTGTAAAACCCAAAAGACTTCGGACTTCAGAGTGGCTACAGAAAAAAAGAGACTGCCACCGAGCCCATGCTAAAACAAGGATAAACATCGGCAGGGCTTTTGAAAGGTGGCGTGAACTCCGTGTTTTGAAGGTGTTCAAAATGTATGTGAATAAAATTTGATTATATTACAGTTTTAAATAAGCATTTGATTACACATACGTGTGTGTTTTTTATTTCAAAGAGAAACAGTTATAAGGAACATTAATTTGTTGGTATGACAATTAGAATTTATACTGAACAGAAATGAAAACTGAACTACAGGTAGCCCTAATACACATTAAATGTAGTCACGCAATAATGATGTAGTTAACATTAATAATTTGAGAACAAAATATATTTTTCACGTTTTGACGTGATATAAGCAATCGTTAGATTTAATCAGCATGATATAGCCTACTGCAATGTTACTTACTTGTTCAGATGACATTTACCGATGAAAATTCTAATGTTGGTTATACACTTTCAAAAAGTATACTCTGACATTGCTGATGACAGTACAGTATCCACAGCGACGCGGCAGCGAAAGGTTCTCCTCAATACATTGTGTTCATCCGCGCTGTTTCATGCCGATTTACTACCCACGCGCAGTTAATAATTCCGTGAATAACTGCAATTGCAGATTTCGAACAGAGATGGCGACAAAGAGGAAAAACGACGGACTGCAGCTTTAAAGAAAAACCTGTAATTTAACTGTAAACTCCAAAGACAGGACAGAAAAAGGCACACAGTGTTTTTTATATCCAGGACACAGCTGTCTCACAGGACAGCGCTGTCTTATAAACAACCTGACTCTCTTTATTACAGTATATCAAATACAGATAAAGGGATGTAATATTACTCCATTGCCCCAAACATGCCTCTCCACCCAACCTATGCAGTTAAATACCTGTCTTGACACTTTTTCAAGGACATACATCAGTTTCTGATGGTCCAGAGGAACTAAAGAGACACGTAACATCACAGTAACATCATAACAATACTGTATTATGTATGAGTGCATACTGTGACATTTGAATGACTTTTCAGTCTCAAGCACTCAAACCTCTGACATTTTTTCTCCAGATCTTCTCCCATCTCTGTCTCAGTGATTTTTCATTCTCTGTGCTCCGGACTTCCCACCACTCTTTTTCTCTCTGTCTTTTTGAGGTCTCTCTCACTTTACGTTTAAAAGGAATATGTAATTGACAAAGGCAGAGCTCTATTGTACACTTAAATATGTCTGTGTCCTTAACCGTGTGAAGCCTGATAGTCAATTTGGAAGATGTTGAATGGATAAAGCAAGCAAACTAGTCGCTTCATTCCAGTAAGTGTTCATCATAAAATATTATACACAATATAAAAGTTATTCTCACGTTTACTTCAAATCATTAATGATATCACAGCAAAAAAGACTGCTGAAAATATCAAGATGCAGAAAATGTATTTCTATATTTAATATATCTATTTTTTTATGTATAATTCTCTCTCTTATTACATTTGTATATATTAAATATGCAGAGCATATGAATATTTGTTCATTGTTCTTAAATATTTTTGGTCATTGCAGCCTACTTTCTGTCACTCTGTTCTGTGTGGATTTTGTGGCCCAATTCTTTTGGGGAAAAACTAGATTTTAGATGAAACCATGCATCCCTGTGGACCTCTTTACACCAAATGCATAAATGTGCACTGCAGTGATGAAGATAGGATGTAGGTCTTTTTGTTGGTTCACATTCTGAATCTCATCATCCAATGAAATGTAAGATTTTTGACTTCATTTAGTGGTGAGTTGTAATGTTCATTAAATGTGAATGACCTGATGTGAATAGTTTTGGTGAGATTTTTTTTTCTTCATATTGTCATATTGTCAATCATATTATCAATCATGTGGTCACTGTGAGTATAGAGACAGGCATTATGATGTGGCATCAGCAGGTATTGCTCAAAACATGTCGCTGCCATTGTGGTCAACGGTGTCAAATTGTCTGATTCACGTTCATATTTAGCCTCAATTAGATTTTTGACGGAACAACAAATGGTGGGAAACAAGAGTAATCCTCAAGTGACCTCAGTCCTGATGCAGCAGACTGAAGCCAGCACACATGGCTTAGGACACATACCAGGATCATTTAAACTCTTGATTTTTCTGTGCCACTTGGCAGACACTTTTCATCCTGAGCAGCGTCTTGATTGTGATCTATAACTCTTCAACCTTGTAGTTTGTTGCTTAGGTCATTAACCATTAGTCTGCTTCTGCCCTAATCTATTGCTTGTCTAAGTTATACCAACAGCGAATCAATCACAGACATCCTGTGTAATCCGTCAGTCATAAACAGGCTCGCACAGAACCTGCAGATTGTTCCGCATTATCTGAGCTGATTTTGAAAGAAAATCTCCAGAATCGATTTAACAATGGTAAAATGTGTTAAACTGATCTGAGGGTACTATACTATATATTCATAGTTGAATGCATGATCAAATTAGCCACATTTTACGTGGATTCTGATTTTATGGATCTGGTCTGGTCACATCTCACAACCGAGTCTCAAGTCAGACTTGTCATTACCGATAAGATTGGATGAGACATTTTTTTTTCTACAAGGTGATTCCACGGCAGTCATAAGAGCTCAGCGCCAACAGTTGTGTCTAAGCACCTTAAGAATCAGCCATTTCATTTTTTTAAACTCCAGAGACATTAAACAGAATGTCAAATCAGTGTGTGCGCCTGTGTGGGGCTGACACATTGAAACAGAGAGCATTAATCTGTGTGTGTGCGTGTGTGCATGCGTTTATGAGATAAGATAGACAGAAAGGGGGAGAGAGTATTAATCTGTTTGTGTGTAGAGCAGGTAAACAGACCAGCTGTGAGATGAGCGAGATGCTTTTCATACAGAGGCTTGATCCTCTGTTTATGTGGACGTGAGAAGAGTAGCAAGAGAAAAAGACTGCGTCAGTTCGCCACTCTTAACGTTACATCAGAAACACGGCATTGTGCACCTGCGTTTTTTAGGGGTGCACAAATGACAGTCCTAGCTGAGCCATGGCCAAAAAAAAACTAAATATGTCTTAACAACTAAGTATCTGTATAGTAATGGTAATATCTCAGGAGACCAAACCTATTTAAATGTAAACAACAGCATTAACATCATTATTACGTTTAGGCTATAGGCTATTAAACATTTTAATAAACCAGTTGGTCCTGACAGCAAATGCTCATTGTGTATTTTGATAATTCATTTTGTGTTCCGCTGGATAAAAAAAAACTCTTGAGTTTGGAGCAACGTAAGAGTGATTAAAATTACATTTTCAGTTAAAAGCAGATGATCTGTGGATGGTGTCACTGGATTGGAGTGTGTGAATCTGTGATTTCTAGTAAAGTGGTTAAGCCAAATACTTGGGACAATTTTAGGGGTTCTTTTTTTACAGGGCTGGGTAGTTTTTGTGTTAATCAGCCATCGGGTTAGTGACTAGGTCAACTGGGTTACACTTTAAGTAAAATGTTACTTTTAAATGTTTAATGTTTATTTTCAAAATGTTTGTCAAATAAGTTTAAATGTGTAATATTGTATTAATGAATAAAAACCTTTTTAAAACAGGCTGAAAACTATATTCAGTATGTAAACAGTGGTTGTGTAGTGTATTTTACATAATTTTACAGGATTTAACTTAATATCTGGAAAGATTATACCATGTTTATGAGGTAAAAAATAAGAGTCAACAAACAACGGTAAAATATAATGAAAAAAAAGTTGAAACTACATTATATGATCCACAAATGTATACAAACCTTGTAGTTATTTAGGAAGATCACCTCAGGAAGTTTTCTCTCGGGACAGGAGCTATCGTTACCGTCCAATCCAGTTTAATTCAGTTTGGCAAAGCACCAGTTGGTTACTATTGGTTACTGGGTAGCTTGTGAAGAGGTGTATACTATCTACTGTCACTTAACCTAGCAGGGGGTTACACACAAAACTACCCTACACTGTGAAAATAACCCAACAAAGACTAAAGACTCCTGCTTTACCGGTAGTCATGCAATCCCCAGTCCACTTTTTCTCCTTTTTGTACAAATCTGACAGTTTCTTTCCTCCTCCCTCTCCGCTCCTTTGCTTCAGTTTCTCCTTTTTTCATCCTCTCCCACTGAGCTGTGTTTGTTCAGAGGTTTGTGGCATTAACACAGAGTGTGGTGCTCAGGACACTTCAGTGAGGCCGTAACAGGAGGACTGCTGAATCCCTCAGTACGTAGATCAATAATCCACTGAGGTTTGAGAGACACTCCACAGCCTCTCCTTTAATGCATCACCATTTATTAGGGCTTCTGTTGGAACACTCCACACAACAAAGTTTCAATTGCTTTGGCTGTTTGTTTTCAAACTGTTCTTTGAATACATGTGTTGTTTAAGGTTGGGAAAAAAGCCTGCTGTGGTGTTTTGTTATCTCTGAAATGTCCCTTTAAATGGAGGCACTTGTGGATAAATAAGCAGTTGGACATTGTTGTGGTCATAATAAGGCTTTTCAAATTGAAAAAAGAGAGAAAAAAAAGAACAATAACAATTTGACCTAAGTCGAGACAGAACAATAGATATGTTTACATGCAGGTTCAGATTCTGAAAGTTATATGCATCTTAAGCATTTGAATCCGATTCACATAATCATTTACATGCATTAAATGTATCCCAAACTTTGAAAACGAGAACTCAGAAATGTAGAAAGCACTGAGATAATGTCACCAGAGCTACCGTGAGCATAACTGTGTCTTGATCCATATAGGCTATACTATATACAATATGTCAGAAGAGTTTTTCTTTAATATTGAGTATTAATCATTTTGACTAGTTCATAAGACGTAAATAAGCATACACATGTTCGTTAGACCTATGCAAACATACTAATCACGTCACTGCACACATGGACAGATATTTTAAAAAAATAAATAAATTGCCATCTCACGAAGCAAGGTCGTTGAAATCGACACTGTAACCAACCACAACATTGAAAACGAGACCACATTTGGCACGTTTTACTAAATCGGGATCAGTGTGAAATGTTTCACCAAAAGGTCAAGCCATGCAATTATTGTGTTTTCATGATCAATCATCACTGTTGCTTCTGAGTTCCATCCCTAATTCCCGTGATTCCTGATGAGTGGATGCTGACACACTTGGCCTGGATTCTCGTCTCATTCCTTATTCAGCAGACGCTGTGGCACACAGGGACAGAATCTGGATTAAGGCTGAGCCCCAAAAATATCTCACAGCTACATTTGCATTCTTCACATCGGAGGCCCAGACCACCGTAACACAACAGAAGAATCATAGTCACAGGGTGGATCCTCTGTGTGAATGAGCGGCAGTTCAGACTTTGGGATTTGAATAACAAAACGTCTACGTTTTGGCCTTGTGCCACAGTGAAGATTGAGGTTATCTGTATTATACGCATGGTAATGTGTCACGTTGAGCGATTAGAGTGTACAGACATGCTTGTCATTCTAACCTCATTAAGATAGCAGGTGTTTAATGAAAATTAGAAAGGACTGTTTTCAGATAATCCCCGTAATAATCCCAGATAATAATTAAGCCATACAATTCTATAAAAAAAGCTCACGTCATTGTGATATCCAGCCTCGAGACTGACTCTGTCTATTGCTTGGTCTAATAATCGTCTCTTGACAAATTCTTTTTAGTGTTCCTTATAGAAAATCATACATTGGAGACGGTTGGCCAAATTCACTGATGACAACGTTGACCTGTGTTTCGTGTTTATTCTGACACCTTCAGTTCCACTGAAGCTCACAAATCTGTGTTTTTAAAACAGTAAAAAATCTTTTCATCTAAACTTAATGTTAAGTTGAGTAATGTTTATCAAAATAAATAGCCTAGTTGGTATTTAAGTAGTATAGGCTTATGTGAAATTTACATTCAGGAGCTGTATTAAGAAGTAGCTATTAAATGAAAATGTATTTGACAAATATTGCATGTAATCCATTTCATCATCTGTGGTAAAGTACTTAAACACCGCATGAGCATCACTATGGGACGCAGAAAGTTTTAAATCCAGCCCGAGTCCTATTGTCTGATGAAAAGGACCACAAGGTACTGCCAAAAAGCTTGCCTTAGCCAATCACAAAGCATACAATATGTCTGCTCATTTCAGTTATTGGGTTTTTATGACCGATCATTGCTCGCTGTCACTTCCGAGTACTCGATTCCTGATGAGTGGAAGCTGGCACATTTGGCCTGGAGTCTTGTCACATTCGTTATTCAGCGGTTGCATAAATTATTCTTTGTAGCATTTTATAATAGCTGTTTTATGCCAGCAATGTATGAGACCCTCAGTTGAGTGTCATAGCTGAAGCTCAACATCACTGAATGACTATGGGGAAAAACTTAAATGTGCAATTATAAGTTCTTCCCCATAGTCATTCAGTGATGTTCAGCTTGTGATAACCAGCCTATTGCTTGGTTTATAAATTGTCTCTTCACAAATTCTTTGAAACGGTGTTGATATTATTATTATTATTTTATTTCTGTGTGCTGATTTTAGAGCTGAGACATCTTTGTTAATCAGCCTAGTAGGCATGGCCAAATATCATCAAATCAAGCCTCGATGATATATCGGTCTGCCACTTCTTTTTACAGCAATGCACAGTGTGCTACATACTCACTTCATAGCTATAATCTCAATTAATTCATTCTCTTCAGACTTTCTCCTCAGAACGACTTTTCCCTGTCCAAGGTCTTGCATGAATTCTAGCCACAAAATGTTTACCACCACACTCAGTGACCCACATACACATACTTACACAGCTAAAGATTTGAAAAAGAGCAGCAGTAGCAGATATTTGGCTGCAGGAAAGCAGAGAGGGGCTGTGAGGTGTTTGGCAAGCTATTATGATGCTTATGTGAAATTGAGTTTGCCATCTGGGAGCAGTTCTTCTGGCCCTCGTGGAATATCTGTCAGCTTTTTTTCCTCTTGCGTTATGATTGTGTAAAACTTTTGAAATATGTAATACTCTAGACATACAGTAAACTAGGACACAGAAAGATTGATACGTAGGTACACGAGGAGCATATGCACACAAAAGATGCTCATACGTGAATTAAACTGAGGTCTGAAGCTATGCATTAGTTATGATCGAGAGAGAGAGAGAATAAAGAAAACAATACAAAGTGAAACAGATGTTTACATTTCTATTTACAGCATTAAAATCTACACTTTGGAATTACATTATATCCAATAGGAACATTATACAAACTGTAAAACTGACAATGAAGAATCGTTCTGTTCATACAAGACTGAGAAATTTCTGCAAAAAAAAAAAAAAAAATCAATTTGCAAGCGAGTATTCAAATAGACAGGGGTGCATTATTGCACAGGCTTACCTGGGTCTAAAAAACCCTAACCCAGGCGATATAGGCAGAGACTCACACTCCACTTATCCATGGCCACTTTTTGTTCCACTCGACCTTCCTATTGAAAAGGAAATGTGACCTAGCGTGTAACTATCTCTGAACAGGTCTCTGAGCTTTACTTCTATGCCCCCTCTCACTTTGGCTGCTATTCATCTGCACCTTAGAAATAGGATAAGCAGTCTCTCCATGAAAACACTTCACCTGCTACAGCCTGAATGTGCATTGACTCCTAATATATATCACACAGGTAGTTTCACTTTAAAAAAAATCAACAACCATACAGTCATGTGAAGCCATCAGTATTTTTTTAATTTGTGTGTGGACCGTCCAAGGTAACACTTTATTTCGATAGTCCACTTTAAACATTCTACTATCAGTAAGTAACTTTGCAACTACATGTCAACTAGGAGTATTAGTAGTTTGTCTGCTTTATATACCTGCCAGCACTTTATTTCAATGGTTTTTCTTAACAGCCTTGTGTGTATATAGGCAGGTATGTGCATAGTCTGCAGAATAAAGGTGTATAGGATCCCCTCCAAAAGTCAAAATAAAGGGGCTTTGTTAGTTTTAATGTGGCCCTGGAGAAAAAAATGGATGGGAAAGTAATAAGATTGGACAGAAACATTTGGACAGAGCCAGAGAGCACATATGGATGTTCTAAACTTCTGTTGGTAATTTTTATTTGACTTTAATCGGAGACTCCCAATGATAAATAATGAATTAGTTGAAATAGGAGAAATTCTCAAAGATTGTTTGTTTCTTCTTCTAATGTTCACTGAGGGACATGCACGTTATATTACATTTATTAAGAAAGAGCTTATCACATACAGCTAAAATTGTGGTCACATTTAATGAAATTTCATAAAATTTGCACAGGCAAAATAGGCTAGATCTGTAAATACATAGCGATTTCAAACCAAGCAGTGAACTACATTTAACCAACCCTGAACCAGTAAAAATTCACAGAATAAATATAAATGAAATACACTCTTTAACTTCCAAATGCAGGACAATCGGATTATACTACAATACTAGTACAAAATGTAGCATTTTTAATTATTTAAAATAATCTGCATATTAAACCTTTTCCTGACTGGTTAATGCAATTAATCCGCCGAGAAAAAATTTGAAAGGGTTGCACCAGTAAAAACATATTTTTTCTTGTTTGTTCATATTTGTATTTGAACTATAGTATTATATTATTGTATTATAGTATCATATTTGTATTTGTCTCTATTTTCACACCAATCTTGCAATTATGAATGAACAGCTCAATTTAAAATCTTCCCGGTCTACTGACATTCGTTAAGACATCTGCTTTAAACATAATGATCCTCATGATCACTTTCGTTAACTTTACATTAAGTAAATCCACTTCAGTTAGTTACTCCTGGGAAGCGATGCCATAGAAATGTACAGAGCGACCGCAAAACGGAAGTTCAAAGACAATATTCTAAAGATGGCTGCACGCTTGTTTCTTTGGCGCATAAGGTCTATAAATCACCAAAATCAAATTACCCCTTGAAATAACATAGCCTAGGTTGTGTGTCAGTGTCACTGATGTTTTTTTTTTCCATTCTATTTTTGTCCAGTCATATTTCTGTGGCCTTTTGTTATTGTTACAGCTGACATATAAACATAGTTTATTCGTATATTCATAATTTTTTTCCCCTTTAGAGGACAACTTCAGTTATAGGTGGCACAGTTTACCCCACCCTCCCCCATGCACCCTAATGAGAAACACAGTCAGCGACACCCTTCAAATATTCATCACACATTCATTCAATGGATCAGAACAAAGATCTGCTCATCAGGTGGAAGGAGATGCTAATTTACTGTAATTTACTGTGAAATGAGTTGGATGACCTCCCAGGAGAGAGCAGACTGTTTATTACAGTGAGAGAAAGAGGTATTGAGCAGCTAAAGATCAGTCCCATCTGAATAGTTGTTTACAGGCAAAGCCAATTGAACACCCACGACTATTTATTCAAATCCTCTTTATTTGCATTCTGTGTTTATTCCTACACATTTGTGAAGATATGTCATCTCCACACCTGTGCCTTATTAGTTTTCGCTTTCTCGCTCACCCTCTTTCATCTTGTGCTAATGTGACGATTTTAGATTACACTTCGGAACTTATTTGGACAGTCCTATAGCTCCAAAATGACTTTCCATGCTGATTGGTCGAGGCTGACATGTTTGCAAGGAAATACGTGACCTGATCTCAGTTCATCAGACTCGGCTGAGAGAGCGAGGCATCAGTCGCTCCTTCTAGATTGATTGAAAGTGGCCACTTCAGAGGTGCCAAGGCGTAAAGATTTGGTCTTCTAGTCTGATTAACTGCTTTTCCAGTGTAATTTGCATAAGCAGGGGCCACTGCAGAGTCTGAAGCAATAGTGAATTTTTTTGTTGAGGAATCTGTCAGTGGCACTGACACACTTACCCATTCCGGTGCAATGGTTTCTTTTGCAAACCCAGACAGCGGCTCCATCAAGGGGCCCCATTTAGAGCTACTAATGTAATCAAATTCATCCAATGACAATGCCTGCAAACATTTCACTAGGCACATGCATATGAATGAACATTATGCAAAAAGAGCACTTGAGGCCAGCTGTTGAAAAATGGGATGTTTCTTTCTTTCTCAAAAAATAAAATAAAAATTTGGTCCTCCTCTCTCGTCTTCTCTTTTGTCAAGTATCTCCGAGAAACAAATGTAAATGCGCGTAGCTCGAAGTAAAGTCTGATCTCCTCTTGTGGTTTTTACAAGGCTGAGTGATACGTATTCTTTTTGATATTACGTTCTCAACCCTCACCTGTCACCTCATCCCACTCATTTCGGTTCCTGTCTGGTTCAGATTCCTGCATCTCCTACCCAGGGCGAATCTCGGGCTGAGTGGTTTTGGCCGCTTGCCATTTGTTGTTTGACGAACGTCTCTCCTCACTTTAGGATGGGCTTTAGAGTTCAGACACTGTGAACTAACCAAACTGGAAACAAGTTGTTTAATCACCAACACCCCCTCAGGAGCATTAATTATGAGCATAGGTGATGAGACATGGAGCTCGCCTGCTGGGGTGCTTGGCTGTGCCGCCTGTTGCGTCGGCTGTGTTCACTGCCGGAACCATTGATCTTCAATAGTTAATCATGACTATAGGCTTGTAGGAGCTGGCGAGACAGGCATGATGTTGCAGTATTACTCTGAGATATTTTTGGACTGCATTAACATAATTATTGCAGCTCACTATATTACTGCATTACTTTTATCAAAGTTCCTTTCAAGAAATATTTTTTTTTTCATCGGTGGCCATATTTGCAACGCCTGATTCATCAACTCCAACAGTGCTACTTGAATGGGAAAATAGCAAAATCTCAAAAACTGCTTTGCCAAATTCCCATTTAAATAATATATGTCAAATTAGCAACAAAATCTGACATGAACTGTCACATAGATCCACCATATTGTGCATTGCAGTTTCTTATTCATATTAAGAGAAATGACTGCAGTGGAGTAACACTTACAATTGAGTGAACACTAGCGCATTTTGGCTGCCGCTACTCACTGGTTCCTATTTCTCTTATGTCTGAATATTTTAAGTTAGGACATTTTTAATCTTATTTCTGTTTTTTATTGAACAGTATAGCCTATATATCCTGGACCTCGTAATTCTGTGGCTGCTGTCTGATATACAGTATACTGCTGCTGATTTATTGTAACTGTGGTTTGGCGTCTGCAGCTTGGCTTCCATCGCTGTATAACTTGCCTGTCCTAGCGCTATGAGATTGCACCATGCGGTTTCTCAAGCTGCTGTTATGAATTATTCTGTTCTCTGTTCTGATCAACGCTGCCCCACATCTGATGTTTTCGGCAGCAGACCTCTACAAACTTAGACCTGCAGTTTAACCTCCACTGTCTTTGGTTAATTACACGGATTTGTTACATCGACCGAAATACATTCATTGTGGATCCCGTTGGAATATCCGAATCAATACTGCTAAACCTGGACAAATTAGGTATTTTTGGTCCACTAACTCAAGACTGTCTAAAAACGCTGGGAGGCCTGTCTATTATAAAGTGCTGACCAGGGGTGCGTTTCCCGAAAGCATCGTTAGCCAACTATGGTCGCAAGTTCCGTCGTTATCAGCATAGTTCAACGATTTGGTGTTTCCCGAAACCATCGTTCCAACGAACGTTCGCAAACAGCATTGCAAACTTGTGTGGTTGGAACGACTGCTCTCGAGCTGTGGTTAGAAGCATAGTTTCTAGTTTACATGAGATGTAGACTGAATAAATCCTTATCTTTAGCAAAATAAGCAAGCTGACATTCAGTACAACCCGTGTTATTTATTTAGAATACATACAAATGTAATTTACGTCTTTTAGTTTGTCAAGAGATTTAAAACACCATTTTTGAAGACTGCGCATGTGCGAACGCGCTCTACTATGTAAGAACGAGCCAAATATTGAGTCTGGTAATAAAGCAAAATAACTGAGAAAAATTAGAAATGGTCTTCAGATGCCATGTCTGTAACTTATATGACAAAATCTAGCGTTAATTCGATCTCAAACAGATTAATTGAAATAATTTATTAGTCCACCACGTGCGAGACGTCATAAACCAGCGTGGTTGAACGATACTTTGCGACATATGGTTTCGGGAAACAGTCGTGACGAGCTAGTTGATTTCTCCAACGATGCATCATACTATGGTAGTTAAGCAGTGAGCTATATAGTTGTACGGGAAACGCACCCCAGGTCAGATTTGACACATTCTGCACCCAGTTTTTCTTTTTTTAATTTTCGGTCACTCAACAAGTCTTCTCCTATCCATGAACTCATTGTGGACCAAAATATAGATTTTAAGTGTTACTGAGACTTGGCAAAAGCCTAAAGATTTTCTTCATTTAAATATGGATATGCCTATGTATGTAAACCTCGCTGTTCTGGTAAAGGGGGCAGCCTTGCACTTATTTATCGTGACAGTTATAAAGTAGCAGATGCTTCATCTTTTGAAATCTTGGCTATAGAACTTAAAGGTTCAACTCCCACAATTGTTGTTGTTATGATTTATATACCACCAAAGTCATCTACTTTGACTACTTTTTAAACTGAATTTTCTACTGTTTTATTAAATGTATGTTCCCTGTCTCTGATTATGTTAATGGAGATTTTAATATTCACTATGACAATATTACTAGCACATAATGTAATGACTTCAAATCAGTTTTGGATAGTGCTGTCCTTGTGCAGTTTATTTTTATTTTACAACACAAAGATAATATTTTAGACCTAGTATGTTTTTTAGGTGTCATCCTTTTTTTTTTACTTCTACTTAATCTCCTATCTCGGATCACAAGCCTGTATTTTTTTTATCTTTCTGTTCCTTTAGCAAAAGTTAAACCACAACACTGTTTCATTTCGTGATATTAAAAATGATGACCTTAATGGTTTGGATGGAATGATTGACCATTCTTTAAATTAGTGCTGTTTTAATTTTATTTTTCCACGTCTGTCTGACTTGGTACATCGGTTTATTTCTTTTTCAAATAATATTGTGGCTTCTGTAACAACTCGTACTGTATAATATGTTCACTCTTCCCTTTGGCACACCTCTGAACTCCGCCACCAAAAGGCCATATGTCGTGTTGGAGAGACTGTGTAAACGAACTTGAACGTCTTGAAGTACACAAACAGTGTACTCTGAGCATCTGGAATTGTACGAGGCTGCACAAATCATCGTTTTATGCAAATATCACAGATAAATACAAATAGGCTACTTTGTTTAGCACTGTTAACAAATTGTTGAAACCTGTTGGTACTGTTTAATTTTCTTCCAATCAATGTTCATCTTTTTCTTAATTTTTTAGATCTAAGATTGACAGTATACATACTTAACTCTGTTTCAGTGTCTAATGATTATCAAATTAGATATAATCAGATATAATTAGATATAATTTTTTGGTCTGCAAGTATTCTTTATATATTTCAGCTGCCTTCAGTTGATTACATTACTAAGTTGATTATAAGGTCCAAGTCTTCTACTTGTTCACTTGATCCTCTACCCACTATCTTCGTTAAGTCCTGCATCCATTTAATTGCCCCTATTATAGCTATAGTGAGTTCATCATCATCTACTGCTACTGTTCGTTCATCATTAAAATTAACTTCTATCACTCCAATTCTTAAAAAACTTGTGCGGATTATAATGATCTAAATAATTATCGTCCCATTTCTAATCTTCCTTTTATTTAAAAAAAATACTTGAAAGAACAATAGCAACTCAACTTAAAGCGCATTTGTAAAGAAATGACATGAGCACTTTCAGTCAAGCTTTAGACCCAAACATAGCACAGAAATAGCTCTTGTTAAAGTTACAAATGATCTTCTCCTTGCAGCTGATTCTGGTTTCCTGTCTATCCTTTTTTGTTTAGTTTTTTGTTTTGTTTTATATTAGTGCTGCCTTCGTATCCATTAGTCATTCAGTGTTACTGGGCAGATTGGCTTCTATTGGAGTAGCTGACAATGCGCTTCTTTGGGTTTCATCCTATTTAAGTGACAGGAAACAGTTTGTCCAGATTAGGAATGCTCAATCAGAGTCTGTCAGTTATTCACGGTGTTCAACAGGGGTCAGTGTTGAGTTCGCTTTTATTTATTATTTATACTTTTGGTCACATTTTTCACACTTGACATTAACTTTCACTTTTATGCTGATGACACATAATTGTACATATCTACAATACCTAATGCTTCCCACCCCCCTTCAGTACTTACTAAATGTGGACATATGACATTGTCATAAAATTGTTAACAATTTTTTTAAAGCTAAATATCAACAAAACTGAAGCCCTTCTTGTCTAGATCTGTTTTATCAAAAAATCCTCCACCCTGCTTATTGATAACTGTCCGGTTATGTACACCCAGGTGAAAAATCTTGGTGTTATATTTGATGGTTTGCTTTCTTTTAGTCCCCATATTAATAATATCTCATGTTCTGCATTTTTTTCATTTACGTAACATTGCTAGCCTCCATCCATCACTTTTTCAGCATAGCACTGAAGTCCTTATTCATGCTTTGGTTATAGATTGATTATTCTAATTCTCTTTTATTTGGTCTTCCTGAAAAACAATTCCATTGATTCACAGTTAATTCAGAACTCAGCTTTGTTACCCACTCATATACCTCTGATCATATAACTCCAATTCTTTTATAAATACATTGGCTTCCTGTTTGTTATCATTCATTACAAAATTTTGCTGCTCATCTACAAAGCGCTTCATGATTTAGCTCCTCTTTATCTCTCAGATCTTCTTAAATTTGATATTCCTTCACGTTCTTTGAGATCATCGTCTGCAGGTTTATTGACAGTTCTAAATTTCAAGTTGAGCTCGTTCAGTGGTAGGACTTTTAGCTCTGCAGTGTCAAAATTATGCCATTCTTTACCATTGCACATTTGCCGGCTGGATTCTATTTTCCTCCTTAAAGCTTAGATTAAAACTTATCTGTTTAGAATAGGTTTTAGTGACTTGAGTGTGATCTGCCGTGATTTTTTTTTGGTGCCCAGCTCTACCAATTAGACGTTCGGGGGTGACTCTCATAAATTACATGTTATCTGATTAGTCATATCTCTTAACTTTCCCGCTCTAGCAGAGTACAGTTTAGACATGATTTTATATTTTATATGTATACAATAGTTATACAGAGACACAGGTTTGATTCATACCACAATTTTGGAAACGGAAAACCATTCATGCCGATAGTACACAAGACACACCTCCAATAAACCGTAATGTAAAGGTAGTCTCTGTGGGTTTTGAAAGGATTTTAGTCCTGTGTTTAAGAGGTTAGGTCAAACAGAGGTCTTTGAAAAGATGGTTGTTTTAGATCTCTGTTTTGGGGATCAAACAACCTTTGGCAATAACTCATGATTTTCTCTTGATCTCTCGTGGTCTGTGGTCAAAAAAGACCATTTCATTCTGAGGTCTTGAGGTGAAGAATGAAGATGCCTTTCTAAAGCAATCTCTGAAGCAGAAACTGACAAGGGCATCATGCGTCTATTATTTTTGCGAGGGCAATAGCTTTAATCTTGGCTCACATGGTGCATGAGGCAAGGTAACATATGCCCAAATAAATAAACTTTAAGAACTTGTATAAGAAAAAGTATAAGATGTGTTATTCGTGTGGTAGCTGTAATTCACAATGCAAAGAGACCCAGATTCAAGTATTGACCTAATGGCCGAATTTAATTTAAAACTGACTTAAACGCCATTGTTGTATATCTGCAACAGTCAGCAGATTGTGGGCCATTCAGAGACAGATTTCATTTTCAGTCCCATTTCTTTGCAGTCAGACTGTGGCTGCTGAAAAAGCTAATGACTACTACAGCATGTACAGCGTTCCATGCATCAAGAACACGCTCCATGGTATCTCTTGAAATTGATTCTGGGCAGGCTTCTGAGAAAGTGTTACAGTCTGAGCTACAACAATTAGAGAGAGCTCTGGTGATAACCAAATGAATATTTACCACAAAAATAATTTCTCACAATAAATTAAGTGTAAATGTGTTTTACATTAAATTATAGAGGCTTCTTGTAGCTACAATAATTGATAACTCCTTGTGTATTATCTGTGGGGGAAGGTGTCAAGAGACAGCATTTTCTGATTTAAAGCAAATCATCTGCGGAAGGCCTCGATTGGGTTGATCAAATTTAAACATGGGAATGGCTGAATTCTGAAGGTGTTTTGGAAGGTGTTTCTTTTTGCTGCATTCAAAATTCACTTTGCTTCAAACATGCAGTTTAAATGGCCACAACACTTCTGAACACAAAAATATTCTATCATGTGAAAAAACTATAATTTATTTATATTTAGGCGCCTTTCAAAGCACTCAAGGACACCATACAGCATATAAGCAAGTCAGTAGAATACAAAGCTATGTAAAAACACAGAAAATAAAATGAATTCTCTTTTGTCAAGTTGTAAATTGAGAATCTAATCGATAATCGAATCGAATTGAGATCTTGTGAATCGAATTGAATTGGGACATATGTATCTATAGTATACCCAGCCCTATTTGGTCAGAATTTCTCCAAAGAGTTGGACACGAACAAAGCATTTGACGAGATGAGATCAGATCAGATGAAAATGGGTTAAGACCGAGTTTAAGACGAACAGCTTCATGCAAGCTATTTAAATACTCTCCGTCTCACTTATTTTTCTTTTCCTTCTTTACTGACTTACTTTTCTTTTAAGTTAAGTTTTGCCACAAAAATCAGTCAACTTCAGTCGCCTCTATCGCAGTTTTGCTGCCGTTCTGCACTGTCACAAAAGCGTATTATTTGCATAGGTTTTTAAGCATTGCAGTTTTAAAACAAGTGATTTTAAACCGTTGAAACAAGAAGCGAAAGAGAACTCATTTCGCTATGTGCTGTCTGAGAAATGGTTTCTGTGCGCTGTCTGAGGTGCACGCACATGAAGCCGCTGCTCATAGAACTGAGTTATTTTTTACATCTTGTTAAACGGTTTTTAAGTTGTGTCCAAATGCTCGTCTTTGCAAATATCCATATCCATACAGCTATACCTGCTGTCGTCTGTGTTATTAATGTTTATCAAACAACAAATCTCTCACTGATCTTAACTGAATATTTTTTTGTAACTTTAATTAAAATAAATGTATATTTAATTTACACAGTAAAGACTATGCAGTGTTTATGTATACATTTGATTACTTTATACAATGCATGTAGTATATTTAAATTACTAGTGCTTGAAGCTTTTCGATATTATAAATGTCTTGAATGTCGCTTTTGATAAATGTGATGCATCCTTGCTGAATAAAAGTATTAATTTCTTTAATAAAAAAAAAACACTAATCCCAAACTTTTGAACGGTAGTGTATAATGTTACATTAGCTGTCTATTTATGATAAATGCTGGTCTTTTGAACTTTATATTCATCAAAGAATCCTGAAAAAATGTGTAGATAACTGTTTCAACATTGATAACAAGAAATGTTTCTTGAGCGGCAAATCAACATTATAATGATTTCTGAAGGCTGGAGTAATGAAGCTGAAAATTCAGCTTTGACTTCACAGGAAAACAAATACATTTTAAAATATATTCAAATAGAAAACAGTTATTTTAAATTGTAAAAAATATTTCACAATATTACTGTTTTTGCTGTATTTTGGGTGAAATACTGTAAATGCAGCCTTTGTGAGCTCCACCCTCTATAAGTTTGATCAAATTTGTTTGCATCCTCTGTCTAACTTATAATCATTGTGTAGCCTATAGGAGAGTTTCAGTCTCAGATCAGTCAGAGAGATATGATCATCAGGGATGATAATTTTTAATTAGCATCATTAAGTGACTGTACTCATACATTATGTATGCTTCTTTAATCGCAGTAAACAGCCTATGGCATGACAGGTTAAACCACAATGGCATGACAGAGATTGCAGTATCACTGGAGTGAGGAGTTATTACTGTAAGGCTGAGGTATGAAGGGGGTTGGATCCCTCCCAAGCCCCCTTATTATCTTATTTAAAAAACAAGAACATGCTGTCCTGAGGCGACAAGAAGCATTGAGCACTCTAGCACTTTAGCAATACATGCATATAAACACAAAATGAGGTGATCAGACAAATTTAAAAATGAAGGCAACAGTTTGCATAGCTTTTTTTCAGTTCAATCCATATTGAATAGTAGTGAACGTCTTGAATGATTTTAAAATGTCAAGTCACCATGAATTGCTTAATAATCTGCCTGCCATCATTATAATTTTTTAGTACCTCAAAAAGGATTTTTAAAATATATATACAAGACAATGTAATGCTAAACAAAACAGCAAGAACAACAACAATGGTGTAAATAAGTCTGGCTTACAATCAAACAACGCAACCATATCAATTATTCATGCCCTATTTACATACTGGGAAAGGGAAATGGGAGTGAACCATAAAACTTAAATTATTAATCCATCTAACCTGTGGTGCTTGTTGGTTTGACATAAAAAAAGTATATTACAATAGAAGAGTGACATTGAGGGGCATACTTTCCTACTTTTTGCTTTATTTCCTTGATTTAAAAATCAGTTTTACTTTTTACAGTGTAGGCTATATGTTATTATCAGGCCCACATAGTCTTGTGGAATTTGGCATTTTCGTGCACAAATTTTTGCCAAAAGTCTCTGAATTCCAACATAGTTGAAAGTATTAAATTAATAAATACTAACTGAAAGCATAGTTAAATAATGCAAATATTTAACAATGAACACACCAGGGATGGGATGGGAATGACGGCTGTTCCAATTCTGCAGATTCTGTGTGGGTCTGTTTATTATTCCAGAGGACTGTGTCACATGTTTATGAAGTCATAGGAACACACTGAGTGGATGTATATTTTCCTCAGAGGGAATGACCTACATTAGCCAAACTCAATCAATCTGTCTCAAACATTACACTGTACTTTTCCTATCACTGTAACCCAGTGAATAAGTCTACTTTGCCCTAAGTTAGTAATGCCAACTCGGATCAATTCATTGGACAAATTTACATTTGCTGTGTGTGTGGATAGAGAGGAAAAGAAAGCTCTGCTCACTCTGTGGATATCACATATTCTTTGTCTGTATTCAGTGTTACATCATAGCTCAAACCTTGACTCTGAAATTACAGGGCTTTGACTGGTTAATAAGAAGATAATTCACCCAAAAATGCAAGTTCATTTGCATGTTTTCATTTACTCACCCTCATGTCATTCCTCTTCAGAACACAAATGGAGATACAGTATTTGTAATATTCTTTCATAATTTTTCTCTATCACTTGAAAGTACATGTACTGTTGTAGTCAGAATTAATGGCACCCCTGGTAAATATGATCAAAAATGGCTGTAAAGAATAAATCTGCATTGTTTATCCTTTTCATCTTTCATTCAAAGAATTCGTAAAAATCTAACCTTTTATTGAAGTAAATTGAATTGAAAGTGGGGGGTAAATCACATTGTGAAATATATGCTTTTCTCCAAAACACGCTGGCCATAATTATTGGCTCCCTGTTATTAAATACAAATACTTATTGCAACCTCCTTTTTCCAAGATAACAGCTCTGAGTTTTCCTCTATAACGCCTGATGAAGTTTGGAGAACACCAAGAGATCAGAGACCATTCCTCCATACAGAATCTCTTCAGATCCTGCAGATTCCCTGTATGGGTTCAGTTTAGGGGACTGGGATGGTCATGGCAGATGCTTCATTTTGTGCTCAGTGACCCATTTTTGTGTTGATTTTGATGTTTGTTTTGGACCGTTGTCCTGATGGAAGATCCAACCACGGCCCATTATAAGATTTCTAGCAGAGGCCGTCAGGTTTTGATTTTTTATCTGTTGGTATTTGCTAGAATCCATAATACCATGTATCTGAACAAGATGTCCAGGACCTCCAGCAAAAAAATAGGCCCACAACCAGCAGTATATTTAACCATATAGGCATGGGGTTACTTTTTATCCCTGTTTGCACCAAACAGATCTGGTGGGTTAGCTGCCAAAAAGCCCTTTTTTTTTGTTTCATCTGACCATAGAATCCGGTCCCTTCTGAAGTTCCAGTCATGTCTGACAACTGAATATGCTGATTTTTGTGTGTGTGTGTTTTTTTTGTGCCAAATTAATATTTTGGTAAATATTAATGGGAATATACTTCAGAGATATTTTACTTGTAAAAAATTATAGGGGTGCCAATAATGTGGCCAACGTGTTTTGGAGAAAAACATTTATTTCATAATGTGATGAAAATTATTTTACTTCAATGAACATTTTAATGAAAGATCAAAAGGATAAACAATGCAGATGTATTTTTTACAGCCATTTTTGATCATATTTACCAGGGTGTCCATTAATTCTGACCACAACTGTATAACCAAAATGTTCAACCTTCAAAAAAGTTCATAAAGAAATCATAAAAGTTATCCATTTGAAGGTCTTCTGAAGACAGATTTAAATTTAGTTGTTTGTTCACACTGATCAAAATGATCAGACAAAATTATGAAATAATATTAAACATATGTTCATTTGTGTTTCAATGATAAACAATAGTGTTCTGTGTTTGGAATGACATAAGGGTAAATGAGTAAAGATAACAGAATCTATTTTATGGGCGAACTACCAATTTAATACCTTGTTTTGAATGTATTATTTTTTCCTTTCAAATTGCAACTATTGCACCACCTAATGCACTTCAAATTAACAATCTATACCTATTAACTTATAAGAAAAGAGACAGTAAAATGCATAAAGATGAATGAACTGAATTTACTGTTGTACGCTTATAGAGAATTAACTTTTAAATTAGACTAATACCTTAGTACCTTAGCTCAACCAATAAAGCTAGTAGTACTAGTACTTTTATGATCTATCAGAGAGTAGATCATTAACATCTGGTACATGATACAGGTAGTCCAATTTGAAATATGCTTAGTATGAACAACTTTGCACCTGGTCACCTGGTCATCACCTGGTCTGATCTCATTGCTCACAGTCAATATATTATTTTTGATGAAATGCAAATGCATAGACAGGGTAGATTAATTTGGCCTTCAACTTCCTGACCATTTTCAATCAAAGAAAGTCTGAAATGAAAATGTAAGTTGTTAAAATGAAAGACTCTGAAGTGCAGTTCACTGCAGTCAGAAGTAAGGAACGGTTATCAACGCTATTGCAGCTCTGTTTGTATATCAGTGTCATTTTCAAATAAAGTTTCAAATTAGAAATGTTTATTGCAGTAGGCTACCCTTTTCCCCTCCAGGATATGTAACTTCACTGGCTGCCATTCAACATTTTATGGATGTGGGTCCACGAAATTGCACTTCAGGCTTCTAAGGTAAATTTGATGAATGGCAGCACATGCAAATGAGAAAACATCCAACTCAAATTCTTCAAATTTTAGTCATTACATAAAAGCAAAAAACCTTCTCAGGTCAATGCTGTTGAGCAAACAAACCTTATTATTACCGATAGACCACTTATCTTTATATTTCAGACAGAACACTTGACAAACGTTTCATTCTCAGATTTACCGACAATTTTGAAAGACTTTCTTGAATGAAACCAGATCAAAGTGACGGAAAAGAGGAAAGAAGGCACATATAAGAAGGATGCTGTACCAAAGCACACATATATCCCTAAGTGCTTGTATGTGTGTGCAGGTCTCATTGGTTAGCAGGGGTAAAGCCTGCTTGAAGGCAGTGTAAATCAGACAGTGTTGTCCTTTATTCCCTATTAATGATGACAGGCGTTAACCCTGGTGCATTATTACTGAAACCCTGTCTCTCTATATCAGTAACCTTTAAAGGAGAGGCAGGCTGAGGATACGAGAGGTGAACTGAACAATTTTATAATGAAATTGAATTTATTTTCTCTGAAAATGAGGCTGTCCCTTGTCCTTATGTAAAGAGCGTGTACGTGTGCGTGTGTGTGTGTGTGTGTGTGTGTGTGTGTGTGTGTGTGTGTGTGTGTGTGTGTGCTTGAAGCAGCACTTGAAGATGATGGCTCTCTGAGCCTTTTGGGAACTCGGCTAGACAATTTCAAACAACTTTCCTCCCAATATCTCACCATCAAATAATAACCTTGGTCTGGCTGAGATTGTGCTCCATGAAACTTGATTTCTTCTTCTTCTTCTTCTTCTTCTTCTTCTGTATTTAGTTTTTCTTTTTGTACTTTAAGTACCAATACCACAATGGCGTTAGACGCTGCACTGCCATCTACTGAAGTGGATCATCATGATCGTCTCTGTGATTTATGTATTACACTATTACAGGGTTTTAGAGAGCTGTTTGCACAATTAATTATCTTACCCATCCAACAAAAATGAAGCAATTTGGGCGTCACTACTCAGGATTTTCTCCACCTTCAAATCTTTCTACCGTGTGGATGCCGTACCAATGTTTACACCCTTATTTGCCTTTGTGAGTCTTTCTGTCTTCTGTCTACTGATTCTCCCGTTCTCTCCATTGGTAAAGCACAAAAGAAAGTGCCTGAAATTGTATTTCGTAGCATCACAAATATATACAGGATTCTCTCCAATGTTTAGTGAAACACCTCCGGTAACGCCATTTCATGGTGAATTACTGTACATTGAAGAGTGCCCTTATCATAAATAAATAAAACACTTTTTATAGAAAACTATCGGTCTTCATCCCATTTGAATGTACAGCTTTCAGATGATTCTTTACAAAAACACAGCATATTTATGTTAATGTGTAAAACCTTGTTTTGTTGGTGCTCAAAACACATACTTTCCAGGATTTTTTATTTTTTTTATTTTTCAGTTTATTGCTGTTGTTGTGGCAAATGTTCAAAAAGTTTCTGTTTAATTAATTCATTCGCTCTTTCACGCCATTTTAACAATGGGTTCCTATGGAGACTTTTTTGCTTCAAAAAATGCTTAAGATTTGGGATATAACTCTTTATTTGCCTTAAATACATACATACATATATACAGATTGTACAGCATCCTAGGTGAAGAGAAGTTTAAGGCTATGATTAAAGGGGTGTTTTTGGATCAATATAGACATGTAGTGAAAAGATGAAAAATTGAGGCTCTAGAGAAAAGAGGACAACACAAATCAGAACCAAGAAAACAAAGTCAAACTCTCATTAAAAGATCAACTCATGTCTCTAAACCTTAGGGAAAGATGGATTCTCCCTCTGTGCTTTTATTATTGCAACTAACTGGCTCCTTCAGCACAAAAAAAAAAACATTGTTTTGCAAAATTTAAGATGAGAACTAAAAAACAAATGGACGGCACCTGCTGTTTACAGTCTGCAGTTCAAGGTCTTTCAGCTGAAAATATGGCTGCGTGAAAAGCTTTTTTATACAGTCAGTTAAATAGGTTCATAAAACGTGCCATCAGAACTAATGTAAATTGCTTTAAGGCTTTAATGACCTCATGGGCTTAAAATAGAATGTGATTAATTTGTTTCCATACATTTTTCCTCATTTTAAATATTTAGCTGTTTGTGACATGATATTAAAGACCATAAAAGGACAGGAAAGTTGCTGCAACTAACTTAGGCTGATTGTTGTTGACGTTTAACATTTCGCTCATGTGAAATACGACTGACCAGATCTGCTCAGTTTCTCAGCTTTGTGCTCTTCTCCTTCATAAACTATCAGGGTGAATATAGTTGTGTTTTGGCGGGGTAAAGCAGGGATGATTAAGAACACAAAGCTTTCTCCGGCCCTCTCTCAGAGGAAGGAGAGCCGCTCTGACACGGGATGAGCCCACTAAGTGTTTCGGCTGGAGGGGCGGACGTGTCTGTGTTTGAGCGATTCAGCTTGTCCACACTTCAGTGGGTTCAGGGATCTCTGGGACTGGGTCACTGTGGATGAACCTGGTTTGAACTCTCACCACGTCTCTATACTTTGAACAAATGGCACAACGCGATGCATGCAACAAAACTGAATCTCGCTATAACACCCGATATTGCAGTTGATATTATCTGTTGAGCTGAGCATACTATTTTATAATAAATACAAATGCCTGTAAAACAATAAATCCATGTAATGTAAAAAAAAAAAAAAAAAAATCCATCTGGCTATAATTTAGACCGTTCAAATGTTTTGAGTCAGTATTTTAATTTTTTTATTAATTATTTTATGCTGAAAGTAAATAGATCTAAAGTGACAGTAAAGACATTTATAATGTTACAAAATATTTTTATTTCAAAATGTTCTTTTTACTTTTTAATCATAACCGAATCCTGAAAATAAACGTATCACGGATTCCACAAAAGTACTAAGCAGTACAACTGTTTTAAAGATTGATAATAATGTTTCTTGAGCATCAAATCATCATATTAGAATGATTTCTGAAGGGTCATGTGACACTGAAGACTGGAGTAGTGATGCTGAAAAAACAGCTTTGACATCACAGGAATAAATTACATTTTAAATAGAAAACAGTTGTTTTAAATTGTTTTCAAATGGATACCCTTCCCCCTTTTCACACTATTGTAAGTATAAGTGACTCATTATTTTTATTTCTATGCAGAGTAGGCAAATATTCCCTAAATATAATTCATTTCTTGCACACTCTTCTCTGTGAGGGTACTGATGCAAAAATATTTTGATGTTGGTAAATGAGCTGGATTGTTTGTGCTTGCTTGATATAACAGACCAAAGACACAGTCTAATAAGTGTCATGAATTATGGATGGAGAAGGATGTGATTAAGTTGTTAGAATAGACAAGCAGAGAACAAGAGGAGAACCGCGATAGAGAGAGAACAGGTGACTTCAGATGACATAGGTAAGGTCAGATACAGACAGGCTATATATTTAGTGAAGTGTAACCACAGACAGTTGCTTTGATGGAAATTGGTATCCATGTGTGAGCACAAAACACATACTCAGAGATCATCCAGAATGACAGGAAACTGTATAACGAACTGTTGGTTTTTATTTTAGTTGAAGTTGTTTTGTTTTGGCTGATTTATATGTAACTTGCCCAGTTTACAATCTGACCATCTGAGACTTTAAACGTTGTTTTGATACTTGTCATCTGTACTATTGACTTGTATATGGAGTGGAGACTGGTGCCAGTTGTCACATGGGGAAGTTGTAACAAAGGTTGCACTCTACAGTTCAAACGTTTGGGGTTGGTAAGATTTTTTAATGTTTTTGAAAGAAGTCTTGAATGCTCACCAAGGCTGCATTTATTTGAAGAAAAAAATACAGTAAAAACAGCAATATTGCAACCACCAGAGCAACAAGACAGTTTTATGCCATCAGTCAGTTGTAGAATTACAGGTAGTATACTATTAGTTTAAAATACACCTTCATTATAATAGTTTATTTGAAATCTTTTCTAAACAAGGGTAATTATAATACTGGAATTTTATTTCAGAGTAAGAATTCACAAAAAATATGTTTTGAAGAAGATGTTTGGACCTGACATACATCACTGCTGGAGAAAACACAACACAAATGTGTTTAATTGGACGTTGGCCCTGTTTCGGATTGGTCTCTCAATAACCTATATAGAAAAAAAATCCAGTATTATAATGTTCCTTATTTAGAAAAAGATTTCAAATAGACTAATATAATGAAGGTAGATTTTAATCAAAAAGTATCTATAACTGGCTGTTTAATGGCAGTTTCTCATTACAATGATTTACCCCATATCGTGTGACAACATGGTATACCACTATTGACAACGTGTGTTCAATTGACTCTTTTGCATTTTATGGAAATGTTCCTTAGCTTGTCTATAAAAATAAACATCCGCTGAAGTAAAAAGTTTGTTTGTTATTCTTGTTAGTGTGTTTGTTTTTCGAATGTGTTTTTTTTTTAATGTTATTTTTGCGCAAAATTACCGCTTGTGTTTCTAACAAATGTGAGTTGGCTGAGCATAGCATTCTCTCTGGAGTAATCTGGGAAATATCTCCAGGGAGCTGGTTTTGTTGGCACAGACCTGCTGGAGCTCATGTCAACAGTAATGATTGAAATTCAGAGGAAGGGTAAATGTCAAACTATGTTTGCTGTCTGCTCTTATTTAGCATTCATGTGCAATACTTATATAGAGAGAGAGAGCTGGTGAAGGTCTCAGCTTTGCTGTCTTCTTCCATCCATCTGGTGAATGTTGTTGAATTAATCATTTCTACAGGATAATATTCCATTCTTCCAGAGATGCAGGAGTGTGTGTATCTGTTTGACTCATAGTAGTGTGTATGTGTGCAGGTAGGATTAGATCATTTTGTCATTTCAGGATGTTTCAGGTCTATCTTGTCAGGGTCTATTTAAATACACAGAGTAGAGACAGAGAATAATCTCATTTCACATCCTCTGCCCTGATGGATTACTTAATCCAAAAATGAATCCTTTTGTCATCTGTCATCCTTTACTCACAACCTGTATGACTTTCTTTATTTCATACAACATGAAAGGAGAAATTCAGAAAAATTAACTAGTCCCTCTTCAGTTCAAAATGGACAAAACCATTCAAAAGTTTGGGGTTGGTAAGTTTTTACAAAGAGGTCTCTTATGCTCACACCAAGGCTGCAAAAATGTAATAAAAATAGTAATGTTTTGAAATATTATTTTGATTTAAACCAACTTGACCTTCCAAGCATTGTTTCAGCATCATTACTCCAGTCTTCAGTGTCACATGATCCTTCAGAAATCATTCTGATGATTAGATGCTTAAAGGTGGGGTATGTGATTTGAAAAACGGCTGGCAGATTTTGATAATACACAACTCAAATGGTCCTACCTTCTTTCCTTTGACTCCACCCATTCAAAGAACATGGACATGGATGGGGGGAGGGGGGGGATGGTACGACCGATTGATTGACGCACTTACTGTCCAATGATTCTAGGTGGTCTTGGAAATGATTGGCTGGAGTTTTTCGAGTCCTGCCCGTTCCACAGATTATTAAATTGCTTAATTTTTATTTCAGTGCTTCTAACTCAGTGGCTGTAAGTGGGTTAGGAATAGGATTTTTAAGTGATTTTGAAAAAATGGCCAAAAAAGAGAATGACATACCCCACCTTTAAAGGAGTGGTAAAATGCCATTTTCACAAGATGTAAAATAAATATCTTATGTCCCCAGAGTGTGTGTGTGTGACGTTTTAGCACAAAATACCCCACAGATATTTTTATAAAGCATGTTGAAGTTGTTACTTTTTGAGGATTTGCAAAAACTCACCGTTTTGTGCCTGGCCCTTTAAATTCAAATGAGCTGCTGCAGAGGACGGGGTTTCAAGAGCTCATGTGTGTTAGCAGCTGCGATTACCTCACGCAGACACACTAAAATGACAGAAAGAAACTGTTCTGCCTTTAAAGTTAAAACGGAGTCAGACAAAGATGGAGAGACTCAAGAAGAAGTGACAACATGTAGAATGCAACAGGACGTCTCTGAATGGTTAGTTGATGAATGTATGTTGCTGATGTGAAGTTCACTATCTTCAATTAGGATATTCTGTCATGGTAATCTATACATCGCTCGTATATGAACTGTTGTGAGATGCACACAGAGTGACTTTCTATTGCATGTGAAAAGATGGATGCTAAAGTTTGAGCTGACTCACAAATGTACTCAACAACTTTTCCTCTTCTCAACATGGACTGTGTTCCCGGGGGCGGGGTTTATGTATTTTAGGGTTGCTGATGTCACTAACCCCGGAGGAATGTCGTGTAGTCCAAACCAGCCGTTTGTTGTAGTCCTTTTCTTTAAAAGCAAATATCTTCCTTTGCTTTGAACTTTGAGCGTTGTAACTTTGCAGATGTTATGCACAAACAGCAACATTACACACTAACTTAAGTTAGAAAAGTGAGTTTGTGGGGTTTGATCCAACATGAGGGTCAGTAAATGGTGGAAAAATGTTCATGATCTTATATCTTCTACTACACCGTATAGTGTCGGATATAATTGCATCTCCTGAGACATAGCTAATCGTGTCTTCTAATTGTTAGTTATTTCCTTTTAATTATAAGAGCTCTGAGTCTGGCAGTCACATCCCAAACAGTCTTGATCTTCACTCAACTGGTGGTCTGCACTGCTAATGGAGCAGAGGATCATGGGATATATAGACGTGTGCACTAAAGATATCCTGATCTGTCTGGATCAGTGACAGAGCAAATGAGAGTTTCTGTGACCACAGTATCAGCTCTTTGACTTCACTTTACATGCTCTTTTATTCTGCACTTTATTACGTAGCTCTCAGGAGTATTTTATAATGATTGCTCAATGCAGTGCTAAGCAGTCAAATATGAATTACCTCAATCTGTATAGTTGACCAGTATCCATGGCAACAAACAGAGTCTTGAAGCACCGTCATGAAAAATTATATGAGACGTTACATGATTTTGGTCCTTTCCTTTTTATCAGCAACCAGTCGTGAAAGTACAATGGGCATTTAATTGTAAAAGCGAAATCTCATTGGCTGATGTCAATTTCTGACAACCTGATTCGTTCAGATGCATCACGTGACGTGCTCTGACATTTAGATGTGTGTTTTAAACGGCAATTCATCGACTGGCCGCTTGAGGCTGGCTGCAGAAGTGAGTCAAGTCTGCATCTCCCCCATGTTAAAATGCCCAACTTTACAGCAGAAAAAAACATGTTTACAGCCTGGTTCTCTATGTGGCTTTGGTCTATACAGCTAATTTTGCCCTTCATAACAACTGTGAGGGGGGTGAATTTTTTTTATAACTCACCCGTTTAGTTGATTAATATTTAAAGTTCTGCAAAATTAAGGGTGTGTCCACTTTTGATTGACAGTTTAATTCCCGATGATGTCAATGCTAGCCGGTTAGCCGTCACTTCACCTCAGCAAATTCCAGCCGCTGAACTTGCCATCTCTGCCGTGTTTGTGCTTTTTTTCGGGATTATTTCATATAATTTAATACACACATTACCACACCCACGGCCTTTGGATTCCGCCGTTGTCGTCGAGTATCGTTCGAGAGAACAACCAGCGCTGTATTCCAGTGGTTCTCCTCTGTGAACATGCACTGATGGATGTCTGACAATTTCGTTGCTTTTTGGAGTTTTCAGATTTAAAAGCGTCTATAGATATAAGGCTACACTCGTTCTGCGGTGCCGTTGCTCTGGAACAGATTGTAACATGCTTATGTACCATCAGATGAAATCCTTAAGGTGTCGGTGCTTTCTCCGTCCATGCACTAAATGCACATCCATGAATGAGCGCGGATTTCTAGCGCATTTACTTGAACTTCATAGGTAATATATCTATTGTTTTGACCAAAATCAGAATTTAATGGACTGAATAATAAAGCTCTCTTCGAACTCGAGGAGCGATGCCGCGCTGACGGAAAAAACAGTGACTGACATGTATGCACATAATCACGGTCACACACACACTCTCAGAGTAATATTGTAAAGTTACTGCGTAATACATTTTCAACTAGCAGAATAACTTTAATTACTTAATAAGCTGTACAGAATCACGATACACAGTCTCACTTGTAGCTATGTCTTTTAACTATTAGAATATTTCGAAGGGCAAAAACAGGACCTTTTAATTAGGGCCCAAGCCCTGAAAGGGCGCAGAGCCCTATTGTTCTTCTAAGGATTTTTTGTTCTTCTTCTTCTTCTTCTTCTTCTTCTTCTTTATAATAAATTTTTTTCAAGGTTTTTGCCACTTTTGGGGGCCTTAACGTGCTCAAAAACTCTTGAAACTTTGCACACTGGTCAGAACCCGCGGCCATTAGAGCCGGGCTGAAGCTGGTACCCGGGCGTGGCAGGGGGGCTCGACAGCGCCCCCTGGAACGGGGTCCGAAAACTTGGTCCATAAATCAAACACGCTTGCATGAAATAATATGAAACTCGGTACACTTATAGATCTCATCGGTTCATATATCCTTCATGCTCTGACTTTTTACCCCAGCCCAACAGGAAGTCGGCTATTTGGCGTAGTTTAAAAAACACATGCAATGGAATTTAAAATACTCCTCCTAGACGATTCAACCAATCACCACGAAACTCGGTGTGCATGAAGTCAAGACATTGAGGATGAAAAGTTGCGAGGGGATTTTTGATATCTCGAATGGTTTGGCCGTGGTGAGGAAACGAATTTATGGCGAATATTGGAAACAGGAAGTGTGTTATAACATCCTCATACATTAATTGATCTTGATGAAACTTCAGCAGTGTGTTCGCTGTAAGAGGCCGATCACATGGATGTGACTATTGTGAGTCAAAGTTATAGCGCCACCAACTGGCAGCAGGAAGTGTGTCACTTTCGAAATGCTTTGAAATCACCCTCTTATTTTTACCCGATTTGCTTCAAACTTCATCTGTATAATGTAAACACACGACAGATGTAGACCTGTGAATGGATTATTGATATCTTTAATACTGTCGCCATGGCAACGCTTTAAACTTTTATATTCTTTTTGGATGCATTTGAGGCTCTTAACATGCTTCAAATTGCATGAAAATCAACATGCATTTGACATTTATTGTGTAATAGACATGTGCGAAGTTTCAGAAACGGGCGTGGTAAGGGGCTCAGTAGCGCCACCTTTAGTCAAAAATGGGGTATTAGTTTTACCTACAGTAACCAAACTCGGTACGTATATTCTTCTCTTCGATCCGGACAACTTTCTAATTTACAGTCATTAGCTCCGACCAACAGGAAGTCAGATATTTTGGTTTGAATGTGTACTGTTTGGAGCATTTTCCCTCTGCCCCTCTGTGTGTGTGTGTGTGTGTGTGTGTGTGGAGGGGGGCTAGTTTAGTTTAACCATTTCTCTGCTGTGTGCAAAATCTCTGGCACTTTTGAGGGCCTTAACATGCTCGAAAACTCTTGAAATTTTGCACACAGGTCAGAACCCGCGGCCATTAGGGCCGGGCTGAAGCTGGTACCCGGGCGTGGCAGGGGGGCTCGACAGCGCCCCCTGGAATGGGATTCGAACACTTGTCCGTATATCAAACACGCTTGCATGAATTAATATGAAACTCGGTACACATATAGATTTAATCGGGCCGAACAACTTTCCCTGGGTCAAGTTTTACGCCAGCCCAGCAGGAAGTCGGCTATTACGGGTTGATTGGAGAACGCTTGCTCTCGCATTTGAAACACTTCTCCTAGAGAATTCATCCGATGACCACGAAACTCGGTCAGCATGAAGTCAAGACATGGAAGATGATAAATTGCCAGGGGATTTTTGATATCTCGAACGGTTTGGCCGTGGCGAGGAAACAAATTTATGATTAAAAAAGGATGCATAAAGTGTGTTATAACTTAGTTATAGTTTTACCTACAGTAACCAAACTCGGTACGTATATTCTTCTCTTCGATCCGGACAACTTTCTAATTTACAGTCATTAGCTCCGACCAACAGGAAGTCAGATATTGTGGTTTGAATGTGTATTTTCTCTCTCTCTGTCTCTCTGCCATTCTGTGTGTGTGTGTGTGTCTGTCTGTGTGGGGAGGTGAGGGGAGGGGGGATGTGTGTGTGTGTGTGTGTGTGTGTGTGTGTGTGTGTGTGTGTGTGTGACAGTTGTAGGTTACAGTTTGACAAGAGTTTATAGTTTAATAAAAGCACAATGTTGTGTTTCATTGCGAGTGTACACAAATATAAGGAAACACTTTGCATTTTGAATGATGGTCTGTATGAACAAAATGACGGAGTATGTTTTTATGTCCCCATTGTTCGATCGAGCCACACACACACACACACACACACACACACACACACACACACACACACACACACACACACACACACACACACACACACACACACACAGCATTCCAGCATTGCAATCTTGACATCGCAGCATGTTCATTATAGCCTTAATAAAACATAATAATAAAATAGTCAACCTTACATAAAAAAATTACACTGCTCTGTTTAAATAGTCATTTGTACAGTTTGTGCCGTTTATAGTAAGCACCGCTCCACTGTGATGTTTCCAAGCACATTTTTGCGCATTTGAAGAGGATAATTTTTCTATATTGGAACGTGAGTGTACAAAGTACAAAGCCTATAAAAAGAATAGTTTAGCATCCAAAAATGTTAATAATATATATATTATTATTATATATATAATAATATATATGTTAAAAATAGGGGGAAAAAAGAATTTACATAATATATATATATATATATATAATTAAAGCTGCAAGCAGCGATGGAGGGCCCAAGCCGGTAGCACCGCCACCCGGTGCCTTTAGTGCAACTAAAGGCACCAGAGTGGCGGTGCCACCGGCTTGGGCCCGCAATCGCTGCTTGCAGCTTTAATTATATATATATTTGGCATTCTTATTCTAATCATCAACTGTCACTTTAGCACGAGGCGCTGTGCAGTCGCAGACTTGGTACTGTGAAACCTACGGGTGACGTCACGGACACTACGTCCATATTTTTTTACAGTCTATGGTTTTTATGGTCTATGAGTTTTTTGTCATTCTCCAGTGACACATCTCAGCCTATGTAGCACCGATGTACACCAAACTGTCCAGTTATACACTTAGCAGTATTCTGAAGATATGTTCAGAGGGATTTGTTAATAAATCATTCCTGGCCTGATTTATGTGACATTTTAATAAAAAAATATATGGCGAAAATCATTTTTTTAAGGCTATGGACAGTATTTGATTTCCTAGGTAATGAAAGCATATATCCTGAAATCCCTCTGATAATTTTTTTTCATCTTGTGTGTAATCAAAATGAAAAAAGAATTTTGCACCTGGCTTTATCATATGTTCAGATCTATCTACCGAAAATATATGCAAAATTGCGCATATTTAATGAGCTAATGCCTAATTTGCATAATTAAACACAAAATTCAAAAACTTGTAATACATTTTTTTTATTAACTTGTGTAAGTAATCAACTGAGGAAGTTTCATGGTGATATCTATTACTTTAAAATTGTACCCTATTCACCTTTAGTGTCTCGCCTTAATGACAAAATATATGACTGGAAAAATAGCCTTTTATTCCACTGAAAGTCAAAAAATGCAAAACAATGCCGGTGCATTTAGAAATGTTTTAACTATAACCACCTTGTAGTTACACTTCAGTTCTACTTTCTGATTATGAATTATAGGCTATACATCAAAAGACAGAACATGTAATAGGCTGTGAAAGTTTGTGTCACAAAGTCAACCCCACCATCTTGATATCGTGATACAGCTTTTCAAAGGGTAACTAAACCCTAAAACAACTTTTTTTAGTTAATGATCTGTAAGACTGGGGCTTTATTAATGCTGTTCATTGATTCAAGTAATTTTTTTGACTGTTGAGTGTTTTATTTCTACAATATATGGTGTAAAAACGTCTGAGTGCTGCCCTTTTCAGGTTGAACGGTGGCTACTGCAGTTGAATTTTCCTATTGGCAGTTGTGGTACCCTGTGATGTAAGAGAGTACCAGCTAACCACGCCCTTGCCTACAGAGAGATACGTCTCAGGTGCACGCCCCCATCCACTGGGCTCTGCCCACTTTTCCAGCATTTTTCAAATATTGCCAGTGGGTGGAGTCAGGCTCTGACCAGGGGTTTAGTTAACCTTTAATATAACCATTACACATTTTCACTTTTTACAGTGCAATGAGGGGCAGATGTGGATAAGCAGGAGTGAATTATATATTCAGCACATTTGTTCACTGCTGAAATTACTGTGAGGACAGATTGACAATACAATGAGGGATGGGGTGCGAGCGGGAAAGAAGAGCGACAGTGAAACACAGATCAATATGCGCACTCAATCCAGACAGTTCTTCTGATAGTTTGATAAATGTCATTCTCTCAAACTCAGGCTGAGCAGCTGGCGCACAGCTCTGTGGGTGTGTGAGTGCACTTGTTTTCTAGGCTGCTTTGTAAGAAATATGAAAATTAAATGAAAACCACCAGTAGAGTCATTAAGGATCCGCCCCTGACAACACAGAGCGTGACTCTGATTGGCTGAGGGTCAGGCAGAGAGAGCCTGTAATTTAATTTGACTGGTTTAAATTCAGAAGGTCCTTTGGGAGACTGAGATTGATGAGGACTTTATTGCCGATGACCCCACGAGCTTTCACGCTTCAGTGGCAGCAACAGGGAGCTCTGGATAGGCCAGTGAGAGGTGAAATCTCTGGCTGATGGATTGATCAATTGGACAGATTACTCTAAAGGATTGCTATTGAAGTCTGAAGCTGGGATAAATGTGATTTGTTTAGGACTTTAGTCTACAGTTGGTTTTTGGAGTAGAAGTTTGATTTGAATGGATAGGGCAGATCACCCTAGATTTCCCTTCAAGCTTTCTTCTCCTAACAAACGTTTCCGAGTATATTGATCATCCGCATTCCCTGAACAATCCAGTGGAAGGCCTTTTACTTAGAGTCCATTAAAAAACACTCTTAACTCACTTCTCACTAGCTTACTATTTTCAGTCTTCAGCATCGTTTCCATGTGGGTGGGTGTTAAGAGCCCCAGCGACTCAAATCCCAGCTGGGTTAATGGATCTGCTGCCTCAAAATAAACTTTTGTATTGCTTGAAATTGTCAATCAGTCAACCTGAAGAACTGACAAGCCATTGCCATTCTCGCATCCGATCCTAATGTTTCCTTGGCAATCACAAAGCAATATTCGTAAACGCCTGTTTTCAACCATCTTGACTGTGTTTTCTGTGGTTCACTTCAACTTTGACTAATGAAATAAAAAAAGCAGGGGCAGAGCAGTTTGTTTGTAGAATTTATTTACTTTTTCTACAAATACTTATAATTTTGTTTTTATCAGACTACACTCGTTGAAAAGTTAAGGGTCAGGAAGATTTATTTATTTATTATTATTCAGAAAGGATGCAATAAAGTGATAAAAAAGTAATTTATAATGCAAAATATTTATATTTCAAATAAATGCTGTTGTGCAAATCAGAGAATCCTAAAAAAAAGTTTCACATTCCACTTTCATGTTTCCACAAAAATATTAAGCAGCACAGCTGTTTTCAACATTGATGACAGCAAGATTTTTTTCTTGATAAGCAAATCATCATATTACCGGTAGAATGATTTATGAAGGATCATGTGGAGTAATACTGAAGTACTGAAGACTGGAGTAATGATCTGGAAAATTAAAAATTTCCAAAGCAGGAATGCATTAAATTTTTAAATAGATTAAAACAGAAAACAGTTATTTTAAATTGTAATAATATTTCACAGTTTTGCTGTTTTTACTGTATTTTTAAATCAAATAAATGCTGTCTTAGTGAGCAGAAGAGACTATAAAAACAACAACATTCAACAACAACACCCCTATGGCCAATTAAACAGAAATAGCTTTGCAATATACAGTTATATAAATCTATTATCTATTTGCTCTTTGTAAGTTCAAATTCTTGGATGAAATTCTTAAACAAAAATCCTTATCTAGTAAGAACAACTATTGACAAAAAGTCATAAAAAAATTCATTGGTTAAAACAAAGCATTTAAACTAAAAAAATGTCACATTTTAAAAATAGATATAATTTATTTTATGTACAGTATTCATTTTTTTTTCTCCCTTTGAGGATATCCTCGGATGTCTCCCAATGAAGGTTTTTTGTCAAACTTAGCTCATACACTCACACTCTCGAGGCCTGACACAATCAATCTCACACACAGCAGTGAACATACAGCAGATCATTCATGCTCATCTTTCCATCACTCATGTGCTCCGACTAATGGCTTTGAGTTGGCAGCTCACATCTGCCTTCTGGCAGAGGTCAGCAAAACTACATCACCATGGTGATCAGCGCTGCTGGCTCCTCTTAACAAACTCCATCTGTAATCCTGCGACCAGGTTTTATTCTTGAGCTTTGACCTGCTCTGTTCCTCTGGAAATACAGTAGGCACTATCTCTGTTTACTCGATTTATCTCCGCGCTTCACTTATATTTGCTGTCCTGCCTAACTTACTGCCTCCTGACGCTGCAGCATAAACGGAAGTGGCAGCTTCCATTCATTCTCTCTTTTCAGAGCTGTTGGACATAAGAAATGTTATCACAAGATAATCGCATTCAACTGCCAAACGGCATGTGTAGACTGTCAAATGCAGAATGCCTTCCTTTTTTGATCCACACTGACAGATACACTGTGCGTGGGACTAAAAGTTTGTCAATGTGAGCCTTGTGGGTAAAACTGAGGAGTAAAACCCTTCATACACACACACATACCACCCTCTCTTTACCTCCAATTCTCCCCCTTTCCCCATCCAACCTGGAATTTACCCTTTAACCCTTCCCAAATAGATAGCATCAGAGAGAGATTACATGAAGATGAGGCAGTAATAGCTGTAATGTGGAGAGTGCTCTAGACTTCCACACAAACTCACTTGCATTCCTCGTTTTTCTCATCTATAATTAATTCCTCCGGGGCTTTGTGGCTGTCCTCTCTGAGTCTGAAGAAAACTCCAGTTTACACTCCAGCATGGATCAAACAAAGAGGTCAGCGTTTTCCTGGTTAGATTTGTCCCTGCTGGTAGATGCTTTGACTACAATATCAGGGGGCAAAACGCATATTTCTCTGTTGATGGTCACTGCAACACACTCTCATGGCCATTTGTAAATATTTAACTTTTGGTAAATCGGTGGCTAATTCATATGAATTTGTACTGTCTCAGTTGTATATTTTCATGCAATCTCCTTACACCCCATTGACTGCTCACATATTTCCTATAGGCTACACGCATTGTAAGAATTCAAATGAAATCACCACCACGTAAAATGTTTAGGTTTTCTCATAAGACCGTGTTGGGCATTAACAGAAAATATTTATAGAATCCTAAATATTGAATTATACAGCATATATATGTGTATATGTATATAATGACTATGTAATTATTATTATTATAATTTTTTTAGCCTGTGATAATTTTTTTGAGCTAATGAGTGTGCAATGGACTTTTACCTGTGGACAAATGGCACGTTTCCTGATTGTGAGTGTTTTCAGAATGGGATATGATTCACTTCGCTTTCAGTCATTACTTAAAGTTGGCAAAGACTATCACCTGACCATCGGAATTAAAGGCACAATATGTACGATTTTTGGATTAAAATATCCAAAAACCACTAGAACAATGTTATATATTTTGTTGATGTGTACTTACATTATCCCCAATTTTTCCAAGAATGTTTAAATCCAGAGAAATAAGCAATTTTAACCAGGACACGGACCGTGTCTGTGCGTCGTCTATCAATGACATCATACCCGCGTTACTCTCGATTTCCCGTTTTATTCTGTATTATGTGTTTTCTTAGACAAGTGAGCAACTGTTTGGATACATTCATCGACAGAAAACTAAGCTCAACACAGTTAGTCTTATTGTTTTAATCTCGTTTTTTTAATTCACCATGTTTTACCTAAGATCAATCTAGCTTACTGCAGTGTGTAACAAGTGTCTCATAGTAGCCGCATAGTAGCGAACGCACAGAGTAGCATTATAACATAACTTTCAACAAATATACTGCTACCCCACATATATGACCGAAGAGGCATAATAAAAGCTTCACTGCTCTCAAACCCGAAATCACGGCGTCATCAAGCTATGCCTTAGTTTTGAATAAGCGACCTCTAGCGGAGAAAAAATTAATAGTGAGGCCAGTTACAGTATGTCTGAAATTCAGTTCAAGTTCAAATTCCCTTTTCTGCAAAGATAACGACTGAGATGCATGTTTGTATCTATGTTAGTAGAATTTTGAGAGAAACAGAAATGTCTTAGCATGTGTTATTCATTATGTCATGCATTCATTCCTTAACGGAGCAGCGGTTGTCTTATGACAAATTCTTGCATCTGTCATGTCATAGCGAGACCATGCCATTAAAGGTGAACAAAGTAGTCTGAGCCTCAGTCTACACTCTCAAAAGTGATCTAGAGCTCATCACATCTCAGAAAAAAGTGAATAAGAACATGAATAAGAATAATGAACTTCATTAAAAAGGTGTTTTAACTATATAACACATGTTGGAGAATTTGGGAGTCCTTGGAGTCTACTTCCAATAAATAAACACAATCTTTTCATTCACAGCAAAAAGTGCTTCAGATGCTGTTACCACATTTTCCAGTCTATAGAATATTCATGTCTTTTTTGCTTGTTGGAGGATGAATGTAAATTTAGTTTGCGTTAGGTTAGAGAAAAGGAGAAGGTCAAAATGACAAATTTAACAGTCCCACAGTGGGCTATAAAATGAAATAAAGGAAGGAGGAAGCATGTATGAGTGTGTATGGCCAGGTGCGTATGTGTATGTCCATGTGTGTGTTTGAAGCTAGCGTTGAGTCTTGTGCTCATTAATTTTCTCATTTAGGCTGAACAGCAAAGTGTGCAAACAGTAATGCAGGTCCTGCCTGCTAATGAGAGAGAGAGTTTCATGTGCTTATGTTAAAATAACCAACATTTGCAAGGGAGCTCTTTGATGTGTTTTGCTAATCAATAGTGCATCTGTAGAGAACGCTTGCTGTTGTAAACATCACTCGGCCAGATACACTCTGATTCAATTCAGCTCTGTGCAGCCTGAAAACCCCTCATGTGTCTGTGGCTCTTTATATCTGCTGCCTGTGGAGCTCTGACTGTCACTTTCTTTTTCACTGCTCTCTGGGCTTTGGCTGGAGTGTATGTGTATCCACAGAAGAGCTTCTCTCTTACTCGGTTTATGAGCACTGAGAGTTTAACTCTATGGGGTGGATTCACTAAAAATTGTGCCTGCTGATAGTGCTGTTTATTTGCACAGACTGTCTGCTTTGTTTTGCGGCTGTCTGAAATTTACATGTAATTATCCAAATCAGGTAACGAGGGAAAAGTGCTGATACATCTAGGCTGATAAAAATATATTGGGGTTAAAAGGATTTGTTTTTTTAATTTTGAAATAAATATCGGTAATACTTTATGCTATAAAATCACATTAGTTAACATTGGTTAATGCATTAATTAACTAACAATGAGAAATAGTTTGTTACAGTATTTAGCACTCATAAATAAAAATGCAACTATTAGTTCATGTAAGCTCAGGTTCATATTCAAATTTTAATATAAGATGGCTGAAAAGGTCATTTGTTTTATTAGCACAAAAAAACCCTCATGTGTGGGATATATAATCAGGTAACATCACAGCTTGTCATTTTATTTTACTTTATTTGAGAAGTTCTTAAGAATATTTATTTTTGTTTTTATAATTGTACTTTTTCTTAAAAAAAAAAAAAATCTTACAATCTTCTATATAAGATCTTCCAGCCCAGGATCATAACTACAGTCAGGCAGGAGAATGGTCTGGCAATTGACACATATAATCTGTAAACAGTTGTGTAAAGTGCGCAACATCACTGGTGTCAAACGGCCAGAACGACAAGCTTCAGCCACCGGATTCATGAAAATCTTTGGAAGAAATTAGTTTCTTACAATAAATTCATAATAAAAAAGCTTGTACGAATGTTCCTAAGTGCAATTTCTTAGGAAGTACTCAAATATTTGAGAAACGGAAATGTTTCCAGGCGACATAGGCCTAAGTGACGAACGTGCTGGGACGCGCTTATTGCTCAATGTCTACTTTTTTATTTATTTAATTTTGTACTTTTTTACCGCTTGGAAACATTTCCGTTGTGGTCTGTGCTATTTGTAGCGCGTTTCTGTATTTGTTGTGAGTATTTGGAGCACGTGTGTTGTAAAACTGAGGAAGATGTTTTCTAATTTGCGGGTGTTTTTATATTTGCATGTGTTCTCTTCAGTTGCAGGGCGTTGCCACTGTACGTCCTAGATGTATGACTTTCTTTCTTCAGATGAACACAAACAAAGATTTTTAGCGTAGCGTCAGTTCTGACAGGTCACGTAATTTAAGCTCGCATCAGCTGACTCTCTACTGATCCACGTCTACCTAAAGGAATACAATGCCTATCACATAAATAAGGTCCATCAGTATTTTCAGCAGCTATCGCGTTTCTCAGGAGCTAATTACCCTCCTCCTTCCCCAGCTCCTCCTCTCGCCAGTCAGTATGGCAATCTGATTTGAATCAGAATAAATTCTGGAATGATGTTGTACTTTAAAATCTTGAATTAATGATATCTGCAATATATTCAAGTTGGTTCTGTTCTGTTTACCCTAAGGGGGGTTATTGCTGCTCTTATATCCATGCTAGGCTGCATGGATGCGCAGGGAGTTCTCAATCTCGCCCAGAACGGAACCATACCGCCAATCCAAACTGTATACTAATTGTCAATCGTATTTGACGATAGTGGTCTGGACAGAACATCTCTGTGTGTTCATATAATGAAAGTGTACGTGACCTCCAAAGTTAATGCCTCAAAAACTACACAAAGTGAACGCGACGGTTATCCACACAACTCCAGTTTATGAATCAATGTCTTCTGAAGTGAAATGATAGGTGTGTGTAATAAACATACTATTATTTAAACTTTTTAAATGCATCATTTCTCATGTGAGTTTCATAACGTGCTTATATCACACTTCACAACGAGCTGACCTTTACGTCAAGTCAAGTGTCAACTCATGAACCCATATGTGACAGTTGGCCGGAAATGATGGTTTATAGTTTATTGCTATCGTTTTGCTTCAGAAGACATTGATTTATCACCATAATCATATGGATTACCATCTCATTCATTTGGCATGGTTTTTGAAGTGTCAACTTTGAGGGTCCCATAATTAATCCATTAATGGACTCACAGAGATTTAAAAAAAAAAATCTTTGTTTGTGTTCATCTGAAGAAAATAAGCCATATAGCAAATAGTGAGATCAATTTAATTTGTGGGTGGACTAACTGATCTAGCTGATCAACTCAATGAAAAACACTTCAAAAGCCGCCTGTAGATTACCATGATACTTATCACTAGCATGCACAGACACTATTTTGATCATGTTACGGCTTATGTGTTTTAGAAGTATGTGTTTGTGTTTCTGAGTGTTTCTGTTGCAGGAGAAGGTGTGGCCTGCACTCAAGCCAGCAGAGATCCTGATTGGTCTGGTTCTGATTGGTCTGGTTCTGATTGGTCTAGTTTTGGTTCCATTGAAAAGGACCACCCCAAACACTCTATAGAGGCCGAATGCGTGCCATTTGTTTTGCTCTGTCTTGATTTGCTCTGTGATTGTGTGCATTTTGTAAGACTTGCTTTTGTTCATTCAATTTATAACTCTTAGGTTGTTTTGAATTACTTTGGCCTTCAGTTATATTGTGTAAATATTATTCGTAAATACTCAATTTAGGGGAAGTAGGGAGTGTGACGCAATTTCTTTTGCATATATGTTTATTCTATGTTTTGGGTTAAGGAGTTGGCGAAGTTGCGTTGTATTTCTTGTTTTTCTTTTGATGTGATGTATATCTTTTAGGGAATTTAGAGGGTACTAAACTAGTTATTTTTGTTTATTATTTTGGCCTAGTCCACTCCTGAATTTAATCCCTTTGTTTCTGGTTTTCACTATATTTTTGTTAATTCATTTATATTTGTTTGAACATTATCTTTGTGAATGAGCGCACATTCATTTATGTTGCGGCTGGCCCTAGACGGTCATAACAATCATAACTTGAAGATAGCAAGACAGCTCACTTGGTATTAGAACAGACCCTCTTTATCCCCTCAGCACCTCTCAATGTGTTTCCCCCCGTTTGTTGTCTGAGCTTTAAAATATGTCAAACTTCGTGTTGTACCAACCTGAATAATGTGACCCCAGCACTCACCTAGGAGATTTATCAGGCCTAATGCCATTAATGATGACAGCAATCACACAAACACTGGCACGGCAATTGGTTTTCTGGTGTTCTTGAGGCACACTTATGTTTCAGTCTAATGAGTGGACCAGCGAGGTCCTGGGTTGCCAGATCCTTCTGCCTGTTTTTGTCAGCTCGCAGCAGAGCTCCTGTAGCAGGGGATAATGAGGGGTCTTGGCACTGACTGGCCACCTGCTGAGAGAGTTTGATTTTAATGATCTTACGGACAGCGCCCTGTTAATGAGCTCTCTTCCCTGCGCACGCACACACGCGGCCATGCTCGCCCCGTGTTAATGAGCTGTCTGTCGGGAGAGTGGGTGGATAGCAGGTTTAGCGCTGTTGCACATCCGTAATGACTTGCACTTCCTGCCCCTCTGCTCTCTATAGCAGATCACACCGCGACTACTCAGCTAAGCAAAGACACTCAGTATGTCCCTCCTTGGAGTAAGACACATCAGAGTGTGTGAGCACAGCTGCGTGGGCCAAAAGTATTCACACATACACAACTGCATACGTACACTACACACACAAATACACAGTTAATCATGACCAGCCACACCATTAATCTTAGTTAGTTCTGTCAAGATGCAGAAGGCCTGTATTTGCATCTGTGTGTGTTCGCCCTTCAGCAGTGTGTGCCAATGCTAAACAACCTCCCACTGATTGAAACCTAAGGCAGTAACACACCAACACTGATTATACACGTCAAAGAGAAGAAATAGGAAAGGGAAGAGGAGTTGTAATTGCACTGGAAGAAAGGCATTGAGAAAAGAAAACTCATACAATGAGATTTTAGGGTTCTTACAACAGTGCTGGCTGGGTAGTAACTGACTATATGTAATCTTTATTAAGTCATCTTATTCCTAAAGTGAAATACTTAGTAATTAGTAATTATATTATTCAAATATTATTGAGTAATATTATATTATTAAAATACTCAGAATTAATTAATTAGTTATTTTTTTATTTATTGATTACATGCTTAATATGCACAAAATGGCATTAAATTATTCATAATCAACGACTCTCCCTAATTCTCCTAGTGATAGAAGAAAGAAGACTAGACTGGAGTGTGAAATAAGTTTATAAGGCAGAATATCAAACAGGTTTGTCCTACAAATGCTGATTAGAAACAATGGCTGTGGCTGTTTCATATGAATAATGGAAGAGAAGGTTGTAGGCGAGGGGAGATTCAGAGGTAAAAATGGAGTAAAACGAGTCAGAGAATGAATGGATGGATGTACTAAAAGGCTACAGAAGGGAGAGCGCGCACACATGCACGCAAAGGAATGAAGCACGAAAATGAGAGAAGCAAAATGTAGCAAGTGTGAAAGATGACAGGAAATGGGGAAAGAGAACAGATGAAATGGCAAGTGAATGAAGATGAAAAAAGCAACCGAATGTGGAAGATAATTGAGATGGTTTGCATAAGTGACACACTGTGAGATTGCTGGTGGGGACAGCTGTACTTAAATTCACACTAATGTTCCTAAACAAAAATACTCACAAACCCACAAACCTTCCAGTCTTCAAGGACAGGTCATGGTTGAAATCACCGATATGTATGTAGCCTACTTGTTGTAAGTCAATGGCAAGAATGTGTTCTAGATATGCCTTTCTCATAATATTATATTTTGTATTCAGACTCATCTAATCTATCTATCAGACTCAACTAATCTATATCCATCCGTCCGTCAATCCGTCCATCGGTTTGTCCGTCACCTTCTCCATCTATCCATCCCCCACTCGTTCTGCTTGTCTGACTGACATATTTAATGTTTAAAGCTTTATACATACTGCACATGGTCACAAATATACTTGCCTCTTGGTCTGATTCGATTATACATAAATAAGTGTGTGTAGATGTAAGATTTTTGTTAAGCACAGAATAGAGAGAAGGGACAGGCAGGTAAAGACGGACATGCTTTGATCAGTGTAACAGTAAATGACTTACTGAATGACTGATTCAGAGATTTAGCCCTCAGATAAGTCACCTCAGGCTCACAGACTTGTATTTGTGTAGGTGTGTGTCTGATGCATGTGTGGTTTTAAGTTCCTACGGTGTCAGTTGGACCTCTGGGCATATTTTGCTGTTGTCAGCTTGGCTTTCAGCCTACTGCAAAATAACTGTGTGCATTCTCCATTCTCTCTGTGTGTGTGTCACACTTTTTCTCAAAATAGTTTCCAAAAAACACGAACAAACCTAATGATTTTTACCTCAGAGTAATGCAGAGAATGAAAGAGCACAAGCAGACACATCTTTTGCTCTTGTTTACTGCATTTTGTCAAAATATATTCCCTCTCATCTGTCACCTGTTCATTTGTTTCCTGCATTCTTACTTTCTGAATTTGCTGGGAGACTTAGTAGGCTCAGATGAAATGGAGTGAAGATCCCTCCTCCTTCATGAGGGAAATGAACTGTCATTATAACTGAACCTCGCAGAGATTAACTGTAAATATATGCGAGAGGAAAGATGCCGCGTCTGCCTCCATATGTGTGAGAGCCTTTCAAATGGCAAAATGAGATGGAGGAAACGTGCAATTAAACAACACCAGCGTCTGCCACTGTTGTCTGACACCCTGGTGTGTTTATGTTTGTTCATATCCACATGTTTCTTCAGACGGGGATGTATTAGATGCTCACATGCTGTATGCTCAGTCATACTCTTACACTTCAGTTACACTTGTTACTCACTCTCACAGTCTAGTGGGTGTTCATGTGTGTCTGTGGGTTTATTTAGCTAAGTTTGAGGACAAATCTCCCTTTGGTGACAAATAGGGACATTCTAATGGATGCTCAGCTCAGCTCCCTCCTACTTTCACTCGCTCCTACGAGTCTACATCCCTACCAGAAGCCTGCGATCGGTCAATGAGCGACGGCTCGTGGTACCATCACAGAGAGCCACAAAATCACTCTCCAGAACATTCTCATTCACGGTTCCTTGCTGGTGGAATGATCTCCCTACCCTCGTCCGGAATGCAGAATCCCGGACCACATTCAAAAGACAACTGAAAACTCATCTCTTCCGTGAGCACTTGACATAAAAAAAAAATAATAATAATAAAATAAAAAAAACCCTCTCCTTTACCCTCCCTTGTTTTGGCTTATGCTACTCTGAGCAATGCCAGAACTTTGTATTTTGAGCACTCCTTGCGTTATTTTTGCCTCTTCACGATGACTCGCTTGCTGTAGTCCTCAGTTGTAAGTCGCTTTGGATAAAGGCGTCTGCTAAATGACTAAATGTAAATGTAATGGAACAATGATCGTAAATACAATTATTTATTTATTAAGAGTGGTCCTCTGCTGGTTTTGCCACAAGACACAGATTTTACAAACATTTTAACTAGCAATGCTAAACGTACATTTTTTGCCTTTTGGCGGTTTGATACTTTTGCCAGCCAATAATTCACAACTCAAGACACATTGTGGTCAGCACAAACCATGTTTATTCTCATTGCAAATGAACTTTTATTTAATGTAGAGTAGACTGGGTCATGTTTTCTTTCACCTTCCATGATTTTGTTCATGGTTGTTAATTCTCAGAAGAGATGAAAAATTGTGGAATTGGAATGCTAATTTTTCTGGGGTTGTGGCCCACCAGGTAACTCTTTCCCTGCCACTGATGGAAATTTCCGTCATTTGTAAGACAACACTTCCCAAATAAATGGGTCATTCCATGTCAAATCAACCAAATTTCGGAAACTTCCCCCGGCTCAAATTTTTGATTTTGTGAATATTTTTTTCTGAAGACAAAAGATAAATAGTGATAAAAGCCAAAATATTAAATGTCTTGGATAAATATTTACTGAGTAATCCACTATTTTGCAGAGGGGGGTCAAAAAGACCACTTTCACCTGAAGTTTGGAGCCAAATACAGGGGGGTCAAAATTTACTTTAGATTTTCATTTTTTCTTTTTTTACACAGAGATTGGCTGGTCTGTTAGTAAAGATCTGTTAAAGCTAGCAATCATTGTTGCATTAAATGCCAACGGGGACAGTTCAAAACTGGAAAAAAGCACTTTTTGTGTTTTTTTTTTTTTTTTCAAAAGTTTGCATGCCTGTAACTCATTAACATTAATATTTCTAGTTATTTAATAAATATTTATTTTGGTATCTTCATTTTAAAGGTCCCATGGTACAATTCCAGAGATATGGAGATCTTAATGCGGCTCCATGAGTAAATTTGTCAATTGTTTGCATTTTCAGTGGGCAAAAACCACTTTGCATACGGTTGATGTTTTTTTTACTTTAAAGATAAATATCTGAACAACAAATAATGATGAAACTAGAAATGTATCTTGTTTTTTTTATCAACACAATAGAATATACCTGTCTATACATCAACTTGCTCACAAAAATATATTTATAATCTATATTTGAAACAGTTTCAAGGATATTTGAAAGAAAGAATTTTGTTTATTTTAACAGCTTCTGAAGCTAGCAAGAGTTCAAATACACAGTATCGTAACTACATGTTACCACATTGACATCCCAATTTCTCTGGGATTTAAAACACTGGCTGTGGCTGGCGACTTAAAAAAACAAAACAACGCAGGCGGGGAAAGAGTTAAGAACCACTGCGTTAATATTCACATTATAATTAAGCATGTCAGTTTAACGTGTGAATTAAGTACAATAATTGCAATACAATATATAGGACAAAATTAAAATAGCGAGTGGATGTGTACAGCTGGCTGAGCAGAGATACAGCATTGGGAAGTTGTTCTTGATTTGGGAAAATGTTTCCCAGGGTAAAGCTGTAAAAGCAGGTAATGTACAGGTCTGTTATAATTTTCAGTGTCCTCGCACTCAGCCAGAGATGGAAGCTTGCAGCAGTAACTGTTTCACCACACCTGATAATGCACTATAGCGGTTCCTTACATTAGTGAGCCAGACGATCCAGACAATGACAGAAGAAGATTAGTCCTTCAATATGGTCCAAATGAACTGTCTGTGAAAAGGTTATGCAATGCAAGCCAGGTGTGTATTTCTATAAGGTGAATCTTTCTGCATGACATCCATATTTCAAAATGTCTTTATTCACATTATAAGATCACAAGGAAATAGTACTCCATGCTTGGAATATGTTTTATTTTTTTCTGCATTAGCATTTTGTGTGCAGGTATGTGTGCGTATGAGTATAACGCATCCATTTCCATTCTCTGCCACCGTACCCCTGTCGATCATAGTGTGACACCATCCAAACTGGCTCATTACATCCATTCTCTCTCTCTCTGAGTGTGCTTACTCACACAATATCTGATTTATCTGATATTATTCCTGCGTGCACATTGCATAAATCACCTGCTACTGTACGTATCTGGAGCAGACAGCATCTACGCATTGATTGATAGAGCTCTCTTTCTCACACACACACACACACACACACGCACGCACGCACGCACGCACGCACGCACGCACGCACGCACGCACACACACACACACACACACCTTAAGTTTGAGGATATCTGTGATTTCTCTCTTGTGCGTTTGTTCCACATTCTAATATCTCCAATACATCAGAATGTATATATTTGTCCTCTATGTCTGTCTATCTGTCTTAAAATGCAGAACATTTTCTTTTAGGGATATACAGTAGGTTTTGGGTTAGTAATCACGCTAAAACAATAGAAGTCTGTGTTAGAATTTGGATGATGTATCAGTATGTACCTTGGTTGCATATTAAATCCCATATTTTCAATATCTCAGGGATTTGTAATATTTCAGTAGTTATAATGAATTCAAATGAACTGTATGTCACATAATTGAACCATCACAGACATTTCATTGTGACCATCATAGACTTGTTATTATTACACAATAATTCAAATGTCTATACATAGAATCTCACACACATGGCGGGTTGTTGCTGGTGAGTGTCGCAACTAATATAATCCAAACTTGCCGGGAGATAATTGCTTTTCTAAACTCATGAATAAACATGATACTGCAGCATGAACAACCAGTGGACTCCAGAGCCAACGTCAGGCCGATAAATCAGATTTGGGGCACTTGTAATGAAAAAGCGCCAAAAGGACGCTGACACCAGGACTTCATTTCCCAGGGGCCCCGGCAGTTATCACCTTAGCAACAGACACGGCCTGAAGGTCATAGTTGTTAATTGAGTTTTTGTTTGTTGTCAGTCTGAGAGACTCTCAGAATGATAAAACATCAGTGAGGAGCTGTGCGGGTATAAAAGAGACAACATTCCTATTTTATCTTGTCTCAATCTCTATTACACTTCCTTACGTCTTCCTTCCTTTTAACGATTCATGCTGTTTTCTTATCGTACATGCATTTTCCCCCTCTATTTCATTATAAAATCATACGAAATGCTTTCCGTCTTTTTGGACGTCTTCTTTCCCTTCTTTCTTTCCTCCATGCTATAGCTCCTGAGTTCACAACCTCAGTATGGCCACTGCAGTCGAACTACCCAGAAATGGACTGAAATATATTCACGCTCGTTTTCATGTCCCATGATTCTTTGCCCCAGGCGTGACCAAGACCTCTTGACATATTTTCCCCTGAAGCATATAGAAAACTTTGTTGCTCTATATGAACAAAATCAGTCACTAGATTTGCTGTTCCACAAAATTTATAGTTTCAATTTACATTTTCATATCTCTGAGGATTAAGGCATGATATATTCATAAATCATCATAATGCGTCTGTCTTTGCGAGAGTGGGTGATTTTCAGCAAGTATAAGGTTGTTATTGAACCAGTTTTCAATTTCTGTAACAGAACCCTTTAGTTTCCCAAACATAGATCAAAAAGAAATGTGGCAGACATGAAAGTCAGGTTTAGGGAACATTAATTCTGATGTTTCCTCAGCGTGAGGATCTTAACTGCGAGAGGAAGGGGTTTTTGGGATGAAATACGTCTGATGAGAGGAGGCGTATCACCTTCATCCACAGCTCACTCTGATTTGAATCTCTCTCTCTCTCTCTCTCTCTCTCTCTCTCTCTCTCTCTCTCTCTCTCTCTCTCTCTCTCTCTCTCTGTGTGAAGGCTAATGGGGCTTCAGCACACATACATTCCTCAGGGAGACTTGTGTAACTGAGTTTGCCTCTCATCTCTTTTGAGACACTTGTGTGGCATTTCAGAAACACTCTGAAACAGACTCTGGATTTAAACAGCTGACATGTGTGTGTCTAGACCTTTCTTTCTTTCTTTCTTTCTTTCTTTCTTTCTTTCTTTCTTTCTTTCTTTCTTTCTTTCTTTCTTTCTTTCTTTCTTTCTTTCTTTCTTTCTTTCTTTCTTTCTTTCTTTCTTTCTTTCTTCAGTTGAAAGGTTCAGTTGAAGTTATACATCAGAAGAAATTTGATCTTTTATCATAGAATAATTGTTGGTTTTTCGTGCATTTTACACGATTTAACATTAACACTTTATTACTGTTTTTACTTTGAAATAAAAGGTCATTTTTAGGAGTCTAGGAATGTCCTTTTACTAAAAGTTCTTTCACTGTATTATATGATATATATTGTAATTATATGGTAATTCATGGTAATTTATATTATAGAATTCATGTAAAACCCATAATTTTGTCAGTATTTTAAGGTAAAATTACATATAATGTGACATTGAAACATCACCATACTGTATGATTAACAGTAGTTTCTGTAATATTTTCTGAAAATATGCTAGGATTTTAACAATTTACTTTGGTGATGATTTTTTTTATTATTAATATAGAAGCAATATTATCTTACATAAACAAAGGAGGATATGATGTTTGTAATGCTGTCGTGGTGAGCGGAGTGGTTGGTGTCTCTGGTGAACATGAGTTATATTTGAGTTATCAATCAGGCACACACTTAGCAAGTCAACACTTAGCATACAAAACTCATCAGTGCAGACAATCATCTAACATCATTTTAGATGAAAAATGAAAATTAGAACGCAAGTATCCTAAAGTGCTATCAAAAACAACACCAGCCAAATAAGCGTAACATTTTTTAAAACAGTGGAACTGCATAATTTATTGATCCCGCATAACAAGTGACAGCATATTACTGTGTACATAACATTACAGTTACTGTGTAAATACACAAACACTTACTGTAATGCAGACACAGATAATCACAGTGATTCTAGCACATCCTGCAACCTCATACAGTACATTTCATGCTCCTGTTCATTGTGAAGCCACACTGTAAAGTATACAACTACTGTAAATATACTTGTAAATTATTAAACTACTATAAAACAGCAACAGGTAGCCAGAAATATACTGTACATTCACACTAAGAAGTTTTACGTTGTATGATTTTCATGCACAACAGCCTCTAGATTTCAAAGAATGACTGGAAAAACAAAAACAACAACAAAAAGCAGTGAGTGACAGTTCTGTGGGTGAAAAAAGGCTTGTTATGAGAGAGGTCACAGAAGATCGCCCAGACTGGTTCAAGTTGACAGGAAGGCGACAGTAACTGAAATAACCACACAATTGCACAGTGACATCCAGAAGAACATCCCTGAACATCACATTAAACCTTGAAGGGGACGGGCTACAGCAGCAGAAGAAAACATTGGATTCTTCTCCTGTCAGCCTAGAAGAAGAAAAAAATTAGTCTAGTGGGCACAGTTGCAATTGGACAGTAAGACTCTGGAAAAGTTACCTGGTCAAGCTTTGTCATAGCAGCATAAATCCATGTATCCTTTCTGCCTTGTTTCAATGCTTTAGGCAGTTGGTGGTGTAATGGTGTGGGAAATATTTTTTCGGTATACATTAGGCTGCTTAACAGCAGTTCAGAATTATTCATGTCACAGTCTAAGTCTACCTGTATTGTTGCTGACCATGTACCATCGTATACCTGATGGAAAAAGTCAATTTGTCAGTTACTCCCGTAGTGACCAGATGTCAACACAATTGAGCACATTTGCGGTGTTGTGGAATGGCAATTTCACAGCATAAATTTTCAACCAATATCTGGAGCAATGTGTCATGCTGTCATGTCATCCTGGACCTGAGTGCTCATGCATATTGTTGAATTCATTGCATGAATATTTCAGGCTGTTCAAGTGGCAACTGATTAGAAAGGTATGAAATGTTTCTTGATTGCATCATATAAGAATGATTTCTGAAGGATCATGTGACACTGAAGACTGGAGTAATGATGCTGAAAATTAAGCTTTGCATCACAGGAATAAATTACATTTTAAAATATAGAAAAATAGAAAACAGTTATTTTTAATTATAATAAACAATATTACTGTTTTTGTTGTATTTTTTATCAAATAAATGCAGTTTTGGTGAGCATAAGAGACTTATTTCAAAGATATTAAAACATCTTATTGATTGGCCTGTAAGTATTGATATACAGTGTGTGTATATATTGCTCTGATATTACGTCATGTTTTGTTTTTTTTGGTTAGAACAGAATCCTCAGAGAATTCATTTGTTTTTATGGACAAATCAATTTAAACACTGCTGTGACATCTTTTCTTTCCATTCAACCCATGAATCCAGTGCATTGTTTGCTTCAAATCATGATAAACTACACTAGAAGGGTCTCTTTTGTATAAAAATGTGTATGTGTGTTTTTTGTTTGTTGCTCGTTTTTCATTTGCATTCATCATTGGCCACTGGATCTTCAGCTCTTTTGTATAAGTGCAGTCTGTTTATTGCCTTTACAATGTAATTGGCAGCACTCCCGGGCAGCACATATGCATACGCACAGGCATGCACATACACGCACAGTCGCACACACAAGCAAAGAGTCAACCAGCTGAATGTTTAATTGTGCACTGTGTTTATTCATAATCGAATTCATTATGGGTACAGGACGCCAGATCACCCACAATCCCCCAGTTAATCAGCGAAGAGGACAAGTTCAGTCCTTGTGGGAAACACACACACACACACACACACACACACACACACACACACACGCACGCACGCACGCACGCACGCACGCACGCACGCACGCACGCACACACACACACACACACACACACACACACACACACACACACACACACACACACACACACACACACACACACACACACACACACACACACACACACACACACACACACACACACACACACACACACACACACTTCCCTGTACAGTGGCAAGCAGATGCCATGGCAAACCAGTAATTAATGACTAATCACAAATGCCTTTGCGTGTGTGTGTGTGTGTGTGTGTGTGTGTGTGTGTGTGTGTGTGTGTGTGTGTGTGTGTGTGTGTTCTATAGAGGATGGTGGATTGCAACATTATATGCCAATATATCCACAGACAAAAAACAAACACAAACTGATCATCAGTTGAACAAATGCATTCTCCGCTTTATGTGTCTCTATGAATCCTTCTTCTCCGTCTGAGAACCTTCAGGATCACAGTCATGAATATTTAATCCAGATGGGAGATTTTACCAAAATATCTCTTTCAGTAAAAAAATGTAAACATCCTTTATTAAATTAGACTATTTTACTTTACTATAATTTGCATTACTTACAGTCCATACTAATTGTCACTTCATCACAGCACACAACTGTTGAAGTAAACAAGCTGCACTCAACTGAAATGCTTCTGAACAACCATTTTTATCGAGTTACACTGTAATTTGGCAACTGGAAAAGACATTTGGCTCTTGAATGCTTCATTTTAAGAGCCAATTGCTCCCTAGTCATATTTTATCTGGAGCCCTGCCTTGTAACTATTTGAAGCATATAACCTTTTAAAGCAAACCTCTTCTCTGTGCGGACAAATGGCATTTTGATATTGCTGCACTGATAAATGCTGCCTATAACATTTACAATATAGTGACATTTAGCGAATGTCACATTTCTTCCCACATATTTATGTGGTGTCATTTTAGTATTATTTATATACTATTATAGTATTATTACAATTTTTAATTTGTTTTTATTTTTATATTTTCAGTTTTCGTTTGAATTTTTTTCTGTGTATTTTTTAGGTGTGTCTTACAAATACTTCTATTTAGCTTTTTTTTTAAACTATTTCCCCACCAGTGTTTTTTTTATTTTTTATAAAGTTGCCAGCCACCACCAGCGTTTTTGACCATTTGCATAAAAAATGTCATGGCCCCAGAATATTTTGTTGTATGAGTATCTGAACATGTAATATGTCAAAAGAAAGAACAGACCCTCTGATTTAAAAAAAAGTTAGTTTTATTCTAGCTCAATGCATTCTTTTTTTATCAACATGAATGTGGGTCAGTAAAAAAACAAAAAACATTTTGAGCAAAAAGCTGAGAAAATCATGGAGTAGATCGAGTCCATCAACACTCCAAAGCTTGCACAGCCCTGTAGCTCGTCCTGGGTCGACATATCATTCATTAACATTGGGCAGTTTTGATTTATATGCGGTTTAATGTTGATGTTATTTTACATATATATATAATTACATGCTATCGCTAGTTTCTTATTATCCGCCTGTGTTTTGATCAGGAGGTTCAGTGCCCTTTGAGAAGATGTGTCATAGCGCCCCCTACCGGATCACAGTGAAAAAGCCAGAAAATTCCATCAATGGCGGGGAAGCGTTTTCTCACAAATTACGGAAATTTCCGTCAATGATTGCGAAAGAGTTGATTTAGAGTACCGTATTTTCAGGACTATAAGTCGCTCCGGAGTATAAGTCGCGTCAGTCAAAAAATGCGTCATGAAGAGTAATAAAACATATATAAGTCGCACTGGACTATAAGTTGCATTTATTTAGAAATTTATTTCACAAAATCCAAGACCAAGAACAGACATTTAATCTGGAAAGGCAAGTTATTCAACTACACAATAGCACACAGAACAACAAGCTGAAGGTGTCCGGTATGTTAATGTAACACAAATACAGTAATTCAGCGACACAATAGCATAAAGAACATATACCTGGGAGGCTGAATAGGCTAAATTAAGTTACCGGTAAGCTAGTTCAACAAGCTCCCGCGATCTCATTCCACATCACTGAATCCATTGAATTCTTCCTCTGTGTCGCTTCTGAACAACTCCGGACACTAGAGCGGCTGTAGATGGTAATGTTTTCTCTTGCTTCATCTCAGTCAGTATGAATTAATTTATATATATTAAGTCGCACCTGACTTTAAGTCGCAGGACCAGCCAAACTATGAAAAAAACGTATAAACACGACTTATAGTCCGAAAAATACGGTAGTAGATTTGATAATTTTAGAATTTCAACATAAACTCATTTATTTGAGTTAGTTCAGTTGCCATGCAACATTTTTAAGCCAACATTTAAGTTTTTCATCTCTTATTTCATTTAATTTTAGTTTCATTTCAGTTTCCAAAATCGTTTTTTTTTTTTTAATAGTATATAGACCATATGCACCAGAGAAAGAAGCGTGCAACCATCTTTCGAATTTTGTCTTTGTACTTCCATTTAGTGGTAGCTCTGTATATTTCTGTGGCATCGCTATCGAAGAGTAATTAGCTGGGGAAGTGGATTTAGTTATTGTAGAGTTATAGTTATCATGAGCATTGTAAAGTTTGAAGCGGATAACATATCAGTAGACCGGCAAGATTTTAAAACGAGCGGTTCATTCATTAATCCATTAGATTTCAGGCTGAGGAAATACAAAGTGAAAGAAAGAACACAACGAGTGCAGTGCTGAAAAGGGGTGGAGCTACATAAAGTCAATTAGATTTGGTCAAAGTCAAAGTCAAAAAGTCAATTAACAATAACAACACTGATACTATCATCATGCTGTCAATGTCACTTTAGTCTTACAGCCTGATTCCAAACTGTGACTACTGTAGTACAAATGAAACCTGCTTCAGATGTCTGTGAAGAGGGTAAAAGCGAGTGAGGATCGACGATATGTGGAAAGAGATGGAGCTGTTATGTGCTAGAAGGGGAGGTCAATTTGACATTCATTTTATGTACAATGCACAGGAGTCAGTCAGAGGAGCAGGGCGCTGGGTCATGTTTGTAGTTTCATTGTGGGGAAGGCAGCATTTCCACACCGCTGTGCTGATAGGAGGGAAGTATGTGTGAGGGATGTTGAAGGAAAATGGACTAAGATACAGTAAAGGAAATTACCAATGAAATCTGGATTTATGGGGGAAGGGGAAAAAGAGAGGAGAGTTTTAGAATTATCTTTATAAAAAAGAAGTTGCTAAGCAACCCCCTCCTTCAGATCGCATTTGGATGGATGGTGCTTTTAGAGAAAGAAATAAAGAAATAAGAGGCGAAAGAGTGAGGAAAGAGTACACAAAGAGAGGAAGTGAAATTGTGGAACACAGTATGAGACATTATCATTCAGGGAGATTTTTTTGAGGGTGATATGAGGATTTTGATATGGGGGTGAGATGCACATCACTATGAATGTACGTACACACACACACACACACACACACACACACACACACACACACACACACACACACACACACACACACACACACACACACACGCACGCACGCACGCACGCACACACACACACACACACACATTTAATTCAGTCCCTTTCTGCATCATATTCCCAGACTTTAGTCCCACCAGTGAGCAGTGCTATTTTTAACTGACCTAGCTAACACACAAACATAAAAAGGACCAACTCCCTTCAACTGATGGAGAATGTTCTTCAGCCGTGTTACTGAAGCGCTCCTAATTATTCAGTCAGGTGTTTAACATACTGTCATAATTATAGTTTGGGAAAAAGTGCCTATTTAAATATTGCACTGCTTTGTAGCACTATCATGAAGCCTGTTCCCTTTTAAAATATATTCTTACTTCCTAATAGTACACATTCTGCTATTTTATTTAGTCAGTAATTGTATACTGTTATAATCTATTCATGGTTGCACATTTAAAGAGCGTAATACATGATGACACATGATTGTTATGCATGAATGTGCTGGTGATAATGTCTTTAATAGAGCAAAGTATTATACTTTGTCTAATAATGTTTAATTATATAGAGCAGCATTAGAGGATCTATTATGTGTTTTTTATTTTAATTTTCAGTTTTCTTTAGTGTGTAATGTTGCTGTTTAACCATGAAAAAGGTCTGCAAAGTTATAAAGTCACCCCAAAGGGAGTTATTCTCTATATCTGTAAGCTCCTTTTCTGAACTCCCTCAAACGCCTGGATTGTTTTCTTGAGTTTTTTCTGGGAATGTACATTTCACAATATTCCTAATTTAAAGAATATCCGTATAAGGTATAAGCGAAAACAAAAGTAGTTAGTAGTTTGTTGAAACTCTCGGTTATAAGGGGTGTGACATTTCCAAACCATGCTCAAAGTGGGTGACCAATTACAGCCAACCAATCAGAGCACATTGCACTTTCTGGAAGGAGGGGCTTCATAGAGACGGGAACTAAACAGAGAGTTGCTGACAGACTGGAAAGAGAATGTAAAAAATATGTGTTTTTTGAACATTCAAGCATGAAATCCTATTCTAGTAGACCCTAAAAACAAAAGACTTTGTAAAAGGTCATGAAATGGCTTGTTTAAAATGTTCCATAATGCTCAGCTACCACAAGTGCTCTTTGTGTGTTTATATCTTGTCTGTCATACTGTCAAAAATATGTTGGTTTCAGTTCAAATGGGGCAGTGAAGCTGTAAAAACAACATTGCAATTAGCAATGATTACAATGAAATAAGAATTGTGCATTGTATTTTTAAATTTAATTATTTTTTTGCAATATGGCATTACACAAAATCATTTGTATTCAATACAAGTTTCATTTGTATTGTAGTGTATGTGTGTGTGCGCACGTAACAGAAATAAAAAAAGAGTTGGTGTTTTTTTGTGTGAGTGTTGTATTTAACAATATAATGTATCATTTTAAAATGGAAATAACATTGAAATGCAATAGCATTTTGTTAATTTACTCAGTTGCTTCAGCTCGTACTGTAACTTATGTAAGGAACGTAATATGTATAATGTGTATAAAAGGGGTCAGACAGGTCAATTTTGCTCAAAAGGAATTAATTCATTTATAGGGAATCTTTAAATGAATCATTTACGGCCGAGCAAATGACTCGTCCAGCGTTCATTTAAACGAGCCGTAACTATCAGTTCTGCAGCGGATATAAATATCCAAACTATAGTGAAAACACTATTTATTAGCAAGGTAACTTAGATCAGCAGTTTAAGACATTAAATTCGTAAGCACATAACACAATACCAATTATCTTTCAAATACAAGCAAGACTTTATTTATTATTCTAACACATAAAACTAATATCTAACACAATCACACGCACACACACATTCATACGAGTTGCAGAAAGAAAGAGAGTGAGGAAAGAATTTTAAGAATGAGATAATGAAATCCCAAGTTTCTATATGCACTTATAAGACATGACCTGAACGAACCATCAAACCTTAATTCAACCCTTCTATCGTTTCTTAGGCGGGTTATTACATTTATATCAATGCACCAGTTCAGCTAAGAGTCTGGAGGCTACTTGCTTGTCTTTGCGTTCCTTTGGGATTCCCTTTGTCGGCGTAAAATGGGGTTTCCCGGGTTCGCTGATTGGTTGGCGGTCTTCTCGTGCCTGGATAGATGTCTTGGGTGGCCAATCACGTGGTGTGTTGGCGGATGGATGGAAAGTCTTTGAAGTTGGAAGTGGGCTTTGCAGTCGAATCGTTTAAACGAAACTTTGCAGCAAAACTTAACTTAGAACCGATAATTTTAACGGAAAAGAAAAGAAAACTAAGAAAAAAGAAAGAAAAGTGAGACAAGTAGTTAGATGGCTTGACTGAAGCTGTTTAACCCATGTTCTTCTGATCTTGATTTGGGTTCTTTTGTCCGCTCGTCTACTTGTCTGTCTGGTGTCTTTTTCTCTCCTCTGTTAAGAATAATGACTATAAAACAGCAGAGAACTTTGTTCGGGTCCTAAGGTTTTATACTCAAATGTTTGTCCAGCCTCCTGGATGAGTTCTGACCAATTACTGGTAGGCACTGTCTTTATTTGAGAGGTGGCATTTTCTTCACGTCATCGTAAATCATGCGTTATCTGTGATCTTTTTACTTTCTAGCTCTAGCAGAGTAAAGAGTTTAGACATGATTGCTATTATAAGAGACAAAACATTTTACACAGATTTCTATCAAACCATCTTCTGAATTAAGAACATACGATCGTACTGATAGGAAACGAGACACACTTTCCTTCAAACATCTAATAGTTATAACGATTACATGACTTATATGTGATCTAAGCATAATAGACACATACAGAGGTTGTAGACACGATATAGAATTATGCGGTTGGATGATGCTTGATTATAAGTTTGTCAAGAATTGTTTTGGGATTATTTTATGTATTTTTATATGTAAAGTCTTAGTCTCTGTGGTTTCCTCAAGAAGAAGGAGGTCTGTTTTAAATCCTTTGTCTTGGGATCAAACAACCTCTGCCGATATCTTGTTGGATCCTTAGCAGTGCCATCTCTGAACCAATCAGTCTTTCCCAAACTATCTAACTTGACAACGTTCTTCGTTGTTGGGCTCATCTCTTTGAAGCTTGCATGGCCATAACTTTCTTACTGGGGTTTTTCGTTGGCTAGCGTAGACTGGCTGGAGCCTGAGATTTATGGTTCTGGATTGGTGATTTGAGGTCTGGAGTGTTGAGTTCTGTGTGAAATTATGTTTGAAGAAATCACCTGGAAGATTCATTTGTGTTTGGTTTGCCCTCAAATCCTACACGTATTTGGCTTGTTTTTGCCTATTCTTTGTGAACCTCTGTTCGTGCGATTGAGAGACAGACAGGCGGATCACCCTGTCTTGCATATTTGTTCATAAGCAATCTTCATCCCATAAGTTCTATTTGTTCTCCACAGCACGCATGGTATTATTAAAACATGGAGCACTGTGTGTGTGGATTTGTAATGAAGACCAGGATCAGTTGATATTTTTTTTTTACCTTTATAGCTCACGGGCTACTTCAAATATACATGTGATCTCTTGGTATTTCAAACATACACTAGCATTTCTGTAAGAAATGAAAACTTTTATTCTGCAAGGATTAAATTGATCAAAAGTGACAGTTAAGACATTTGCAATGTCACAAAAATAACAAAAATAACAGTGCCATTAAAATATTTACACTATTAAAGTATAAACTCAGTTTTTTCTCTGATTCATCCCGCATTGTATTGTTAACAGTGTTGGTAGTGTGTGTAAATTAACACTGTTGACTAATTCTCTGTGTTACCTTGGAAGAGAAATTCACATTTATTTGTCAACAAAAGTCCGCCTGATTAAGTGTGTTGTTTTTGACTGTTTTTTTTTTCAGATTTCAAAATGTAAAGAGTTTTGAAGTTGCATCCAATCTTACTAATATCAATTATTCATGCGTAACATACTGCTTAAGTAAATGCATTTCAAGCATAGTTGAGGCAAAAGTTTATTTGTATTTTATACTAATTGTCTATTGATAATTAAATTACAATGACACACCAACAATTTTATCTAATGGCTCAATTTACCTTATTAAGGTGCTACCAGAAGGTTTGTACTGTTAATCATTCATGGCGATGCTAATCTGTCTCACGTTACACCCCAAGCAGAAAGTACGTCTAAACACGTCTATTTGTGGCATATTTGTTTACGCATATGTAGATGTTTTTAGAACTTCTTTGTCAGAAAATCTGTTACTGCTGGCAAAAATGTAATTCATTTTCTCAATAAGAGAGTGTCTATGAAATCACAGTGAATTGATAGTGAAAAATGAGATGATTAGCGAGCTGTGAGGTTTAGTTTGCAGTTGACTGATCTCAGATAAGTCATTTGGAGGAGAGTGAGTCTTCATGATCCTGCATGAGTGATTTACAGCTCTGGTCGTATTGTACAGAATAAGTAGTTTCTCTCTCATTGAGCTTGTTATATTACTACAGTAAATCACTGTTAATGTCAACGAGGCTATGTATCTCAGCCATTTGTTGTAGTCTTTGTCTTGTGCTCACCCTGAAGCATGTTTTGGGGCATTTTGGTGTGTGTGTGTGTGTGTGTGTGTGTTGTAATATGTAAGAAAACCAATTAGTGTGGTTTATATAATGGGGATAATCATTTCTGTGCCCGAAATCGCTCCGATACCCTTAAATAGGGCACTATTTGAGGGGACAGCCATTTGCAGTGGTGTCCGAACCCATAGTGGACATTATTGAGTGCACTGATTCAATACCACAAACAATGCACTGCAATAACGAGTGTACAACCGATGGATACTTAACGGCTAGAGAATATCCATAATGCACTGAGGGTTGTGCCAAATTGATTCCCACGTCTTGCCAGAAAATGGCGCCAGCAGTTGAATCATCCATCCATCCATTTTTCAATCTGCTGGTCCAATGTGGCTACAGCGTAATATCATGCTGGTATAAATTCCTTTTTAATTGATTATTAAATTGTTTAATTAGGGTTTATAAATAGTTTACATGAAAGAGTTCAATATACATATTTTCAATAGCTGCCAATTAGTTAAGTGTCAAATGATTTTTAAACAGCAAGCACAAACTACGCAAAAGGGCCAGTCCTTCCGGCGCACCCAGTGTCCGAATTCACTCACTCTTTTTCATTCACTTTTTCAAGTGAACTATATTAGTGGAGTAATGTAGGGACAAACCACAAACCGGCGACTGGGTTTTGTCCAAGGCTGGGTGATGTCCAAGGCTTATCGATGCACGAGGGCAACGAAGGCTATCCCGTCTGTTCCAAGCCAACAGAATGTCTACTGTGGCACAAGTCACACAAAATTTTAATGATGGCTATGTGATGAATGTGTCAACACAATCCATCGCTTTGTACTATATATGGGGCTGTGTACCCGGAGATCAATCAGAGTGCCTATGCTATGACAGTAGCAAACCCTGCTCCACACACTTACCTGTTATAGCTTGAACACCTTGATTAGCTGGTTCAGGTGTGTTTGATTAGCTTGGAGCTGCAAGAAGGTAGTCCACGGTGGCTCCAGCTGGCAACCTACAGGACTGGAAGGATCTGACTGCTGCTAATGTCTTGGTGCCAGATACAACAGGACATCTTCAGGGTCTTGTAGAGGTTATGTCTCGGCAGATCGGCATATTAGCCAGGTGGTAATATTTTAGATCATCTGTATATTTTGTTAGTTGAGCCCTCTATTGTAAATGTAAGCATGTTAGTTGAGCTCTATCCTTTCAATTTAGATAAACTAAAGGTAAAATGTGTTTGTGTGGCTGATGCTGCGGTGCCTAACTGTTTCTAACAGGGCTGATTTTTTGTTGTTTTTGTAGGACATTGCTTGTTTTTCTGGGACACACAGCAATGCTTTCTTACCTGCAGAATAATCTTTCTTATTCAGCCACTATTTCCCATCCAGGAGAGATAATGGTGCTGCTGTGAAACAACATCTTCACACGGAGCACTGATGGGCTCATTAACACTTTCATATCCTCTACAAGCCCAACTCCCCGGCATGCCCACTTGCTCAAAGCCTCTACGCCCACTCCCTGTGTATCCTGCATGCATGATTAAGCTGAAATAGCCTTGCCATAGCCTTGCCCTAGATTGTATGGAAACGTAAGACCACAAAACAAGCAGTTTGAGCTTGCTATAGCCGTACTGCTTTGAAAGTCAAATATATTCTTTAACAGATTTAGGCCTCATTGTCCTCTGGAGAGTGATTGCATCTCAGATGTGTTCATACTGCATACGTCACAATTCCTGGGGTCTATACCATGAAGTCGTTTTAGGTGGGTAGCCAGGTATGTTTCAGTTTAGTTTGTGCCAACCCTGGGTTTTTGGCTTTAGCGGTGTTCATCACCATAGTATCTTATGCTCCAGGGCATGTTATGTTCTAGGTAAGAGATCTGAGGAAATGAAATTGGACCAATCAGCTGTGAGCAAAGTGACTCATCTCTTGATGCAATAAAGTCACTTCCAGTTTCTCTTGCTCCAAATCAAAGGTGACTACAGAAACATATTTTTGAATACAAAATAGTCTGGCTATAGCTATGATTATTTAGTATTTATTATACCTATAATCCATTCCACATGAGCAATTTTAGTTTAACAATTATTAAGCATTTAGTTTAAATGCATATAATACAGATAATATGTAAGGTTAATAAGCTTTAAAAATTACTACATGTTCAAGTGTCTGTATACCTAATATAAAATGTGTGTGTGTGTGTGTGTGTGTTATAAATTATATAAACTAACTTCACAACTTTCAAGATATTTTTTTTTTGTTGTGTAAATGCATGTACAGTATGTACTACATATTCTTCAATCTCTTAATCTTCAGCATAAGTGAGAGATGAATCTCGCTGATTCCCTCGCGAGAAGGGAATGACATTTTATCTGTGTTTCTAGGCATGCGACTGACTGTTCGCTACTGCTGTCACACTTTCTTGTGCACACGCTCCATGAACTCCAGATCAAAGCCTGAGTTGACTGAGAAAGTTGATGATCATTGTCAATGGTACAAACAAAGCCTGATTGAATTGGTTTGGTTTTGTCAACTTGAAACTAATCATGTAATCCTGAGTTTTTTTCAATTACCATCATAGGCCCACTGGTCTCTTCTGTGTTTTAAATGGTATCACCTGCACAATGTGGATTTCTGATCTCTATGGGTCTATTTACACCTGGTAATTTCTCTAATTTGGATAGCTATCCGATCGTGAAAATACCATGTGTAAATGCGCGCTCCGAAACGCTTTTGAGGTGGATTTAAATCTGATCGCTCAAATCATTTCAGGAGGGTAGACAGGAGGAGACACATTCCAGATGAAACTGGTCAAGTATAAATGCATCCGGTTGTTAAAACCGCATGTAAGTATTACTCCTGCCAAAATGATACAAATAAATGTGTGAGAGTGTTTTATAGGTTATATGACAGTGCTACTGCAACACGCATCACGCAGATAAGTAGCTGTATATCTGTTTAGCAAGCCGGCGCGCAAACTGCCACAGATGTAACCGAAAGTAACTCACAGATGGTAAGAAACTAAATGATCTAACCAGATCATCTGATGCCACTATCTCCTATTGCGGTCTTTGATCTTGAAACAGCTGATGATAAATCAATTGCAGCTCGTATCTGTTGCTTTCATTGAAGTGCAGTCCGTTGAATTTGCATATAGCGTGGGAATTCCAGAGACACACAATTATGTGGCCAAGTGTAAATGGAACCATTTTAACAAAGCTATCCAATCAGTTAAAACGCATGAAGTGATCAGGTGTAAAAAGGCCTTATTTTTGATTCACTTACTCTGCCATCTGTTCCTCAGAGCTAAAGGTCATCAGGTTATGAGGTTGTCTTTCACTCAGAGAAATTATGAAGCCTGTGATTCGCTGTGATTGGATGTGCCAAGGTTCACAATGCTTGTTGGAGACAAGCGACTAGATAAATATATGGATATATGGAAGAATAGATAGATAGATAGATAGATAGATAGATAGATAGATAGATAGATAGATAGATAGATAGATAGATAGATAGATAGATAGATAGATAGATAGATAGATAGATAGATAGATAGATAGATGGATGTTCTCTAAACATTGGTGGTGGGCTGTGCTTCAGGTATAGTCATGGATAGTGATGAGCTGCTGGTCTTTAGGGGTAAGAGCTCTTTAGATGATTGATGCTGGGATCTTCACAGCACCTGAGACTCTGATGAAAGAGCTCTGATGATTAGACGTCCTGATTGGATGGCATTCAGTTGGATGAATATTATTGATTTGTGAGCACTCACTCTAGACTTTTCGTGATTTCAGAGAGAGAAAAAAACTCTTCCTATATGGATGGCTCTTCATGCATTTGAGATTACAAAAGAAACCCAATGTTCACATGAAACTTTACCTAAATATTTCTTGCCCTCGTTACTGTGTTGCTTTGTCTGTGCGTAATCTTTCCCATGTCTCTTAGCTTTTTACCATGATCTATATTTCGAGATTGTTCTGGTACACAGAACACAGTTGCACAGGTACTTTCTTATCTCCTCACTATGAAATTCTGCTTTAATCCCTCATTATCATAGAGAATGTTCCAGGTGCATGCATTAGCTGCAGCCACACACTCTTCTGATCTCCTAATCATACATGCTATTAATCTCTTTCTACTATAACACTGATTATCCATAGTCCGTACATTAGAGCCCTTAGAGCATGACTACTGAAAATAGGGAAGAGGACGTTCACTGTAGTTAATGGATCTAAAGCAGTGACAAAGCCATATATGTTTCTGGTGAGAGATGGAAATGGGGAATGGGATGAAGTCATCACATGGACCAGATTCAAATCCCCCAGACCACATGAGCTCCACAGCTCAATGTCTATAAAATGTGTGTGCTAACACAGAGATAGAGAAATAAATTACATTGTAATGATCCAAATGGCAATGGAAGGACAAAGAGCTAATTATTTTCAAAAACATAATTATTTTTGCTCTAAAACAGACATGTCTGTGGAATGACCTCATAATGATAGGTGCACCAAGGTGTGTGTGTGTGTGTGTGTGTGTGTGTGTGTGTATACTTGCATGGCCTTGTGCAAGCAACATCCAAATTCCTATTCCGAATTCATCCTAACTCTGAGAGCTCCTCAGGATAGTTTTAGCTCCAGGCTCCTCTGTGCCTTCAACTTTTATGTTTGGTTATCCCATTACAGAAGGGTAAACTCATTTATTTTGCTTACAGGGATTGATGTAATAGCCGAAATGTCAGCATGAACCACCTGTGTTTTCATCACTTCATGGACCAAAGACCACAAGAACAAATTGCTCCTGTATATTTGATGTGCATGCTTGAATGAAAGACACAGTTTGATCAAATCCGCAAATCTAATCTCCACTCGTGAAATTTTGGGGTTGTCGACTCTTACCACCAGTTTGCCAACTTCAGAAGATCAAATGTTTGTTCTGAGGTTACAAAGCAACTGCTAACCAAAAACTGGATCTGAGACTTATTACTTAAAAGAATATGCCATTTTGTGCACAGTTCAAGGATACGGGGGAAACAGGAAATAAACACAGGAAGCAGGAACTCAGATACAACAGGAACAGAAAAAATAAAACTTCATAAGAGTCTCTGAGCAGAAATAAACACATCTAGCCATGACAATTACCGGCCTTGACATCTCAACCTGTCACTCAGAGGCCCTGTTTACACCTGGTATTAAGATGCGTTTTGGTCAATCGGATCAAAAGTGGACAACGCAAAAATACAGGTGTAAACAGGGTCTAAAACGTTTTCACTTTGAACCTCTTCCAGAGGTAGTCGAAAACACATTTGACCGGTTTGCTTTCGTAACGTAAACGCTCACGTGGTCGAATGCATTCGAACAGCCACAAAAGACCGCCTACTCTCCGCCTCCTGACTTAAAGCGTAAACATTATAGGAATCACACTAAGCACCAGACATGATATAAACTGTCGGCTGAAAACACAAGTTTAGTCTGAAGAGGAAAAACCTACCAAGCACAATGTTCTACTATTACTGATTTCTAACATGCACTCACTGTGTAATGCATGGTTTGTGGCTATCAGAGCAGAAACAAAAGTTGATCCTCTCCGAATGTTTTTCTGTTGTCTCTGCGTGCATTCATATGTAAATTGCACAAGATTATTTTGTCCATTAGATTGAAAGATCTTAGAAAAACACAGTGTTTTTTTTGTGTTGAAAGTGGACAAAAGAGACAAAAAGAAATAAATAATAGATTAAAACATTAGGTGTAAACGGGAATGTGATGGACAAACCCCCCACCTATTAATACCAGGTGTTAACAGGGCCAGAAGGCAGACCATAATATGTTTCTTATGTGAAGATCATCCAACTTAAAAAAAAAATACATTTACAGTAATACATTATACATACATGTATTTATACACAAAACCTGTTTGTCAGTGCAGAATGTAATGTAATTGTTTTGCATGCATGTATCTGAAGGGCATTACAAGAACTCTCTCTACCGTTCTTTCCCTGTCTGTGTGTACATATTTTAGAATCATTGTTAGTACACACAGTTAGTGTGTGTGTGTGTGTGTGTGTGTGTGTGCGTGTGTGCACACGTGTATTTATGCAAGTGTGTGTATGTGTGTGTGCAAGCGCGTGTAATTTGTGTCAAATGGGGAAAAGGAGAGAAAGAGTTTTTCTCTAATCTATTTTATGAGCCATCTGTGTGTTTGCTTATTTCTGTGTACCGGTACTTAGTTTGACTAAGTTGAAGTAAAGCTTGGGGTTGCATACAAAAACAAATATTGGTGAAAGTTACATAAGGAACATAATTATGTAATTATGAACAATCAATAATATAAATAACTAAATGAACAAATTTTCTAATTTGAATGCATTTACATTTTCATGCAATGTAGATCTGATTTTTTTTAAATGTACCTTTCTTTCTTTCTTTCTTTCTTTCTTTCTTTCTTTCTTTCTTTCTTTCTTTCTTTCTTTCTTTCTTTCTTTCTTTCTTTCTTTCTTTCTTTCTTTCTTTCTTTCTATGATCTGGTCCTCAAAATTACTGAAGTGAAGTGATTAATCATCTTTTTTTCCGCACTTGGTAATTAGAAAGCACTTGAGTTTGACTGATATTTTATTAGTCAGTGCCGTTTTAATTTCCTCCTATCCCCATGTATGGTGTATTCCAGGTCTTTAGGCGTACAGTACTATTGCCCATTACGCTCCGGGCTGAGATTTCAACCCACCCTGTTACCATGCTCCACGAAACATGCAGCAATCTGCAGAGGCTTAACATTGGTTTAGTGTTTGTTTCTAGGAGTTGGCAGGAAATGTGGATTGCACAAAATAAAAGGGAGATAGAAAGAGAATGAGAATTAATGAGAATGCTGAATGAGATAAAGCTGAGTGTTGGTCTATGGGCTCTCTAAAAGCTACTTGGAGGCTGGAAATGTAGCACGTAATTCCAGAATGTTACAAAGAGCCAAATGTAATTAGAGAGAAAAGCTGGAGGCTGCGATGTTACTGTGTCATTAATGACTTCCTCCCCCTCCTCCTCGTTCTCGCTCCCTCTTTCTGTGCCTGCACCTTTCTTCATGCTTCCTCCTGTTCTCTTACAGTCGTTCTGATAAGCTCAAACATGCCGTATGCCCTTTGCATTGAATAATGACATGTAATTGGCTTTGCGTAGGAGTTTGAGGCTTCTGGTGTGTGTGTGAGGAGCTGCTCTGTTTTAACTGCAGCTTTAAGTGGACTGGGAGTAAAGTTGTGAAACACTTGGAACGATCCAGGGTGAGAGAGAAAGGGAGTGCATCAAGAAAGATGAAAAAAAAAAAAAAAATGAGCCAAAGATAAGGAGAATGTCATGGATTGAGGTTGAGGCAGGACTGAAATTAGAGCTTTCTCGTGAAGAGGAACTCTTGTGGGTCTGTCACATGTTTCATTTGTTTTAGAACACTTGGAAAAGGACATTTTCATTATTTTTCATTCTAAACCGCTTTTCTTTCTTTCTCATTTTGTGTTCTACATTTGCTTTCCCAATACAACTCAAATCTTGAAAAGCACATATTGAAGCCACCTATTCAATCAGTGATTGGTGTTTCTTTCATTGAAGATCCACATGGAGAAATCACTGTGAAAATGAAGATAGATGTACTGCTTTCTGAAAACCCCACCCCTCTTTAAAACTGATTATCCCATCATGATAATACAGTATAAGATTGCTTATTTTAAACAGATCAGCCACTTTATTAACTTTTAGATGTGCAATTAATCGGTTGTTTGTTTCACTGAAATTTCATACTTTTGAAATTTCATAATTTCAACTCACCCAACTTGTCACTGTCGGGCGTAAACTTCGTATGTCCAAAACCGTTACTTTTCAGGAAATGTATTAAATGATTAAACACTGGGTTGTCAGAGTTGATATTGTGGCTGTATATATGGTTAGACACTTGCATGTGTCATTATTAAAATTTAACGAAAATCAAGCTCAAATATATGTTGTTTTTGACCAGTGAGTGTTGTATTTTTATAGCACATTTAAAAACAACCATAGTTGACCAAAGTGCTTAACTATGTCATGGATACACACAAATAAATAAATACACAAATAAACAAAACAAAAAACAAACACAGTAGAGAATGTCACAGTATCAAAACTCAACTCAAAATGAAAGCTAAGGAATAGAAGTGGGTCTTAAGCAACAGCTTAAACATGTCAGTAGTCCGAGCTGCTCTTATTGATTAACAGATTCCAGAGATTAGGACCGGCCACCGAGAAGGCTTGGTCACCTTTATTTTTTAACCTTGATCTCAAGACATCGATGTTGTAACACTGTCAGTTTAACAAGTCAGAAAAGAGATGTGATGATGTCATCAATAACATACACTTCCATTACCTTTTTGAGCTCACTGGAGAAGTGACATGTGACTTTCAGCAACATTGTAGTTTTATGACCAAAAACATCAATTTCATACACTATGGTAATTCAAAGTGCTTTACACAGAAATTACACATACATTAAAATAATCACAAAATAAAAGCAAGACAAATTAAAACTGTTATAAAAGGAATTAAAAGAGATATAACCCTAACCCTAACAGTTAAACAACATTTTTTTTTACAACCAACCCCTTATAGTGATTCCAATGAGTCCAGTTATCAGTCACATGAGTTTTTTGTTGTGCATGGATTTATGTGGTAAATGTGTTTTCATCATAGTTTATGCATATATATGTGTATAATGTTTTTTTTTCTTTTATATATAAAATAAAACAGCTTTTCATTTGTGTTACATGAAGGACACATTCAAACTTTCATGATAACTTTTACACTATCCTCAATAACAATTTTTGCTACTTTTCAAATGGCACGTCTATAGACCATTGTCACAGATTGCAGACATCTTTGGCTTCATCTTTGTTTCTGGCCGTTTTCTTAATTGCTTGTTTTCTTACTCACTCTTAAACTGAGTGTTATTGAAAAAAAGTCTTATCAAAACAAGGTTGGATCTTTGAGGTGTAGATTGAGGATCATTTTACTGAAAGAAGTGTTTTACATTCCATCCGATGTGATACATGGTAAATGGTAAATGGACTGCATTTATATAGCGCTTTCACAGACCCAATGGCCACCAAAGTGCTTTACATATTGCCTCACATTCACCCACTCATACACCGACGGCGGTGTCAGCCATGCAAGGCGCCACCCAGCTCGGCGGGAGCAGCTTCATACTCTTCATACTGTACATCTGTGAAGAGACATATGACAAAAATACAGATGCAAGATCATTGCAAGATATACTCTGGAACAGCTGGCAAAAAAGCATTATGACAACATTTATCCCACAGAAAGAAAGTTGTCAGACTTTTGTTAATAATTTTTGCTGATCAAATACGTATTTAAACAATTTACATCTGCCAGTTCATCTAACCAGGTGATGCTGTCATTTTAATCTGGTCTGATTTAATTCAGCTTTTTATGTTCACACATCTATATAAAATTTGTAGTGTTTGTAGTCTTTATTTTCTTTATTTGAATTGTTGCAAAACAATGAGGCAAGTCAAATAAATTGATTTCACTTATAAGAGCAAGAAAGTTAAAAAAGGTGTGTTAAAGCATGTGTTTTGAGTGTTAACGTTACCTACCTGTATGCCACTTAGGTGAAGGTGGGAAACATTTATTCATTTGTATCTTCATTCAGTTAACTTATTTTTAATGCCTAAATAAGGCTTATTGAGCTCTGCCAGCCACATAATATATTTTTGCATCTTCTCCGCAGTGGTGCTCCAATTCACTTTGGCACATCTGTGGACGTCGGAGGTGGCAAGTGCACATGTGGGCGGATGCCTGTTGAGCGGAGTTCTTTACTGGATGCTTTCTTTTCTTTGACTCGCTCTCCAGCTTGTCATCGAAGAAGCCAACAGCATATGTGTTGAGCCGGACTCATCCCAGCGTTCACAGCAGAAGATCTTATACAGTGGGCAGTGGGCACGTCACATCTTTCGTCCAGCTTTCTAGCACTGTCTACTCTCTCCTTCTACCCATTCCATGTACTCCATTTGACATCCTCATTCCATATAACAGTAGACTGAGAAGAGTTTGATGCCGATAAAAGACTCAGCCATTCTGGCAATATCTGGTTCCCACGGTTCTCGTATACTTTCACAGAGCGACTCCTGGTTGGAAGCTCATTTGCTCTTGACCTCTTCTCTCTGGGGTTGACCTTTCTTCGGACACCAGTATATTAAATTAATTTGTCCCAGTTGACCCACGACATCCAGACGTGGACTTCTTAACACTATCAATTGCTAGCTTGCTTCACAACTTTACAGCTGCACAACTCAGACATATATCATGAAGAAATATGTTCTGACCACAGCAGAAATTGCGCTAAATTCATCCACCTTTTTTTTACGTAAGAGGGGATGTGTCCATTTTTTACTTGAATGTGCGAGGCTGCTGATGTCAGCCGCTTCCAGTTATTTTAGCTGTAAAAGCAACAACAAAAAAACAAGCAAAAAATTAAAACAAAACAGCCAACAAATAAAATAAAAAAGCTTAATATTACGAACTGGTATTTCTCTTCATATATTTATTTATTTATTATCATATTCATAAACACTCTGGTTGTAGCGCAAATAGTTTTACCTTTTACTGCTCTTTGTTATTCTTCTAATTATTTACCTACGGTATACTGGCTAATGAATCAGAAATCCCGCACAAATACAGAAAAACTGCTCAATTTCCACAAAATAAGGCGGATAGTGTTCTGTGGAATCCAGACCACCAGGTTTCACAGGTCACTGTGACATTTGCATGACTGCAATATATTGCAAGTTCCATTTACAAAAAGTCATTCTATGTAGTAAACTTTCTCTGTGTAAACGTGAAAGGATTTACACTACAAGCATTCAATTTATGGCTTGCTTTGCAAATCTGTTAACGGAAGTTGAGTGACAACGGGAGTTGTTTCAGTTTATTGTCCATGTTTTACATCTACTGTAAACTTAATCTACTTGAATTTGTAGCAGCCAAATACGAGGATATTACTCTAGTCAAAATTTCTAAATATAGTGCAAAACACTAACAAAATGATAAATAATAATTTCAAGATGTGCCTAATATGTAGAAGACATTGACATAGAGGTTATTGGGTAAATGCAAAATGGTTGTATTTTTACATATTATAAGGATAAATTCCTAAATTCAACATGATTACGCACTAAAAGGTGCACCATAATCATGAAGTTATTATGGAAGCTTCAGTGTGTATGTGGCCCGAATACTTAAGACGGGTGTGTATATTTGAATATTCAACCTGTAATTAACATTCGAAAATAAACACGGCAATTCGTACAAATTTTACCAGGTGGCTAATTTGTACGAATTTATACAACCTCACTCATACGATTTTTGCTAAATCGTACATATTTTACGAGTTGCCCAATTCATATGAACTTGTAAGAATGACCTACCCCTGACCCCGCCCCTAAAACATTTAGACAAATCGTACAAATTTGTACGAATTAGCCACCTTTTAATCACTCGTACGAATTCGTACGAATTGGTCGTGAGATAGCATTGGATAAATCCCAATCACTAAACTCACAGTTATAACTTAAATGCATTGGGTGGCGCTGTGGAGCGTGTTTAACAATAATAACAATAATTTGATCACATAAAGTCGTCGTCTCCCTCACGAAGTTTGGAATTACTTTTACAAATGATCTTACAAAATGAAATTAATTTTGATCAAATTAATTAACGAAAGTGAATTATCATATCACCACCACTATGATAAATCACATTCGATCGCTTTATGATGAACAGATTTAATTATTTGAAGCGACAAAGTGTCAGTTGCATAGCTGTCAAGATTTCATTTATTTCAATCATTTAATATTGAAGTTATTTAAGAAAATGAATGAATAAGAAGTTAAGTTTCGAAAATGAAAGTCTTATGGCTTTGAAAGGATGAGGATGAGTAAGCCTAATAAATGCAGAAACAGAAACATATATTTGTAAATCTTCCCTCTCTGCCAAACTCTGATGTTGATTTTTCTATTGTCTTCTGGGTAATCATGAAATTGATTTCTAGAAAACATGCTTAAAATAGGCTAGATGAGAGTTGAAAAGTGTTGCCGAATAAACGCTATAGGACAGCACAGTTTGTTTAGCATTCAGAAAGGGCAATTACCATTTCCTGTGAGTTTTCGGTGTTTCTCACTGCCTGAGTTTAATTAGAAGCATAGTCAGGTCTCTTTTTTTATTTGTCCCTTTGGCGAAATGTGTTGGAATACAGATTCTAGGTAGAACCATCACAGCAGAGTTCAACCAAGAAACCTGTCAGAGCACGGATTTTTACAAAGTTTCATTATTTAATTTTGTGTAAATAACAGAAAAGGGGGAAAAAGAAATGGGTTAAATGTGAAATGCTAGTTTTTTTGTGCGTGTTCTAATTTGCCTTTCTGAATCCAAAATAATAAAACTGCCTGAGTCATAAAAGATTTATGTGGTGAAGACTGTGTAGCTCTACTCTACGATTCTACGATACCGTAATCTCAATCTATTTTACTGTATTACTGTAAAATTAATGTACACTTCCGTTCAATAGTTTGAGGTTGGTTTATTTAATAAAAAATTCAATAAAAACAGTCATACTCTGAAATATTATTACAATTTAAAATAAGTTAAAAAGTATATAAGTTAATAATTTTAAAAGTTTATTATTGCATAGAGGAGATTACAATTCATGAAGTCAATATTATTATCACACCCTTAAATTGCTTTTGGGATTAACAAGACAACATTTGCATGCTAATTACAAGCATTTCTGAATCCTTTTGGTGTTAAGTGGAGTGACCACTGGAACCAATAATGAGCTCTTAGTTTGTGTGTTAAACAAATGAATTCCATTTCCACAGCAACTTTCCCCACGGTGAAGCTGTCAGTTCCTTACTTCTGATGAGGCTTACATCAGGCCTGTCTCCATATTTCTGTGCAATGGGTACTTCACCTCCTTGAAAATGTCACCCAGGCGTGGAAGAGTGTATAGAGCCCACGCATGGTTTTGTGTTTACTTGCACAGCTGCTTGAGCTAGTTTTAATATATTAGAGTGTAGGAGTCGGAGACTGAACTAGGTGTTCAGGACCTCGCTGTAATTACTGCATGCTTTTGTAGCCTGGAGTGATGGCTATGTGATCTCTCATTTAACTAACACCTTTGTTCTGGCAAAAAAACAAAGTGTAATAGGTCAGTTACATGTTGGAATTTGACTATAAAAAATCTGATATTTTGTGAAAGTGGCAAATAGTGGCATATTGTTAAAGCATATTAGAACAAAATGTGATTTTGAGCAAAATAAAAAACTATTTGAGTTGAATCAAGTTGAACTCGTCTCTCTGGTTCTTAAGGAAATTGCATTAGTGAGAAACTAGTTGCATTAGTGACAATTTCAAAACGGATAATTATTTACATCACTCTGCTAAACACAAGCTTCCTGATTTTAGGTAACTACTAGATATGCTCCACACTGTGTTACAACAATACACACTGTAAAAATGAAAACATAGATTTTATTTATATCTAATTAATAAAAATGAGGCAACAGATTACAAGAAATATTATTAATTACATTTAACAAATTAGAATTGAGTAATAATTAATCAAATTAATTCATTAAATGTTAACCATTTAAAATGAGTAAAAATGAAAAAATATATGTTATTGCCAACATTGAAGACACCTGATGTTAACAAGCAGAATCACTGAAGGAGAAAACCATAATTAAAGTCACCATTATGGAGATCAGTGTGTGTTTTAGTTGGGCTCTTCACCCTTAAATTAATAACTTTAAGTTTTGTTTGGCTGCTGTACATGAGTTATAACAGCAGATGATGAACAAATAGAAAAGGTGATCTGATGGTGTTGGTTGTGTATTAATTTAATCATCATTTCACAATCATTTAACCTGAATCACTGAACTCATGTAGAGACCAATTTATGAGTTAGGTTTATTTTATTAATTTTAGCTGTATAATAATTTTAGCCTTTTCAATGAAATTCAAACAATCAATAAAAAAAAAAAAAATATTTTTTTTAGGCACAGTTTTTTTTAGGCACACACAGACATCAAGATTTAGCGTATGAATCTCAGCAATGGTGACAAACAGATCACCTCTGATCATGAGCTCATTATTTATTAATGCAGCAATGCATGATGGGAGCCATTAATGAGTTTTGATTGGTGCAACCCAGAATGCACTGCAACATGCTTTATAAATGTCACCATTGTTGAGATTCACAGGCTGATTATTGATGTCTGTGTGTCTCTTTTTTGAACAAGAGAAACTTTTTAGAAATTATTTGGATTACATTGTAAAAAGTTAATAATATTATGGTGTGCAAGGCCAGTACTGCTATAGTTAATAAAGTTAACCTAACTCATGAATTGGACTCTATATGAGTTCAGTGATTCAGTGTAAATGATTGTGAAATAATGATTATGTTAAATCACAACCAACACCATTAGATCACTTTTTCTCTTTGTTCATCTGCTGTTATAACTCATGTACAGCAGCCAATCAAAACTTAAAGTTAATTATTAAAGGGTCAAGAACCCAATAAAACACACACTGATCTCCATAATGGTGACTTTAATTATGGTTTTCTCCTTCAGTGATTCTGCTTGTTAACATCAGGTGTCTTCAATGTTGGCAATAACATATATTTTGTAATTTTTACTCATTTTAAATGGTTAACATTTAATGAATTAATTTGATTAATTATTACTCAATTCTAATTTGTTAAATGTAATTAATAATATTGCTTGTAATCTGTTGCCTCATTTTTATTAATTAGATATAAATAAAATCTATGTTTTCATGCAGCAGAGCACAGACTCAAAAAAAGTGTGAGTGAATATTTGAATATCTTAGGAAACAAAAATGTGCTTGTTTTTTTTCTTCTATTGTTGGAAAAGCATTTCATGGGGATAAAGTGAATGTACTGTATGTGTGCGGTACTCAAACATGAAAAAAAAAAAAATCTGTCATCGTTTACACACCCTCAGAGTTGGACTTTTCTCACCTGGGCTGGGCTTGCTTGTTTCTTTAATGAATAAGCCCCAGGCTGAAGTGCAAATTCACACTTGTAGGGCGAAGCTCAAACAAACCATTATAGATCACAGAAGAATAGGCTACACGACAATACATTTTAAACTCTTACTTGAGCAATTTAAAAAGAAGAACAAATTTGATGTAGTCATTTTTGCGTATTTGTATTGCTGATTTGGATCATCAAAACTCAGCAGCTAAGACACTGGTTAATAAAATGTGATTAAATACATAAAGTTTATTTCTCTTATTTAACGTATTTAATTATTGCAGGTTTGTGTAATATTCTGAGTTTGCATTTCACTGTTTCTATTCATTTTGAGGAATACTGAATCTGCTTTTGTGCCAGTTTCCCAGACCAGCATGTACATTGCTTGCTACACTCTAAAAAATAAAACATTGGGTCAACAAAAAAAAATATGTTAACGTTTTCCACTAGAATTTTTAAGTTTAGACTGCTGGCATAATTACATTAATTCAAAGCGATGTTTTGAGTATGGTGAATTACCTTTTAGTCCACAATAAAACGCATTTCTAAGTAACATGAACTTAATAACTTTCAACATGAATGCAAGTAATTAAGTTGATCCAACATAATGTTTTAAGTTAGGTGAAGAAGTTTTTTCCTACCGAAGCTTCGAAGCTCAAAAATGGTATTCGGACCAGCCCTAATTTTAAATAACACAAATGAAATGACTGACTTTTATAAGGAATTATGTATATTTTTAAACAGCTTTCCAATCACTATTTATCTTTTTAGCACCATTTTTAAATTGTAATATATTTATCTTTTAAACATACATGTAACATTCATCTTTTAATATATTTCCCTTTCAAAACATTTAAATGAACTATAATATTAATATATTATAATATTAACATAATTAAAGAAGTCGTTTGACATACGTTATAACGAGTCATTAATGTCCTTTAAATTATATGAAGCTATATATTGTGAATTTAAACATTTCTCGAGTCGTTTACCAGCGGCAGACGTCAGGAGGACCAGCCGAGGTAAAGGCTGTTCCAGGCGGCTTACATGGGCTCGAGCACCCGGTGATCCCCTGGGTCTCACACAACCCGAAAACGTCCGATCAAATGTTTTAAATAGGCGCTATCTTTATAAATAAACCACAGATTTGAGCTTTAAACAACTACATTCTCGACTGAACAACTCTTAAAACTACATTTCGTGACACAATAACAGTAGTATTTTTAAATTTCCCGCTGCACTTGCCTCTCCCAGAAGAAGCGGATTTCGCCTCGACGCGCGTCAATTTCGCTCCAAACGCTTGCTTTTTATGAGCGTCCATTTCGCTTTGAACGCGCGAATGCATTCAAAATGTTCAAGCGTCAAATTAGACGCGGCAGGCGCGAATTTGACGCGCTATTCGCGTCCGGTGTGAATGCACAGTTACATATACTATCAACACTCAACTCAAATTTCAGAATAAGGACTTCGAGATTTCGGTATTACTATACAGTAGGCTATCACCAACAGAATCCTGAGCGAATGCAAATGTGTAATTAAACATAAAATTACTAACCATTCACCAGATTGAGTTTCAACTGTGTGGTCCCACGTCTGGCATTGAACATGCATGCGCGCGGAAACTGTGGGCCGTTTACACGTCATCAAATTGTATTTTACATTAGCAGAACTTAAAATTAAATTATTTTTGATTGACTGAAAATGTTAAACTCTGACAAGTCATGATAGTATATTGAATCAATAGGCATAATTTGTGTGTCATACAAGCTCAATAAAATAACAATTACAAGTAAAAAGTCTAACTGTATCTCAGAACTTGATTTTTTATTTCACAACAATATGTATATTTAAGTAATGACTAAAGGTCCTCTGAATTAGTTTTTAGAGTGTAAGTAGAAATGAAATGTATTGTGAAAGGTGAAAGGTGCTTGACCTGGCCAGAAATGGCCAAAACATTAGTCCCCCCCAACATGAAAACAGAGTGATAATGCTGCCAAATGCGCAAATTCAATGTTATCTTAATTGTTAAATTTAAAAAAGTTAATAAGCATATCAAGAAGAACAATTGTGGTTTTGGTTAGAAGGGTCTGAGAAATGTCATTGCTCAGCTACAGAGATAAATCAATGTGCGTTCATCTGTGTTTTTTTACCACTTGTAAGCAAATATCACAAACCCTGACGCTTCTAAAAATCAAGGACCTTATCTGGCTCTTTGAACTTTGTGTTTCATGCACTTCCTTTGCTGAGAATTAGTGATTGTTCTTTAATTATACACTCAAAAAAGGATTCTGAAACAACACAGATCTTTAGTTTTTTTACTTACTGTAATTGTCATTTGCACTAAATTTTATTACATTAAATTAAATTAAATTTGTACAATGTTATGTTAACTTAAACCATTTGTGTTGGGACTACATGAATAATTTGTGTTGCATTGACTGAAACTGGGCAGTGGATTTCTAGTTCCCAGCCTGCTTTGCATAGGGATAGATCAGGAGAGTAAATGTTGAAATCAAGTGCTGTTTAATGCGTTTTTTAGTAAAGTGAAAGACCTGTTCAAGGTTGATGTTCAGTTATATTTGACATTTAAAAGAGTTTGTTATTTTGATTTTTTAATGTTACCATTATGCTGAATTGTAGACCTTGTGGTTAGGTTGTGGGTGGCTACATACCAGATAAAATACAGTTTTGTTGTTCTCAATGAGCTGTAACTTTGCTAATGCCAATGATGAGAAACTTTTTACTTGATTATAACTTGCATGCCACAAAAGTCACACTTAGCATATGAACAAGTGTTGCGTTGGCTATTAGTTTTTATAGAAATAAATACAATTAATTAGTTTGAGAGCTAGCACATCATTTACACAGTCTAAATGTGGTCATCAGTTCTACCCCTCTCTATCAAACGATCATGAACATGTATGTCTGCACGACCTATGTACTCACAACCTAGCAAGCTCACCTCTTCACCAAAATGGCAACCCAAAAATGTTTTTTCACTATTATGTCATGTAAATTCTTTTACATGTTCAAAATAACTAAACATTAAACACTTAAAGTCTTTCCATTTTCTTAAAAACACAGAACACTCACACAACTCTGCATAAGTGCACCAGTCTGAACAGCAACAGCACTGGGGTGCGTTTCCCGTACAACTATATAGCTCACTGTTTAACTACCATAGTACGATGCATCGTTGGAGAAATCAACTAGCTCGTGACGAGTGTTTCCCGAAACCGAATGTCGTAAAGTATCGTTCAACCACGTTGGTTTATGACGTCTCGCACGTGGTGGACTAATAACTTTTTTTAATTAATCTGTTTGAGATCGAATTAACGCTAGATTTCGTCATATAAGTTACATATATGGCATCTGAAGACCATTTCAAATTTTTCTCAGTTACTTTGCTTTATTACCAGACTCAATATTTGGCTCGTTCTTACATAGTTGAGCACGTTCGCACATGCGCAGTCTTCAAAAACGGTGCTTTAAATCTCTTGACAAACTAGAAGACGTAAATTACATTTGTATGTAGGCTATTCTAAATAAAAAATACGGGTTGTACTGAATGTCAGCTTGCTTATTTTGCTAAAGATAAGGATTTATTCAGTCTACATCTCATGTAAACTAGAAACTATGCTTCTAACCACAGCTCCAGAGCTGTCGTTGCAACCACACAAGTTTGCGATGCTGTTTGCGAACGTTCGTTGGAACGATGGTTTCGGGAAACGCCAAATCGTTGAACTATGCTGATAACGGCGGAACTTGCGATCATAGTTGGCTAACGATGCTTTCGGGAAACGCACCCCTGGTTGGCTCAACAATAATTCATTATGTTGCAATTAACCTAGTTTAAGTTCAAATAAATTAGTTTAACTGTGTGGCATTAGGTGCCATAATTGAATTAAGTTAGTATTTAAATTTGTTTTGATTAAATGCATAATATTTTTGTGATTCAGTTTTTGCCAATCTAATGTGTATTTCTTGAGGTGATTGTGATCAATTGTTGCTGATGTCTGACAGTCAGTGTAGAAGGTGAATTTGAAAGTTGACTTTATTTTCTTGGGTTTTAAAAACAATGTTCTGTAATTAAAAATGTCGCATGAGTATCTATATTGAGTGCACGACATGGAGTATAATTACATAATGTATAAAAACGGTTCATAATCATATTTAGTAGCATTTTACAAACTTGAGCCAGAATAGATTTAATACTCTGGGCCCTATTTTAACGATCTGAAACGCAAGTATAAAACGTGAAACGCAAGTAACTTTGTCTTTGTGGGCGGATCCCGGAGCCGATGCAAATCTATGGGTTCTATCTAAATGGGTTGGTCTGAAGTAGCTTCATTATTCATAGGTGTGGTTTGGGCGTAACATGAAATAAACCAATCAGAGCATCTTCTCACATTCCCTTTAAGAGCAGACGTGCTTGTTCCATGGCGGATTGCTATTATAACGGCGGATTTGCCAGGCGGACGCCAGAAGCGGTTCACACTCACAGCCGAGGAGACTGACGCTCTCGTCAGGGCTGTAAAAGACAGAGAATAGTGACATTGCATGGAGAAACTCACCCAAATTAGCTTCGGTTAAACAGGCGTATAATTATTTGAGTAAATGTGTAAGTTAGATGAATGCCTATTTTTTTAACATCTTCATGGACACAACAATAATTTCCCTCGTGTGTTAATATGTTTCCTTGTAATAATGTATGATTTGCAAAAATGAAAACTGCTTCGTCTGTTTAGATTAGAGAATCAAAGTGTGTGCGCGTTGTTCACACGCTACATTATGGCCAAGCACGCGCCCTTAAAATAGCATATGACTAACGCGCAACGCGCCACTGTCTTTAGACTAGGTTTTTCCTGGTCAGTGGCGGAATTGTTTTCTCAAACTGCAAAAATCCACCAGGGAACGTTTGCGCCGGAACACGCCTCCTCTTTTCGTTACAGACGAAATATATACTTTGTGTCCTTGCGTCAGTGACGGACCTGCGTTACCCTCGGAGACACTTTACTATATTATGTTTTTTATTAGACAGGTGATCAACTGTTTGGATAATTTTATAAACAGAGAACGTCTCAGGTTACTATTGTAACCCTAGTTCCCTGAGAAGGGAACGAGACGATGCGTCGATGACGCTTTGGGAACGCTTGCGTGATTACGTCTGAGCACGTATGTCAACTAGTCCAATGGAAAGAATGAGCGTCACGGGCGGGTGACGTCATGACCAGGAAGAGATATAAGCACATCCGGTGCGTTACTCGCGTTAGCTTGAAAGAGTCGAAGCAAAGTCGATCGCAGGGATGCAGGAAGTATGGCAGGGCGACGCATCGTCTCGTTCCCTTCTCAGGGAACTAGGGTTACAATAGTAACCTGAGACGTTCCCTTTCGAGGGAACTCGCAATGCGTCGATGACGCTTTGGGAACGAGAATACCCAATACGCCGTACTTACAAAATGCCAGCAGACAAAACTGTCGGCAAACTAAGATAGAAGCACCTGGGACCCTGGGGCAGCGTCCAGGTCCAGGCTATAAAACCTCACAAATGTGAGCGGTGAGGACCAGCCTGCCGCATCACAAACCTCCTGAAGGGAAACCCCCGATAATAAGGCTTTAGAGGCCGCCATACTCCTAGTCGAATGAGCTCTGACCACCAGAGGACATGGCTGGCCAGAGGACTCATAAGCAAGAGAAATAGCCTCGACTATCCACTTGCTAATTGTCTGTTTAGAAGCTGGAAGACCCTTCTTAGGTGATCCAAAGCAGACAAATAACTGATCTGATCTTCTCCACGGGGCAGCCCTGTGGACATAAGTGTCCAGTGCTCGCACTGGGCACAAGAGATTCAGTTTTTCCTGGTCCGAAGAGGCAAACGGAGGAGGATAGAACGCCTGCAGTACAATAGGCCTCGGAATATTGGTTGGCACCTTAGGTACATATCCCTGTTTAGGGTAAAGGAATGCCTTGACCATCCCAGGAGCAAACTCGAGACAGGTGGGAGAAACCGAAAGGGCCTGAAGGTCTCCGACTCTTTTTAGGGACGAAATAGCCAGAAGAAAAATGGTCTTGAATGTCAGAAATTTCTCTGAAACCGACTCAAGGGGTTCGAAGGGAGCCCCTGAAAGGCCTTCCAAAACTATTGCCAAATCCCAAGCCGGCACCCTAGTACGTGTTGCAGGCCTCAGCCTCAAGGTGCCACGAAGGAAACGGATAATCAGGGGGTCTCGACCCAAAGATGTATTACCCACCGGGGCGTGGAAAGCCGCAATGGCCGCCACGTAGACCTTTAAGGTAGATGGACATAAACCTGATGAAAAGCGATCCTGGAGAAATTCAAGTACTGTGTTAACTGAACAGTTGACTGGATCCCGCTGATGCTGGTGACACCAAGAAGTGAAAACTTTCCACTTAAGTGCATACAATTTCCTCGTGGCTGGAGCTCTGGAGCTAAGAATGGTCTCCACAACCTCAGTTGAAAGACCACTCTCTATAAGTTGGGCCCCCTCAGAGGCCAAACCCATAAATTCCAAATCTCTGGTCGGGGGTGATATATTGTGCCCCCTGCCTGAGACAGAAGGTCCCTCCTGATAGGAATCTCCAAGGGAGGGCCGTCGAGGAGACGAATAAGGTCCGCAAACCAAATCCGACTCGGCCAGCGTGGTGCTACCAGAAGTAGACTTATTCCGTCCTGGCGGACTCTCTCCAGAACTCCTGGGAGCAGAACAACAGGGGGAAAGGCGTACAGACGTAGCCTCGGCCACGCCTGTACCATCGCGTCCAGCCCCAGAGGGGCTGGATGAGTGAGGGAGAACCATAGTGGACAGTGCGTCGTGTACTGAGACGCAAACAGATCCACTTCCGCTTGGCCGAAAAATTCCCATATCTGCTCCACCGCCTCGGGGTGGAGTCTCCAATCCCCTGGCCTCAGCACCTGCCTCGACAGGATGTCTGCTCCGATATTCTGGCACCCAGGGATATACACTGCCCTCAGAGAGAGTATCTTCCCCAGGGACCACAGGAGAATCTGGTGCGCCAGTTTGCAGAGTGGACGCGAACGCAGACCCCCCTGACGATTTACCTAAGAGACCACCGATGTATTGTCTGTACGGACGAGCACATGATGGCCCCTCAGGTCTGAAAGGAAATATTTCAACGCATTGAAGACAGCCATCATCTCCAGGCAATTTATGTGCCAAGAGAGATGATGACTTCTCCACAGACCCTGAGCTGAGCGGCCTTCCATTACCGCTCCCCAGCCGGTGAGGGAAGCATCTGTCGAGATCGCAACTCGATGGCAAAGAGCTCCCAGCACCGGACCCTGGGATAGGAACCAGTGTTTCCTCCATATGACCAAGGCACGGAGGCACCGCCGTGTGATCTTGATCATCCGAAGTGGGTTTCCCCTCGGGGAGAACCCCCTGGTTCTGAGCCACCACTGCAAGGGTCTCATGTACAGCAGGCCAAAGGGTATCACATTGGACGCCGCTGCCAAGAGACCCAACAGTCTCTCGAACTGTTTCACAGTGCGTGACTGGCCTAGCTTCAACCCTTTCGTGGCTACGAGGATAGCAGCTACACGAACGGGCGATAGTGTGGCCCGCATCGTGACTGAATCCCATACCACACCAAGGAAAGTGGTTCTCTGTAATGGAGACAGCACACTTTTCTTGGTATTGAGTCTCAACCCCAATTTTTTCATGTGAGCGAGAACGACATCTCGATGCCGAACCGCTAACTGTTCCGATTCCGCCAGAATCAACCAGTCGTCGATATAATTCAGAATGCGTATGCCCTGCAACCTGAGCGGGGCCAGAGCTGCATCTACGCATTTCGTGAACGTGCGGGGTGATAGAGCTAGACCGAATGGAAGCACCCGATATTGGTATTCTTTGCCCCTGAAAGAAAACCTCAGGAACTTCCTGTGTTGAGGGAGGATGGAGACATGGAAGTAAGCGTCCTTTAAATCTATCGTGACGAACCAGTCCTCGGATCTGATCTGCGTCACGATCTGCTTGAGAGTGAGCATCTTGAATTTGAGTTTCATGACTGCACGATTCAACAAACGAAGATCTAAAATGGGACGCAACCCCCCATCCTTTTTTGGAACGATAAAGTAGCGGCTGTAAAACCCCGATTCTATGTCGGGCGAGTACACCTGCTCTATAGCTCCCTTCGCTAACAGAGACTCTACTTCTTGCTCCATTACCAGAGCCTGCTCGGGATGTACTAACGTGAGTAACACCCCGTTGTAACGAGGTGGAGGAGAACAAAACTGGATTCTGTAACCTTTCTCTATTATCTGCAGGACCCAAGGAGATATATTCGGCAGATTCTTCCACTCTGTCAGAAAATCTACTAAGGGTACCAGTCTCTCGAGACTGGCCTCTGGTATTACTGGAACAGCCACTTCGGTGACCTGAAGCATACTGGCAGGAAACAACCGAACTGACTGTTTTTGAACCCCCCTCAGAGGGAGCGAGTCCGACGCAATGTCGAGTTGACACTGAGTCAAGAGCTCGCTGGAGACCGCTGCGCCCCGAGGCACCAAGGGTGGCGGGGTTGGCAGAACGGTCCCCTGTGGACCCCGAGGTGGAACGGGCACCGTATAATGAGGTGAACACCGCTCCACCCCGGGTGGGGCTGTCCTCAACAGTCTGACGCCCGTGGCGTCAGGACCTCTTTTGAGCCGAAGCCTTCTTCGCCATAAGAACGGTCCTCAGATCCGGCTTAGACTTAGACGACTTCGGCTGAGAGTGTTGGCTCGGCCCCCAAGATTTATTAGGAGGAGCACGAGACGCAACACTCACTTTCTGTTGCACACGGTGCGAGGAGCTTGGCTGGGGATGCTCACGCCCAGCATCCCCAGGGGGATGGACTCGGCGAGGGAGGAATTCTTTAAAAGCCTCTGACTGTTTCTTCGTTTCTTGAAATCTATCGACCACAGCGTTGACCGAGTCACCGAAAAGACCAGAGGGAGAAATAGGGGCATCTAGCAGAAAAGCACGATCTTTATCTTTTAAATCGGCTAAATTAAGCCAAAGATGTCTCTCAGTAGCTACGAGGGCTGCCATAGACCGCCCAATAGCACGAGCGGTCTCCTTCGTAGCCCTGAGAGTCAGATCTGTAGCCCGACGAAGTTCTCGAATATCGTCAGCACTAACCCCCTCACTCTTATCAATATCCCCCAACAGATCTGCCTGGTAGGCTTGGAGCACTGCCATCGTGTGCAGACCTGCTGCCGTATAAGCCTTGCCCACTAAGTTCGATGTCGTTTTTAACGGCTTATTGGGCAACACGGGAGCCTTCAGGGACGATGCTGATCCAGGAGACAGATAGCTCGCAAGCGTCTGTTCCGCTGGTGGCATCGACCCATAACCATGTTCCTTCAGTCCCTTAATCTCAGAGTATGTTTTAACATGGGGACTAAAAAGACGAGATGAATATGGTTTATCCCATGATCTACTTAGCTCACTATGAAGATCAGGAAAAAATGGAAGGGCCCGTGATGGAGATGATATATCTGAAGATAAAAATCGCTCGTCTAACTTGCTCTTAGGACGAGTATCTTTTTTCTCTGCTGGCCAGTCAATATTCAATTTATCTACAGCACGAGATATAACATCCACTAACTCCTCATATGCGGGGGAAATAGATGGCGAATCCTCCCCCCTACGTGTGCTTAATGTGTCACTTTGTTCAATGCTCAGTACTTCTACCTCCTCAGAACTAGAGCACTGAAGCATTGGGCTCGCTTCCCGGGCGGAAGAAGCCGCTGGGCGGGCTTCCGACACCGGCAAGCGAGCGATGGATCCCCCGGGTAAAGGCGGAGATAAGGCAGAGCCCGTCTCCAACCCCGCCGAGAGATCCATTTGCGAACCCCAGGTGTGCTTTCTCCGTGCTGCCTCGGCAGCAGCGGGTCCAGCGCCCTGAGGTTCGCGAGCTTGTCCATCATCCTCAAATGTGGACAAGCGAGAGCGGAGCATGCGGAGCGGGAGACGCTCACAATGCAAACAGTCAGCCCCCTCGAAGGCTGACATAGCATGCTCCACTCCCAAACAAACTACACAAAGCTCATGAGTATCCCCACCCGTAAGAAAACGAGGGCAGGGAGAAGCACAAGACTTGAATAGCTGTTTCGCCATGATATATATATAAAGTGACAGACAACAGTAAATAATACAGACAGTTTTGACATAGAGCGCTTTGCTGAGACACGAAAGCTGACGCGAGTAACGCACCGGATGTGCTTATATCTCTTCCTGGTCATGACGTCACCCGCCCGTGCCGCTCATTCTTTCCATTGGACTAGTTGACATACGTGCTCAGACGTAATCACGCAAGCGTTCCCAAAGCGTCATCGACGCATCGCGAGTTCCCTCGAAAGTGAACAAATATTTTTTTTATAGTTCAGCACGGTTTGTTTGAATCGCTTGTTTTCTTGATTTACCGCGAGTAACATGTTTGTAGCCTACCTCAGAGACAACACTATTGTTGTCAAGTCGCTAACAGCTTATTCAGAGAGAGCTTTCTCCATCATAAAATATATATTACAATTAATTGCATGTCATTATTAAACGACACAAGTCATCCAGTTTTTATTCAAATAATATTCTAATATCGATCTAGATTACTGAAAAGTGCAACAAGTGTCTCATACCAACCAACGAGCGAAAGCTCTAGTAACGTAACGCTAGAACATAACTTTCAACACACTCAAATCCATTTAGTATGATTGTTTTAACCATGTAAAACAGTGCTGTGTTATCCCTCGTAAGCAACGTAAAGAGCGGAAGCGGTCGACAGCAGCATAAGCACAATAAAAGACCAGTGTGAATCGCAGGTCTCTCTCATTAGCATTCGCTCCAGCGGTCTCGTTTCGCTCCACTGATCTCGGCCCGCCCTGCTTCATACCACAGTAACGTTAATACAACTCTAATACATTAGCTCATCCATGAATGGGATTTCTGTCCCAAGTATACAATGTCCATCCAACAAATTGGACATGTGTTTGTGTGTGTATACTATGTATCGCTTTTAAGCCCACTGATGATTGCAAATGTAACTATTAATAATAATATTATCATAAATACTACCACTACTATATTAATAAAAATTATTAAAGCAATTCGCCTTTGGCTAAGCCACGCCCTAGAATGTAGATTGACCAATCACAGCGCAGCCAAGAACGAGCTCCACAGAGGTCCGAGACTTTTTCACAGTGCTCCATTGACTTTAACACAGGCGTCTCATATTTTTGGTCTCGGCAGGCTATTACCGTCGTAGTTTTATCAAAAATATGTTAAACCGTTGTGCCTGGGGCATTTGTAACACAGATACGCGTTTCCCAGAGAGGTTGGACGGGGGTGTCCGTTTCTTTCCCTTCCCAAAACCGAAGTCAAATCCTGACAAGTGTCGTCTTTGGATTAAACTGTGTGGATGTCCTCAGTCAGCGAAACTCCTCAAGACCAACAAGCTCACTTTTGTGTTTTAACCTTACTGTGAAGTTATACTAGTAAGACAGTTTTATGCTGGTTTAGGTTATGATTTCGGTTCTCTACCCTAATTGTTGATATGCTAGCACACGCTGCTAATAAATACAACTTTATACTTGCGTCGTCCGTTTGCTTTGTAATAACGATTATAGAAGTGAATAGAGACCTACCCAGCTCTGCATGAACAGTGTTGCTCTTGATATTGTTAGTCCCAGCCTCCGTCTCGATTAGGATATGCGGTGGTTCATTTTTTGACTGTGACCGTTATGCTTTTGCCTCTATTTGGATGCCTTGTTGTTGCTTGCTTTTCACCGGTATGTCTTGAATATAGCCTTCGAACGCACACTGAGCCCCTTTTGCCTACTTCTATCGGGCACTTTATTTGCTGCTTTATAAAAGTTTGATAAAATTTCAGCAGGAAGAGCCGTCACAGCATAAGCCATGTTGATACCAAACCAGAGCCCAGATGAAGTTGATGGACGTAGCAACAGTAACTAAGGGGGTTAGCCAAAGGTGGGGCTTAGCCAAAGGGGCTAAGCCAAAGGTGAATTCAGTTTTCTCAATTTATGACAAAAATAGTGTAGTATTTAAATTAGTATGATTAATCTGAAATGATAAAAGAGATTTAACACCTTTAACATACTTTGTTTAGTATATAAAAGTATATAAAATAAAAGGTTTGTGTGAGCTTAACAGGGTCTCTTCCTCTTTTCATCCAATTTATCATGGGGTTTACTAGGTTCACAATACACTGTCAAAAGTGCATTTCTCGGTCTATTCAACATCCCACATGCCGACATCCGAAAAGCCATTGAACTGTAGAAAGTATGCAGGATGTACTTGGCTCCATCTCTAAACCTATTCACACTGCAGAAGTGGGGAACCATTGCAATTCCACATTCCCTTTATATCAGAATCATAGCTGAGCTCATTCAGTGGATGGAAGAATAATTCTCAACCCTTCGCAATGAGTGATGTTCTTATCAATGCAAAGGCTGTCTCTTTATTAACTCGACTGCTTTTGTGCAGGTTGCTCCTGACCTTGCCTTTAGAGTGAATAAAGAAGGTTGCTCTGTTTTAATGAGGGCCTGACCGTCTGCCTGGTATATTGTTGCCGTACGATAACAAAATGAGGTGACTTGGCTCGCAAGGTCAATCGGGGAAGTATTCTTCTCCATATTCAAGTGCACTTATTTGCACTTCTACAATATGACAATGCAGATATCTGGTAGGAAGAAGGCAATCAAAGTGGTAGAGAAACCAATTTAAGCAATTGGATCAGAGAAATATACCTCCCAAAAAATTTGAAACGCAACCGTTGCCAGATTCAGTAGTTTTAGAAACATGCGGTTACTTCCATTGATCAATTTGTGTTTTTACAAACTAAAAAGGCAGGCATGATGCTGTGGGAACCATAAGCAAGAAAATGTTATATATAATAGAAAAGGTTGAACATCAGACAGCAGCCAGGCTGTTAAAAATGAAAGAAAAGGGTAAGACAAGTGGAAATAATTAATCTGATAGATAAGTCCTCCATGATATCTCATCTGTTTTCTCTGAAGTGAGGCACAAGTCACTTCACTTCAGATGACGCAGACAGAATAGTAATGGCAGACCTACACGTATTATTGCTTGCACTCGTGTTCTCTGGAGAAAGAACCATGTGGTGAGATCCAGGCTCTGAAAACACACGTGTTTTGATGTTATTGATTTATTTTTCTTTGTTGTGGTATGGGGGTCACTAAATCATACAATTATTAGACATTTCAGAAATAGTTTATCTCAGTTCGATTTTAAAGGGTTCTCTGTTAGGCATTGACTTTCGCTGGGTTGCTCGATATAGTGCTGTTTACAAAACGAATTCACGTCCGAGCGTGGCTTTTCCTTCAAGCAGTGACAGCTCAAGGTGAAAAAGGGGAAAGAACCTAATTTGTTTCCTTTCAGTTTCCATTGTTTTCGTTCAGAAAAGCTTTTGGCCCAATAGACAGATGTGGATAGTGGAGAAATGGTGGGATCGTATGTTGATAAGCTCCTATACACCATAACACATGATTCTTAGATCAAGTAAATAATGCATAACCAAAGATTTTCTTGATTGTTGTTGAAATGAGTGTGACAACATTTTACTTGTCTTGATATATGGACATTGAGAAGTTGACAAAACTTAAAAAATCTTCTTAGGGAATCTAGGTTTGCTACAATAATGGTGGCTTTTAATTCATGATTAATAATTTTTAGTTCCATCAACACATTTAAAGTGAGTAAACCACTGGTGATGGTTGAGGAGAGATCCCCTGATATGATTGTAAAACGCAGAAATGAAACATCCATTAATTAATTAATTCAAATGAATTCAGCACAGATTTTTAAATGTTCACCTTTTTTTTTTTTTTAGTTCTATAAGCACTTTATTTTTATAGCATAGGATTACAGATTTTTTATTTTATTTAAAAATTGCACATAATCATATATTCTATAAATAGCCAGAGGAAAGATATTTAATTCAGATCCAAATATATTTTTTTATTTTCCCCTACAGTCTAATAAAGCTTTTTTAATTATCCCAACTTTTTTTTTTTGGTTATGGTTTAAATTTATTCCAATTTAATCCAATCCAAATCCAATGTTTTTTTTTGTTTGTTTTTTTACTTTTAATGAAATCTGATATATATATATATGTTTTATTTCTCCCATCCCACCAAGCCATACGCTGTGTTTCTGTTTTAACTTTTTTTTTCACCATAGCAACAAAACTTTCAAACCGTAGAGCACAATCAATACCAACCTGGGGAGAGAGGAAAGAACAGAGGCAGAGGAGATGATGCAAAAGACGAAAACATTGATGTTTACAGTAAATGGCTCATTGAACAGTAACACACATACATTTAGTCTCTTTTTGTTTCTCCTCCACTTCACTCTTTGCTTTAGGCTGTTGCTCTCTGATCTCTCTCCCAATTGTTACATTTCAAACTTGGACAGGAACTTTATTCTCGAAATCTGGATTTAGGTTAAAGTATTATTATATTAGTGCTACATTATTATGGATTTATATGAGTAAATTCCCATTCACACCAAGGACGATAACTATAACGTTTTAATTATGATTCAACACCTCAGCCAGAACAGTAACGATTATAACGATATCATTGGAATCACTTTCAAAATGATTTATTTTTCTGGCTGATGAACGATAAAAGCATTGACAGTTAATCAGAAATCCTCCTGATTTTGAGATCTCATTTCAAATTTGCTCTTGAATTTCAAAGACAGACGACAAAACTTCAGTGTGCACTTTTTTTTATTAAGGTGTTATTGTCCATTTGTGTGGATGCTATTATGAGCCTTAAGCATCAGCCCTTCATATTTCATTTTCTGTATACAGAATTTCCCAGTGTCCTTCTGTCTAGTGTAGACTAGAGAGTCCAGCTTCAATCTTCAGAGATTCAACAAAATAGTTTCACTAAATAAATAATACTAACAGTACATGTAAGAGCAGTTCAAACTCTGAAATGTATCTTAGCAACTATAGTTTTCCAAGGAAATATTCAGATTTTCAATTGCTAGCATGCCAAAATCAACCAACATAGTTGTTTTGGGCCAAATTATGCAAATCTTTTGATGAAGCATTTGACCAGTAATATTTTGTTCACAATTATCAACATACAGTATTTAGTGCCAGAAATAAATGGCAACATTTCCCTAAATAAATAAATATAAGATGCAGCTCTAGGCCATAGTCGTCAACAGCTTTTAGTTTATTCAACAGATCCTTTGTTTGGTAAATGTTAAATAAACTCCTACACATGTTTTTTGTGACTTGATCAAGTTTCAGAGGGCTTAGTAATGCTCTAAAATGAACATACTGAGGTTTCAGCCTTCAAGCGTACTGTGAAGTATGTTAACCTTTTATAAAGGTCGACTCAACTGATACTGTAGTTCTGTAAATGTGAGTTTTCAGGCATTTACAGGGAGGCCAGAGAGGTGCAGGACTGTTTCAGTTTCAGGATCATGAAACTTTAGAGTGCAAGAGAGCTGCTCTGACACTGACATTCTGAGGCTTCATAAGACCCTTCATAAAGGTCAAAGCATCTGTGCTTTGGGCCTGTCAATGTGCATTTCTGAGGGCCGGTGAGGTTCTCCGATCATGAAACTTCAGAGATTGGCAGAGGAACGCTCTGAGATGAACATCTCCAAATGTGCAAATCCATTTTTTGAAAATGTTTTTTTTAATAACTTTTTTTGTTGTTGCACTTTTATAATTTAAGTGGTTTCTTAAAAACGTGTTAAAAGGGGGAATAATAAATCTAAATCAATGCTAGAGTCTCTGAGGGATAAAACAACTATTAATGAGTTTTTGAGATTCAGAGTGCCTCATAAAAATCACTGAGATGATTAATTGTCATTCTTCATTTCTGAATGTGTCCTGCTTCTTAATTGCACTCAGTGTATTCTTTCTGTTCCCTGTTCTTCCTTCCTTTATCTGTCATGTTCTCTGCCTGCCCTTCTTTTCTCAGGATCAGGGCAGTGGAGTTAGCAACAATAGGACTGCTGTAAGCTTTCATTGCTTGTCTCTCAGCGAACAGCCTTTATTACACAGGAAATGCTTGCTCTAATATCCTCTCTCATCTCTTCTACCTTGTCTTATTTAATTTTTGTTGACAGTGCTGATGTTGCAACAGCCACACACATCTATTACAAGGCCATTTTGTGATGTAACTTAATGTTGTTCAGGTCATATTAAACAAATTAGAACATGCATGCCTATTACTTTATCCTTATTCCACTCATAAAAAATATGATTTTGTTTTATAAACAGTTGTTTGATTTAGTCTCACATATATTATCCTGTTATTGGACTATTGGACTATAGCTACTGAAATACAGAGCCTCTTTGACAACTAGCCCCAGTCTCCTTTTTATACAAACCTTTGATTTCCTCACAGCTGTTGTTATTAACTGAGGTATTAATAGCTACATTACTGAGCATATTTTATTACAGTGGTGGTAATGGTGCATATAATTCGGTAGCGTTAGTGTGTTATCCACCTCACACACAAAATGACAGTGTTGCAGTTAAATCACATGATTGTATTTGTTTACACATCCTCAGGGCAATTTACTGTAATGAATGCAGCTGAATTGCACAGTACTTATTTAAAACAAAACCAAAAAACTAAGAATGACTGTATATTTATATTTGAGGCTCTCTGTTATTTAGTGCCTCAGCTGAGTAGTAATTTTTTAAGAGATGTTTTTACATTTTATTACAACTTGCCATACTAATGTAGCATTGCGATACTTCGTATGTTGCTCATGCTCACCCAATCCGAATGTAGAATCAGAATCTGAGTTATATTATTTTTACTTATAGGGGTCTTTTAATATGTTTTTGCATTGATGCCATATACATTCTGGCCACTTTATTAGGCACACCTGTTCAACTGCACTTTAAAAGGACATATATAATCAGCCAATCACATTGCAGCAACTCAGTTTATTTAGGCATGTAGACATGGTCAAGACGATCTGCTGAAGTTCAAACTGAGCTTCAGAATGGGGAATAAAGGTGATTTAAGTGCAGTGATGGACAAAGTATCATATACTTGAATAAAAGTATACCCTAATAAAACATTGCTCGAATAAAAGTTTTAAGTACTCCTTTTCAATTTTACTTGAGTAAAAGTAAAAGTACTTATAATGTACTTAAGTATTGAAAGGAACGAGTACGGATCTAAATAAATACATTTTATATACGCCCTACTGCTTAAAATGGGGTGATGGAGCTTGAATAGATCTCGGACTGGATCATTTGAATCAGTGAGTTGACCTGAGAACAGATGCAATCCAATTCACAAATGAATCATTTGTGTGAATTGCGAACCAATATAACAGGTTGATTGAAAAGAATCAGCTCGTTTATGAATCGGACGTGCTAGGAGCAGGAATTTCTTCAGTTCAAAATAATGATATGATGTATTTAGGAAATGTAGTGGAGTAAAAAGTATGATATTATGCATTGGAATGTACAAGTTTCCAAAAATATAAATACTCCGATAAAGTACAGTCAGTTACTTGAAAAATACTTAAGTACTACTTAATTCTTTCCATGCCATTGACGAAAATTTTCGTCATTTATGATGACAACGTTTGCCCGCCAATGACGGAATTTTCAGACTTTCCGTGTTTTCACTGTTATATGGTAGGGGGCGTATATTACACATCTTCTAAAAGAATACTGAATCTCCTGATTAAAAGACATGAAGAAGAAGCAGAAACAAGCGATATGTAAGCATATGCATATGTAAAATAACGCAACCATCAACATTCAACTGGATAAATCGAAACTGCCTAATGTTATTGAATGAAACGTCGACCCAGGATGAGCTACAGGACTGTGCAAACTTTCGGGGTGTTGATCGACTTGATCTACTCCATATGTTTCTGAATCCCATCCAGACGTAGTCTTTGACAAAAACGTGATTGTCTTAGCGTTTTGCTCAAAATGTTGCTTTTTTATTAAACTTACACACATTAAAGTGTTGATAAAAAAATATGTATGGGTTTCTGTTTAAAACCAGATACTCTGTTCTTTCTTTTGATATATTGCATGTTCAGATGTTCATACAGTATAACAAAATATTCTAGGGGCCATGATTTTTTTGTGAAAATGATAAAAAATGCAGTCGCTGGCTGGCAACTTAAAAAAAAAAAAAAAAATGCTGGCAGGAAAGAGTTAAGTAAAAATACGTTGTTACTGTCCACCACTGTTTAAGTGGCTTTGAACGTGGCATGGTTGTTGGTGCTATATGGGCAGTATTTCAGAAACTGCTGATCTACTGGGATTTTCACACACAACCATCTCTAGGGTTTACAGAGAATGGTCACAGTGTGTTCATCAGCACCATGGATAATGTACCATGTCATAAAGCTCAAATCATCTCAAACTGGTTTGTTGAACATGACAATGAGTTCACAATCAAATGGCCTGCACAGTCACCAGATCTCAATATATAAAGGCTTAAAGCAAGTTAATATGGCATATTGCAGTTCATAACCGTTGTAAAACTCGCAGAGTAACATTGTTTTGGTATGAGTTTGTCTTCAGCTCAGCTCTTAAGCATAGGTGAATATGATGGTTTGAATACCGGTGTACGGTTACAGGCGATCATTTTAACAACATCAAAAAAAAAAAAAAAAGTGAAGACATAACATTAAAAAAGTCTTCTACTTTTTTCTATTGAAAACAATGGTTTTAAAATAAATATAATGTTTAAAATTATTAACACATTTTTAAATTGAAAATAATCAAATGGAAGTGTTTATTTAGTATGTTTTATATTTATGTCAGGACCACCGTCGTCAAATACGATTGACAATTAGCATATAGGATTGGCGGTATGGTTCTGTTCTGGGCGAGAACCCCCTGCGCATGCAGCCTAGCATGGATATAAGAGCAGCAATAACCCCCCTTAGGGTAAACAGAACAGAACCAACTTTAATGTATTGCAGATATCATGAATTAATTTTAATATACAACATAGTTAGAGAATTTTAGTCTGATTCAGGGGTAATCAGAATGCCAAATCCTGACTGACGAGAGGAGGAGCTGGGGAGGGAGGGGGGTAATTCGCTCCTGAGAAACGCGATAGCTGCTGATAATACTGATGGAGCTTATATAAGTATACGTATTCCTATAGGTAGACGTGGATCACCTGAGAGCAGCTGATGCGAGCTTGACTAACGTGATCTGCCAGAACTGACGCTACGCTAGATTTTTGTACATTATTTTAATCTATTTAATTTATTAAGTTCACAAGATAAATACTACCACTTTATTTAATTTACAGAAAAACTAACTTAACTTAAAATATTTCTTAATATATAAATAATATATAAAAAGATGTTGGTCCTCTACCCAGACCATAAAGTCCTAATAGTCATACCCGTGACTATTGTTTTCAAAGGCCAAGAGACCATGCCCTCCCCAGTTCATCTTGACTTATATACCCGCTGACAGGAAGGATGTTATGAGCTCGGGGACAGTGTAGTGTAGTTTGTATATGTGTGTGTTTTTTTGCCATCAGCCAGCCTAACTGTATGTAAGCATAGAAGTGCTTGTGAGAGCTGTGGCACACTGCTGAAGATGCTCAAAAGTTGTGTGCTCACGTGAATAATGGTGCAAATCTAGCCCGTGTCATGTCCCGATCCCTTTGCTGTCTCTCTACTTACGTGTAGGACTACATGTCTACTGTCCAAATCTGTAAATGAGCTGTTTGTAGAACTAAATGAAGGCACCATTTTTCAAGAATGCTTAGTTGAATTAATTTACTATTCAAACATCTAAGTACAGCAACTTGATTTAATTAACAGTGATAACAACTGTGTTTACTTTACATATTTTCTTTTACATTTATCTAAATAAAGTACAACTTTTTTGTTCCTTTCTTTTCTCTTCCATTTAAATATTTGGGGTCAGTAAGTTCAGCAAGGATACATTCAATTGATCAAAAGTGATGGTGAAGACAATGTGGTAACGCTTTAGATTACAGCCCGGAAAGTACTGTGTAATTAAGACTAATTTACAGGATAACTTTCGGGAATTATAGTGTACCTATAAAGTACGTACATGTAAGTATAAGGGAACAATATGTAAAGTTTGGGTAATAAAGGGGTAACAACCATGAGAATTATAAAAATTATTTATACTGTAAGTATTATAGAATTAAGGGGTACTTATTCTACTATTATTATACAACAATCTTTTTCTCTAAAAATTACAGGGTACATATCTATGCATTTATAAAAAAAAAATTTTTTACATAAGTGCAGATATTTAAGTTTGGGCTTACATGTTTCAAGGCAAGTAAAGCTACTTTTTTTTTAATTACAGTATTTATAAAAAATACTTGGAAATATACTCTTGTTCCATGTATAGTTACAGGGTAAGTGTGACATTGCGGGTCGTAAATTAAAGTGGTGCTTGTTACCCTTTTGTTGTTACAGGGTAAGTAAGTACAATAAAAATACATACACACAATCTAATATCACTGACTCGGAAACCTTTATTTGAAAAACAACTTATTCCAGTTGGTCTGAAACGATAGTCTAGAGTTGAAAAAGTTTCACTTCAGAAGATATTGATACATCCACTGGGGTCATATGGGTTACTACAGTTATTGCAGTATGTGCTGTTTGATGCTCCAACTTTCAGGAACACATGAGCTTGCATTATGTGTATTCCCAGAGATGTCTTTTTTTATTTTTCTCAAAACCTTCATTAAACCTTCATTAGTGTTAATCTGAAGAAGGAAAGTCGTATACATCTTGGATGGCATGAGGGTAAAAGATGAGTAAATGGTAAGGGACATATTTCTGGGTGTCCTGCATTTTCTTTTAATACATAATACAGAATAGCAAGAGACATGATTTCTTCTTCAGATTCATCAGTGGAAAGATGTTCAGAGGGATTTCAGGATATGTGCTTTCATTACCTAGGAAATCAAAATATACTGTAAAAAAATATGGCGATTTTCGGCCATATTTTTTTTATTAAAATGTCACATAAATCAGGCCAGGAATGATTCATTAACAAATCCCTCTGAACATATCTTCAGAATACTGCTAAGTGTATAACTGGAGAGTTTTGTGTACATCAGGGCTACATAGGCTGAGATGTGTCACTGGAGAATGACAAAAAGCTAATTTTGAGAAAAAGGCATTTAAAGATTTGTAATGTAAAAAAAAAATCATACTTTTTTAGTAGAAACAACTATTTACAGACACAATATCTTATCAAATCATTAGCAACAACAATACAAACCACCTAAATCACATCAAAGCTTATAAACACAGCATTTATGGCCTTCAACTGAGCAGAAAAACAGTCAAAAACAAACATCTAAATGTCAGAGCGCGTCACATGATGCATCTGAACGAATCAGGTTGTCAGAAATTGACATCAGCCAATGAGATTTCGCTTTTAGAGTTAAATGGCCATTATACTTTCACGATTGGTTGCTGATTAAAAGGAAATTACCATATTTGGATCCGACAGCATTGTAAAGGAGAGAGAGCGCTTTCCAACGATGTGTGAGATTAAAGGAAGCAGAGAGAGATCGCGGAGCAGCGCGTTGATTTAGAACACCAACTTTTGTTGAATTTCGGAGAAATCTACAGACGCAAAATAGATAAAGTGTAGTAAAATAAAGACCTAAATGTGTATTTTGGACTTTTTTTCACCACAAGTCTGAAAGAAGACATGTTATTGAAGACAAATATACCAAAATCTCAAAATTGACCAGTGAAAAAAACACAATGTTTTTGCCTGCCGTGTCTCGCCTTAATTACGCAGTACTTTCCGGGCTGTAATCTAAAGAGTTACCGACAATGTTATGAAAAAAATTATGTTCTTTACAAAAATGTTTCACGGTTTCCACAAAAATATATAGCTCTGCATGACTGTGTGTGCAGATGAATAAGGTTATCCTACTGCTCATAAAACATTCTCTACTAGGCTTAAAAGGTATAATTTATAGTTTAGATGGAAAGATCTTAAGCTGACAAACTGAAGTTACTGTAGCTAAGCTATACCATTAATAGACACAATACTTCCTAGAAAATAAATTCCAGCACAGCACTACAACAACCAAAGTGAAATGACCCTTCACAGATAATGCTTTACAATGAACTCTGTTAGAGAGCTACATATGGCAATCTATCTGATCAAACAAAATACCTTACTCACCTGTTGAGTAATTAAAACGCAATCTCTGCGTTGCTTTTACCACATTTTAAATCCCTCAGTTCTGGCCATCTCCGAAAATCGTCTTACAAGCTCTTGTCTTGTTCTCCCTTTGCCTGCAGAATTTCCTCTTTTCAGTGTTTTTTTTCTTTCTACGGTTATCCGGAGGTTTGAGGTCTAGCTGCTACATGTCAACCTTTCTCACTCATTGTGACAACTAACCTATGCCACTCCCACACCATACAACGCGTCAAAGTAGCCGGAGCAACTTTTCTCTATTTAAGGATATGGCGAGACACACATGGGCGAGTGACATATCAATTTACCGCAAAAACTTCCTGACCGGTCTTCAATATAAATACCCATAAACTCGGCATACCATAGTAAATTGGCAAACCCTGGACACAAACCTTTGGAGGCTGCGGTCCATCAAGACTAAAATCACGCCACAAGAACAGTTTCTTTCCATCCGCAACTAACCTCATCAACAATACCCATGATCCACCATGGTCTCTTATCCATCTCCATGGACATTACTTACTTTAACATTCTGCTAATGCAAAGCTCAATGTTTCTATTTTTATTTTCCTAAATTGTTATATTTATGCTCATAGTATGTGTCTTGTTGTCAGTTGGCACTGGACACAAGGGTCAAAAAGGTCACTGTGTAGGTGCGAAGTGGATAAAGAGTGAATTTCTGTAAAAAAGAACAAACAAGTAGACCAGAAAGAGAAATGGCTCATACAGTTTTTTTTTTTAAAGATCTTACTCCTCTCTGATATGTTCTGCTCTCTCTGTTGGTCTGTCAGCACCACTGATTTTGATTTTAACGCGATTAGACACGTCTGCAATCATAGATGGCTTTTCTAATGATGTGACTGGACAAAGCATTGGCAGAGAGGATTTTGTGGATCATTCGATTGGCCAGTGACAAAGGCACATTGCAAAAAGTTAACGAAGGTCACGTATTGAGCCAGAATTAATAAAGTTGCGTGGATTAGTTTGAATAGTTTCTTACTGACTCTTGATAATGAGATTTCGGGACCAGAGAAGTTCTGTAATAATTGTGGCAATTGTGCATGACACTGAGAATTATATTATCTTCTTATTTTCTTGTTATATAATTGTATGTATAAGTTGATACGCTTATGTGTAATATATCTTTCCAACTCAATATCCCTAATATTGTGGACTCTTTGGGTTGTCTCTAAGGACAATCAAGGTGACCTGATTTTTTTTTAGTTTACTAATTTGTGTCCTCTACATCTAACTATCTATTTTTAATTGAAGTGAGGTTGTTTCTATGGCAACAGCATGATCTGTATAACTATTGTCTTTGACAAAGGTGTCATCAATGATCTAGTGCAGCAGAACTTTTATGCAACTTGTGAAATCCACTGCTGGCAAGCACAAAAACAAGCGTTAAATACAAAAACAAATAATAGTAATAGTATAAACAAAAATGACTGATTACCAGCATCAGTTATGTATCTCCAACATGGTATCAGTTCAACATATTGACTAATCAATAAATTTTTGGCATTCTTTATTCTCTTAAAAAGCAATTACATTAAAACAATATGGAGCTAAAAGAGTCTCAATAAAGATAAATGCACACACTACATTCACATATGCACACACAGGATTCATACATGCACACACAGGATACACAAATGCGCACAAAATTCACAAATGCACACACAAAATTTAAAAAGCAGAGAAGATTCACAAATGCATACAAAATTCACAAATTCACACAAAATTCATAAATACACACACAATTCAGAAATGCAAACAAAATTTACAAATGCACTCAAGATTCAGAAATGCACAGGGCAAGATTCAGACGTGTATTTCTGATGCACACACAAATATATATTGATTTACAAACTGCTTGCGGTCTGTGAACTTCACTGCCATTGTGTGTGAATTTTGAGACTCCCTTGACTTGGCTCGACACACAAATGCCTTTTTTTAAACAGGGAATGATCAGCAACCAATCAGATATCTCCCTTGGTTTAGCCAATCACAAGAACGCACCCCGCGTGGGGGATTGTTTACTCATATTGTTTGTTTACTCACAGCGCGATATGCATGTGGCGCGGGCGCGGTGGAGTTCTGTCTGTCAGTTGGTTGAGACATAGACATCACATAGATAGACGCCCTATCGACCGCTACTGCCTACTAGCACGGTCGAGCCGTGGGGCCGTCATCTTAAACCGGTCACCCGCTCCACTCAGTGTAATCTGCATGGCCGGTGCAATGAGCTGTCAGCGCATTTAATTAATCATACCTCACTGAATACCGAACTGATTTTCACGCGGGGTTTTTTTCTGCAAATGTCATTCATGTAGCTATGATACAGGACACATGGTTCGGCATATTTTAATATTCATAGTAGGCTTAACAGTAATATAATATTCTGATATAAGATATAAAGTGACCAGACGTCCAAAATCAAAATATGTGATGTAGGATATAAGGTATTTTATAAATCACACACTATAAATACAGGGTTGCCAACTCTCACGCATCTGGCGTGACACTCACGCTTTCAGCATCAATCTCACGCTCTCACGCACACGCAAGAAATGTCACGCCAAAATCCATTTTTCTCCCCTCTCAATCCGTTAATTTTCTATTGATGACTATTGACTAGACCACAGTGTATTATTGACAGGAGAGGAGTTTAGGCCCGCAGCTGTAACATCTGCCAACAACGTTCTCACTGCAGTATTTTCTGATCGTTGATTCGCTGAAAATCTTTGCACCTGATACGTCAGTTGCGTGTGAGAAGTTCAGAGAGAGTTCGGAGCATAGGCTTGGAGTCGGAGCCGCTGATGCGCGTTTGAAAGTTTGGATGACAATCAAGGTAAGCAGATAATAAAATGATGTGCCTTGTCACTACAGACGTAGCCAGTCTGTGTGCCGAGAGTACCGTTGTCCGAGAGCGCGCTCGACAGTGCGCGAGTGAGATCGAGTGTGTCCGAGAGCGCGCTCGAAAGTGCGCGAGTGAGATCGATTGTGTCCGAGCATAATATAGTTTGTTTATAAATTAAATATACATTTCCGCATTAGGATGATCTCTGTAGCCTATTGGTATAATCTGAAGCGTTTTAATTAGTTTACATGGTTATAAAATAAAACTTTAAAATAACTTGCAGGGAACGTTCAAATAAAATCTTTGTTTGACCGGTTGTGAACACGTGCGGCAAACACGACTAGAATTTGGCTTAAATAACCTCTGATGATGAGAATAAAAACCCAAGATATTATATTTTATTATTATTATTTATGTTGGTACATTGTTCAGTATTATATTGAGAGCACTTTTTGTTAGTGCATGTATATAATGTTTTATAATAATAATTAATTAGTTCTATTTAGTGTATTGCATTCATTTAACATATTTAATATTGGGGGTATTTATTTTTTATTTATTTTAAGTAATGCAATAGTTACTTTCCCTGGTAATTAGTTACTTTTTTTTTGGTACATTTTGAAGAAGCGTTTCCATTCTATTATTATTATTATTATTTTTTTTTGCATAAATCAGGGTTTATTTTAAGTAAACAAGGACTGACATTTTTAAAATTAGGGTTACCAAAAAATTTCTCCGCTCACGCGCACTGAAATTTTACAGAGTCTCACTCCAGCCAAAGCCCCGAAGTTGGCAACCCTGTAAATATGATAAAGAAGCAGAAACAGAGTTGCAGTAAAGTAAGATATTTTAATAAGTTGAAGAAACAATAATGATTTGTGACACACACACACACACACACACACACACACACACACACACACACACTCTCTCTCTCACACACACACACACACGATTTGCGCATCGCCGTCATGTGTATTACACAGGTAACGATATTACATTGCTTCCTGATATCAAACACAAATAACCTATATTTATATATGTTTATACTACAGGGCCGTTGAATGCTTGTATCTGATAACCGAGAAGCTCTTGTAATTATTACTTTACCCAACCTCTCCATGCCGAGTGATGCAGTAAACATAGCCTAGCTAACGTTAGCTGGCTACGATTTCAGTACAGTAATATCAAAGATCCTTGCTCCTTCTCAATTATCTGGTAATATTCTATTCACAAAATACAACCAATAGTACGGTAATGTTAAAAATTACTTGTGAAAAGTAATCCCGGGCCCTATTTGCGATGGTCTAACTGCTGCTAAGCAACGAAACTAGGACTACGACCGGTTTAAGATGGCGGCCGTATTTCTCGGTGCCCAGCGGCCAATAGGGCATCTAGGTTGAGACCTCAACATGGCTTCTGGCAACGACTTACAGGGGAGCGCCCTGTCGTTGCCAGAAGCCATGTTGAGGTCTCAACCAACTGACAGACAGAACTCCACCGCGCCCGCGCCACATGCATATCGCGCTGTGTGAACGCATTCATGTGATTGGCTTATGAGTAAACAATCCCCCACGCGGGGTGCGTTCTTGTGATTGGCTAAACCAAGGGAGATATCTGATTGGTTGCTGATCATTCCCTGTTTAAAAAAGGCATTTGTGTGTCGAGCCAAGTCAAGGGAGTCTCAAAATTCACACACAAATGCAGTGAAGTTCACAGACCGCAAGCAGTTTGTAAATCAATATATATTTGTGTGTGCATCAGAAATACACGTCTGAATCTTGCCCTGTGCATTTCTGAATCTTGAGTGCATTTGTAAATTTTGTTTGCATTTCTGAATTGTGTGTGTATTTATGAATTTTGTGTGAATTTGTGAATTTTGTATGCATTTGTGAATCTTCTCTGCTTTTTAAATTTTGTGTGTGCATTTGTGAATTTTGTGCGCATTTGTGTATCCTGTGTGTGTATTTATGAATCATGTGTGTGCATGTATGAATCCTGTGTGTGCATATTTGAATGTAGTGTGTGCATTTATCTTTATTGAGACTCTTTTAGCTCCATAAAACAATAGCTCCACTTTTTTCATTTTTTTTTTCCTTGTTTTGATACACACTTATTATTGATTTAGTTAATTAATTCACTATTTATGTATGTATGAATTTATTTGTTACATTTTACTTCACATTGTTATAATGCTTTCAGTATTGGTGTTCTGACCTCGACATAACGTTATCAGGTTCAATTTGACTTCAAATGAAAAATTATTTCTTGCTTCTATAAATCTTGCCAATGAGGCCAAGAAAGGAAGCTTTTGGCTATGGCCGAGGAGGAATGACAAAAGCTGGGGTGCTGAGAAGCCTCAAGGCATAAGGTATCTACGTCCAGCTGCAGGGAGACGTCCCTGTCCACTGCCCCAGCACCCTGATATGTTCTGGGACTAAAGGGGCGAAACATCGGTGAAGTGTGGCTTCCAGCTGCTGACCCTATGTCTGGCAATGTGGCACCGGTGGAGGTGCGTCAGGCAGTAATGCCCAGCAGGATTACCATCAACCTGTTTCTAATCATCTTGCTTGCTTCTATAAATGTGCTATTTATCAGTTTCTTATTTTTCTTTCTCTCCATTTATTTATTTAACAGTTTTGTTGTTTTACATTTTCTCAAGAGGTACACTACTGTTCAAAAGTTTGGAGTTTAAAACAAACAAACAAATTAAGGCTTTTATTCAGCAAGGCTACATCAAAATATTCAAAAGTGACTGGTAAGACTGTTGTCATGTTACCAAATATGTTTATTTCAAATAAATGTGGTTCTTTTTAACTTTTTATTTATCGAACCATTTTGAAAAAAGTCATGGTTTCCACTAAAATAGCACAAAATATTTCACCATTTCACTATTTATTTTCAGCAATAATAGTAAAAATACATGTTTCTTGAGCATCAAATCAGCATAAAATTGTAATACAATATACTGTACTGTACTGATTAATACTGTTTTACTGTATTTTTTTGATCAAATAAATGCAGCCTTTGTGAGCATGATAGACTTCTTTCACATACTTAAAAAAGTCTTTAACAACCCCAAACTTTTGAAAAGTAGTGTAACTTCATAAGATGGTTCTATTGCAAGTTATATTTTACAGTTGAACAATTTATTTATTTGTATGTGTTGTGAATGGTATTGTTTGCATGTACAAATCTCAGGGTCAGTTGGTCACTTTTTGAGACCTGACAGGATTGCGAGAGAGCAAAAGTGCTGATCCGAAACCTGTCTTGAGATTTAATGAACAACTTGACCCAGCTACTATTTGAACAGATACACTGAAACTGCTGATCCAAGACTTGTTGTAATATAGTATCTTCAGAACATGGTTTGATTTAATGGAAAAGTATATATTTATAGGGGACATGGCCAGGTTCATCTATATTGATCTGCGGTATTGAGAAATAAATCTGCACACACATACTCGTGATGAAATGTGACATCCAGGAAGGTTACAGAGATGCACGCGTATATCGACCCAATTTATGGGTCTGGAAAATAACCTGTCCCTACACACACACACACACACACACACACACACACACACACACACACACACACACACACACACACACACACACACACACACACACACACACACACACACACACACACACACACACACACACACACACACACACACACACACACACACACACACACACACACACACACACACACACACACACACACACACACACACACACACAAAACACTTGCTCCCTTTTAATGGTCTGTCTGTGTGGATATAGCCTCAGGCTGTGGACATTTTACTCCAAGTCTTTGTTTGTTTACCGTTTGTTTGCTTGAGGATCTATTTACTGCTCACAGGCGGGTGTTTAAGTCCACAGATAAACAGTGCAGGCTTCATTTCGCTCAGTCCTTAATGCTTTATCAAGAAATCACAGAGAACATTTCATGGCTTTTTACAAACAGCTTGCTCATTGAGCCTTATCCTAAAATTCAGGGCAGTAAAATAGCACTTGTGACGCAAACGAATCAAAGCTTGAGAGAAATACTTTCAACTTGAAGCATACTTGCTGACAGGATGGCATCTATCTGAATCCAGTGGTGGCGAAGTATTCCGTCTACCCAGAAATAAGTATTGTATCATTAAATATTTAATTACCTCTAAAGCTCACTTCGATTTGTCATACAAAAGGATTTTTATTGTCAACAGATGGTAAATTGATGAAAAAATCCATAATATCAGATATTATTATAGGATTCAAAGCAATGCACCATACAAGGTTGTGTCATAGTCACATTAATGAATTTTTAGTGAAATTTTGTGGTCAAAAAGGGCAATTTGTAGCGATGTACTGTATGAAGCACAGCTCACACAAGTCACTTTCAAATCCGCTTGACCAACCTGGACCCATTGCAAAACAGTTTTTTAGTGTTTTATTTATTTTTTTATTTAGACACAATCATATAGAATCGCCCGATCTCATCCCAAGGCGTCATATACTGACGCTTTTGACAAATCGTCTACATCCAACGCAAATGGCACCCTTTAGCGTCAATATGAGACGCAGATAGATATGGGCCAGATGTCTAACCCTAACCCTACCCCAGACCTAAACCCAACCATAACCGAACAAAGCTCTGTGCGTCTCATATTGACGCTAAAGGGTGCCATGTGCGTTGGATGTAGACGAAATGTCAAAAGTGTCAGTATATGATGCCCTAGGATGAGAATGCGTTGTAATATCAGACATTTTTCAGTTATCGAGCACAACATGAAAATAATTATTGACTTATCAGTAGCTGTCAGAGTTTTAATCGCCATGTCCTGTGCGCTATGCTGTGTTTCCTCCCTCTCTTCCCTGACTATCCAATTCTTCTTAGTTATTTTGTTACTTCCTCCCATTCTTTCTCTCTTCATCCTGCTGCCCTTGTCTATTCGACTGTGCTCAGTCACTTCGGATGACAGAGTAAGTTGTTGTTGCTCTGTAATTGCTGGGCATTTTGGAGAAAATAGGGTTGATTTTATTGGCTGACCTTTTTGTCATCAGCCTGGCTGGCGTTCAGCATATGGCTCCTGTTCTGTCTATGGATGAAAGGTGGAGGAATGGTTAGGGCCAACCCGACAGAACCACATATGGACTCTCACACCGTTTAGTTTGAGGTAATTTGTATATTATTGCTTTCCCTAATCACTCTGGAACATTATTGGTAACTGGTTTCATTAATATCATCAGTAGGTTCCAAGAGTATATAGTGAAGTATAGTAGCCTGAGAGTCTTTACTCAACTTAGCAGTCAGGGATAAAGGAGAACGGAGGGAATTAAAGTGGTATGCTTTTAGTACACTAGCATATAGATGATCTCCAAACTGTCACTCATGTAGTGTTTTTTTTGGCGGCCTGATTTAATTTTAGTTTTAGTCTAGTCTTTGTGTCAAGCTGTCATTTTAGTTTTTTGTTAGTTTTAGTCATGTTCATACTCTTTTTAGTCTAGTCAAGTTTTAGTCGACGAAAACTGATGACATTTAGTCAAGTTTTAGTCTCTTTTAAAGGTGCTGTATGGAGTTTTTCTACTAAAATGAATCCATGTTTTATTACCTGTGTGTGAAGGGGTTGTAATCTCACAATAAAATTATCCACTTTGCGGGTTTTGCTATTACCTCTGAAAGCAATATTCCTATTTCTATGTGATGCTCCGGGTCGGATTTGCCGCGAAATCCAGTGACGTGACTGAGACCTGCATGCGCTCGCGAGCCTCTCGCCTCGTCTACTGACCTTGCACTCAACAGCGACGACACTGCAACTTTATGACATGGAGTCTGCTAATACTAGGAAACGACTAGCACAACACAGACTCCAACACAAACTCCACATAATAATAAAAAACAAAAGAAAGCACGCGCACGAGCACTCGCTGGTAAACTTATTGGTTGCAATCTGAAACATCACCGCTAGATGCCGCTGAAAACGCCACACAGCACCTTAAAGTCATGCAATTCTATTTAACCCAGTCAATATAATATTTCAAACAAGGTTATCTTATTATATCTAGGGCTGTGACGGTGGCCGGTTAATGGACCAACTACTGGTGGTGGTTGGGGGGTTGTTAAAAAAAAACAAAAAAAAACTTTTTATATTGTGTGGTTTTATATTACCACACAAAGACACGTGATATAGCCTACCACTCTGTGCTTTGAGAGGGATGTGGGACATGAGCAGGAAAGAGATTTTAATCCTCCACAAGGGCGAGACATTTAGGCTATGTTTGATATTGCGCTGCTAGAGAAAGTGAAGCTAAAAATCACCCGCGTGTGTGAAACGCGCTTTAGCCTAAACTTGACGTGCCTTACCATGTCTAATAACAAGCACAAACTGTGTTAAAAAGAATTTGACATGCTAGTACAAATGTAGGCTATATCTGTCCTACAGCGTTTTTCTACTTTACCACAGCAAAGAATACGAATATAATAGGCCTTAAAATCGAACCAATGAATAAACGTATATAATCCCCTTAGAAAATGGGTGAGATGTGAGTGAAGATTTGGGAAAAGAAACAAGAGATTCCATGCAGGGATGAGTCACGATTTTTGAATATTCGATTAGTTTATTTAATTATAGAATATCGAATAGCCTAGGTTGTGCGATTATTCTCTAAAATAAAATCTCCATGTTTTCGGTGCTGATGCGGTGGTGACGCGTTCATGTAACCGGAGGTGACGCTGCCAATAACGCACATAACAGCTGTCACAAAGAACCGGCAAAAGTAATGATTATGAATGTGTCAAATATATCAATGAGACATTTTAATGGAATAACTAATGGAATAACATTGTTAAATTCGCTGATAATTTGGTGACCAGATCGCAAACCAGAATTCAAAGCCAACAAAGCTTAAATTTATGGGCTCACGCGCAACTCTCTCATTCGTCGTGACGTTATAACATTTCGTCTCGTCTCGTTTTGGTCAACGAAAATGAAGAGACATTTTAGCATAGTTTTTATTTTGTAAACCATATAGTCTCGTTTTTATTCGTCAACAATATTGCATTATACATTTAATTTTAGTCATCGTCACATGACCAGCATTTACGTTGCGTCTAGTTTTCGTCAGGTGATAAAGGTTCGTTGACGAAGATATTTCGTCATAATTTTCGTTGACGAAAGCAACACTACACACATGGTCGCAAAAAGTCACATTTTGATTTCATGGGGTCTTTAAGAAAAATAAAGAGAACCAAAAATTATATAATTTGGAGCATTACCATGCAAAGGTCAGTCTCTACATTCAACAGCTCTGTTCACTTCCATGTCCTTCAGAAGCTATTAGCCTCTTTGTTTTATATGCACTTCTACTGAAGACCCCAACAGACTGATAAAGTCATAAAAGCCCCCAGGCAAGAGCGTGACTTTCAGAAAAGCACATTCCGACCAAAAACATTGTATCTTCTTTGAATTATAGCCTAACATTTAAATATGGTTGAATAGTTTTTTTTTTCCTGTGGAAATCATATTCTCAGTGACCGTGGAAAATAGAGCATGATCAGATTTACGGTATGACGTTTTATGTTCTGTTTGGAGCTGTGAACTATCGTTGTATGAGAAGTGTTGTGAAAAAGTGAAAAGTTTTCCACTGTTCTCTTTATATAGAAAAATTAATTGTTTTTTTTCTGAACTAAATTAGGGTAAATAATGGCTAGGGTAAATAATGCCAATTTTCCTTCTAGGTCAAGTTCTGGTATTTTTTTTACATAAATAATAAACTATGGATAAGTACAGGTATGAACAATTTGCTACAGTTACAGTCTTTAATATTGATTAAAACCGATAAATAGAGTTAGTAAATTACAATATATAGACATCCTTTCAGCAGTGTAATATTTTTTGCTAATATTTGTTGTTTTGTGATTTATAGTGATCAAAATCCATTCTACTTTGGTATGCAGTTTCATTAACTGGTGGAGGTTTATGAAAAATACCTTTTAAGATGCAGCTATACCCTTTTAATGTCAACGCATTGAAAAGAAAATTACTTTTTTTTCTCAGGACGTGAAAAAAATGATTCTGTTTTTGCAGTTTATTAGATGGCAGGGTTAAATGGTCATGACTCAGATGTGAGTCACTGACTGGAAAGCAGCTGTGATTTGATGTACAATAATTGTAACACTACAGATAATAACATTGATGTGGCTATCCCTCTGAACCCAGCACAGTGACCTTAACAAAGCAGAAACTTGTTCACTTAAAAACCCAACTGAGCAGATCAATGCAAAATCAGTATTTCTCCCTCTCTCTCTCTGTGTATGTAGTTAAAATGTTCTATAATACACAGAATTCTGAAAAAAAAATGAATTTATAAAATCATAAAATGAATATTGCATATCACCAGCAAACCTAATATTTTGACAAATGTAGAAAATCCCAAACTCATAGAGATGGAAAAAGGATTAGGCAGTCTGAGATGCATACGTATTAAAATCATATAACTTGAGCCCAATATTAAAAGTTTCCCTTATTCTTATGTGACCCTGTGAAGTTGCTAGTAGACTACATCTTATTTTCCCCACTGAGTCATTGGGTGGTATTTTTTTCAATATAAATATAACGAATATAAGATACAATATAACAAAGTTACAAATAAACTAAGGTCTAACAGTGTTATATTCAGATACAGAAATGTAATAATTAAATGTAAAATAACACTGCATAGTGTTCACAGTATAAATAAGATTCATCTTTTTTAAAGCTGTTTTGTTGTTTGATTAACATTATTGACAGACAGCGGCAGGTAGGCTAATAGGTTGAAGGCACTTTAAGACAGAATGCACGGATGCAATATAATGATACACATCCGATTTCTTTCTCAATTCCCGAATTCTTTCCGATTTCTTTCACATAAGAAATAACTCTGTTTGCGAGAATACTGGCAGAGAAGGGTATTTTGACATAATTGTGTGTGTATGTGTCTGTTCAAGCCCAATGAGACTCAAAAGAGGAATCAATTAAATGTTCGTGCTGAAATGCGGATTGTGTGTGCACTTCGGGTGTGTGCAGATGTGCGTACAGATAGATGCGCATACCGAATTGAGTTCTCTTTCACCTCTTCTTACACAGGAAATGCTTGAATGTGTTAATTGGCAAAACAAAACACTTGCAAATTATACATTTTCACTCTGGTGGTTAAACTTAGCAATTAATCCGTAAATCAAATGTGTGCCGCAGTGGGTGTCCTTAAAATGAGGGGACCACAATATATACAGCCATGGTCAGAATTATTAGCACTCTTTGTAAATATAATCAAAGAAGGCTGTGAAAATAAATCTGCATTGTTTATCCTTTTGATCTTTCAATCAAAAAAGTCTAACATTTGAAGTAAAACTAATGAATGTGGGGGGAAACTCATATTATGAAATAAATGTTTTTCTCTAATACACGGCCAGACATTCTTATGAGTAAAATATATCTGGACTATATTTCTCTTTATATTTTAGCACACCAGGGTGACTAGAAACATGATAATTATGAAATTATCCAGCCATGACTTGTTTCACAGGAACAGCCAGTAGCCATATCATCCTGTAGCCCAAGACTGGTTGCCCACTGAAGCCAAGCAGGGCTGAGCCTGGTTAGTACCTGGATGGGAGACCTCCTGAGAAAACCAGGTTGCTGCTGGAAGAGGTGTTAGTGACGGGGACACTATACTGTCAAAGAGCACCGTCCTTCGGATGAGATGTTAAACCTAAGTCTTGACTCTCCGTGGTCATTAAAAATCCCAGGATGTCCTTCGAAAAAGAGTAGGGGTGTAACCCCGGCATCCTGGCCAAATTTCCCTGTTGGCCTCTGTCCATCATGGCCTCCTAATCATCCCCATATACTGATTGACTTCATCACTGTCTCCTCTCCACCAGTAAGCTGGTGTGTGGTGGGCGTCCTGGCCCAAAATGGCTGCCGTCGCATCATCCAGGTGGATGCTGCACATTGGTGGTGGTTGAGGAGATTCCCCCCTTCCATATGTGAAGCTCTTTGAGGTCCCAGAAAAAGCGCTATATAAATGTAACAATGTTTTTTTTTTTGAGGATTGAGGAATCACAAAGGCAAAATTCCATGATGATGAGTAAAACCAAAAGACTGTTGTTCTGATTTGCAGCAAAATATTGTTTAAATTCACAAAAAAGAAAGTGGCCGTAAGAAAATAGCTAAAGCATTGAAAAATCCCATTTTCATCATCAGGGCAATAATTAAGAAGTTCCAATCAACAGGAAATGTTTCAAATCTGCATGGAGGAGGATGCATGTCTTATTGTCTTAATGTGACGAGGAGGAGAGTTTGAGTGGCCAAAGACTCTCAGGATCACAGCTGGGGAATTAGTCGTATAGGGTCAAAAAGCCAGACGTTGTTTGGGAGGGTTTCAAAATAAGAAAAAAAATCAAGAATTTTCTTCAGCATTTTCAGTTGTCAGACACTACTGGAACTTCAAACGGGACGGGTTCTATGGTCAGATGAAACTAAAAAATATATATTTTTGGCAGCAATTTATTTTACAATAGCACAATGTTTTGTTTTATTGTGAGTGTACACAAATAAAAATATATGTTGAATGATGTCTTACCCTTATGCCTATAAGGAGACAAAATCATTTGCCGTTGTGCCGATTTGTGTCGTGGAAGTCTCACCACTACACTACAGTCATGAAATATGCATGTCTGTGTCCTGGAAATGAGAAGCCTCAGGTGCCACTTCACTCGCTGTCTCCTCATGGAAAGGTGAAGTAGGCTTAGATTGAGATGGCACTTTTTCTCCTCGCTCATCTTTCTGTGATTTCTTGAAAAAGCGTAGGCTAATATTGAACTTTGTGCACCTGCCATTGTCACCACCTGTTAATGAACTCCCACGTGCAAAGAAAATTACACTGTAGGCTAAGCACAAAACGTGACATAATAAAACCAATAAGTGCAAATAGCCATTGCATTTTACCCCGCAGCATTTCGATAGAGAGAGAGAGAGAGAGAGAGAGAGAGAGAGAGAGAGAGAGAGGCGAAACATCATGTTTGAGGGACCATGTGTCTGTATGTGTAATACACTAAAGCGTGAGTAGTACAATACACTTTTTTCTTAGAGTTTGCTTTGTAGGTTGTTGTTACATCATGCAACAATCTGCCAGAGTGAACATCCTAGATTATTCATCTTTATCTAGCCATTAGCCGTTGTTCTTTCATGATCTCTGTTATGACTCTCTGAAAAAGGAAATAAAAAACCCCTGATGATTTCCACTGAATCACTGTGAGGTAACTCATCTCACTTAGACATTATTTTTCTCAGGTTTTCTTGTTATAGCAGCTCGGCACACAATAACTCAGACCTCTTCATCTAATGATGTGATGATCAGTTCAGAGGGACAAGATGTACTTCAGTCCTGCTGTCTGGACACTCTACGTGAAAGGATGAAAACATAAGCCACTTGAGAACATGACCTTAATTGTTGGTTTAAAAACCTCTGTGAAACCAAAGTGATTAAAATCATTATTGCATAGTAGATTGACTTTGGATTTTTTTCATCGTTTCAGTGTTGCTCTGCAAATTGACTGTATTTATTTATTTATTTATTTATTTACTTACTTACTTACTTAGAAATAAAAATCCTAGAGGATATGAATGTTTTCCAGGATGGATCATCTTATCGGCAATGTTGCCAAACGCCTAAGGGCCTTGACATGGCGAGAGCCCTGAGATACACCATCACAATGTTCTGAATGGACTGAAGAGCCAATAAATCTAAATTATAAAGTAGCCCTACAGAATCTATCACAACTGTGATGTCCTGTGTTGGTGATTCAGTAAAATTTGTTTTCATATATTAAATGTCAGCCATAAAACATAATTTAAAGAATAGTTCATACCAAAATGAAAATTCTTACATCATTTACTCACCTTCATGTCATTTTTGACATGACTTTTCTTCCTTCTTCTGTGGAACATAAAAGAACATTGTTTTTGTTCATTTAATGGAAGTTAATGACTTTGTCATAAACTGCTCGAGGACGCAGACAGTGGTGATCCAAATGCAGGCTTTAATTAGAGGAGAATCCAGAGACAGGTACAAGGAAACAGGCAGGGGTCAAAACCAGGTAAGCAGTCCAATATCAGAAGTACAATGCAGGGAGAAGGCAAACGGGAAAACCAGATACAGGCAAAGAATCCAGGAACCGTGAAACTAGAAAATACAAAGGAACTCGGAAAACGCTGGGTAATGCAGTAAGACACAAACAATACTGAGCACTGGTGCAACGGGCCACTCAGGCTTAAGACAGGTGCGCTAAACAAGATAATAAAACACAGGTGCATAAAATCAACATTAATCAGACCAGAGTAAAACATAAAAATGAGTGAAACAGAGAAGGAGTGCCCCCCAGTGGCTCACGCGGGCACTCCAGCCGCTGATTGTCACATAACCCCCCCTCTAAGGAGCGGCTTCCAGACGCTCCAAAGAGCTCCGGGGGGAGGTCAACGGGGGATGGGATGGAGGGCCAGGCCCGTGCAGGGGAACGGGACCAGGACACAGGCAGACCGGGCCTGGGCCGTGGAGCGTGGGCGACCAGGGCGGAGCAGGGCGTGCCGACGGCCAGAGCGGAGCACACTCAGAAGGGAGACAGGGTGGAGCACACTTAACACAGGACCAGGGCAGAGTACACTTAACAGGGGACCAGGGCGGAGCACACTTAACACAGGACCAAGACGTAGGGAGCACAGGGCTGGACAGGACCAGTGACAAGAGCTCAGCCGAAGGTCGACGTGCAGAGGTCCATGTAGGCGCCGCCTCCATGGCCCTCACAGGGTACCTACGGCCCCCCCCCAAAAAATACTTGGGGAAGTCTAAGGCTAAAGCCTCCAGGCTGGAAACCACCACAGGAAGAGGCGCAGGTAACACGAGGCGAAGAGGCGGGGCCGGCGAGGCGCAGAGGCGGGGCCGGCAGGGCGAGGCGCAGAGGCGGGGCCGGCAGGGCGAGGCGCAGAGGCGGGGCCGGCAGGGCGAGGCGCAGAGGCGGGGCCGGCAGGGCGAGGCGCAGAGGCGGGGCCGGCAGGGCGAGGCGCAGAGGCGGGGCCGGCAGGGCGAGGCGCAGAGGCGGGGCCGGCAGGGCGAGGAGTCTGGGAACGCCGTCCGGAGCCTGGCGAGCCCAACGAGTCCTCCTTCTCCTTCTGCGACGGCGCTTCACTGGGCTTGATTCATTACAGGATGCACTTGACTCAGTTGACTCACAGGATGCACTTGACTCAGTTGACTCACAGGATGCACTTGACTCAGTTGACTCACAGGATGCACTTGACTCAGTTGACTCACAGGATGCACTTGACTCAGTTGACTCACAGGATGCACTTGACTCAGTTGACTCACAGGATGCACTTGACTCAGTTGACTCACAGGATGCACTTGACTCAGTTGACTCACAGGATGCACTTGACTCAGTTGACTCACAGGATGCACTTGACTCAGTTGACTCACAGGATGCACTTGACTCAGTTGACTCACAGGATGCACTTGACTCAGTTGACTCACAGGATGCACTTGACTCAGTTGACTCACAGGATGCACTTGACTCAGTTGACTCACAGGATGCACTTGACTCAGTTGACTCACAGGATGCACTTGACTCACTCGGCTCGCTCGGCTCACTCGGCTCGCTCGGCTCACTCGATTCACTCGGCTCACTCGGTTCGTCGAGGCTGACGTGAAGCTCTGGTTCATCGAGCGCGGTCTCGGCTGGGCTGACGTGAAGCGTGGGTTCGGTTGGCACGCGCTCAGACTCAATAGAAAACCCTTGAGGCAGGAATACAACTGAGCTCACGTGAAGTGTCCGAACGTCGGGATTCACATGTTGCGTGGATACGGCGGACCCCTTACGAAGCGCTGCTTCACCGGGAGACAATTGATGCGTGGATTCAGTGTACAATGGCGAATCGTCGGGCTTTCTGTGAAGCAAAAGTTCCAAAAAATCCACAGTAAAAAGCGAACCGCCCATGGAAAGGGCCAGGTCAATATATTGGGTTAGAGTCCAGCTTGAACTTGGAAACGGTATAGCAGAGCCGAGCGGTTCAGACAGTCCTCCCCGAAAGAACATCATTAAACAGAAATCATCTAAATAGGACTGACGAGAGAGCTTCAAAAAATCGGTCACAAAAACCTTGAGAGGACGTTCCCCTTGACGGAGGCTTACGATCTGCGCTGTGGGATCCATGACGAGGTCCGTGTCTCTCTCAGCCGCTGGATCAGTAGTGGCTCAGTATTCTGTCATAAACTGCTCGAGGACGCAGACAGTGGTGATCCAAATGCAGGCTTTAATTAGAGGAGAATCCAGAGACAGGTACAAGGAAACAGGCAGGGGTCAAAACCAGGTAAGCAGTCCAATATCAGAAGTACAATGCAGGGAGAAGGCAAACGGGAAAACCAGATACAGGCAAAGAATCCAGGAACCGTGAAACTAGAAAATACAAAGGAACTCGGAAAACGCTGGGTAATGCAGTAAGACACAAACAATACTGAGCACTGGTGCAACGGGCCACTCAGGCTTAAGACAGGTGCGCTAAACAAGATAATAAAACACAGGTGCATAAAATCAACATTAATCAGACCAGAGTAAAACATAAAAATGAGTGAAACAGAGAAGGAGTGCCCCCCAGTGGCTCACGCGGGCACTCCAGCCGCTGATTGTCACAGACTTTCATTGTCTCGACAAAAATTTATTTTTATGTTTTCTGCAGACAAAATAAAGTCATACAGGTTTGAAATGACTTGAGGTTGAGTAAATTCTGTCAGAATTAATTTTTTTGGGTTTACTGTCCCTTTAAGACATTATGATCATATGGAAATAAGCTTAAAATTGTAGCTTAATAGTATTCTTGTTTCTGGCACATGCATTCTTTTTCACACAGCAAACCGCAATGCTGAAGTTAAATCGTACAGCATAAGTAAACACATTAAACACTAGTAGTTTTTTTTTTTTTTTTTTGCGAAATGAGTGAATGAAATAGATAAACAAACATTCTGGTATACCATTTGGTACAATGAATGTGTGCATGAGATGGCACTCAGGAGGACACTGTATGTACAGTATGTCTGTGTGGGTGTTCGTTCTGGGATTGTCTCTTAGCAGACTGTGAACAGATTGAAGATAGAGTGTGAGGTGTTTTGTTCACAGCTAGACAGCAATATGGTGAGTGTGAACTTACTGCCTTCTTTCAGGGGCACGCACCTGTTAAACAAAAGCCAGGTTGTTAGGACACACTCACACAACTTTTTAAATATCATTGTACGGAATTCCCATTGCCTTCTTAAAGTAAGCTTATTGTAAGCCAAACCCTACATTTTGGCATTTTAGCATCTGAAACTAAACATTGCTTAGTCTCGTCATCATAAGATAGCCTACCTACAATTCAAATCTGACACTCAGTATTATGGACGTTTATTGAGCTTCTGTTGGTCTATAAAAGGTCAAATTTAAATGTATGTTTTAGCTTTGCCTTAAGTGTTTGTGTTTCCTCACACGCTGCTCTTTGTCTTGCAGCAGCTGTTCCTAATTCCAACGTGTATTTAGCATGTCAGCTGATGAGAGCCGGCCCCTCCTCACAAAGCCAGAACAACAAACAGCTTAATTAGAGAGACCTCCTGTCCTTGTGAAATCAGACACATCCATTATGCACAGCACACTTGTGTGTTTCGACACAAGGATCTTTGGGTGAAAGCCAGGAACTTTCAAAGCCTTTGCTTTAACTTACGATGACTCTTAAGGCCTGTTCATCCCGAGCATGTTATTCTGCCGTGACAAGAGGTTAAAACAGACCAATGCATCCTTGTGAACCCTTTCGCATGACTGCAAAAATGTACCCTGCAAGCAACTAAAAATATATTTTTAGGTACTTTGATTTTTCTTTTTTTTTACTCCCCATCTGACCAACTAATAAGTCATTATGGTGTGTTCCATTTGTCTTCGGGAGAGAATAATTCCTTTTTCCCAGTATGGTTTTAACATGGAAAGCCCCCTTGAGTCACAACAACCCCGACTTCAGAACCCAGTGTATCTGCTCAGTGCTTCAACCGTTCTGAAACAGTAGTGATTGTTTATTTGCATTTCTGTTTGTTTCAATAAACTTAGTGGTGCACACAGTACTATCCAACCTCTATTTGTGGACATGATAGTGGCATTATCTGTGCGAAATACCACTTTTTATGTGTTTGTATTCCGAAAGAACAAGCACAACAAAGGTTTTCCTGGACATGTCCACAGTTTTCCAACCTGTTTACTGCATATTTACAACGAATGTTTAAGGTTTAGAGGATATTTACAACGAATATCGTTGATCATCTTCTAACAGGGCTACATATTGAGGTCTGGGTAGTATAGACGGTAAGCAAACAATCAGTCTTTGTAATCAACTTGTTGGATGCAGGAGAAATGGGAAGGAATAAACATCTGATCTAGATTGTTATGGCAAGGCGACTGGGTCAAAGTATTTCTGAAACGGCAAGGCTTGTTGGTTGCTCCTGGACAGCAGTGGTGAGAATTCAATATACCAACAGTGGTCCGAGGAGGGATAAACCACATACCGGCGACTGGTCCGAGCCAACAAAAAGTGTACTGTGGCACAAGTCACACAACATTTGAATGATGGTTATGGGAGGAATAAGTCACAACACACAGTGCATTACATTCTACTGCGTATGGTGCTGCATAGCCACAGACCAATCAGAGTGCCTATATGATGACCCCTGTCCACCCTCGAAAGCACCTACAATGTGCACATGAGCATCGGAACTGGACCTTGGAGCAGTGGAAGCTAAGCCTGGTTCGATGAGTCCCCTTTTCTTTTGCATCACATGTACAGCCGTGTACGTGTGTTCCATTTTCCTGGGGAAGTGGTGGCTTCAGGATGCACTGTGGGAAGACGACAAGCCGGTAGAGGGAGCGTGATGCTCTGGGCAATGTTCAATCCAATTGAGCTTTTGTCGGATGTGCTGGATCAACAAGTTTGATTTACTGCTCCACCTGCCAACCTACAGGACTTGAAGGACCTGCTGTTAATTTTCTTTGTGCCAGATACCACAGGACAACTTCAGGGGTCTTGTAGAGTCCATGCCTCAGCGGGTCAGTGATGTTTGGGCAGCACACGGAGGACCAACAACAAACTGTATTAGGCAGGTGGTCATCATGTTTTGGCTCGTAAGTGTGTATATATAAAATGTTGAAGATATGTTGGCATGCTCATATCACAACATATCCTCTACATTTTAGTGAATGTTGTACTTACTGTAAATTGTAAATACTGTAAATGTACTTACCTGCTATAAAGTTGTGCAAACTTTTCTCAGACCATTTGAGGTGGATCAAAATGTGTTACTTGATGTGAACAGTTGTAATGCAAATGTTCACTGTTGATTTGTTGCGTTGTTCTAAGTCTGCAGTCAGTGTGAAAGGCCTTGAGTCGTTTTCAGAGAATTTGAAATCTGTTGTATAGTTTGCTTTAAAATGGGAGGCTGTTTGCCACTCTTTCTGCAATTCGCTCACGGCCTGTACAGTTTATATGGGAAATGTATGTGATGTGAACTATACATTATGGCAGGATTTACATTTATGCATTTAGCGGATGATTTTATCCAAAGCGACTTCCAATAGAGACAAAGAAGCCATTCATCATTTTAGCCTTATTGATTCACTTTATAACCTGAACTGATTTATTAAAAAATACACCATCTAACTGTGCACTGTGAGGGATGTACACAACCTCATCAAAGCTAATGTCTGAATTAATAGACCCATTTGAAGCAATCATGAGATTGGAATAGAGTCTATAAGGCTGTTGTTCTGAATAGTAATATACTTTTTTTTCGGTCAGGGTCTAATAATCTGCTCGTATACAGCTTTCCCACTGTGTGGGTGATGTATCAGTTCCTCTTACATGTCTTTGTTTGCTTGGCAATGGCAATGACAATGGCAATTTTATTTATATAGGCCTACCACTATTTACTATAACCAGAGTTGACCAATCTGCTTTACAACAAAATGACTAAAAAACACCAATAACACAAGGATAAATACAAGCATAACATAATAAGCATGCGGCAAACATAAGACAAGGACAAGAGTGCTTCAATCAGAATTAAAAGCCTTATTGAACACATAGGTTTTTAACTTAGACTTAAAAAAAGACAGAAGCAGCAACTCTAAATGGGCAAATCATTCTAGAGTCTTGGGGCAAGAAAGCGCATCTTTCAACATCAACAAGAGTCTCTGGTTAGAAGACCGGAGAGAGGTAACCAGGTAACCAGTGTAAGGATCGTAAAACCGGAGTAATATAATCCCGTTTATGTACCCCCATCAGAAGTCTAGCTGTCGCATTTTTAACCAATTGTAACTGGGACAAAGCTGTTTGACTAATCTCAGCATACAGGTAGTTACAGTAGTCAAGTTTAGAAGTAATAAAAGCATAAATCACTTTCTCAAAGTTTTTAAAATAAAGAAATGACTTACATTTAGACAGGAGTCGCAACTGAAAAAAGGATTGTTTGACCCCAGAATTTATCTGCCTATCAAGCTTCAGATGTTCATCAAACACAACACCCAGATTATTAACAGATTGCTTAATACATGAGGACCACCCACTAAGATTTGGATTGGGAGCAGTCAAAGAATCTGAGGGTCCAAATACAATGATTTCCGTTTTATTCTCATTGAAATTCAGGAAGTTTAGCGCCAACCATGCCGTTCACATCCTTCAAACAGGCCAGGAGAGCATCCTGTCCATCAGAATTTCGCTAGATAAATTTGTGTAACATCAGCAAAACAGTGGAATGACAACTCATATTTTCTAAAGATGGAACCAAGTGAAAGCACGTATAAAGAAAAAAGAATGGGAGCAAAAATGGATCATTGGGGAACCCCACAAGTTAACACCAAAAAATCTTTTTCTGGAAATTATCATAATTGTTGCTTTAATGAAAAATGATTTACCCTCATGTGATTGATTTTTTTTAAGAGTAGACATTTTTAAAGAGTCATTACATAGCTATAACAACATTTCATAGTGACCACATCTGTCAAGCTCCAAATCACTTTTCTACCTTTAAGTTTCTCCTCTTCAACTGAACACAAATAACGAAGCTTCTGCTGTTCATCATTCTTCAAACCATCAGTGTGTGTGCATCAGCAACAGCTCAACAGATGTTAACACACTTGTCTCAGAGTGACTCATGATGATTAGCTTCATCGGGAAAAACAACAGCAATTTTCTCACATGCGTGACTTGAACAACCTGTTTTTAAAAGTGTGCTTTTGTGTGGTATCATTTGGCTGCCTACAAAGCTATTATCCACTTTTCCCATTACACCTCTTGTCAGTGATTTGCTCAATCAGTCAGGTTGTGTGTGGCGGAACAACTAAACTACAAAAGTTTGGGGTTTGTAAGACTTAACACCAAAACTTTTGGAATAGCCTATATGTAATATATTCTACTCAATCTAATCCTTATAGTAAAAGTTAATTAAAATCAGTATCATTTAAATGTTAGCACATGATTTTTTTTTTTTTTTTTTGGTATACACTATAAAAATATCAGATAACCTTATGTGCTTCATGTCGTAACATCTCAATGAACTGTTTTGGTTTTGAGTCAAACATATGTTTTATATCACTGAATCACCCTTACTAAATTAGGTTGCACCGACAAAGTAATTTGTGAATTGTGAGATCAGGTTAAATGGCTCCTTCAATAAGTACCTGTTACATTTTACAGTGCATTTTTATATGCATACCATAGTAAAATATTTCTGTTAAATCTGTGTATCAAATCTGTGAGTGTGTGCTTTACATAATGCATTTGAAGGGAAATAGAATATTGAAGAACATAATATTGCACTCACACATGAGTTATGGCACATGGGACATTTTGTGTGTCTGCTTTGTCTGCAACCACTGTCTTATTTCTTTCCGAAATGTATGCAAAAAAAGCAAACAATCTATTTGTGCATGTCAGATTTGTAGTGCACTGCAGGCATGTTTATGAGATGAACTCCCAAATGCTTTCAAAGAAATAGAAAGTTAAGGGTTTTATTGTTTAAAAATGGTCACTATTGTGTGTTTTGTAGAGGGATCTTGTGTGGATGGTTGTTTTGACGGGGTGGGAACAGCTGTAATGACTCTGTCTAGAAGTGGCACAATAACTAACGTTTGGCACATCAATAGTGCGGCTCTTTCACACGCTGCTCTCCTCTCCTTGTAATTTCTGCTGTCATTGTCTCAGGCTATCTGAATGAAAAAAGCATTATGAATGGATAATGATCAGTCAGTAAATCTCACCCGCAGGCCACCCCTTTATCAAATCATCTTTCATTACATCCTCTGACCTAGGAGGACTCTGGAGCAGATGAATCTGAATTGAAAGTGTGAATCAGAGTGACTTTGTTTGAACTGAACCAGAGTGACTCAGACACAGACACAGACTCTGTTCTCTAATTCTCGTACGCCGTCCGACAGAAACGGTGTTCAGAAAAAGAGCAGATTAAAAAGACAAACTGCTACTGCTTTCATGTGTGTGAGGTTAGTTTTTACACACTAAGGGTCGATCTGATATTATGCTACTTTCGATAATAATGTTGTATTGAGAGGATCATTTAAAAATATAGATTCAGTGTTTTTACCTAGAGCATTTTAATTATTTATTGAGCCTAAAAATTAATGTTTGTCAAAGTAAAATAAATAAATAAATAAACTAAAAAAAAGCTGGGTTGAGTAAGAAATATTTCACCTTTTTCTTTTTCTTAAGGAGCAGAAATGCTGAAAGACAAACACAGCGTGCATATATAATAGTAATTTCAGTTATAAGCTGCTATTATCGATTTTGGTAACACTTTAGTTTGATAGTCCACATCCTACTAACAATAAGTAACTTTGCAACTGAATGTCAAATACCAGCCATTAGAGTATTAAGACTGACTTAAATTAAAGTTGTTGGTATTCAAATGTGTTGTTAAATGGCTATAGCCCATTTCATCCTCAGAAATTACAGAAACAGTTTCAGATTAGTAAAGGCATCAGTAATGGTATCAATATTGCTCATATGGGCCTTAATAGTACTTTGTATCTACTATCTCTATAACACTCCCTAGTGTAGTACAAAGCTCTTCTGCTTATGTACATATGGGCACAGGGGCAGTCATGCAATGGAGGAAGACCATATAAAGCTCTGACTTCAATGTTACAGTCAGTGTCTGTGGATTATTAGAGCATTACGATGAACTGATTTAAGCTATACTGTATAATGGTGTAGTCAATAAGTTTGTCACTCAGTGTGTGTAAAATAGTTGAGACAGGAGGTGATGGAGAGAACATTCATCTCATGAGAGAATAAAATCTTGTTTCCTTCACTTTCTTTCACATCTCTTCTCATTGGGGAAAAAGTTCTTATGTTTGCTTTTTTTCAAGGACACTGAGACGATACTTGATTAGTGTGAATTCAAAAATGAGATTTCTTTTATTTATATATATATATATATATTTCCTCAGCAGTGCCACTGGGTGTCTGTGAGAAGTGGCTGGTTTGAATTGACGGGAGCAGAGAAACTCTCTTATGGAGCTGTATTGTTGTTCTTCTGACAGTTCCTTCTTACTAATAAAAGGTTTCCGCGTCTCCTCGAGTGTTAAAAGAAAACTAGCTGTGCTTTCAGAATGAACTCTTAAAAAGGTTGTAGTACTCCTAAAAAGTTTGCTCAGTCTACTGTAAGGGGATTAATATTATAACTGTTTTTTTAAGCTATATTCTGTCTGTTGAGAGGATTGGACATGATAAACATTTTAGAGCAAATTCAACAGTTACCCCATTCCAGGATGGAGACAGTATAAGGAGGAGATATATATTGAATCAATAACTAAAGGGAATAAAGTCCCATCATTCAGTATAAAGAGACAGTCTTCTTATTGGCAAAAGCACAACTTTGATAATGCATTATTTATGTTTATATATGGTTGCCTTTTATTTTTTGGCATTTAGCGTTGCTTTCCCCCCATCTGTTCTATGTTTAATAAATTTAATTACAGTAAATATTTTTACTGCAATAATAATTTACCAAATTGCTTTACTCAACCATTTTTAAGGTAAGTATTTTAAAGGGGTCATATAATGCCATTTTTGTACAAATTAATATGATTATTTAGGGTCTAAATTGAAAGTTTGTAATATACTTTAATTAAAAATTCTCATTAGTATTGTAAGAAAACGTCTCGGGTTACGACTGTAACCCTTGTTCCCTGAGGAGGGAACGAGACACTGCGTCGTTGAAAACGACTCTTTGGGGACGCTCCCTAAGCGTACGCCTCTGAAGTTGAATGAAACTAATCCAATCCTGATTGGTGTTGCGTCGTGACGTAACATGTGACGGCATAACCGGATGCATAAAAGTGTCGCCGGCGCACACACACATTAGCCTCGCGATGAAGCAAGCCGCTCCCAGGCGTTAAGGGGCGTGGCAAGACGACGCAGTGTCTCGTTCCCTCCTCAGGGAACAAGGGTTACAGTCGTAACCCGAGACGTTCCCTTTCGTAGGGAACTCGCACTGCGTCGTTGAAAACGACTCTTTGGGGAACGAATACCCACTAGGCCACGCACTGAAAAAGCCTGTCCTAGAGTGAAGTTGATCTCAGGCACTTAAGCTAGGACGAGAGCAGTCGTGCGCCAGACGCACTAAGGAGGTGAAGACAATAAAACCTGATGAAAGTGTGCAGGGTAGCCCAACCGGCTGCCTCACAGATCTCCTGGAGGGGCACTCCCAAACGGAGGGCCCTAGAGGACGCCATGCCTCTGTTAAAATGAGCCCTTACGGCCAAAGGTGAAGGCAAATTGCGCACCTTGTAGGCCTACTTATGGTTTGTTTGGATGCCGGGAGCCCCTTATTAGGTGACCCAAAACACACTAACAGTAGGTCCGACCTCCTCGAAGAAGAGGACCCCTCAAGGTAAATACTCGGAACCCTGACTGGCAGAGCAAAGGAACCTCTCTTCTTCTGCCGACACATGAGGTGGAGGATGAAATGCTCGCAGGACCATGGACCTAGCCATGTTAGAATGCACTTAAGGCACATAGCCGGGTCTCGGGTGCAGGATGGCCTTAACTCTGCCGGGGGCAAAACCCCAAGCAAGCTGGCGTTAGTGCCAGGGCTTGGAGATCTCCCACTCTCTTAATAATTTTAAGAAACAGCTAAGAGAAAGGCTATCTTGAACGTGAGGTCCTAGGCGAAGCCGACTGGAGGGATTCGAAGGGAGCCAGGGATAGCCCTTCGAGAACCACCACCAGGTCCCAGGAAGGACCTGACCTCCATGTACCATGGAGAAATAGTATGACCCGTTGGTGCCTCCCCAAAGGCCCATCACTCAGTGGTGCATGGACCGCCGAACTGGCAGCCACGTACACCTTAAGTGTGGACGGGGAGAGATCCGCAGAGAAACGATCTTGAAGAAACTCCAGAACTGAAGCCACTGGGCAGTTAACTGGATCTAACTCATGTTCTCTACTCCAAGTGGAAAAACCTACCACTTGAGGCCATATAATCTCATAGTAGACGGAGCCCTAGAGCTAAGTATGGTTTTGACCATCCCAGCTGATAGACCGGCATCTAGGTACTGGACCCCCTCAGGGGCCAGACCCACAATTTCCACAGCTCCGGGCGAGGGTGGAATATTGTGCCCTCCGCCTGAGACAACAGATCCCTCCTCAGAGGAATCTGCCACGGCGGAGCTACCAGAAGTGAAAATATGTCTGAAAACCATACTTGGGCCGGCCACAACGGGGCTATCAGAAGAAGACTGATGCCCTCCTGACGGACCCTCTCCAGGACTCCCGGGAGCAGAGCGATCGGGGGAAAAGCATACAGGCGAAGCCTCAGCCAAGCCTGTACCATGGCATCCAACCCCAGTGGGGCTGGATGAGTGAGGGAGAACCAAAGTGGACAGTGGGACGTCTCTCGAGACGCAAACAGATCCACTTCCATTGGTCCAACCTCTGCCATATCAACTTCACCACCTCTGGGTGAAGTCTCCATTCCCCGGGCCTCAGCCCCTGCCTCGACAGGATGTCTGCTCCCTGATTCTGAACCTTCGGGACATATATTGCTCTAATAGATAATAATTTCCCCTGGGACCATAGATTAATCTGATGCGCCAGTCTGGATAGAGGGCGCGATCTGAGTCCCCCTTGTCGGTTCAGATAAATTGATGTCTGGGAGGAAGCTCCTCGGAGCCCTGAACACAGCCAACATCTCTAGGCAAAATATATGCCAAACATGTTGATGGTTCTGCCACAGACCCCTGGCAAAGCGGCCATCCATGACCGCGCCCACGCCAGTGAAGGAGGCGCCTGTCGAAACGGTTTTCCGGCGACATGACGCTGCTAACACTGGCCCTTGGGACAGGAACCAAGGTTTCTTCCATATTAATTAGGGAAACGAAGGCATCGGCGCGTAACCCTGATTGTTCGGAACGGATTCCCCCCTGGGGAAATCCCCTTGGCTATCAGCCACCACTGAAGGAGCCTCATGTGTAGAAGGTCCAAAAGGTATTATGTTGGACACAGCTGCCATGAGGCCCAGCAGTCTTAGAAATTGCTTTACAGTGATGGCCTGGCCTAGCTTTATCCCGGATGCCATGGCCCAGATGGACTCGATACACGCGGAAGACATATGTGCCCACATTGTATCTGAGTTCCATACCACGCCCAGAAACTTAGTTTTCTGAGCTGGTACCAACACGCTTTTCTTCGTGTTGAGTCTCACCCCCAAGCTCGGAATACGGCCAAGGACGACATCTCGATGCCGAACTGCCATTGCTCGAGACTGAGCCAGAATGGGCCAGTCGTCGATTCAATTAAGTGTGAGGATGTCCTGAAGCCTCAGTAGGACCAGAGCTGCATCCATACACTTGGAGCTTTTGTGAGGGGAGAGTGCTAGGCCAAACGGAAGAACCCGAATTTGGTACGCTTCGCCCCCGAAAGCGAACCTCAGGAACCTCCTGTATATTGGAAGGATGGAGCACGGAAGTATGCGTCTTTTAGACCTATCGTGATAAACCAGTCCTCGGACCTGATTTGATTCACGATGAGCATCTTGAACCTGAAGCTCCTCAGAGAACGATTTAAGTGACTCAGATCTAAAATCGGCAGGAACCCTCCATCCTTCTTTGGAACTATAAAGTACCGGCTGAGAAATCCGGACTCCCTGTCTGGAGGAGGAACCCATCATATGGCCTCTCTGACCAGTAAAGAGTATACTTTTTGTTCCATCACCCAATCCTGCTTATACGCAGGACCCATGCAGATATGTTGGGTAAGCGTTTGACACGCTTCAACAAAATCTATTACGGGAACCAGCCCCTTTAGGCTGGTTTCGGGTATTCTTTGAGCATTGTTCTCGACCCCCTGAAGCAGATGACCGGCAGGGATTAGTCGAGACCGATTTTGTAACCATAGTCAATGCCCTTTTTCAAGCTTTTTGGAGCGAACACAACAGTATGCGTTCGCTGGAAACTGATGTGGCCCGAAGCGTCTTGGACGGCGGGCAACCACATAGTTTTCCTGAGGGCTCCGCTGTGAGAACAACCTCAGTTGCTCTACAACGGGGGGGAGGGAAAGGGTCTAATTTTTATTTCAGGTAGAACCTCTTTCCTGAAGCCCTCTTGCCTGAAGGACGGCCCTCAGGTCATCCTTCTGATCAAAAGAGCGAGATAAATTTCTCTGTTGCCAAACTCCAGAGGGAGGGGCTCTAGAGGAAGGAGTGGGGTTTATCCCATGACTTAGATAATTATACAAGTCAGGAAAAATAAATAAATAAATAAAAATGGTAAGCTCCGGCGCTGATGTTGTGATTGTTGCTGCAGGAAGTGTTCACTTATTTCCTTTCTAAGTTATTTATTAAGCGCTTCCTGTCTAACATGTGGCCAGTTAATTTTCATCTGGCCACAGCACGCATCACAACACGCTATTAAGCCTCGATGTTGAAGATTTTTTATTTTAGCATCGGGTGCTTGTCATGGGCAGAAGAAGCCGCATCGCGGGCTTAGAACCATTCGAATGAGAAAGTGCCGCAGCAGTCTCACTCTCATCAGCAAAATTCATATTTTATTATTTATTTTATTTACGAACCCCACGATCTGAGTCGCGGACCTGAACAACGGAGAACGTGAGCTGGCGAGTCTAATTCACGTTCATCCGCCTCGATGCTGAACACACCCACTCCCTCAGAAGCAGATAGTTCAAACATCAGGTTCTCATCACGGGCAGAAGAAGCCGCAGCGCGGGCTTCTGCACCATGAACGGGAGCCCTAGAACCTTTAAATAGGGAATGAGAAAGTGCCGCAGCAGTCTCACTCTCATCTGCAAGATCCTATCGCGAACCCCGCGATCTGATTCGCCGCGCGCGAGCTGTGTGAATTTAACTCACGCTCACCCGCCTTAATGCTGAACACATCTACTCCCTCAGAAGTGTATAGTTCAAACATCATGTTCTCATCACGGGCAGAAGAAGCCGCAGCGCGGGCTTCTGCACCATGAAAGGGAGCCACAGAACCTTCAAATAGGGAATGAGAATGTGCCGCAGCAGTCTCATTCTCATTTGCAAGATCCCCGTGAACCCCGCGATCTGAGTCGACGCGCCGCCTCAACGGACGCGGGACCCGAACCGCGGGGAACGCGAGCTGGTGAATTTAACTCACGCTCCTCCGGCCGCCTCGATGCTGAACACATCCACTCCCTCGGAAGCAGATAGTTCAAACATCGAGGTCTCGTCACGGGCAGAAGAAGCCGCAGCGCGGGCTTCTGCACCATGAACGAGAGCCTTAGAACCTTCAGATGAAGAATGAGAAAGTGCCGCAGCAGTCTCATCCTCATCTGCAAGATCCCTTTGCGAACCCCGCGATCTGAGTCACCGCGCCGCCTCAACGGACGCGGGACCTGAACCACGGGGAACGCGAGCGCAGTACTGATAGGGAGTGTTTCACAGAGATCACAGACAGCCCCCTCGAGAGCTGCCCGTGCGTGTGTTACACTCCAAAACAATTCACACACAACTGATGCGTGTCCCCACTCGTAATATATTTTGGGCAGGGGTGCACACATCTAATGAATTGCTCACTCGCCATAATACAGTGACTGGATCAGACAGACAACACCAAATAAGACAGACAAAAACAGAGAGCGCTTGCTGAAGAGCGAAAGCTAATGTGTGTGTGCGCCGGCGACACTTTTATGCATCCGGTTATGCCGTCACATGTTACGTCACGACGCAACACCAATCAGGATTGGATTAGTTTCATTCAACTTCAGAGGCGTACGCTTAGGGAGCGTCCCCAAAGAGTCGTTTTCAACGACGCAGTGCGAGTTCCCTACGAAAGGGAACACTCATTTTACCTGGTCAAAAACAGCTCTGTTTTCAGCACGCCATTTAAGTGCATGTGTCTTTAAATGCTAATGAGCTGTGCTCACCCCGCCCCTCTGTTCTGTGGGGCGTTTGACACAACACACATGCTTGCCTATACAAAAGCAAATAAGTGATCAGATTACATAACTTATTCCGGCATAATATTGAAAAACATCAATTAGAGTATTAGTCTTGAATCATGCATTTGCAGGATGTAAACAGTATTTTGTAGGTATTGTATTACCATTCATCTTCATGCAGTTATAACTGTTTTTTTTTACATTACTTCTTAATCAGTAACACAGACACTGTTATAAACCATATACAAAAGTAAGCTTAGTGTAGTATTACCACGTTAACTTTAACACCTGTGTACACATTTTTTAATAACACCATAACACATTTCATTATAAACGTGGGATTATGAATTATATTGAGAATGTCGTACATAGAAAACATGCAGTAATGTACCCTTAGTGTAAACATTAGCCGCATTCATCGTGAAGCATGCTAGCGATTTGCAAAGATTAATATAAAGATTAATAAAACGTTACACTCACTTCTTCTGGAGGTGCAGCAGGAACACAAATAGTTGGTAACTTTACTGATCCTTTTTGTGATGCCACAAAATCGAACAGCTCAATTTGAGACAGGGTAAAACATATAAGGAGATTTTTAAAAACCACTGGATGGATTTTTATCATTTTATGATGGTTGTGTACAGGCACTTCCAACACATATTTCAGTGCAATCAACTTTGTGTGATTGAGTGCATGTACCATTATATGACCCCTTTAAGGTATTTACACTTTAAAGTATTGTATGGTCTGTAAAGCTGATTATAAAAATGTTTATGCTTATATATATATATGCGTATTTGAAAATGTTTATCTTCAGATTTCTTCAAATGCAAAGTAAAAAATTACATATTACATAATTTTTACTACACAATTGTGGCCAAAATAATTCACAATATTGATATCATATATTGCACTTTAAAAATATATAAAAATAAACAAAACAAATAAATAATGTTATCAGTCAAATTTATCTTCAACTTTATTTATTCTGTTTCTTTTCTGTACAAAAGCTTTGATCAATCAAACACTCCAATCAGACATATTCACAATATTATCATGTTGTATTCACATGCTATTAATTTCTTTATTTTTAATCGTCAATACCGGTATATTGTATAGTATTTCGTCATTACACAGGCACATGTAGTAGATAGCTGTAAATAGATAAATATATTTTTTATTCCTGCAGAAAGTTGAGGCTAAACATGCTAACCAGTCCATCTTTGATCAATTTACTCTAAAGTCCAATTTACATTGCATCAACAGACGCCGAGAAAATCACCAGATTACAGTACGTCACTTCTCAGGCATTCCAAGACCCGACAAACGCGAGCCGACCAACGCTGACAGGGGTAACACACTGATCCAACAAAACCCGAAGAAGTGTCTGTTGCCGTCTTGTCAGAGTCTGTTGGTGCATTGTGAATTGGCCTTAAAGGAAATGAAATAAAATGAAAATTATGTCATCATATACTCACCCTCAAGTTGTTTCAAACCTGTATGAATATCTTTCTTCTGCTGAACACAAAGGAAGATATTTTGAAGAATGTCGGTAACCAAACAGTTAACTGTTCCCATTGACTGCCATAGTAGGAAAAAAAAATACTAATGGGAACAGTTAACTGTCTGGTTACCGACATTCTTCAAAATATCTTCCTTTGTGTTCAGCAGAAGAAAGATATTCATACAGGTTTGAAAAAACTTGAGGGTGAGTATATGATGACATAATTTTCATTTTAAAGTGAACTATCCCTTTAAGACACACAAGTAACCCCCAATTCCTTGATTTGTGCTTGAATAAAACTGGATGTAAAAGAAACAGGTGGTACAGTATTAATACTGTAGTACCAAACTTTAATATGACATCAAACTCCATTGGTAAAGTTTAACTTTAATGCTTTGCCAGGAACATGTCCAATCCATCTTCACATACTCCTGAGCAGATGGAAGCTCTCCTAAACATCTTCAAATTCTCACTAGTACTTTGTTCTCTGTTTCATTCTACCTCCTTCTGTCTTTTCCTTCTTCCATATCCTCCCTGACACACACACACACACACACACACACACACACACACACACACACACACACACACACACACACACACACACACACACACACACACACACACACACACACACACACACACACACACACACACACACACACACACACACACACACACACACACACACACACACAGCCTGGTTGGCAGGTCTCTCCTCCCAGACGAGCGTTTGCTTTCCAGTAGAAAGCAGTTTAGCAGTCTCCTGCCTTCAGAGGAATGGTTAAATCCCTGCTGTCTGACTTTTGAGGGTCTCATGGGATTCTGCTGGAACAAAATGAGATAGAGACAGAGGCCCTCACTGAACTCTACACCTCCAACACAACACACACATTGCTCCACACATTTATATTGTGGATCTGCTATTTGAATCTGTCAGTCATTTTACAAGACACAAACACATCTTTTTGACCCCCCTCGAACCATGTAGGTGGGCTGAAGGGAAAGGAGAGAGTTATCCTTTAGCATTCACATTCATCTCAGTGGCAGCTGCTCAGGTGTTGACAGCGCTTTCAGAAGTACACAATATCAAATCAACTTCAGGCAATCACTGAGACGAATGAAAATGATATTATGACAAGACTGATTTGACTGATGGTTGCTGAGCGTCAGATGCAGCAGACAGACCTTTCACACTTTTATTAATCCCCAAAAAAGATTTGGTCTCTGGCAAAATATCAACTATAAAAATACTGAACTGGCAAAATATCAACTATAAAAATACTGAACTGGCAAAATATCAACTATAAAAATACTGAATATATACAGTACCATTCAAAAGTTTGGAGTTAGTAATATTTGTAATGTTTTTTTTTTTAAAGAAGTCTCTGATGATCACCATGGCTGCATGTATTTAACTATATTATTACAATATAATTAATATTATTTACTTTATTATTTAAAGTGAAGTATTATTACACTTTAAAATAAGTGTTTTCTGTTTTAATTTTAAAATGTAATTTATTCCTGATATCAAAGCTGAATTTTCAGCATCATTACTCCAGTCTTCAGTGTCACATGATCCTTCAGAAATCATTCTAATATAATGATTTGCTGCTCAAGAAACATTTATTTTTTATCACAATGTAAAACATGACTTTTTTTCAGGATTCTTTAGTTTCTTTCTTTTTTTCTTTCTTTTTTAAAAATCTTACTTAACCCAAACGTTTAAATGGTAGTATACTATAATATCCTTTCTAAATTAGAATTTTAAAGCTAAGGAAGTAGAATAAAATGAATTGAAATGGATTAAAGGAAATAATACATTTAATATGAATTAATATTAATTGTAATATTATTAAATAGTATTAGTATAAATTTGGTACATTTAGTATTCAATCATAGTTAAAATAATATTGAAAAAAGATTCAGCTGAAGTTAGCTGAATTGGAAGTTGAGTGAGAACAACAGGAAGTAATTTAATTCAAATTTCATCTCAAAAACTTAAAGTGATCCAGATTCCAGATCTTCAACCCACGTTTTAAACTCAAACAAAGAGCAAAGAGCTCATCACCGAATAGCAGCGGTGCAAGTACGTTTTGACACATCGCAGCAGAAACAAGCTGTAGAACAAGAGGCAACGGATCATGTTTATTTTACATGACAAAATCAGACTTGCAGGGCTTTGATCATATGCTGCTATGTGTGATCATTTCTAGCCGGCCTTCCAGGCCAAGGGGCAGTTGATCAAAGCGAGCGTCAGCACAACTGAGTGTGAAAGCGCTAGCTAGTGCCCGCACTGGGACCTTGTGGGTGTCAATGATCACATTAGTGTCTGGAGCTGAGTTGACGTGTGGAGGTGAAGCTGGAGAGGAGTATGAGGGTACGGATCAAGCCTGAATGAGGGATTTAGAAGGTGTGTCTGTCTCTTACCTCTCCATTGATTTGAGAGAGGGAGTGTGAGTTCAATCAATGTTTCTGTTATCGCTGAGAGAAAATGAAGTAAGGATCATGTGAGCATATACCCTCTTCTTACATGATTACCTCCTGTGAGTGTGAGGAGAAAATGCCAGAAGGCCTTCAGATCTGTCCTTGATTCAAGCCTGTGATAAATAATTACTACATTCAATGTTTGAACCACTTTGAAACTGGGCGTATTGATTATTTGCAATACATTCAAATTATACAGTCTTCAGTGTCACATGATCCTCCAGATGATTCATATTTTCACGATTGTTTGATAACTCTAGGTCCATGGTAGGGGTGGTTAATCTGTCTGATTTCCCGATTCGATTCGATTACGATTATTGAAGTCCCGATTCGATTACAGTCGATTTTCGATTATTAACGATTCTCGATTCTCGATTATTGATTTTCCATTTCACAACAGTAAATTCACCACAGTAAAAATCACAACAATAACAAATTATAACAAACTTCAACATATTCTGAATCTCTATTAACATAAAATACGGATGTCCACGCATCACACGTTACAGCTATCCTACCCGCTTTCGTCAGTGATTCCATGACTTCGGTTTTGGTCTTGTTGTAGAGTGTGGGGATCGCTGTGTCTGTAAAATATCTCCGAGATGGGACGTCCCTGGTTCTCAACGACTGGATGCAAATCCTTGGCAATAAAAGTTGCGATTGATTGTGTAATGCGCTTTGCCCTTTCCGAGCCGGGTGGAAGCTTTGACAATATTGTTTCCACGCTTCAGAGTTCCGTCTTTTGCGTTCCGTCAATATTACGTTATTATCGATTTAAAATAAAAACCGTTATTATCGATTTTTGGCATTTGTGAATCGATTCAGAATCGTCCACGTCCGCATCACGATGCATCTATGAATCGATTTTTTTCCCCACCCCTAGTCCATGGTAGAAAGTTTAAAAGAACAGCATTAATTTAAAATAGAAATCTTGTGTAACATTATACAGTATTGCCCCGTCTTACCTGATATCATACAAATCTAGTCTTACAGAATTCCTTTAACACAAACATGTTCCCCCATCAATAAGTATTAGTACAATATTGTAAATGTGCATTTTTTCTCTGTTTTTTTCCCCGCATGCTGGAAATACCCTCCGCCTTGACATCATTTTCAACACCTCTCTGATCCTGGACTCCTCCTCGGGCCACACAGGTAAGTTATCAACCTATTTGCCTTGGCAGCGCTGCTATTGTAGATGAAGCCCTTGATCTGTCCTCTCGTGAACTCCCTGTGGAGGGCAGTGGCAAGACAAACCACTGTAGCTTTAGACAGCAAATTTTTGTTCAACGGAGATAAAAGTACTAGATTGGAGATAAGGGTCAGTTTTTTTCATTTTCAGGGTTGTATTTTTTTCAGCTCTTGCAATAGGCCTTCTCTTTCTTTACCCATGATTAATCAGTCTGAGCTTAGGCTAATAATGGCATGTGTCCTGGGACGTTCTGTTTGGTTTTGATTTGTGGCACTGCATTCTATCTCTGCAGTCCTTTATCAGGCTAATAGGACATTTTTCCATCTTTAGGCGACTCTGTTTTGTGTGGCTCACATAATGTCCTCAAGGAGTTTGAAGCTGTGGTGTGTTATTTCACTAGCACCATCAAACTAAATGGATAAGCTGAAAAATAATGATTCATGCAGGTTTCTGCTCATCTGTCACAAAGTGGCTTTGTTGGGCTGCTTGAGGACATAGCAATGTTTTGCCATTCTATGAATGACTGATGTATAGTTGTCCTTATGGCTTTTTTTTATAGTTGTCTATACACATTAAGATGGGATCGGAGAAAGTATTTTTGAAATGATACACATCAGCTTAAGGATGAAGACAAATATGACAAGAGAGTGTGAACTGAGGATTAACTGTTACTTATTTAAAGAGAGACAGAAGCGGCAACTGCCAGGAAGAGATGACGCACCCACACATATATTTATTCATGTAAATCAAGTCATACTTATTCTGTTTATATAGCCCTTTTCCTCAGCACTCAAAATCACTTTACATACAGTAGAAGGGGGAATATTCTCAACCACCACCAATGTGCAGCATCCACCTGGATGATGCGACGGCAGCCATATTGCGCCAGAACGCCCACCACACACCAGCTTACTGGTGGAGAGACGACAGAGTGATGAAGTCAATCAGTATATATATATAAATATGTATATATATATATATATATATATATATATATATATATATATATATATATATATATATATATATATATATTGTAGAATAAATGCCTCGGACTCTGGGTCCGTATGAATTAACTCAAATGATCCATAGGGAATTTTAAGAACTAATCATGAATATGATTAATATTTTGCATATTACAGTTACATTAAATTATCGAAATTGAAAATGTATAGATTATATGAATATATGAATAATCGATCACAACGTCTTATAATTCCTCATTCATATATCAATAATCTTATTTAATTTCGATTATGAGATAACCTTTAAGGAAAATTCATGTAATGATCAAATAGGTGTTTGTCCGGCAAAAACCATCAAAGATCACCCATCAACCTCTCAGTAAAGCCATCCCTCCTTATAAACTCCAAGAAACATTAACTTCCGGCCGGGAACATTAATTTTTCGGTGTTTATAAAATTAAAACTACTTAATGTAGTAAATAATGAGCGCGGGTAGCTCTTGGATCTATCTCATTGACTTGTAATTATGCACATTTACACAGAAACAGTCATATAATATATGGTTTTAATAAATGCACAACTACAGAATATAGACTAAGTACTACACAAGATACACGGTTTATATGTCTATGTACATTTACTTACAGTTAACAAACAAGACAAAACGGATAACAGGATGAGAGAGGGAGATTTAGAGAGAGAGAGAGAATGAAAGAGTGCTCTGATTTAGGATGGGGCGACTCAGAGCAGAAACGCACGCCGGCCACGCGGAGAGCGAGTACGGAGGTTTTGGCGTTCAAAAGAGAGAAAGAGAGAGAATGAGAGGGTGAGAGAGAGAGTGTAGATCACGAATGATCATAGAAAAGCAAAATCACAGACCTTTTGAGAGAGCCAACAACGAACAAACTTTAAAACATTAAAACTCGTGGGAGTTAATACTTGCAAAGTTGTTTGTGTGTATGTCTGAGAGGAGCGCGCGTTCTCGTGCTGAGGCGCGTTCTCTCGTGGAGCCTCGGACAGGGCGCGTGCTCTCGTGTCTCTGGGGCGCGCTGGTCGCGGGAGTTTTGAAGGCTTCTTGAAAGTGAAGTTGCTGAAGGAATAATTCACGCTAAATTCGTTCACTCTTAGGTGAAGGCGAACCAAGGAGAATTTGAAAATGAAACAAAAGAAACTTAGATAAAGAAAATAAAAGAAGACGGGGACTCCCAAAGGAGTTCGGAGACTTTTCACGTGACGAAGCAGTGATGAAGGCAGGAAGAGCAGACAGAGAGGAGGAGCTTTGGCTCTCTTTTTAAAGACTGTATGGGTCACACCTTCGTTTGGCGCGAGTAGCCAATAACCTTCAGTGTTTCGAAAGCGGGAAACTTTCTTTGTCTTGTCGAGAAGACCCCCGGCTGTGTAGATTTATGACAGAGCTTTGGGCTTAGTCATTTCTACGACTGAAAAGGATTCATATAGTAATAATCATATCATTGCAGTCTATTATCGAGATTCAACTCCGTTAGGTCTCAAGATTTAAAATGGTATCAAACACATCAGGTTACGGTTACAGGAATACAACGTTTGATTATTATGCATTAGTATAGACATTTAAAGTTCGATTAATGTTACACTAGGACATATATATGCTTTCCTATGGTTTATAAACACATCTTAACACAAAAAGGGATATATTTATTACATTTAAGAGTGACTATGGTAGCAGTCCTTTTCTTTGAATGAAGATATGTGGGTGTCTTGGTGTGAGGAATGTGGGTGTCACGTTACGTGTCTCTTTGTGTGTGTGTTGGAATGGACGAAAGAGACAACGCTCTCTTGTCTGTTCAGACAACGAATGAAGTGTTTGCGAGAATCACGATTCACTAATTTGACCAGATGTCATAGTCAATGTTGCTACAATATATATATATATAGAGGCCATGATGGACAGAGGCCACTGGGCAAATATGGCCAGGATGCCGGGGTTACACCCCTACTCTTTTGAAAGACATCCTGGGATTTTTAGTGACCACAGAGAGTCAGGACCTCGGTTTAACGTCTCATCCGAAGGACGGCGCTCTTTGGCAGTATAGTGTCCCCGTCATTACACTGGGGCGTTAAGGCTGATTTATACTTCTGCGTCGGACCTACGCCGGAGCCACTACGTTGTAGGCAACGCGTTGGTTTTCGTTTATACTTCTGCGTCGTTTTCCGCGTTGACGCGCAATTACACATGCAGAGGGAGCGTGTGAAACCCGAGGGAGGGGTTCTAGCAGACCAATCACAGCTTGCGTCCGCGTAGAATTAACGCGTTGTTACATTTTTGGAGAGGTGCACGTCAGGGTACGCGCGCTACACACAGCCTACGGCGTAGCTACGGCGTCAGTTCGACGCAGAAGTATAAATCAGCCTTTAGGACCCACACAGACCACAGGGTGAGCGCCCCCTACTGGCCTCACTAATACCTCTTCCAGCAGCAACCTGGTTTTCTCAGGAGGTCTCCCATCCAGGTACTAACCAGGCTCAGCCCTGCTTAGCTTCAGTGGGCAACCAGTCTTGGGCTACAGGATGATATGGCTGCTGGCCAAATATATATATATATATTTAAAAGTTTGGGGTCAGTAAGATGTTTTAAAAAAAAAATGACTTTTTGAAAATGCTTCTTTTTAAAAGGGTCCTATTATGCTTTTTCACTTTTTCAACTTTAGTTAGTGTGTAATGTTGCTGTTTGAGCATAAAAAGATCTGCAAGGTTACAAAGCTCAAAGTTCACTCTAAAGGGAGATATTTTAACAGAACAAAAGATAACAGAATCCCCTTTTGAACTACAATGAACGGACTACAGCGACATTTTTCTGTGCTTTGTGAAGTCATACTGTTACTTATTTAAATAATGCCCACCCACGAAATATGCAAAAAAGGGTGCGAGGCCTGGCTGAGCTGCTGCTATGTAAAAGAGACGCCGTTTTTTCCACCCCTTTTCCAAAACTCCAAAAATGATACTGTAAGTTTCATGCTGTTGCTACGATGTAAACAAAGGGCAAAGCTGTTTGGCTCTGCATGCTCTCCTGCTAGCCAACATTAGTGTTGATATAGTGTTTGCTGTTGATATAGTATTTACTGTAGCTTTTGTAGGGATGTTATCTGGCCCTTAAGAAAATGTACTATGGTTTTGTGATCGATTACTGTTTGTTACCATTACCATAAATAAGAGTATATGCTTGCTATCCATTCTGGACGATCCTCTTGTTCTTTAATATTCTTAAGTCTGAATCAGGCTGGAATTGGTTTGAAATTGCCATCCTTTCACACCGGAGCAGATGAAACTCTCGGTTATGGTAAGGGGCGTGACATTTCCCGCACAATCACAACACACTAGGCCAGCAAACCAATCACAGCACATTGCTTATTTCGGAAGGAGGGGCTTTATCGAAACAGGACCTAAATGGCGCGTTTGATACAGAGAGGTGCTGTAATAATGTAAAATATGTGAAAAAGTTTTCCATAATAATATTAAGTAGCATTGTTTTCAGCATAAACTGTTTTCAACATTGATAATAATAAGAATGTTCCTTGAGCAGCAAATCAGCATATTATTATGATTTCTGAAGGATCATGTGACTGGAGTAATAGAATCAATTAATTTTTTTAATAGAAAACTTATTTTAAATTGTAATATTGCTGTATTACTGTATTTTAATCAAATAAATGCAGCCTTGGTGAGCGTAAATAATACTTATTTAAAAAAACATTTAAAAAATCAACCCCAAACCTTTGAACGGTACTCTATCTATATTTTATGGTCTCAAACCCGATGGTTTGCTGGTTTTAGCTGGTATCTCAGACTGGTCGGGTTCACAGATTTCCCTAAATTAAGGTTTTGCCAAATCACATAGACACACAGACAACATGTAGTCGCACACATATATAGGAGTGACAGATATGTGAAATTACAGATAAATTACGGTTTCAAATGACATTGAACAGAGACCTGGATTATGAATATATAACACAATCCGGTTGAACAGAGACCTGGATTATGAATAGAGACATAAACAGAGCGAGACAGTATGATACACAGTAAGAGGAAGATGAAGATGTTAACTCATAGTGACAGAGAGAGAGAGACAGAGAGAGAGAGAGGCAGATAAACAGTAAGAGGAAAAGGACTACTAAGAGGAAGAACTTGACAGGGACACAGATGGGAGAAGACAGAAAGGTTCCCTCAAGCTCAGTTATTTGTTTTCATGTTGGATTTTAGGAGGTGGTTCAGACCAGTGGTTCTCAACTGGCTTTACTTCAGGACTCAGATTTCACACTGGACATAAAGTACCAGATTTGTTTATCGTATAAAAGTAAATAAAATATCTGGTTTTCTGCTCTCAGCAGTTGGTAATTCACTGCACAAAACACATTGTGGCACAAACCATGTTTATCCTCGCAGCAAGTGAACCGTATTTAGGGCACGTCATGCAGCCTGTCTGTGTTGGCATCTGCCTAATCTGTGACTCGTGACAGATTCATTTGCACAGAAATTCTGTAGTTTGTTTGTCTGCACAGTCTTTAATATCTATAAAAGATACTAGTAGAGCTTTCTTCTTTTTTTCATTGTAAAAAAAAAAGGGGGAAAAAAGAAAACATTTGATTTCTAGAAGGAAATCTTCCTTATCCTTATTCTGGTTCTTCTATTGCCCTCTGGTGGTTGATTGTGGAAGTTAATTTAGCCTTCTTTGACAAGTGCCTTAATATGTGATGTAGTAATTAATAATAATAGAAGCGTACCAGAATTATTAAAGCTTTCTGATAAGCCTCACTGTTCTATAATGATGTAAACCTTGGTGTCTAACATTAAGTCAAGACATGTCTGTAATTTTAAGTTAATTCATGTTTTGGTTTATACCATTGTGTTACAGTCATTATATTATATACTAAACTGGTATTTTAGTGTTCTGCGCTTATATGAGGAGAGATTTGGCCTCTTCAATCCTTTAAAGGTGAGGCAGTCTTGAGGGCTTGTAACGTTTTAATCACGTTGTAGCGTGATAATGCAGAACGGGGTCCTCTCTGTGTGCTCTGCCACAACACCACCAGATGGCAGAGCTGAACAAGGACCACACCGGTTCCTGAGAGTCAGGTTGGGATGGATAGTGAAAAATATAAACATAGAACAGCTAAGGTAATAGTTCACCCAACAATTCTGTCATCATTTAGCTACTCACCCTCAAATATTGTTCCAAACCCATATGAGATTCTTTCTTCTGTTGAACACAAAAGAAGATATTTTAAAGAAGGTTGGTAATCAAATAGTTGACGGTAGCCATTGACTCTATAGGCAAAACATACTATGAAAGTCAATGGCTAATTTTCATTTTTGGGTGAACTAACTCTTTATTAAACATGGTCTTAATTGCAATCTAGATATGCGGAACGGTTTCTGTACAGGTTAGATTTAGAGGTGTAATTTTATTAGCTCAGTAGCCTATAAAAACAGAGCTGTGAGCTGAACATATTTACCCTCAAGTTGTTTCAGATGTCTCATGTAAATTCATAACTGTTCCATTAACAAGTGATGGAGGCAAATAATGAAATACAAAACATTTCAAGATTCCCTTGCATCACTGTCATGTCTTTGCTAAAAACGATTAAGTGGTTTTAATGGCAATTTTAATACCTCTATGTGAACAAATTACATTAATTTGGCATGAATGAATTGAGAGCAATCTCAGGTATGACTTTAACTGTTGGAGGCTTTGGTGGATAAAGATCTGGTTTTATGTCTCTATCATTGTGCCCTTGTGTCAGGTACTTAAGCCCAGGTCCTGCCATGAGGGGTTTTTGTGTAGTAAATATAGGCTTGTAGCCTTTGAATAAAATTAGGCTATGTTATGCTGGCAAATTGTACTGTTGTGAAAAAAGGGAATGGATGAAAACAAAATTGTTTGCAGGAAGGAAAACAGCTTTGAAGAAAGAGAAAAGAGGGTGTAGAAGGAAAAAGACAAATCAATACTGGTGTTTATGCCTGGTAAGCATGCTTATTTTAAGATTTTGTTTGTCCTTCCCTGAGGCGATAGAGAGAGAGAGAAGAAGAAAGGTGGGTGCTGAACATCTTAGATGTTTTTTTTTTTTTTTACTTCATTTTTATAATGAAGAGAGTTATAAAGACACCAGCAACAGGATGAAGATAGAGATGTGCAAAGAGAATGTCGATAGTCGAGCGGAGGTCAGACTTAAACCTGAATATCTGTGAAATGCACTCAATTGACCCTTTGCAGGGAGCTTGATTGACAGGTGATCTGACCAATCATACTTCGCCATCCGCCATTTTGTCGGACAAAGCAGTCAGGAGCACAGATATACATAATAAAGGCTAGATGTCTTACCGCGGAGTCTCGAACGGCATCACCCGGTGGCCCATACCTGTCAAGTATCCCGTTTTGGCCGGGAAAGTCCCGTATTTTACCCTTCTTTCCCGCCGTCCTCCCGTATTAGTATTTTCCCGTAAATCTCCTGTATTTTAACACGCGTTATAATTTTTTTTTTTTTTAAAGGGGGCGGAGTAAAAACAAAACAAAAAACATTCCCAATCTGAGCTCTGTCACTAGCCTCGTATTAACTGTCACCTGCAGTAGCCTACTACAGGTACTGTAGGTGGCAGTTGTCGCGAGGCTAGTGTGTGAGGTAGGATGATGAGTGACAACGCGGGAAAAAAACTGAGACAGATGATGGACGCTACGACAGACACGGAAGGCACTCCTGCCAAAAAAATAAAACCCTCATGTAAATACCGCTATCAATGGGACAGCGAATTTAATTTTCTGAAGAGGAGCACGCGTTTTGTAAGTTTTGTTACAGAGAATAGGATGACGTTAGACAACAGAACTGTTTGCGCTCTACTCTCATGTAAAAATTAACCACTCTGGTCCAGCCCACAAACACTCCTTCCAAAACAGTCTTAAAGAATGCAAAGTCCGCAACAAATTTGTACAATAACTCACTAAGAGTAAAGAAAAGTTATGTGAAAAGAAAAACTGTAAAAGAAAAGCAATATGAAATGAAAAGAATGTGTGGAATGAAAATAAAATGTTTCCATTTGTCATAAAGACAAGCAATGTTAAATGAACAGAAAATATGCAAATGAGCCTTTAAATAAATGCTCTTCATATATATCCCTTTTTTGGCTATAACACCTGTCTTAAAATGTAAGGGATAGGTTACTGGAGCTTGGTTGGGGTGGTGGGACTGCTCGCGGTGGGCGCCGGAAAATTTCCCTTATTTTCAAATCCAAAACTTGACAGGTATGCGGTGGCCATCTTGTCACAGGGAAGCTTTCTGTAAGGTGAGTGATCTGCACGAACACAAATCCTCTTATCTCACTGAAATCTTGACGGATTTACAAACGGTTTGGTTTCTTACAAACGTTATTAATGTGGCTATAATTCTGGATGCTTGAACATGTTGAAATATATAATATTATAATTATTCATAAGTACGCAGTGTCATAACTACATCTCTGACGTTTATAACAAACCAACCCATTTGAAAATCGGTAGAAAATTTAGCAAGTTATGGTTATTTAAAAAGTAGGTCTACATGCACCATTAAAACAATGTTACGAGTGAGCGTGCCCCCTGTGGCAAGAAGGCCGCCATGTGCAGACATCGACCTCCATTGGCCAGCAGCGCGGACGAGACATCTAGCCTTTATTATATGATATCTATGGTCAGGAGAGTTAGTAAATTAACATGGGAGGATTTGTACTTGAAAAACAGAGTGTACTGACGCCTTTCCGCGGTTAAAACAACATTCCTTCTTATGTTCATTCATGTTTATTTGATGCTATACATTAACTAGAAGGAAGAGATGATCGGTTCTCAAGCAGCTTTAACTGAGGCTCTACAGCGATCTGACAGACACATTAAAGAGCCACAAATCGGTATTTATTGTTTTGAAAGGTGAGACTTTGTTTAATACGCTTAATATCAAAAGTAACCGAAAAGTAACCTGGTCTGTCCTGTCTGTCAGCACGTTGTCAGTGTGCTCTCTGCTCCGCGATGTATTTTTCACTGCGTGAGAACATGGTGTGGCGTGAGAGCGGCGTAGCTTGTTGGACATAGCGACAGTAACTAAGGGGGACGGGTCTTTGTGAACGGTCAATTACCGCAAGAAGATAATAGAAGACCAGAAATTATATTTTAAAGAGTATATGGTTGGTTTTTTAATTAAGCACATGATATCATGCCACACTAAGATTTTATGCTTTAAAGTTTAGGTGGAGGAGACATTCAAAGGCCATTGTGCAGAGCCGCAGTTGAATTTTATGTTAAAACTACAATCTGTAATTCTTTCGCCGCCAAAGGTCGCATTTTCAAAGCAATAACAAAGACGAAGCTTGATGCCGCTATGAAGGAGAGTGGAACTGTTGGAGATGTCGTTTTCACCATCCAGAGATGTTTCACAAATCATATTTATTATATATCAGCTAATAAAATAGTTTTTGTATTACCTGTACGTTTGATCACACTATGTTATGTCATCGTAATGAATTAGCTGCCAGGAACGTGAAATGTAATATTAGCCTGTTACTAATATGTGACTATTTGTCATATGATTTGGTGGGTTAATGTTGCGCAGCGTAGATCTTTCCTCCATGCTGCCTAAGGTGATCTATGTTTACGTTTTTGGGGATTTTCTATACTCGCCAATCTAATCATGAACCATGATGACTGAACGACACAACAGCGGTGTGCGAGATATTGTATCATAGATATGCACGTAGATTCCTCATTAGCGGCTTACGTATAGCGGCCCATTGAAATGGCTGCTAATGAGGAATCTATGTACTGTATTATATGGTTTCTACAAGTGGAAACCGAGGATAGTGCGAATATTGCATCATTGATAGGCGACAATGACCAGGGATGAGCCATTATTAAAAACTGGAATTTCTCTGGATTTAAAAATACTTGGGAACTTTTGGGATAATGTAAGTACACAACTGCATGAAGTATATCACACTGTGTTGTTAAAATATTTAATACAAAAATGTTACATATTGTACCTTTAAAGCAGCAATCATTCATTCATATTATTTGTTGATTGATGTGTTGCTTAGCAACTTTAAAGATTCTACAGTTAATGAACTATGTAACTTAACCACATTTATTTACTTTATACAACTGATTTTGCAATGTATTGATTATGTTATTATCATTATTATTCGAATGTTTATCGTTTATTGAATATTGATGGATTTTATCAAAATAATGTTGCATTAATAATAATAATAACAATATAAGATTATTATATAACCAATAAATTCATTATTTGTAATCACAACTTTTTATCTTTTGTCAAATCAACTTAGATAATTAATGTAGTTCAGATAACATAATATTTTGAGTTTCTATTGAATAAACCAATCTCCTTCATTGCATTAACTCAATTGTTTAATTTCAATTAAATCATTTTTTAAGGCAACCAGGTAACTTTCTTTTTTAAGTTAAACCAACAACAATTTTTTACTGTGTACACACGTGCTACATGTTTATACTGTACATGTTCAAACAACATGTTCAAACAACAACAACAACAACAACAACAGCAATAATAATAATAATTATTATTTAATTATTTAATGAGCATTGCTGTTGCACTATTTATAAAATCATTTAGCCACTCAAGACTGTGTTACAGCATTGTGCCATTCCTAGAAACACAGCACTAACTGTGGTAATATCATTGTTATACACAGTATCTATGGGCTTATTGCATATTACATTTTGATTGCTACAATACAAAAAGCCTAAAACCATAGTTTAGTATTTAGAAAATATAGCTGAAGGTAACATCAAATCTCAATGCAATTTCTGCAAATGTGCTATAATATATGGCTAAGCACTTTATTGCATTGTGCTCTCATAATAATATAGTTTTATTGTATTGCTTTGAACAGCACAACCACCTTATACATATGTATTTGCTATACAGTGAAATACAATAACACATCCCATCCGCCTCTTATCTTCCCACCCTTTTTCTCAGTCTGAATTTCCCCCTGTCTCAAGAGATTTACTTCAATGATCTGTTTCATTTGCATTCCCACCTTCACTTGTGTTTAAATGTCTGTTCATGTATGTGTGCCGCATGTGTCCTTACTAAAGGGCGGATAGAGAGCACTCTGCAGATGTGTGCATTAAACTGACCCCTGTTTGCATCCAACCTCATTAGCCTCTGTCTCACAGCAGGACCCACCCTTCATCCAGACACCCCTGCCTCATCCGTCTCGCCTCTCACCAGCTGTGTGAGACCGAGCACATTCAGAGCATATAGTGCCACTGACACCAAACAACAATGTTTTTCTGTGTCTGCGAGGTTAAAGTCCGCAAGGCACTGAAGCGTCTAAAACTGAAGCTGGTGCTGATATCCATATTCTATTCAGTCAAAACCTTTGTCTTTCACACAATGCTTTTAATTAAAAGGTGTTCCTGCGATTGTAACAGATTGATATTAATATGGAAATCAGGAACATCGGTTGAATTTTAACTACATCAAAATCCACTTAAGTTTAGAGTAATAACATGGAGTCAGTGACAAAAAAATTATAATCTTGTCCTTTATTTGCACATGCTGTCAGAATTTAAGCACCCGATTCACTAAAGGAATCACGCAAATCAGGTTTCGTCACAAATACGGCTGAGCACAGTTTGCTTGCCACAGTTCCCTACCTTCCAGTTTCGATCCAATCCAGACTAACCAGTATAAACTGTGAGTATGCCTGGTGATAATTCTGCTTTCCATCATTGGGCCATCATTTGATGAATTACTTATGCCATGATCTCTAGAAAATGTACACAAGCGTGCCATCTGCTTTCCACTGCTTTTCTTCTAAAAGGAGTAACAACTTCTTTTTATGAGCATAATATCATCATATTAGAATGATTTCTGAAGGATCATGTGACACTGAAGACTGGCGTAATAATGCTGAAAATTCAGCTTTAACATCTCAGGAATAAATTACATTTTTAAATATATTCAAATAGAAATCACAACTGTATGTTTTACTGTATTTTTGATCAAATTAGAATGGCCTTGGTGAGTATGAGACTGTTAAATGTTAAAACTTCAAAATCTTACATCAACATCAAACTTTTGAACGTTATTGAATCGAAAGGAGTTGTTAACTAACCCGGCATTATCCTGTGTACTTTTGGTTTGTTTAGTGAATTAAATGCAGGGTTTTGCACTGAAATACTGTCTGCACACAAAAATGACTGAACTGTTTATTGATTTCACCCTTCGTGTTTGGCAACAACCGAAAGCAAACCAACAGCTCCTCATGAACTATTGACAGAGAAGGATATAGCGATATCACAAAGTCTCACTGATTTTTTTGTGCTTCAGTGGTTTATTTCCAGTTTTGATATAAAGTGAATAAACACAACCCTCACATTCACGAAATTCAGTCCTTCTTCGGGTAATCTTACAGTAGCTTTCATTCACGTCCTCATTCTCTTTATTCCCTCGCTTTTTGCTATAGCCAAGGACATACCTCCCCCTGCGGTCACTTTCATTGATGTCTTCACATGCTATTAGCTCTCTAATGAAACACTTTTCTCTCTCCATACATTACTGCAATCCCTTGCCAACTGGACACAGTTTAGTCTGCCTGTCCTGTCAATTACAGTGTCCATTGAGGAAACCACTAAATGAGAGGGTCGGTGGTTGGAAGAAGAGAGGATGGGGTGAAAAGTTAAAGATACAGAGGAACTGTGGGAGTGAGAGTTAAAAAGAAAGAAAATAGGTCCATATTTTGTCTCCAGGGGCGTATGTGTTGGCATCAGAGTGCTGGAAGTAAACTGTGTGGAAAACCTTTCTTGACTCTGACACCCCCACAAACAGTCTTCTCTCTGTGCTCATTTACCTGCTAGCAGAGGCCAGCATACTTTGGGGATTTCACTAGGAGATGATTCACGAGAGAGAGAGAGAGAGAGAGAGAGAGAGAGAGAGAGAGAGAGAGAGAGAGAGAGAGAGAGAGAGAGAGAGAGAGACTCTTGATTCATACTGCAAAGCTGTCCAATGTACAAATAAATTAGCTAACCATTTGTCATCTATGTTTATTAGTCACTACAATCAGTTTAAAGAAATGCCTATGTAAAGAAAGCAAAGTTTTCATGGTAAATGCGGAATGTTTTTTTTCTTCCATCTTTTGCCAGTTAATGATAGGACAACATGATTAATACCGTAATCTGCATAAGTCAAGTGTGCACGATGTCATGGGAACTTTATGATTAAACAAACAAACAAACAAACAAACAAACAAACAAACAAACAAACAAACAAACAAACAAACAAACAAACAAACAGGCAGCCAATGATCATTATGCCTTTTCGTTGTTTGGAAAAGACCAACTTTGACAATCGGATAATCAATCCTTTTGTGTTTAATATAAAAGAAACATTGTGGCGGATTGATTATGACAGAATTTTTGGCAAAAACAAACAAACAAACAATGACCTGCAGAAAGTGTGACTAGATTGGATTTTCAGCAGAAGAAAATACATGTTTTGTAGTGGCCCAGTCCGAGTCCTGACCTCAACCCGATTGAGAAGCTTTGGCATGACCTCCAGAGAGTGATTCACACAGACATCTCCAGAATATTGCTGAAGTGAAGTTGTTTTATTAAGAGGAATGGTGCAGTTTCTCCAGACTGTTTTTCAGGTTTGTTCTGTTTAAACAGTAGTGTTCTTTTTCCCAACACCGCACTTCAGGTCAGATCAGGTCAAATTTCAGGACCAATTTATGCAAAAAATCTGCTGTAAGTTCACATACTTTATCCTGCACCTGTTCATTTCCGATACTTTACAAGCCCTCTACACTTAGCAAGCAATCTGACATGACAAATCTGGGATGCTCTTTTAGTTTTGTTGCTTGCTGGTGGTGTATAATCATAAGCACAGTTCAAAAGTTCTTGAAAACAAAGTTCTAGGTTTCCCACAACGGATTTGTAGGACTATAACACAACAAATGAACGTGTGATCTTTAATGTGACAACAGCGAAGACTGAGAGCCTGTGAGACGAGATGCATGACCTTCGTCATCCTCAGCCACCGGCAGGTGATTGACCAGAATACTGAACACTCCAGACACTGGACACAGAAAATGTCAGACTGTCTTTGGCTAATTTTAATTGCAAAAACAATGCAGCTTCTCCAGACAGGCACACAGGTGTCATGATATGGTGGGTGCTTAATTCATATTGAATCATGAGGTAAACAACTCAAAGCGATTAGATTATGCTAAATGTTGAATTTCCATACTTGAGGAGTTAAAGCAAATGTGGTTGGACGTAAAAAAAAATGTCTGTGTTTTCAGTATTCTGGCCAAGCACCTGCCAAATGCAGGATGAGGAAGGTCATGTTGCTCACCCTTCATGCTTTAAGTGTTTTCACTGTTGTCACAACATTAAACATTAGACATTAAATTATTCTGTTACTCTACGGAAGCTCTGTGAGAAATGCATTTGTTTTCCAGGCCTTTCTGAACGATGCTTATCATTATACAATGCAAGCAAGCAACCTGTCGGAACAAAACAAGAAGTGATTTCTAGTTTTATCTCATCGCATTGCTTGCTCACATTGTAGACAGCATGTAAAACATTGTAAAGTTATACAATGTGCCCAGTCATGTCTTGGATTGGCATTTACCGTATTATGTATGAACTGACTGTTTGTTCTTTACTGTTATTGTGAAGCGTCCTTGAGCTTGGGAAAGGCTCTATATAAATTACAAATATTATTAAAGAACAGTTGCAAGAACTCTGATGTATAATGTATTTCTGCTTAAATTGGTCATAAAATTTGCTAACAAAAGAAAAAAAAAACAGTGTGCTGACATAACACACTGCATACATTCATAGTGCAGGGAGGGAAAATATGTGAACCCTTGACTGGTCACGATGTCCAAATGTTTGCTTTTAGAACAGACTTGCAAAAAAAGTCATTTTGCACCAATATCTGTTTGCAGAAGTGCTTTATTAGGATTTCTCTGGGGATGTCTGGTGTGAAATGCACTCTCGAGGTCATACCAAAGCATCTCAATCAGGTCAACATCAGAACTCTGTCTGGGTCGCTCCAAACGGTGTTTTCTTTTGCTGAAGCTCTTGTTCTCGGTTTCCTCCTGTGCTTTGGGTCATTGTCCTGTTGCATCACCCAGATTCAGTGCAGTCATCTTCGCAGGACGCCCGCTTCTCATGAGACTAAAACAGTGCTGACCTTTCTCTGTTTATTTATCTTATTGTGAACAGATGATAGACAGCTGTTAGCAAGTCAACAATTATTTGATGTTCTGAGATCTCTCTTCAGACGATGCTTCCTTTGAAGCCTGACTTTGAATAGCTTTTAGAGGAATCGTTAATGTGGAGATGTCACGTTTTCCACTCTGCAATGTGAATGTTTACACAGTGTTGTAGCAATGTATGTTTGTTGTTTAAAATCAGCATGAAATGGAAACTGTGATCATTCTTTTCCTCTATTGTGACATTTGAAAAAAGCTTCCGGAACGAGAAAAAAAAAATGTAGGGGTGTGATTTTGTTCATTCAAAAATAATTTAAAATAAACTCTGCATTAAATTTTTTTTTTTTAAATAATAATAATAATTGTCAACTTTGATTTCATTGTGACTTGAAGCGGTATTTGTGTGTGCGACTGCAGTTCGGGTCAAATGTGTGGCCAATTAATGCAATTTATTAAATTTATTGTATCAGTCCAGGAGTGTGTCTGTGTGTGTGTGCGTGCACTAATGATGCAGGGAAATTAATTTTGTATAGTGGAAATAGTCTATGTTTGTGTTAGTAATACATTGGGCAGTAGAAGCCGCAAATCACTCTGAAAGTGCAATTCTTGCAAACACTAATTTCACCCCATCCCCTTATAAAATTGCCAGATTGTCCTCAGGATTTATATAGCACAGTCAGAGAGATTGTGGGGTGGGCAGGTGTGTTTTTTGTCCGTAAAGACGGAGCCTGCAAAGTAATTCATTTTTGTAATATTTTCATATGATTTAATGTAGTATTATTTTTATGCTGTCGGTGGAATGGTGGAAAGATAGAGGGCATAACTGTCAAGTGCCAAAACATGAGGGATTTCAATCACACACACACACACACACACACACACACACACACACACACACACACACACACACACACACACACACACACACACACACACACACACACACACACACACACACACACACACACACACACACACACACACACACACACCCTTAATAGTATTTGGCTGCTGCAGATGTTATTACTGTACTCTGTCATAAGTGGGTTTTCCACCTTAGGCCCTAATAGCATGAGCATACTGATGATAGAAAAACACAAACACACACACACTTGGACTCTGAAATCACCCGTTGGTAATGTTTTCCTCTATCAAATGGCTGTTATTGCTTTATATGTTCTGTTCGAAGACAAATTGTCCAATACAGCAATATAGCAGCCCCTGTCAGGCACGTACAGCATTCAACCGCTCGCTCTGAGACCCCCGTGACCACATGTGTGTGTTAACGTGCAGAATCCCAATTCAGACCGATGGCATTCTGATTGTATACATTATTACTAGCGATTCGAAACATTGTGTTTAATATCAAACCACAACGGAGGGAGCGTCTTCCCAGAGATGCCATTTACTGCCCTTCTCAATCCTGTTAGATGTTTTGAAATCTATAAGGATTTATAAGCAATCAAAGACAGTATTGCAAACCAATGTTGTATAAAAGCTTCGAGCGAGCTTTTAATCAAGTATAGTATCTATCTACAGTTTTTTTTTCAAGAGCTGCTTTCACACTAGCTAAGGTTTGCTGTATTTTTTGAAAACACGCTATAGTTTTTTATGGGCAGGTAAGTGGGTTGGCATTGCTTTTATATATATTTTTAAAATAACTGCAGCATGCTGTTAGTAGTGGATTGGTTGTAGACGGAAAATACAGTATAAAGTGTTTTTCCATTGATCAAATTAAATTTGCAGAATTTCACTTGGGCCAATTGAAAAAATTAGATGTGATGACCAGTCACTAGAACATTTTGAGTTGCGGAGGTTAGAATTTTTGTAAAGAGCATTCTGTATTTTCTTTTTTGTGTGTTTGTGTTTGTGTGTGTGTGTGTGTGTGTGTGTGTGTTATTTTTCTTTTAGGTTTGTTCTAGTGCAGTATTTGTAATCAATCAGAAACCCAATCCCTATTACACACACTGAAGAAACCGAATAGATTCCTCTTGGCAATCCTTATATTGCTTTATTGACTGTCGATTACCTTCACAAACATGTTGTTCCTCCAGCTTTCATATCTCCTGTTTTGGAGCAGGCAGAGCAGCGTTATTAGGTTCTGCTTTCCTGTAGATGCGCAATGACTCTTTGATCACGGGGAGTTCAGAGACATTTCAGCACAGCGTTGCTTTGGGCTGTTTCATGTGCTCACGGCACCCTTTCAGATGTGTTCAAATGAACTTGGCTTTTTGAGCGCTGCAAGAGATGGACAGATGTTTGATGGCGGCGGAGCAGATTAAACATACTCTTTCTTATTCAAAGAACAGAAGAATGCAAGACAGAATGAGGGTAAAAGGAAACAAAGCATCATACAAACACAAGAGGATGATTTGATTACCGGTATGCGTTTCTTCAGCCATTCTGTTTATTGATGTCTTGGTCAAGGTTTAAACAGCAAGAAAAACAGGTCATAAAAGAATGATCATATCAGTCCAAATTTTATCATCGCTGCACTAGTTACCTGACTAAAGACACATCATTTAGGCTACATATGAATTGTGTATCTTACAAAAATAGCAGGAGCTATTTTCTCACTGGCCCTGAGAACAGGTGACCCTGGTATGACCCGGCTCGTGACATATTTTGCCAGCGGGAGGCTTGTTTGAGACAGCGCTGGCTTTTTGTTCCCATGATGTTTACCACCATTTCCTCCAGAAAAGCCTGTGGCTGAAAAAGTGAGAGAAAAGGTATTAATTATTAACAAAAAAGACAATATTGAAGAAATTATCCCCAACTGAAATATTTACATATCTAGTACAATCTAATACAATCTAAACCAGCCTGAGGAAGATAGAAACCAAAAGAATGGCAAAATGTCTCAAAAGTGTCCCACCTGATTAGAAGTTTACTGGGATGTTTACCGTACAGTTGGATATTTTAACTGAACTAATATTTTACAATGTGTTATTCTAGATAAAAAAATGGTACGTTACTGATATGTTTTGACATTTTAAGTCGTATAAATATTTGTTGATGACTCCTGAACAAACACAAATGAACAATAAACAATGGTATATTTATAAATTAACATTAACCTAGATTAATAATGCCATAAAATGTTATTCATGGCTATTTTATGATTCCCATTACCCAGCATTACTTTTATTGAAGCTTTAATTTTTATAGACATTCCTTTTTGCCCATTCAGATGTTAATTAGTTCCCACTAATAAACTAGTCAATATTTGTTATTAATTTAATCCTGTAATACATCCATTCAAATCACCATGTGTGCATATTTGCATGCTTTGATCCTCTCAAGGTTTCTTCGTCATCTATATAAACGTCTTTTCCAGTGTCGCCTTTGCCTGACAAAACCCCTAGCGAGCAAGTCAGTGTTCTTTGTAGCTGCTTTCGGGTGAGAGTAGAGAGTGGTATAGTATTATATTTAATTGAATTGAATTAAATTAAACTCATAATAGGCCAAGTGTGAATGGGCATATTAAACAGTTAGACTTGTGACTTGAAAAGTGCCAGGCTCTCTCTCTCCCTCTTCCTGTCAGACAATAGTAAGTGAGTTGCTTTGTGTTGTGTTGAGAACTGTGCTGCCACATATCTGCTTTCCTGTTGTCACACATGGGCGTCCTCTGGCCCTAACCCTATCATTTGCTAGCGCATCCAATTAAAACGTGACAATGACCACCTTCACCGCATACTGACCATCATTGCTGACATACACACGCTCCCATTCTGCAGTCCCAACAGCTTGGATCCTCATTGAACTCCACAGGGAATTTTTCTCATTGGTTTTCTTACTCATTTCACGTTTCACACTTTCAGGCCTCAATTTCCGGTCATATCAGCCTCTTTTTAACGTCATTGTGTCATTGAGTGTCAAACTGCACCAGTATTATTATGTTGGTAAATACAGGAAGTGCAACCAGGATGTTTATAGCCTTCCATAGGTACTGGAGCACAGGCCTTCCATCAAAAACATCTTCTTTGTTTTCGTTTTGTTTTGTTGTTGTTGCAGTTTTGTATATAAGAATAAAATTGTCATTGTTCACAAGATACGATCTACTTCATCATTGACAAACAATAGAAGGAAAGTACGTTTTTTTCCAGCAGTAAATTTCATGTAAATATCCACCCCATTCAGCTTTCTTTTTTATAAAGTATTCTGTTATTACTTCAGAGTGAGAAACCACTGGAATAGATTCAGTTTTTGATTGTCCGAATGAATCACACTGAATCATAAACAATCCAGACAAAAACAATCAAACAAAAAAACGGTTTGACCAATTAGATCAAAAGTGATTATTTTTTATTTATTTATTTGGCATCGCTTGTTCTGTTTCTAAGCAGCTGATTGAAAACACACAGGACATGACTGCGGGATATTATCAGGGAATATGATTCTCATGCTGGTATGAAGTAATCTGGACCATCAGACATGTCTTTATCTGTAATATTTTACTAGGGCACAGAGTTTGTTTCATGTCGTGATTAGGGATTGGTGATGATGGTCAAGTCATTCAAGAAGTTTGCAGTTTATTTAAATGTGTTGTTGTTGTTTTGATATTTTTCAACAGTGGTACTTAAATGAGCGTGCTCTGCTTTGGCTGTTGCACCGCTGCATGGTAAAAACACTCTCAAAAAGTTGATAATACCCTTGACAAAAGCACGTATTTGGCCATTGTGTCACATCTCAAGCGGAGGTTTTTTTTCCGGGCATGTTGCCACAAGTGTTTTTAAACATATGTTTCAAGTTAACAATAGTTATACTTTAGAAAACCATACTGTTCCACTTATACAAACTCCGTCTTGTTGTTTTTGAGTGCAAGAACATGTCCGCTGAGAAAAAGTGGAGTCTTCCAAACCCGAAATCAAAGTAATTATTCACGGCTTCCTTAATGCTACCAGTGGTTAAAGCAACCCACAGACCAGTATTTTGAATATAGTCTTACACGTCCTTAATTTGAGTTGGAGAGGAAAGTATGGAAAAGCCATTTGTTCACTTGAACCACAGGAGAGAGAAGCGAACCTCTCCATCCCTCTCACTGACAGTGCTGTCAGACGGCCTGTTCCAGTTGCTCTGGTTGACAGAGAGTGACACTGAAGCCCATCTCTCACTCTCCGGCTCTGTTGTCTGTTCTGTTCAACCAACCCATTAGGGTGCAACAGTGCATCTGTGTGAAGTAAACACACCATTGTTCCCGCTATAGACCCCTTCATCTTCCTTTTCAGAAATTCCTGTCTCAGTATAAAAGCCGGGTCATCATCTGATCAGTCCTTCATGAAAACAAATTGTTGGGGGTAGTAAATAATAGTTAGGCACATGTGTAGCTGTGAAATCAGACTGGCATCCACTAGCAACCTGTTGAGCACAGAGCTTTAGCCCCTAGTACACCAGCAATAATTTAACACACACTTTTATCTAAAGCACATTACAGTTAACTTATTACAGGAACAATCCCCCTGGAGCAACTGCAGGATAAGCGCCTCCCTCAAGGGCCCACTGCTGGTGCTTTATGGCTCGCTCCTAGAATGGATCAAACCAGCAAACCTTTGGATATCAGCCCACATGCTGTAGTGAGCAACATCATCTTTTTATGGAGGATCCTTCCGCTGTTAGTGAAGGGTTAATATGGTCACTTTATGGAATTAATTATACAGTTTATGATTTTTTTGCCTCCTATTTTTTGTGTCACTATAGGTTAAAACCTCGAAAGCGCTGGGACATAACAGGGACGCATGATGGCTGAGCACAAAATTCGAACGGCACCCTCTTCGTTTAAAAGCATATGGGAAATTGCCAATTTCATTGTGACCTATTTTGTATTTTTTTTGTATGAGAGCTATTGTTTAGTTTTCACATCAATATGCTGTAAAACAAGCTGTTAGTATACGTTATACTGCCCTCCACAGTCACAGTGTGTATCAGTGCAATGCCAGTCACAAAAAGTTACATTTTGACTGTGCTCTCTTCAGATGTTCATTCAATTTTTTGTATTGAGCTGTTTTTGACTGTGGTATACAGCAAAACATTTCAAGTCATAGCTCTTTATTATTTAGTTGTGTATAAGAGTGGCTTTCTATGTTACTGATTATTCAGAATATGTGTCCTTAAGTCCACAAGCATTATTTTAGTTTGAAAGTTGCTGGTACAGATAATTCTTTAATGAAAGCTGTTTGTGATTTTGCTACAGCAAAATGTTTTTTGTCTGAAGGATTAAATTGCTCATTGCAAATAACAGGAAGATGTTGGTTAGAAGTCTATTATTCAGAATATGCTGAAGTTTGTATTTATTTACTACAAGTATGCTGCTAGTACAGGCACACATTTATTTTCCTGTTGGTTCTTTGCAATGTTGGGATATGCTGGCAAATGTAAGCTTACAGTTGACTTGCCAAATCACTTCCATTTGTTTTATTAATAAAATTAATATATGAAGTATTGGAAGTAAATTCTTTATGGGTCATCATAAATACTTAGCTTTAAAAGTACCAAGTAGTAAAAAAGATGCATCAATAATCGTTACCCTCTTAATCGTAATCGAATCGAATCGAATCGTGCAGGTGCCTAGAGATTCCCACCCCTAGTAAGTACATGTAGTTAATTATTATTACTCAGTACTTAAATGTATAATTACACTGTAACAAGGATGCCTTAATGCCTACACTGTTGTTACATTGTTAAAATAATGTGTAACCAAATAAAGTGTAACCCATTTTCTTAAGAAAAAAACAACAACTTACTGACCCCAAACTTTTGCATGCGGTATTATAAATTTTAGGCTATATGTAACTTGTATAGCAGTCTAAATTATATATACACATTTAAGATAATTGCTCTGTTTGTTTCACCAGCCCAGCATGACTTTTATGACCAAGGGTACTTACATATTTACATTTGTTTGTGGTTAAGAATTATTACAAAGTTACAGAGACAATACACAAGTTAAATTTGCAACAACGTTTGTTACAGAATATAGCAATATAAATGATAATTCAACCCCAAAAATTTAATCCATCATAATTTACTCACACTCTAAACAATGCTGGGTTGTTTCAGGGTCAAATATGGACAAACCCAGTCGTTGGGTTACATTTTTAAATTAAATTTTTACCCCAACGTTTGGGTTTGTCCATATTTGACCCAAAATTGGGTTGAAACAACCCAGCATTTTTTTAGAGTGCACCCATACTTCCATTCTTGTATGGCTTTCTTTCTTCTAGATCAGTGTTGTTTTGGACCCACAGTATATGGACAAAAAAGATTCTCCATAGCATCTTCTTTTATAAAGTTGTGAAAGTCATGCAGGTTACATGTGAGTTTTTTGTGCATTAGGGAGTTATTGACTGATGTCCATGTGCTACGTTTCCCTCCAACAACTAATTACAAACCGCTAAGCAACATGCATCTCTGTAACCTGCACAGCATGCTTGGCCTGATCTCAAATCAGTGCTGAGCCCAGATGATCCATGTAATACAAACACTCTCTCAGTGGAGTTTCATCAGCGCAAACAACTGTCTACGCCACTAAATGCACTTCGTTTGGAATAATTTTTAATTTGTGTAATTATAAACACCGCCACTCTGAATCACACAAATGAGCTGAAGTGTGTGATAGCCGGAGTGCCGGGCGTTATTCAGACAGCGTTTGGGTTTTCCACTGGTTTGTAAGAGGATCCCATTACGCTGATGTTAAAACCCTGTTCAGACAGCAGGATTAGGACTGGATTTGGAGCAGGGTAAAGTGTATCTGTCCTCAGAGAGGGAGGATATGCAGGAATCGAGAGAGAGAGAGAGAGAGAGAGAGAGAGAGAGAGAGAGAGAGAGAGAGAGAGAGAGAGAGAGAGAGAGAGAGAGAGAGCGAGAGAGAGAGAGAGAGAGCGAGAGAGCGAGAGAGCGAGAGAGCGAGAGAGCGAGAGAGAGAGAGAGAGAGAGAGAGAGAGAGAGAGAGAGAGAGAGAGAGGTCTGGTTGTTATAGAATAAAATGATGACATGAGTTTGCCGAACATTTGTCCCGTTCAGTTCAATGTGCTGTTCTTGTGTGACAGCAGAGCTCAAGTCTAGAGCTGAACCCCCTCCATCAAGTGCTCTTAAATAGTGTGCTGGCAGAACTCTGCGCGTCAGCTGTTTCCAAAGGACCCTCAGGATGGGAGTTTAAAAATATTGTAAAACGCCCCTGCTCTGTTTTAGAGGTTGTTAGACGGTTTAAGTGCTCTTCTGTGAGCGCCTCTGCCCTTTATGGATTGCAAAATAGTGAAAGATTTGCGTTGTGAACCATTTGTGTGTGTCCTGTGTCGAAGAGATGACTGGAGATTAGCACAAGGACAGGCTGAAATGTTCTACACTACTGTATGTCTATATTTATGTTTACTTGCACATAATATCTGCACTCTTACTGCACTTTTTGCCTGTTTGTGCTGTCTTGTATTTATTTGTCCTATGACCCACTCTCCTGTTTTCTACTGTGCTCAATTTCACATCTATTTTCTTCAAGCTGCTAAATCCCGTTTCAATGCCCCCGCTCTGCCCCTTAAGTGTTCTTGTGTTGCATGACTTGGCCCCCTGGTAAAACAATAATTCATTCTCTCTTGAACAGCAAGTAACTGACACTACTGGAACTTCAAATGGGACGGGTTCTATGGTCAGATGAAACAAAAACAAAAAATAGTTTTTTGGCAGCAAACACTTAAGATGGGTTTGGTTCATACAGGGATAAAAAAGTACCCCATGTGTAACATGAAATACTCTGCTGTATCTTTACTGCTCTGGGCCTAATCTTCTGAGGTCTTGGACATCTTGTTCAGATACATGACATCATGGATTCGATCAAATACCAACTGATAAAAACAACCTCTGCTAGAAATCTTATAATGGACCATGCTTGTGTGGCGAGGTGGTGGAGGGGCATGAGTTACACTTATGAGAAAAGTATAGCAGAATCAAGAGCAGACTACGCCACCCCGTTTCACTGAACGGGGAAATTTCACAAGAACACACAGGTTCGCTACCACAGAGGACAAGAGACGTGGATCTGAATACAAAAATACTTTATTTTCACAATAATAATAATTTTAAATATATAAAAAGTTATGGACTCAGGGGGGACAAGAGTTTTACACCACTTCGGTGTGCGTCAGAACAGAAAAAACACTTTCAGGCTGAGGCTTACCAGTAGGGAGCTAGCTGGGCAGTGAGTATCCTAAGACCACACCAATCACCAAACTCCACTCAAACACTCTCACTCTCACTCTCACACTTGCTAAGTGAAAGAAACGCAGGTGCCAACGGAAAAACACTCAGTGAAGGAAACACCACCACCAAAAAGGGCGCAAACAGCTAGCTTCCCTTCACCGGGGGCCTTCAGCTTCTGAAAAAAAAAAAAAAAACACAATACAATTTCACAATTAGCTGCAGACACATGTATCAACAAATTATAGCAGAACAAATTCAAACTATAAAAGAGGCCAGCACTTGGCAAATTACTAGCCACAGAAGTTAAGCCGGCTAGTGTTTCCCAAGGAGTTCACATCAGGTTGCCATTTCAGCATAAACATTAGAGCAGCCAACTGCTATATGAAACAAAACATTAAAGAATAAAGTAAAATAATACAAAATGAGAAACATTGAATCACAGAAAACAAATCCAAAACAAAATGTAGCTCACTTTTCACAGTCCTTAAGAAAAGCACAGATCGAAGAGCAAAATAACCAAACGGCTGGGTGCAATATAACCAAAAGGTAAGGGCTAACTTACACTACTGATAGTACGTCTCACATTGACTGACGGCTCTGAGACTAGCCACTCACTTAGTCCACCAGCATTGGCTTAAAACAAAATGAACTAACAACAAAAACAAAGTACTGTATCAAAATAATAAAACGGTCACATAGTGGCATTAATGGCAGCAGAACAACAATGTAGTCTTAACGACGTTGTCTATGGAGCATTTGCCCCGCAGTCCACTGAGATGAACCGCTCAAACAGATTGACGCACTAAAGAAAACAAACAATTAATATATGAATGAATTTAAAAACACCCACCTCGTAATAATCAAGTGGTTAAATTTACCTACCCCATGGTAGATCACTAAGACCCACAGAATACTCAGTTACTCACAGCCTCATTTATAATAGGCGAACCGCAACCGTACCAGTGTTCCATCTGTGATGAGGACAGCCTGCACCCAAAAGCAACGTTGCACAAATCCGGACTCTAGTCTGGCTAAAACATATACATTCCCACATTAAAGCTACAGTATGTAAGATTTTGAGCCACAAGAGGGCGCTGTTTCCAACAATAACAGGAGAAAGCTTGATGACTCTAGGAAGAAGAGTGGAACGATGGGAGATGTCGTTTTCAACATCCAGAGACGTATGGAATTAATGAATCATGATCACGGATGAGGTAATTTATTACTTTTTGTATTACCTGTACGTCTGAACGTGAAATTTTATGTCATGATAATGAATTAACTACAAGGAACGCGAAATGTTATGCTATATTATCCTGTTACAGCTATTTGTCAAATGATTTGTTAGGTTAATGCTGCGTAGTTTTAGGATGTTTATAGTTAATGAAGTGTTGTTTTACGTGTTCAAACCAATCGTAGCAAAATTAAATTTGAACGGACATTTGCAAGTAATGGCTTAATATTTTTTAACAACAGATATCCGATTGTATTTAATTGCACTGCCATAATCTTACAATCAATTTTAATTTTGTACAGAATATAAAATAATGACGGAAATCATAATTGGTTATTACATGCGTTGGTGCGGGGATCCGGCCGACAATTTTGTATAATTTATAATGATGTAGGCTATCGTATCACGATAGTGACGTGGGCAAGTGTGCCATCATATAACGTGGGAGACCCGAGTTTGTGTCCCAGCTAGAGGAACTTTTTTTTACTAACGCATTTGTCCACGTGATATTGCGGAAACCAAGGATAGTGCGGATGTTGCGTCACTGACAGGCGACATTTTTTTCCGGGACGGACAATTATTTAAAATTGGAATTTCTCTGAAATAAAAAATCTTTGGAGACTTTTGGGATATTGTAAGTACATAACTGCAGGAAATATATCACACTGTCCAAGTGATTTTTGGATCTTTTATTACAAAATTGTTACATATTGCATCTTTTTTTTAATCAAATTCAGTGAAATTGACACTATAATCCGACAGAACAACATAAATCAGGTGGTTTTAGAAAAAAACCCGAGCTTCTAACTCCACCTGTAGCGTGTTATTTTATTTTGCAAAAATCCACATCGGGTCTAATCAGCGCAGGGGGGTGTGAGATCTGACTGTCAATCACAGGTCGTGCACAAATCACAGATCCCCCTACCTCGCACAGACGCGGACGTTACAATATCACATACACATGACACGCCTGAAGTTCGCCTGAAGATTTTACGAAGCGTGATGGCAGAGAGAAAATCTAATAACAAGCTTCAAAATTCCTCGGTTATTGCTATCTATGGATAGATTAGCCAGGGCAGCCTACCTCAGAGTCTGTGTCACTCACACGACACGCCTGAAGTTCGCCTGAAGATTGTACGAAGCATGATGGCAGAGAGAAAATCTAATAACAAGCTTCAAAATTCCTCGGTTATTGCTATCTATGGATAGATTAGCCAGGGCAGCCTACCTCAGAGTCTATGGTGTTGATCGATGCTGAAGAGACGGACGCGTTCACAGAAAATCAGGTACACACGCACTGACGATGGGCGGGTGCTCGTTGGTAGTGGGGGAGGGGCATGAGAGTTGTAAACATTAAAATTTTTGTCTAAGTCCACTCAATCTGCCAGACTTGCCGACGGCAGCTTTAATATTGCATGTATACTAGCAGCAACATTAGCCAAACAGCTAGGTACATACCTAAGCAGAGATGCGCGCGCCCCCAATCAAAGGCGATAGTGACAATGACGCATACCCAGATGGCCTGAACTCCACCTTAAATAGGCCAAGGAAGGCTGCCGATAGGCTGTCACACCCATCACTCACCACAAATAATAGGCCGGGATCTTAACCCGCACTGCCACAATCGGATCTTCAAACAGGACAGTGATCCAAAAACAAACATCAAAATTAAAACAAAAAAATGGGTCACTGAGCACAAAACCAAGATCTGCAATGACCATCCCAGTCCCCTGACCTGAACCCTATAGAAAAAGAGTGGACTGAACTGAAGAGAAGCACCAACATGGATCTGGGAATCTGACGGATCTGGAGAGATTCTGTATGGAGGAATGGTCTCTGATCTCTTGTCAGGTGTTCTCCAAACTCATCAGGCATTAGGAGAAGACTCAGAGCTGATATATTGGCAAAAGGATGTTGCAAAAAGTATTTAATAAAAGGGGGCTTTTAAAAAAAAAAAAAAATGTTCCCAATGTATTTTGGAGAATGTATTTCATAATGTGATTTCCCCCCCACTTTCAATTATTTTACTTCAATAAAAGGTTAAATTTTTTCTTTTTATTTATTTATAAAATATCAAAAGAATAAACAATGCAGATTTATTTTTTACAGCATCTTTGATCAATTTACTAAGGGGGCACATAATTATGACCAGCACTGTATATAGTGTGTGTGTGTGTGTGTGTGTGTGTGTGTGTGTGTGTGTGTGTGTGTGTGTGTGTGTGTGTGTGTGTGTGTGTGTGTGTGTGTGTGTGTGTGTGTGTGTGTGTGTGTGTGTGTGTAAAGAAAGGATGTTTGGATGTTTTACTGCATTTAATTTTTTTTTTTAAATTTGGATGTCAAATGGTTGGGCTTGTGCAGTTAATAGTAATATTATACATTTACATTTCATAAAATTAATTTTAACAACACTTTCATATGTTAAAGGGGTGGTTGATTATGATTTCACTTTTCTAACTTTAGTTAGTGTGTGATGTTGCTGTTTGATCATAAACAACATCTGCAAAGTTACAACGCTCAAAGATCAAAGCAAAGGGAGATATTTGCTTTTAAAGAAATCGCTTTTTAAGCACTACAACAAACGGTTGGTAGGAACTACACGAGCTTCCTCCCGGGTTAGTGACATCACTAACCCTAACATTTACATAAACCCCGCCCCCTGAACACGATTTATTGATTGTCATGACAGAATATGCTAATCAATGACTTGAAGATAACTACACAATAGCTACATAAATCCATCAACTAACCAGAAATGTCCTGTTGCTTCTACATGTTGTCACTTCTTCTTGAGTCTCTCCATCATTGTCTGACTCCGGTTTGAACATAAAAGGCCAAAAGTTTTTGAAATGTTCAGTGCATGTGTCTGTGAGGTAAAATGACACAAGCTCTTGAAGCTCCGCCCCCTGTGTTGGGAGCAGCAGCTCATTTGCATTTAAAGGGATAGACACAAAAACGGTGCGTTTTTGCTCACCCTCAAACAGTGACAATTTAACATGCTATAAAAATATCTGTGGGGTATTTTGAGCTAAAACTTCACACACACACACACACACTGGGGACATCAGACTTATTTTACAGCTTGTGAAAAGAGCAACACCACCCCTTTAAAGAATGTTGGGCAACTTTACAATAAGGTTCAACTCATTAGTTTATGCACTAAAAATAAAACACAACTTTTTACATTATTAATGTTGGTTATGTTAATGTTAATTTAATTGTTCATAGTTAATTCATGCTTGATGCAGCGACTCATATTAATTTATACAACTTGAAATGTTAAAATGTATTACTATTATAGAAATCAAGATGAGCTATTAAATTAACTATAATGTTAACATTCAGAACCTTATTATAAAGTGTTTCCATGTTTGTTTGTGTGCAAAAGTTGCAAAAGCACTTGGGATTTACTCTAGACCAAGCTACTTTACTTTTTGTTGGTGTTTTCAAGTACACATGTATAAACAAGCAGTGACCTCTGACCTGCCCATTATTGTGTGTATGTGTGTGTAATGTTAGGCTCTTGTGCGACTCTCATTACCAGGCTCTTCACTGGGTGAACTGACCTAAATGGCACACAGGTACCCAACATTATTAACCCTCATTTCTGCACCTCACCTCTACAACAAAAACAAACACACACACACAAACACAGGTACAGTTACATAAGGTATAGTATTTCCTTCATTAGAGAGCTCAACGTTCACAGCAGGCTCTGTTCTGTGAGCTTCATGCCTGCGGTGAACAATGGGTTTGGGGTCCTGAACTCACACTGCTCATTATATCCAACCACCACACTCCCACATACTCACTGCGCAGTATCCAGAAGAGATACACACTCATACCGCATTCAGTCATTCTGCTCAAGTATACACCTCTCCAAATGGCTTTTTAAAATTAATCTTGTTCTAAACAATATCTGGTCATTTAGACAAACAAAAAGAGTTTGGACATTGGCCTGAAAGGACCTGTATTGTATACAAGTTTGCGATCAGTAAGATTTTTTCCCCCCTCCACCAAGAACACATTACTGTAAACAGATCAAAACGTATCAGTTATGACATTTAAAATGTTACAAAAGATTTATATTTCAAATAAATGTTTTTCTTTTGAACATCAGTTAATCAAGTAATTCTGAAAATAAAATAAAATTAACAGTTATTTTAAATAGCCATATATAACAATACTGCTGTTTTACTGTATTTTTAATCAATAAATCACTTGGTGAAAAAGACTTACTTCTTCCAAAAACATGAAATAACTTTTTATTTACAGGGATAGGGATAGTTAATCCAAAAATGATTTACTCACCCTCATGTCTTTCCAGTCCGGTACGACTTTCTTCTGTGGAACGTTATTATTTGTTATTCAAAACATCTTCTGTGAAAGAGTCATATATTTATGGAAATGGAAGTTGCCAATTGGAAAATTATTCAAGTAACTGATATTAAATGTGCTTAATAAATTACAATTTGCAAGGTAACAGCATAAGTAATGTCAAGACAACCTAGATAAGTGATGTGGTGCTGGAGTGTATGTTAGGTAAGAGCTGTTGACTCAAAATACGCTCTGAGTGATTCAGTGATTGAATGTTTACTTTTGTGGCCTTGGGAAACAAAAGTAAACTAAAGAAATTAAGCCACAATACTGCAGGAATAGTCTACAACAAAATAGAATTAAGATATGAAATATGTATTTGTAAAGGGGCTGCATAGTCGCTCTGGGCGATGCGTAATTGCTTGGGTTTCCACCAGAACTGAAATAAGGAAAATTTCCTTGCTTGCCTCTGCCTCAATAGTAATAAATCACAAATTAATGTCGAGAGCAATGTATGTTTTCACATTGTAGCTGATGATTTTATGTAGTCGTGTTTTTTTTAAAGCAAACATTATTACTTGCACACACAGACACAAATGAGACCTCAAATCACATGGCTTGTTTTTCACCCTTTAAAACACCTTAACATCATGCTTTGCTCAGGCAAGCATACTCACATTTTCAAAAATTAATGTTCAAGACTGTGAAAAAGTGTGTTTTTTATGTTTGTACCAAAGTTAAGCAGTTTATCTGTTTTTAGAAAAGGAAATGTCTGTGTTAAGCTAACTGTTTCAGGTTGAATCAGTTTTAAAGATACTCACTCTAACGTTAGCATTGTTTTTTTCAGCCATTTTCATGTGCACATCTGGTTCTTTTTATTGATTCACAACTCCCAAGAACATGATATTAAACACATGGCACATAACTTTCTCCTCTGTTTAACCCCCAGACAAGAAATTGAACACACCCTTTCCCACGCATTTACAGCTCAACATGGTCCCTCTTTGCACAGATTGTTGAACGTGTGTGTGTGTGTGTGTGTGTGTGTGTGTGTGTGTGTGTGTGTGTGCGCGTGTGCGTGTGTGTGTGCGTGTGTGTGTGTGTGTGTGTGTGTGTGAGAGAGAGAGAGAGAGAGAGAGAGAGAGAGAGAGAGAGAGAGAGAGAGAGAGAGAGAGAGAGAGAGAGAGAGAGAGAGAGAGAGAGAGAGAGAATCTTTCTACACAGTTCTATATATCTGTCTGTATGTGTTTTCATTTTCTTTCCTAATTCAAAACCTTGAAGTTTTTGCTCAAAGATGAATTACTTTTCCATTATGTTTTATTTTTCTCTGGTGTTTATTTGCTGGTTTTTAGATGCTGCTACACCACTCTGCTGCCACAACAATCCCCCAAAATGTACAGTCATTCGGAATTACTTTTGTAATTGGACTAATAAATCATATTGTAAGTCAAACATAAATTACAAGTATTTCATTAATTTATAGTACCATATTTTCTGGAAAATCACAGGCCGAGGTCAAAATTTTTCATTTATTTGCCATCTGGGGCTTATATAAACACAGGGGCTGAGTCCAAAATCACCACCTAACCCTTAAATAGGGCACTATTTGAGGGGACAGCCATTTGTAGTGGTGTCTGAAACCATAGTGGACGTTATCGAGTGCACTCAATCACTGCTAGAGAATACCCATCCATGGAATCATCCATCTGTCCATTTTCCAAACCGCTGGTCAAAGGTGGCTACAGCGTAATATCATACTGGTATACATTTATTTTTAATTGATTATTACATTGTTTTATTAAGGTTTAGTTTTGACAGAGTTCAAGATAAATATTTTCATTTTACTACTGGAGCTGTCAGTTTGTTTAGTTTCAAATAATTATTAAAAAGCAAGCACAAACTATGCAAAAGTTAGGGTTAGGTTAGGTTAATTCACTCACTTTTTTTCATTCAGTCCTTCAAGTGGACTATGCTAGTGGAATAGGGACTAGTGAATGAGGGTATGGGGGTGATTTCAAACATAGACCAGGTAATAGACAAACAAGACACACCTGGACAGAATCGGGGAACTAATCATCAAGAAAACTACAAAGGACAGCATAATGTGGCACAGGAAACAGGAAAAGAACAGGGCAGAATGCAACCTAAAAGTCCAAATAACAAAAATGCAAGGACACACTACAGTATCAGTAATATGTAACAGTATCGGTGTATAAGTCGCATTGTACAATCACATTCAGAATTTTTTGTTAAAGACTGGTAAATAAAGCGAAACCTTTAAATACATGTAAACAGTATAAATATAATTATATTATAGTTCCCCTCACTCCATAACAAATCCTTTAAATGTAATGGTATTCCAAACAGAACAAGAATGAAAAGTACAAGTATAAAATAAATATAAACAAATTAATTTAATGTGAAAATGAAACTAGTATGGGGAAAGCGCTATACAAATAAACTTGGGCTTGCGTGCCACTCCGAATCGACACAAATCCAAATGTGTGCATGCGTGCATGATGTTGAGTGCATAAAATTGCTTTGGAATACAAGTTATAGCATGTTTCGGATGAAAAAACGTGTCATATTTCAGATTTCTTTTGTCAGTGTGAAATGAACATAGGCTATTATGACAATTAGAAATGTGTACAAATGGCTAATAGGAGAAAGCTACAGTTGATGCAAAAAGCCCAGCCTCTCACATTCAAGACTGATTGAGGAGAGATGATGAAAACAGAGGGGATTTTATTACGAAGATCATAGAGGATGAAATGAGAAAAATAGCCATTTGGATGAATCACAGTTTAAGCCCAAGACACAAATCAAGCATAATTACAGCCACAGGTACAGGAGTCCAAACGCATCTACAACCATTTGCCACTTCATATTAAATCCTGTGGGGAAAAATGCGTCTGATTACATATTGAAGTATTCCTGCAGCCACAGCAGTGAAGGCGATTGGGACTGAGAACAGTGTGATTGCTCATAGAGATGCTGGTTAATGACTAACATTTAGCACAATACACAACCGTAGCAAGGTCAGTAAATCAACATCTGATCTGGTGCCCTGGGCTGGCACTAGAGACCATGAATACTTTAAACAGTTAAATTGAGACTATCCTTTTCGTTTTAATGAATGAATATAAATGTTTAATGCCTTTTATTCTTTTGTTTCAGCCAAAAGACATGAATTATTAATGCTACTTAGGAGTGTGATCAACTTTTAAGCTGTCACTCGGAAGTGCTCTGGATGCAGGGTGATAATAGGAGGAGTTTTGGGGATGTGTGACTGAAAATTGGTCGTTCTGTGAAGGGAAGAGCTTTAGAGATATTCAGTTGATGATCAGTCTTAACATTCCTATTCATCTCAATAGCAGTTGCTCAAACCCGCATCTTTCCTCATGAACACACACATTTAATGCTGATTGGCTGATGGCACCACAAGGACATGAGCTGTAACATCAATGACGGCAGAAGGGGAAAGAATAGGCTATGCATCATCATAAATGCTTAACTTGCTTTGCCAAATCTACCCTTGAGATAAAATGCTGGTTGCTAAAATAGTCAGGTGTGAGAATAGTTTTTTTCAATAGTTATTAAGAGCAATAGTTATTTTCTGTTCTGTCCCATTCCAAGAACCATTAAGGCAAACACACCAATACAAATACTGTTATTAAACTGAAAGAATAAAATGGCAACTTAAATCATTAAATAAAAGTATTAAATTGGCCTAAAAGGGAAATTGTAGAGTCCGTTTTGTTTTTCCCCCACATGAGAACATTAACATTTAACTATAATATATATTACTAATTTACTAATTAGCCTATGATAAATAAATATTGTGAAATATTATTATAATTTAAAATGTCGCATAATCAGAAATAATTCTAATAGCTGATTTGGAGCTTAATACACTTTTTTTATAATTATAATTATTATTATCAATGTTGAAAACAGTTATAGTATTAATATTTTTGTGGAAACCATATTTTTTCAGAATTCTTGATGAATATAAGTTCAAAAGAATAACATTTATTTGAAATAAAAACGTTATCGAAAACCACTTTGGGTCAGTATTTTGATGTAAAGATCGATCTTCATTTTGAAGATATCGGTTGAAAAGAAACCTTTCATAATTGTGTCTGTCATATTTTGAGTATTTACAGTTCATTTATCTTGTGTGAATGTAATGTGATTCTGTTAACCCTTCAGAGCCTGGCCAAAATGGTTGATGATTTCATCAGGAGTGCAGGCATTTGTATTGTCTTGTCCTTTATATCCATTAGTCTCCATCGTTTTGGATGTCTTTTTGTTTCTTTCTACTGTAGGTCAGAAAATATTTGATTTCACTGTTTTTAATGCGGTTCTAATAGCAGTGTTTTTAAGTACTAAAGCAAACTGATAAAAGTACTTCAACGATACATGTTTTTTTCACTGTAAAGTTTTTTGATACTTCTCATTTTTCAGTTTTAAAATATTTGGAAAGTGAACAGAAACTTTCCAACTTTCACAGCGTACATGTGTCCAAACCTCTAAACTTGTACTCATCGATACTGCAGGCTTTAAATAATGATCACACAAGTCTTAAAGTCACAATGCATGAAATTGGAAGGAGAGGACTGAGGAATGAGGGAGTGCGTGAAGCAGATGAGTGGAAACAGAGTGTTTGTTAAGAGGACATGCTGTTAAAGCGATGTAACGTTTCCAGACTAAATCATGCAGACTGTACCAATAAAAGACTTTAGCAGCAACTAAAACTACTATTATCAGAAATCATAACCATGACAACACAACTGTCAATAACAGTTCTATATTCTTTGCCTTTGAATTTAGTTCAAGGATAGCCACTTGAGATGAACCATCTCATTTTCGAGGGGGTCCTTACAGTACAAAGAAACCAACATCATAATAGAAAATCATAATTAAAGTAAATTAGTTTTTCAAGTATTTTTGTTACGCTATTGATAATTGAAATCGGTCTGTAATTATTATATATCACTTCCTTTATGAAGAGGAGTTACTCATGTGCAATTCCATGATCGGGGTGTTTTGCAAGTTGCCAATGATAAATTGAATATATCAGCCAATGGGAATGAAATCACATTTTCAAGTCTATTTCTGTCAGCATTTAGGCTCACAAATCTGTTTTTAGTCAATTTAAAACATTTCAAATGTACAGTCTTTTAAAATATACTCACATGTATATCTATTTCCCCCCCAATCATACTCTATCTAGAATGAAAATGCTCCTCCAATTATCTCCGGAACTTACTCAAAGCTGACAAGTTCATAAGGTAAATTTATAATCTGAACTCATTGGTGGCCTGATTGAAATCTGCTGAGAGTTACAGTAGTTTCAGCAGATTTATATCTAGTAGTAAACTTTTCCATCCGTCTTTCTCTCTGTCTGTGTCTAGCTGCAGTCATAAATCAGAGCTTGTTATTAGCCCTAGCGTTGACCTCTGTGGATGCAACTGCTTAGCCTGTCTCCACATGTTCTGTTTGTACACACACTGACGGCCTGGCCCTGTGGGCTTAGATACAGCGATATTGATTTAGAGGATACTTCTGTGCAATTTACAACATATAGAGTACAGTCTGATCGATCCAGAGCAAAGTGACAGTGGCTGCATACACATCTCAGATCTATATAACTAGCAGATTGGCAGAATGAGTATTCGATCTGAATCCCAACGTTTAACCAAAAAGCATAAGAAAGAAAGAAAGAAAGAAAGAAAGAAAGAAAGAAAGAAAGAAAGAAAGAAAGAAAGAAAGAAAGAAAGAAAGAAAGAAAGAAAGAAAGAAAGAAAGAAAGAATGTGCAGTTGGTTTTAAAGTCTCAGGTGTACTAAATAGCAGTTGGATACTGAATTAAGTATCCATTTTTTCCAGGTTTATGTCATTCCAAAACCATGTAACTATCTTTTTTTCCATGATCACAAAACCACTTTTATGTTATGTTTCTGGTGTTTTTTTTTGTAACTTGACAGCTCCAGTCCTTATTCACTTTCATTATACAGAAAAGTAGGTTTGAAACAACATTAGGGCGAGTAAATAATGACAGAAAGTTATTTTTTGGAGGGTGAAGTAGTCCTTTAAGGCATTGCATATCCGTGCCAACCAGGATGCACGCACACACACGCACACACACACACACACACACACACACACACACACACACACACACACACACACACACACACACACACACACACACACACACACACACACACACACACACGCGCACACACACACACGCACACACACACACACACACACACACACACACACACACACACACACACACACACACACACACACACATTTCTGTATCCTAGGCAAAGGCTTAAGATTACACCACATCAGCTGCCTAGCAACATATTGCTCTGAACCTTTCTTTTTCTTCTTGCAGGAACTTTAATACTTTGAAGCTGTCCAAAGTTATGGGCCTGAAATCATCCCTCAGAGGGGAACCTAAGCTTCAAATCATCAGCTCCCTGCCAATCCTCTAACACACAAACACACACGGGTGGATAATACTAGATTTTAACTACAAACCCTGAACGGTTTTCGTTGTCTTCAAGGACACCATGTATCTTATGAAATTCACCAGTCCACTTTCTGTATGAAGGTGTGCATAATTAGAATTTCTGATGTATGGATCTGTTGCATTCATTTTAAGAACACTCCAAAACTTATTGGAGTTTCCATGGATATACAGTTTCATGAACTTTGCATATGCATAACATTTATAATGCATATAAAATTGCACCTTTAGGGTTACAACAGCTTGTTACTGGGGGAGTGCCTTTAAAGGGACAATTTTGTTCCTTATCAACCCCTAAAAGGTGCATATTTAGCTCAGTATACATACCCTAAAGATACTGCTATGAACCTTTAGGGGTAAATAAGATACAAAGTTGTTCCTTTACGTGTACTGCCCTTGCAGTGATAAGCTGCTGTATGCCTAAAGATATAATAAAAAAATAAAAAAATAAATAAAAAAACACCCAGATAGTGAATAATATAAATAACTATTTATTTATAAATGTTTAAGTATCATAAATGTGTTTTATTCTTGCAGCATTGTACAAAAAAAATAACAATTGAGAATGAAGTGAAGTGAGAGTGAATTAGCCTCGCTTTATTGGACTAAAATTGTGAGTAATTGCGGATACACGGAAAAACAGGAAACCAATAAAACACTCCATTCCGGCATACTAAACTTTATTTGAGAAAATAAATGAGTAAATTAAACATATCCTCTTCTCTTTCCAGAACGGAAACATCACCAAATGTATGTTTACGATCATCTGCCATTTATGTTAAAACTCATTTTGTACCGAAACAGCTGTGTCATCTCCACCTGAATATCTAATCATTCAGTCAAACATGTTCATTATCTGAAACCTGTTCTTTTAGTAGAGAATAATTCCCTGTTCTCACCATTGTACGTCTCTGCCTCCTTCTCCCGTAAAGATTGCACCATAATCATCTTCATATTAGTTTTCAATGTCAATACAGTAGCATCTCGTGTTTAAAGGTGATGTGTTCAATTTCAGCATCAAAACAAAAACAATGTTTTCAAATAGCTTTCCAGGCCTTTCATTGTTTTACAGGAGGTCTGTAATACCTGCAGAGAACTAAACAGTAACATTGCCATTCATCTGCCACCTGCTCAGCTGGCATATGATTTGCAATGCATTTTGGGTCCAGTTGGAACACCAGGTTCAGCAACAGCCTCCTTGTTTTGTTTTGTTTTGTTAGAGAAAATATAGGAAGAAATGACACTCATTTACTGTAATTGCAAGAAATGTAAAATCCCATTAAAAGCCAGTTATGCTTATTTAAGTACAGATGAAAAAGCTGTGTGCCTTTATTATGTCAGCAGTCTTTGATAAATGAATTAAGTGCAGCAGCAAAGTGCCTATTAATTAAATATGCTAAATGGCTGATTGTGAGTTTGCAAATTTGTTTAAGTCTCATAATATGACAGCCCGATCTCATCCCAAGGCGTCATATACTGACGCTTTTGACAAATCGTCTACATCCAACGCACATGGCACCCTTTAGCGTCAATATGAGACGCAGAGAGATATGGGCCAGAAGGCACCTCCTAGCGGTCTAACCCTAACCCTACCCCAGACCTAAACCCAACCATAACCGAACAAAGCTCTGTGCATCTCATATTGACGCTAAAGGGTGCAATGTGCGTTGGATGTAGACGATTTGTCAAAAGGGTCAGTATATGACGCCCAAGGATGAGAATGCGTTGAATATGATGCTATACTGTTTACAGGGCTGTGTTTCGCTCTATTCCGTCTCTTTGTCAGAGAAGAGCATGTACAGCTCGTAGTTCAGCTTGAATTTACGTGTGTAGCATCAGACTGAGTTGACATCTTAATAAGAAGACTGAGAGACACCACAATCAAATAATTGTTTGCATGTATGTGACACCGACAGTCAGGACATTGTTGTGTAACTGATTTGATGGTAATGTAGCAGAGGAGGAGGGAAGTGTCTCTGTGGTGAGGATAACACTGCCCATCACTCACATCACTGTCCCCTCAGAGCAGACATGAGCAATCAATATAACTGCAAGGGTCAGATGTCAGCACCCCTCCTTCTCCCCCGAGGATCTGAGAATGTGATAAAGCTCCTTTCACTAGATCTCTCGTGTTTGATTCTACCTTGTAATGGTAGCTGCTATGCAACCCTCATGTTCTGCTTGGGATTCCAGGGCCATTTTAGCTCCAAAAATACTGAACATTGAATTGTCAGATTCTTCATGACTGTTCCTAATCTTACTGATGAGAGACACAGAAATGTAACCTTTAAATGTATGAATGTTTTGCCAGTCATTATTACATATTCGGGTCTTTATCAACCCAGATCTATATGGTACACGGGTTGATCTCTAACTGCCACAATAGTGTAAAACTCTCCTGATATTTTAACAACAATTACAAAATAATAAAGAGTATTTCATTACCTTGAAAGGGTTCAATTTGAGCAGTCATCAGAGATTCAATTATTGTTGCACAGAAAAATTATACATACAGTACATCCCTCGGGTCGCTAGAAAACATCTCAGGTTACGTATGTAACCCTGGTTCCCTGAGAGGGAACGAGACGCTGCGTCGAGACGTGGTGGGAACGCCCCTACGTGATTGCGTCGTGAAGCACGTGTATAATCAGTCCAATTGAGAGACGAGATGTCATAGGCGGGTGACGTCATCGACCAGGAAACTATAAAGCACACCTGAAAACAGACCGCGCCAGCTTCTGGTAAGCCAAAGCAAGTCGATCACAGGCATGCAGGGAGTAACAAGTTTTGCCCCATTTACGGCTGAGAGAATCGAAGTAATACGTGTTGGTGAGAATTGTGCCTGCATCGTTGTCGAATCCCATACCACACCTAGAAAAGTGGTACTCTGAGACGGAAGGAGCACACTCTTCTTGGCGTTGAGCCTCAACCCCAGCATCTTCATGTGAGACAGAACGACACCTCGGTGCCGAACTGCCGTTGATATAATTCAACAGGCGGATGCGCTGGAGTCTCAGGAGAGCTAGAGCTACATCCATGCATTTTGCGAAAGTGCAGGGTCATAAACCTAGGCCGAACGGAAGAACCCGATACTGATAAGCTTTGCCCCCGAAAGCGAAACCTCAGGAACTTCCTGTGATGAGGATGGATGGCTACATGGAAGAACGCGTCCTTCAAATCTATCGTGACAAACCAGTTATTGGACTGAATCTGTGACACAATCTGTTTGAATGTAAGCCTCCATCCTTCTTTGGAACAATGAAGTAACGGCTGTAAGGAGGAACCTGCTGGGAGGAGGAACCCTTTCTATAGCCTCCTTTCTCAGAAGAGTCTGTCCTTCTTGCTCCATAACCAGAGCCTGCTCGAGGTCCACCACCGTAGGGAGGATCCCTAAAAATCTGGGCAGAAGAACCTAACTGAATTCTGTAACCCTTTCTATAGTGAGCAGGTCCCAATGAGATATATTTGGCAGTAGCTTACACGTGGCCAGCAAATCTACTAAGGGGGCCTCTGGTATTGGTCGAACAGACACTTCGGTGCCCTGTACGGCGAACCGGCAGGGAACAACCGAACTGGCAGCGCTGCGACCCTCCTCAGAGAGTCGCTTCCCAGGAATGAACAGCCACTTCGGTGCCCTGTAACGGCGAACCGGCAAGGAAAACCGAACTGACTGTTCTACGACCCTCGGAGGAGGATCAATGGGAACTGCAGGCACCTCTGCGCCCTGAAGCGGCGAACCGACAGGGAACAACCGAACTGACTGCATTACGACCCTTCGCGGAGGATCGTTCGGTAACGCTGACACCTCGGTGCCCTGAAGCGGCGAAGCGGCAGGGAACAACCGAACTGGCAACGCTGCGACCCTCCTCAGAGAGTCGCTTTCCAGGAATGAACACTGTCATAACATAACCAGAGCCTGTTCGGGGTCCACAACCAGAGGGAGGACCCCAAGAAATATGGGTGGATGAGAACCTAACTGAATTCTTTAACCCTTTCCTATAGTGAGCAGGACCCAACAAGAGTAGCTACCACGCTGCCAGAAAATCTACTAAGGGGACCAGTCTCTCGAGACGGGCATCTGGTATTGGTCGAATAACCACTTTGGTGCCCTGTACGGCGAACCGGCAGGGAACAACCGAACTGACTGTTCTACGACCCCCCTTGGAGGATCGTTGAGATGTGCAGCTACCTTGGCACCCTGAAACGGCAAACCGGCAAGGAACAACCGAACTGACTGCTTAACGAACCTCCTCAGAGAGTCGCCCCCAGAGGGCGCAGAGGAGACAGTCTCCCCGGAGGGGACTGCCCTCAGAAGTCTGACAGCATCGGGGCTTCTTCTTAGTCGAAGCCTTCTTCGAGATAACGATTGTTCTCAGATATGTCTTATCCCAAGACGACCATGGCTGAGACTACTAAAGGAACCAGCCTCTCGAGACTGGTCTTAGTGTAGCTTGAGAAACCAATCCAGCGTCCTGAAATGGATAACCAGCAGGAAAAAAACAATCAGAGCAGAATAGCTCGCGGAAAGGAGGGATTTAGAGAGATTGATTCATTTAGTGAGTCGTTTGAAAATCATTGAAAATGTGGTGATGTGCAAATATATGAGAAAATTAAAAAGTTTTTTGACCTTTGATGCATGTAAACCTGTTGTAGGAGACTCCAAACCAACATTAGGAAACTTTAAAATATCATAATAGGGGCCCTTTAAGGGTTAAACTTCCTCCATGAAAAAATTCTACATAACTTACTACAGTAGGTGAAGTTTGGGGTCAAAAAACATGAATGGTGTGATTCATGTCCACACACCTGGCTGTTTACATTGTTTTACAGTATTATCTTTATCTATAATGTATAATGCAAGTATGCATACAATTACATTAATTATAAATTAATATACAACCGTTTTATTTAATAATAATATCACTATAATAAAGTTTATAGATAAATAGTTTAAGCTGCAGAAAAAGGGTTTATGTCACACTATACATTATTAGTGTTAAATACTGTAAGATGCATTGAAGTAAAAACTATTCATTGCAGTATTTACAGCGAAAAACAGTGAAATTACATTCTCAGAAGACCCTGTGTGACACCTCACATATAATTTTATATAAATAATTGTGTTACTTCTTGTTTTGTTTGTTCTTCTTGTTACCTATATCAGTTATGTACTGTACGTTAGGGTGTTTTGTGTTACATTTTGTGTTATTGTTAAAAGTAAGTACTGTGGTGATCATCAATATATTTCGAGGTAAAAAGCAGAAATGTATATATTGATATGGTGACATTATATCACTAAATGAAATATATGGTTATAAGTTTTAAAATATAGGCACCAATATGCCATCCCATTACACCTAAAACAATGCAGCTTCCACCATAACTTTAACATGATAGTGGGTTTTAATTAGGTCAGATGAACATATTTAAAGAATTTAAATGGAAAATATGAGGTTAATTTTGATTATAAGAATACTATCATTATTCTTACACATACATAATTTGGGTTTCTGGGTCCCCAACCGTGCAAACAATCTCAACAGATCATGAGGGTTTATTGAACTTGTACCCCCTCACTGTTTAGATTAATGTATTTTCCAACCACCAGCAGATATACCGAGAATTTACAGAATTATTAAATAAATATCCCACTTTTATATTGCCTGACCACAATAAAGAATAGTATTCTGCTCTATTTCATTACTCCATACTTTGCTGGCCTGCACAACATCATTGTGCTAGGTTTGCAACACTCAGTTTTAAAACCTGTGTTGCAGCATTACACTTTTTTTTAATGTGTGCATTTGCTCTATAGCTCCGGTTGCATCAGCATATACCAGCCACATCTGAGATCAGTGCTGTCACTGGAGAGCATTCTATGCCTCAGATCTAACACTTAAACTCACTGCTTTTGCTGGGTGTGTATGTACATATGGATTTGAAGTGTAAATAATCACTGTTTGCATGAGAACTCCACAGACATACGAGGCTTTGGTTAAACCATGTCTCTAAAACCGACTCATAGGCATCACTAGGCATACTGCTCCAGCTAAATCAATTTACAGCCTATATGGCAGGACTGACAGGGATGTATTCATCCTGTCAGTTATTCATAAAACAGTATTTATGATGCCAGATGTTTTCAGTTTACACTGTTAATACTTATGTTCTGAAGCCGAATCAGTGAGGAGCCTGTGTATTATAACATATCATCAAACGATTGCACAACTGTTTTTCTGTGCAATAGATTTTTTTTAAATGTAATGATATATGCATTTCTCCTCAATATTGCAAGTGATTTAAATCAATGCGTTGAAAAGGTGAAATCAGTTTATTTATGTGCTGTAAACTAGGGCTGTGCGATATTGAAGAAAAATGCGATATAACTCCTTAAATAATGCGATATTCGATATGCGATACGATAATGCTTAAAGTGTGTAAAATAAACTTAAATTATCTTTAAAATATATTTAAAATGATATAACCTACATGTGTTTCACATTCTTTTTATGACAAGAAAACATCCTTATAACTTCTGAAAGTGAACATCAGTGTTTTACTGTAGCATAAGAAGTGTTATTTTAACATCAGTGTAAACCACAGGGTTTCTGGTTATCCTACATTAGCTTTATTTAATAAAAGATACTGAATCATAAAATATAAAAATAAAACATTGCTTAGTTTTTACTGTATGAATGAAATATATCCTGATACTTATTAAAGATAAAAAAACTTTGTCTTTTGAACTTTTGTTCATGACCCCATTTATTGCAAGCTGTTGCGATATGCATATTGCGATATATACATTTGCGATATTTCGATAAATTCGATAGGCTATATTGTGCAGCCCTACTGTAAACACTGACACTGGAATGGCAAAGTTAAAGGGATAAAAATGAAAACTCTGTCATCATTTACTCACCCTTATGCCATTCCAAACCTGTATGACTTTCTTTCTTCTATGGAACATAAAATAAGATATTTTGAGAAAAATGGTTTGGTTACCAGCATTCTTCAAGATGTCATCTTTGTGTTCCAAAACAAAAAGAGAAAAAGTAATACAGATTACAGTTGAGTAAACAATATATGTTATAACTTTCCTCACTTATTGTAAACCTTCTTTAGGAGCACTTGAATGTCTGATTCGTTTGAGTGAATCAGTTCATTCATGTACAAGAATCTGCTCAAAAATGATTCATTGACACAACCTGGTGGATTGTTTTTTATCAAATCGTTTACATAAACTGCTGAATGAACCATATATATTACACAGCATTTATATTCTATTCCCCCCCCCCCCCCCCCCTAATGAAATATGTAGTTAAAGTCCATTATACAGATTTATAAAAAAAATTATGTTTAATGCTGACACCTTAAGATCTTCATTGATTTGGTACCAGATAAATTATGCACTGAATGTAAAAATAAAATATATAATTTCATATTTAAGAAGATATTGGCATCTAAAATAGCTTGACTAGTTTAACCGCTTTACAATATGAGTAGCACTTTAAAAGTATAACTTGCAGGAGCGAAGTAGCTTCGTCATCACTGCTAATAGACTGTGCAAAATGACCCCAGTGTGCAGCTAAATTAATGTCTCTGTTTAAAAACGGTATTTCCATCTAAAAGAGATATTTAACCAGTTAGGCAATAATATGATGTAAATGATGTGAAGACTATACACTCGATTCATTAATTCAGCTTTGAGCTGCATTAATTCACATCCACACAGTTTAGAAGAGCATGACAGATACATCTTTCAAGATGGCAAAATATGCTTCGAAACCCTGAAGATTAAAAACTAGAATAATGTTATGGACTATCAACATCGCAAATGAGAAGTCAGTGGATGTGAAGATGTCAAGAAGTGTAAGATGGCTGTTCAACAGCGCTGAAAATAGCGTTATCCCTAAATCGACTCTTTGATCAAATTTTTGACGAGGAATGATGTTTTCTACCCGTCGCTGCATTTGCTATCTGTCTCTTCAGATGAGCCTATTTGCATGTCTGGAAGCCGTTTTGTTTGTGGATTCGAACCTAGAGTAGTGATACAGCATCACAAAGTGTTAAACAAGTCACAATCTTGTCAATCAGTTGAAATCTAGAGCCCAGGAGTCTTAGTCCAGCTTGTCTGCCTGATTTTCATAAAATATTCAAAAGCTGCTCCCCCTGTGGTGCTCTGTCCGATAACACTGAGTGTACTGAGTCTCAGGATGGTTCATGGTAGCCCAGAAACGGTCAGATCCAGACACCCTCACTCATTTTACCCCTTCGCCTTCTCATGTTGAGTGTTTAAACAGATCCTTTAGAGAGCCTTTAGGCCTACACAAAGACAAAGTAGAAGGCACTGAGTCTCCCCGTCAATAATACATAAGGCAAGTGTGGAAGAAAGCTGTCTCTTACAGTGATGTGAGAGAGCAGCGAGAGATGGACAGGAAAGCCCCAGAGAAAAGCACTGCCAGTTGGAGAAGAGAAAGACGAATGTTTCATTTCACCCGGGACAGAGGAGTGGGGAGGGAGGAGAGACAGATTGCATTTCAGAACGGCTCGGTGGATAGATGCTGACCCGCATCAGTTTTTTTTACTTAGTTTTTTTTTCCCCATCTCGCTCATTAATTAGCATGGAGAAGAAAAGATAAGATAAAGAAAAGAGGGTCAAGTGTTAGCTGAGATGCACATATGTGCTCACAGACGCTCTGTTCATGCCTATTCTCCCCCCGGCACAATTAGGATATGAACACAACATTTGTGGAGTGGAAACAGGGAAATTTCTCCTTTGAGAAGAAACTAATAATCAAATGCTTTTTTGTTATTTTCCCTCAAAACAACTGAATGAAATAAAGATGAAAAAAATAATGTAAAGATGTTTATGAATACTTCTGTTAGGTCAATGTGGTTTTACAACACTCAGGGAAACTAGCAATGACAGGGAACTTAGACAAACAGGAACAGAACAAAACCAAACTAAAAAAAACAAAAGAAAGGTTTCATAAAATATTGAATTCATGCAACAATTTGCAAAGATTTTTGTTTCTAAAGCTGTGCATAGGTTAATTATTTTACCGTTTAGATGCTACATGTCAATATGTCCATTTTGTACACATTACAGTCATTGGAATTACTAATGAGATCAGAATAAATATCTATTTTAATTAAGTTTTATTTATTTATTAATTAGTTATGTTTATTATTAGAATTAAATTAAAATAATAATAATTGTAACAGATTTGTATTTCAATATTTTTAAAATGCACTTTTTTGTCCTGTGATGCAAAGCTGAATTTTCAGCAGGTCACATGATCCTTTAGAAATAATTTAATATACTGATATGCTGCTCAAGAAACATTATTATTATTATTATTATTATCAATGTTTAATATTTTTGTGGAAACCTTGATACATCTTTTGTCAAAATTTCGGTTTGAAAGAACGGTAGCTCTTTTTTTTTAAACTTTTTTTTTGTCATGTAAAAGCCTACTGTCCCTTTTGATCAATTGAATGCATCCTTGCTGAATAATAATATATTTTCTTTCAAAGAAATCTTACTGACCTTAAACATAGTTTATGCACATTTATTCAAACTCAGTCTGTGTGTGTGGTTAGTCAGTAGATTTTGTTCTATTCTATTTACTTATCCTATTTATAGAATAACTTTGCACTATGTAATGAAATAAAAGTACAGTGCATCTCTTCGAATACAGTACATGGTTTGATCCAAAACATGTATCCAGTGCTGTCAAAGTAAATGAAATGAGACATCAGCATGTCAGTTGAACCTCACAGTTAGATAAGATCTCTCAAAAGCCACATCCGTCAGCTCTGCTAACATCAACAGCGCATTACTATTTCATAGTGGCTTATATCTACAGGCTTTTCTAGAAAGGTCACACCAAACAAAGTCATGCACACAAACAAAACAAGCCAGGATCAATGTGGTACATCACGGAACGTGGTATATAAGTACACGAAGATGAGGAATAACACTAGGAGACATAATTTAATAACAAAAGTAAATCACACACGCTAACGTTAACATAAAGCGACAAACACGTTTACACGAAAACGATATGCTTAAAACAGAGAATTTTTTCCTTTGAGTTTTCTGTGTAAAGACAACACCATTGTCAAAATGATCCCCATTCAGACGGATTGGCGAAAACAACTAAAAACGCTGTATTCTGCTGCCACACCATTAGATGGCGATGAAACACTATAGACTGAACACGTTATACGCATGTGCATGATGTCATTTTTGTTGTTTACCCGGAAACTGTTTTCAAAACTTTGCGTTGTCAGGCACCCAAAACACCGTTGTTGTGTATACGAACGGCCAAAACAAAAAGTTTTTAACTGAAAAATGGTGTTGTGTAAACAACCCCTTAGGGAGAACTGAAAGCTTATAATCATGAACAACACAGGGAACTAATGAGTTAATTAACAAGACACAGGTCAATATAATAACTAAACAGACTGAGGAAAACTAGATCACAGGACAGAACCAAAACCACAATGAAGGAGGGAACACAGAACATAGATGTTACAACATTGTTATATAAGGTGTGTTCATTTGTCCTAACACTAACTTTGTGTCGGGAATGAAAGTGCTGCTGGAATAGAAGGACAGTAGTAACCAGAAGTCAAAAGTGCATTTGAATAAATGTGTGTTATTTTCTTACTGTGCTTTTGTGTGTCTGAATGATTTGAGAATTTTCTGCTCCGAATGAAAATGTATCTGTTGCCTCAATAAACTCCTAATTACTGCTTATTAATAGTTAGTGAGTTGTAAGATGGTTTAGGTAGCTATTGGGTAGGACTAAGGGATGTGGAAGATGTTCATTAAGAATAAGGCATTAACATGTCCTTTATAAGTACTAATAGAAAGCCAGTATCCTAGTAATATGCATGGAAATTGTCACGTTCACGTTAGTTTGGACTCGTTATGTTTTGTCATCACCTGCCTACGTCACTCATTTTGTCACGGACACTAATCACGTTCAGCTGTGCACTCATCAGTCACCATCATTAACACCTGTATGTTTAGTTCTGTTTCAGGTCATATGTACACATAGCCGGGTATTTAGATAAACAAATATTTCCCCCCCTCCGTTTTCAAAAATAACATTGTGCACACAACATCGTTTTCAAAAAAGTTGTCGTTTACATCAACCCGCATAAATACGCCGTCGAGCGCCATCATAACTATGCCAAACCTATGGGCGGCAGTGTAGGGAGAAGGATAAAGCCATGCAAGCCAATCAGAATCCTCAAAATCGGCACAAGCAACTTCCTGTTCCTTTCAAAACAACAGACATGGCGCGAGGTTCGTTTGTGTGGACAGACAGCGAAGTTGAGTCACTCCTTAAGGCAATGTACCGGCGTCTTGGAAGGGAAAGCTGCTGTAAAAATGCTAACCTTCGTGTACTCCTTCGCCTCTGCTCCTCGATATAGTACAGCAGTAGTGTTTGCAAATGCAAACAGGCCAAAAGCGTTTGCACAAAAGTAAAAATGAGTACAACCTTAACAGCAACCATGATCAAACAGTAGCCAAACAAACTCTAAACATAGGGCGCTCACATGACGTACGCATTTTCTGGCGCATAATGTGACGTTTGAGAACATAAAACCCTGTTTCTCCCAGTTGACACGGCAACACATAACCAGCGTTTTCAGAAATCTCCACTTTGGCCGGAGTTTTTAGAAATAATTGTTTTCTGGGATAAAAACGGCGTTTTCGTGTAAATGACAGGCCAAAACGCTGGGAAATATCTGCGTTTTCCCACCGTGTAAACGGGGCCTCAGTCCAGTGTCGGTATTGTCTATGTTCAGTGTGTGTTGCTATCCGTTTGCCTTCCTGTTGGATCTTTAGAGAATAAACCTTTTGAATTTAATCGTATACATCTTCCTCATCTGTCTGCCAGCAACCACCTGTGACAGTATATGAGCAACTATATATATATATATATATATAAATTCATAATAATATGTTAGATAACCTATTTTCACTGCAAATGTAACATTAAAATCACATCTATTGCAGTTTTTCTCTTTCTGTTTTAAGGAAACTTACTGTTAACCAATCAGTAGGTTTTTACCGGAGCATTTTTTACAGTCTTGTACCTTTAAAATTACGACATCTTTTTACAGTGCAAAGTTAAAATGGGTGACATGAGAAACAATCGCAAAACTTTTACAAATTATTAGTTATCTTTTGAAAAAATTATTTGAACTTAAAGAGAAAATGGTCCAACATTTTGGCTTCTCTATATAATATAATTTCAGCCAGACTCTTCTCCCCATCTTTATCATCACATAAGCTGAATTTAGATCAAAGGCCGCTGGTTATGTGATTGTAATGCAGGTCTTTCCTCTCGGCAGCGGGGATAAAGGACCACCTGAGAGCAGAGCTCTGGGCTAAAGCCATAGACAAGCATTCATTAACTCACCTTTTGTGAGTGCAGACCCTCCCGCTTCATTTTGCTTTTTGAAGAGCCCCCTTGATTCTGCAAGCTGCTTTAATGAAATCTCCAGGTATTATATATTTATACATTACTCTCATTATAAAAGAGAGAGGATAAGTTTCAAATGAAGCCATCGAAAGATCAACATTACAGTTTAATTTCGGATATTAAATGTGCACTTTTACTTTGTATTCTATTCCACTTCTTCAACTGATAAATCTTTAGACACAAAATGAAATAACCATTTTATGACGGTCACAAATTACAATGATTACATGAAATAAACCTCATACTTTAGGAGAAGCTATAACTGTAACCACGACTACACGTTGGCATCTGAAAGCCAGCGGTTAAAAAAGAATAAACAAAAATATCAACCAATCCAAATGGTACTTGATGAAAAACTTTGATGCGTGAATCATATTAGCAGCAGGGCATAAACAAAGCTGTCTATTTTTCTGAAGTGCCTGATGTAAAGGCCAAAATTAGTCACACACATTAAGATACAGTGAACTACAACGCAAATCTTAATTTGACTAATCTCCACGGGAACCATTTCTATTTGTGGCTTGTGTTAACTTTGCATGGGAAAACAAAGAAAAAAGATTTGTGGACTTGGTGCTAAAGAGTCACTGTGGGCTGTATAATCGTCACTGCTAATCATTTTATTTTTGCAGACATTAGGATCCAACTCTTGTGTTCATAAAATTGTATTGTTGACTACTATTTTGAAGTCTTGTGTAATGACGTAACGTTTAGAGAACGAAAGTGAAGAGTAAACAAGACGGATGAAGTTCATCAGAGGTGGACAGTAACAAAGTACAATTACTTGAGTATACTTAAGAACACTTTTTGAGTATCTGTACTTCACTTGAGTATTATTTTTTCTGGAAACTTTTTACTTTAACTTCACTACATTTAAAAGACAAATATCGTACTTTTTACTCCACTACATTTCTGTCCAGGTCCTTGAGTAGAAAATAGTAATGTCAGGGATGGTTTGGTGGCATTTTGGTTGGAAATGAAAGTCTGGTTGACGTCAGAACTCGACTGATGTTGGTTGGTCTGTCCAACGTTGGAGATTAACGTCAGTGATTGGATTCTGACATCAACATGATTTTAATTTTCAACGTTGGGTTTGCCCTTCTAAATGTGAATTTTGTCATTGTTTTGGAGCACACTAGCTTATAGATAACAGTAAGGCTAACATATTCATACTAAAAGCCAAAACAACTGTCATTTGTGAGTCCAAAACCATTGTGAACGTTATTTTACACTTAATCAATCCCACTACTGGACCTGTGTTATAGAAATACATGTGATATTGATATGAGGGTAGGCAGGCATAAATTCAGAGTCATAAGGTACTGTAAGTATTACATGCAACAATAATAAAACAATGCATTGACATTTACTTTTTACTTTTGATACTTAAGTACTTTTAAAAACAAGTACTGCTGTACTTTTACTTAAGTAAAAAATGGTATTTTCAACTTTTACTTGTAACGGAGTAATATTTGACCAGTAGTATCTGTACTTTTACTCAAGTAAGGAAGTTGTGTACTTTGTCCACCTCTGAAGTTCACTACTCCTGTTTCATGTGTTTTACTTATCACCACAAATAGGAAGTGGACAGAGAAAAAGAAAAAAAGAAAAGTGAACACAAGTGTTATTTACAAAAAACGACTATCACATTTGGTTTTGATAAACAGGTCTAAGAAAAAAGAGTGATTAAAGAGTATGTCAGGAAAGGACATTCCTACTTGAAATACGGCTGGTTTCTGAACCTTCAAATTGGCTGCAAGGATCCAGTCATGCATTAAAACCAAACTCAGTCTCCTTTAGCAAGAAAAAAAAAGGCAGGGGTTTGCGGAAAAGAAGATATCCCTATCTCCAACACTAGTCTCATTCCCTTACACCTACTTAATTTCTTCTCTTCTGTGCAATTAAAATGAGGCTGAATGCTTTGGCAGCTCTTGTACGCTGGTTCTCCTGAGCCATGGCTTTGGAAAATTGCTGATTTTGGCAGCTCTCTCATGCAGAAGTCTACCTGTTACTTTGATCCTGTCATGGTGAATGAGGGCAAGCAGTCTGAGGGTTGGCGGTTAAGCACTTTGCAAGAATCATTTGCGGATGGAGACAATGGTGAGTGTGTGCTTTTGATGAAAGGGAATTTGGATACAAAGAGGTTTGCCTAACATTTCTTGCCACAAAAAGTCAATCAGAAAAAAGAAACTGAGAAAAATGCAAAAAAAAATTATTTACACTCTTTTTTATTTTCTGAAGTAGTAGTCTGATCTGCAGTAGGCTATTACAAATGTTACTGGGTATAAATGATAAAGAATAAATAAGAGAATGACAAGTGAAAACTATAGTGCGTTGTCTGCATCAGTACTAAGCTACTCTGAAATAGAGAGTAAAAGAGGAAGGAAAAAGAATGTTATACTGTACTATAATTTACAATGAAAAATTCCCAGAAATCCCAGTGTGACACTTCAAATTTTATTGAGGCATTTATTGAAATAACTTTCTTCTCAGTTTATTCTTAACATTTCTGGGCTACGTCGTTCTTAAAGGGGTGGTAAAGTATGATTTCACTTTTCTAACTTTAGTCAGTGTGTAATGTTGCTGTTTGAGCATAAACAACATCTGCAAAGTTACAACGCTCAAAGTTCAAAGCAAAGGAAGATATTTGCTTTTAAAGAAAAGGACTACAACAAACGGCTGGTAGGGACTACACGGCATTCCTCCGGGGTTTAGTGACATCAGCAACCCTAAAATACATAAACCCCGCCCCCGGGAACACGCAGTCCATGTTGAGAAGAGGAAAAGTTGTTGAGTACATTTGTGAGTCAGCTCAAACTTTAGCATCCATCTCTTCACATGCAATAGAAAGTCACTCTGTGTGCATCTCACAACAGTTCCTATACGAGCGATGTATAGATTATCATGACAGAATATCCTAATTGAAGATAGTGAACTCCACATCAGCAACATACATTCATCAACTAACCATTCAGAGACGTCCTGTTGCATTCTACATGTTGTCACTTCTTCTTGAGTCTCTTTGTCTGACTCCTGTCATTTTAGTGTGTCTGCGTGAGGTAATCGCAGCTGCTAACACACACAAGCTCTTGAAACCCCGCCCTCTGCAGCAGCTCATTTGCATTTAAAGGGCCAGGCACAAAACAGGTGCGTTTTTGCAAACCCTCAAAAAGTGACAGCTTTAACATGCTTTATAAAAATATCTGTGGTGTATTTTGTACTAAAACTTCACACACACACTCTGGGGACATCAGAGATTTATTTTACATCTTGTGAAAATGGCATTTTACCACTCCTTTAATTTACACCTTAACCTGTACCTTATCGTTAATATGTTTTTCTTGAAACGTTCTTAGTTAAGTATACCTTCTGTAAGTCATACGTTCGGAAGGTTGGTCTGGACCACTCTTAGCTTTACCTTATCACTGTTGCAGGTCTATAGGAATATAATTCTGAAGTTTAAATACACCCAGACAGTGTTCAATTAGGCTAATCCAAGTGTTTTCATGCAAAGAATAAAATTGTCATTACACTGAATGTTGTTAGATTATTAATTATAATATTATAATTTAATTTATTATATTATCCAAATGTACATAATCTGGCAACCCATTAAAGGCTAGTCTATTTAAAGGGAATGATTGTGGTGGGGAGTTTGCTCAAACTTAGGTTGTTCTAAAAGACGGTGCCGTCTGCAGAGCCCTTTCAAAGGCCAGTGAAAGTATAGTGTCAGTTTAGCCCTATTCGGACGCTAATTGTTTTTCATGTCAGTGTTTCCCTTTCAAGGGAACTCGAGCTGTGTTTGAGACGCGGTGGGAACGCCCTGCGTGATTGCGTCGTGAAGCACGTGTATAATCAGTCCAATGGAAAGACGAGACGTCAGCTTCTGTGCATGCCTTCAGCAAGCGATCTGTGTATTCTGTCCTGGTTATATTTATTGTTGTCTGTCAAGTTGTAATATATATATATATATATATATATTCCCTGCGCACATTATATCACTGGTGGGGACACACACATCAGCTTTGTGTTGCTTGTTTGGGAGTGGAGCATGCCAACAGTCAGTTCTCGAGGGGACTGCCTGTGAGCATTGTGAGAAGCTGTCCATGAAGACGCTCCGCTCCCGCCGGCCGTTCTTCGAGGAGAACGGTTCGGTTCGCATTCCTCGAGGCGCAGGTCCTGCTGTTGCCGAAGCACGGCGGCGACTCGTATCGTGGGGTTTGCAAACGGATCTGACAGTGGGGGTTGAGACGGGCGCGCCCTATCTCAGCTTTCACCTGCCAGATCCAGTGCCTTATCTCAGGGAGAAGCACGCTCTGCATTTCTTCTCCCCGCGATGAGGCACTCAGTTAGATATATGCAAGATCTGAGGACTGTTTTATCTCTAAAATAGCTTGGAAGAAGAAGAAGCCCTGTCGCCGAAGCTGAGGGTTGTCCCCTACGGGAAATCGTTTTTCCTCGGCGTCCTCTGGGGTGCGACTCTCTGAGGAGGGTCGCAGCGCTGCCAGTTCAGTTGTTCCCTGCCGGTTCGCCGTTCAGAGCACCAAGGTGTCAGCGTCCCCATACGATCCTCCGAGGAGGGTCGTAAAAAACGGTCAGTTCGGTTGTTCCCTGCAGGTTCGCCGCTTCAGGCCACCGAAGTGACTGTTCAACCAAATCCATAGGCCAGTATCGAGAGACTGGTTCCCCTAGTAGAATTTCTGGCAGCGTGGAAACTACTGCCACATATTTCTCAGTGGGTCCTGCACACTATAAAAAAGGGTTTCAGAATTCAGTTCGGTTCTCGTCCTCCCAAATTTATACGGGTCCTTCCCACAGTGGTGGACCCCGAGCAGGCTCTGGTTATGGAGCAGGAAGTACTGAAACTTCTGCAAAAGGAGCTGTAGAAGGGGTTCCTCCTCCCAGCAGACAGTCAGGGTTTTTCACCTCACCGAACAAAAATGGGAAAGAGAAGAAAGCACGTAAACATTTGAAATGGGCCATTTTGGCAGCAATATATGACACATTTTTAAAATATGTAGGCTAGGCTATTATAGTTTGGATTATTTTTTTATAATATCCCATGAGTCCTAAATGCAATTTCAACTATTTGTGAAGTGCTTCTTTTATAAAGAACACCACTGTCTCACTTAACGCAGAGAAACAGCCCCTGCACGAGAGAATAATTGATTCTCGAGCTGTCGATATCAACAGATTCAGCAGCATCGCCACGGACAGCAACGGGTAACGTCGCACGTGAGAAGGTATATCTTAAGCAGCTTCCTAAGGTATGGTTCAGGGAACACGCCTAGAAATGGTACAGCTTTAGTTAAGTTATACCTTAAGAGTCTTCGTAGCGTGCTAAGAGACAACGTTATCGGGAAACGCAGCTGTGTACATTAAGTTTTGATGTTACATCTAATGTTGTTATGTTTATTGCAATTTATTTTTACTGTCATGTGGTGTTTTGTATTTGTGTGTACGAAAACCTTCTATATATAAGAAGCATGTGGAAAAGGTACTTGTGGTGAGGTTTGATTGTACATGTGGCTGTCTCATCACCACCTGTGTTTTTGGTGGTTGTCAGTGTATTATAAAGGTTCAAAACAGATTTATGAGCATTAAATCAGTTAATTATTTTTTTAAGACTGTAACTTTGTCACAATTATGTTTAGTTAGTTATCTTGGCTTTTTGTTTGTTTCAGTCACGTGTGTTCCTTTGTTCAGTTTCCCTGCCACTCTTTAGTTGTCATGGAGATTCATTTAATTATCACAGGTGGTTTTCATAATTACCCTCATTTGCCTTGTTAATTTTTTTTTTTTTACAGTGCAATCACAGGACTCCAGGACCTTAAATAACTTTAAGATGTCTTGTGATCACTAGATAATGTATGAGGTATCATAAAAAGAAGAGAGTTTGGATCCTAATAACCTCCTAACAACAATCTAATCTACCTACATTATTATTCTTTAATAAGGAAGTTTGAAGCTTGTACGTAGATTAGCTTCTGTAATGGATGTATGGAGAATGGATCTGTCAGTGGGAAAACCTTCTATCATCTCTCCTGTATAAGGGTAGACCCTTAAATAAGGATAAGTATTTTCGTCTATGAAGAACGAAGATGTCTCAGAGGGAAGGGCAGGCAATTACACTTTGGGCTGTTGCCCAATAATTACTTTTTTTATTATTAAAAAACCTTGCATATTGATATGAACTCCCAGACTATCAATTATGGAAATAAATTAGCATTTAAATGTGTCACACGTGGCTGATGTAGGAACACATGACGAAAGGTATAAGGAATAAAGGGTCTTTATTATAGGCCACAAAACTCAGAAGAAGTATTATCAATCACACAAACTGAAACGAGAGCCGACAAGGGACTGAACAAAACAGGGAGTTTAAATACAAGACCAACATAATGACTGACAGGTGATAATCATACGTAACCACAGAAACAAATGAGGATATAATCAGTAACTAAGAAAAGCAAAACTGAATGGAGCAGAAAAACAGAAACTAAACAAAACAATAAAAGTCCATAACCGTGACAAAATGGAGATGAAGTTTCTTTTTTACCAACACTCTTCAAAACAGAGAGTGATCCCCCACCCTGACATCAGCATGTTCTCATTTTCCATTAAAAAAGTTGTCTGTCTGTCTGCCTGTCTGTTGTAGAAAACAGATGAATCTACATCTTCATACTACAAAGTTTTCTGAAGACTCAAAAGAGTCTCTCTCTTTTTTCCCCGTCACAAATCTAAGTGACAAAGTGGCAATAATTTGACCCAGAGGTTACTGAAGTGAAACCTCTAAGAGTGGCGAGAGTTTTTTTTTTCTGTAAGAGTGATTTTAAGTGTGCACTTAGCAGATGGAGTCTGTAGCTACTTCGTTCTGAAATTTGCTGTATGAACCATTAACTCTGCTTTGTTAAGGCTGACTGGCCTAGAACAATGTAGAGTCTTAATATCACAGCACAGACCCTGTCCTGAGCATCCCTAATGTCACACAGTGTGTGTGTGCGTGCGTGCGTGCGTGCGTGCATGCGTGCGTGCGTGCGTGCGTGCGTGTGTGTGTGTGTGTGTGTGTGTGTGTGTGTGTGTGAGAGAGAATACATTTTCTGGCTTTAAATTATTTACAGTATACATTTTAAAAAGTCATCAACAGAGGTTAATGAAAATTATTTATGAAACACCTTGGATACATGCAGGGGAATAAAAGACTCATGATGCACACCTTGCACACTTTGATGCACACTCATCAACACATGATGCACACCTTTTTTTTCTTGTTTCTCTTATTACAGGTGAAAAATAATAGATTAGCTAAGAATAGCTGGTTTCTTTGCTTTACTCTTAACTAATATATATATATATTTTTATTTTTTTTTGGCCATTTTTTTTTATTATTGGCAAAGTTTTTTTTGGGGGGGGGGGTTCACAATCAAAAGACTGTTATTTTAATCCACAGTCAAATTTTTTTTAATCCAGTCATTTTCTCTGTGATCTATCTTTAAATACTTAATTACTTGATATATGTTAACACTGGTACTGGTATAAATTGTCTATGGTTGAATTTGGAATAGCATAATAACATATTAATATTACTTTAGATGTAGGCCTGCTATTCTGAATTCAGCCATTCGTTTTGCTCAGTTTTTTGACGCGCCCAATTCCCACCCCCGAAAGTTCCTGAACTTTGATAAAGTACTACCTCGCAAGCAGGGACTTTTGTAGGTGGATGCGCTTTTTAATGGTGTTAGTTCAACAACTCTCATAGTCAAATACTATATCCATTGTGTAAAAATCAAAATGATGAATGATTAGAATGTTGAACTTACTGTAACATAACTGTTACTTTATGAACACTTATAAACAGGAAAGACAATAAAAGTGCAATGAAGGATAGAAAACGCCCTGGGTCAAACTCAATTCATGTGTGCTTGTCTTCTTTAAACTGTGCGAGACAGAAGTGGAACGCTGTTGATCTAATGCAGCTAACCTTTAAAAGCCCTCATTACGGATAATCCCTCACCAGGATCACTGACCTTTTCCTGTCCTTCTCACTCCCCGGGGCCCTTATGGACCATCTGATGAAAGCAATAAGACGCCTAGAATGACTGGAGACTTTAGAAAAACCCACCAAAAGCTTCATGAATATTCCTAAGACTCGTCCTCTCCATTTTAGAGAAGATTGCTGGATTAGATAGATCATGTGGTTATCAAAGAGCATAATGTCTTTTGAGACATAATGGCCAGCGTTTATATGTAGGCAGGCACTCATCTAGAGCATGCCAGAGTTATTTGCAAGATAGTGCTACTTCAGTCCATTCACTATATCTAGTGTTGGTCGAAAGACATTTTAGTGGATGTTGAATTCTGGTTTCCATGTCACCATATATTTTGTGTCTGACGCACCATACAGTGGTCCAAAAAAATATGTTGTTGATACTTAAGACCCAGTAAAAACATACTAATATATTTGTAATGTAACAAAATCTCAAATGAAGAGTAATTTATTTCAAAGAAAAAGCACAAACAGATTTGTTCAAGTGAAATGTTGGTCCAGGTACATTTATGATGGTTAGAGCATGGTATAGTACTGGTCTCCATGTGCTGGTGACCAGCAAACCAGCAACCAGTATCCCATCCTGGTCCCAGCATACAAAACACCTTATGTTGGTGACCGGCAATGCTGGATTTTTGTACAGGGATTACAAACATTTTTTAAGTGTCCAAATGTGACCAAATATTATATTCCTCTGAGCTCAATTTCAATTGAGCAGTTGATGCCCACATTATCTATCACATGGCACAAACTCCACTGTTTGTTGCCTTTTAAGCTTTTCATGTGGGAGGGATTGTAGAGCATGCCAGGGACATGCTGGGATTGTAGCAGTTGTTACAATGAACAGATGAAGGTTCTGGTGGCCAGATTTAATCAGTGTAGGATCTGATACTTGGCTCTGACATCAAGATAACGGCCTCTCCCTTTTGAGTGTCTCCATGGGAACAGTCTGATGGAAAGCAAACGTCCAGGACCCAGTCTTCATGCCTCATTTGATCTTGTAACCATCTGTGCTAAGTATGGGTCTCACATTTAGCCCAAAGTTTTCATTGTCCTCAGTTGACTTCTACAAGACGGCACCTATTTCAACACTGGTAACAGCAAATCGGCATATTAGAATGATTTCTGATGGATCATGTGACACTGAAGACTGGAGTAATGATGCTAAAAATTCAGCTTTGACATCACAGGAATAAATGACATTATTATTCAAATAGACACAAGTTTTTTTTATACCGGTATTGAAATAATATTTCACAGATTTCTTTTAAATAAATTACTTATGATTATTTTTTTTTCATTTACAGTATATTCATATAAACAAATAAAATGTATATATATATATATATATATATATATATATAGTTTTTTTTTTTCTATTTTAAACCCTTGTTATCCTGTATCTTTTGTCAGAATTTTCTGTGATAACTTTTGCTTGTCTACAATGGGACCTTGAATCACTTCAAACCAAAATTGTCAAAAATATAAGTTCCTGCCAAATGAGCGGCTGATGCTCACAGGCTTCTTAGCAAAATGCAAATTGAAAATCTGTTCCAGTCAATTCAAGTACTGCTAGAATAATGTGAACTCATCTTTTATTCATGGCTGTGTTTTTTCTTGGGCTGCTGCATTAGGATGCCTGTTTTAACATTAACACAGATGTCCGTTAATCCCATCACCGAGGAGGCCGGATCGGTCCCTTAGGGAAACGACTGGAAAACATTTCACCCGCTGCCTTCTTCCCCTGTTTCTCTGTGCTTTTGATCTCACTCGTTCCTTTTATACCTCCCATGTCAGCACTCAGTCCTGGTTCAGTCTTGACACAGCTCCGCTTGATAGAAACATCATGGGAGATGTTGGTCATCGATCTTTACCCCCTGGGGATTAAAAGCAGTTATATTGTTTCAGCTGCCACTGCTGACTCTGGGCTTGATTGCATGCTAGGCATACATATTTTATTTGAAGCTCTTGCTTTATGTGTGCTCTTGTTGAGCTATTCCTCAACATGATGTCAGGTGCACCTGGACACCAAACAGGAAATGAAATGAAATACTGGGAGCACACCTTGCCTGACAGGATAGTATTAGTCTAAATAACCATGTCCAGCTGCATACTTTTCATGATGTTCTTTGTTTCAGACACGCATGTTTCATCTTCTGTCATATTTCTTTTTACTTTACTTTTACTTTTCTTTCTTTCTTTTTGAGAATGGGGGTGATGTCTTTTTTCAAGTAAATTATACAGTTTATTATACAGCTGTAAAATAATCTTTTGTGAAGTGTGCATAATTCTGAGCTCAAGGGTTTGTGCACTTAAAATAGGGATGTTCACGTTACATCTTTTAAATAAGTTATTTTTGGGGGAATTGGTCGTACCAATTTACATACAGCATAGCATAGCATTCAATTGATATCTTAGTATTGAAGTGTCTACTGAGTTGAAATTATATTCGGTCATATCGAACCCGAGGCTAAAAACATGATTGTTGAATATTTAAGGTCACTATTAAAAGAACAACAGAAAACAAATATTATGTTATTATAGTTTATCCAATTTTTAGCCAATAGTGAAAATGGCTTACCTATTTGTAACAATGTGCAAAAACTTTTCATGTAACATTTCCTTGAGAAATGTTTCCATCCTTCCATTTCCTAAATTAACGAAGAGCCATTAGATAAACATTATTGTTTGTCATTAAAAGTTCCCTGTCCTGTTATTTGTTGACAAGCAATGTCTATGACATTCATGCTGATTTGACATATTAGCCATCTGGCATGCACACACATTTGCACATGGTGGGACAAACCCCACAGGAATCCATCTCCCCCGTGTCCATTTAGTACACAGCTGAAAATTATGCCTGTTGACTAATGGTGTGCGTGCCTTCCTTTAGTTAGTACTAATAACCTCCTGATTGATCAGCTCCCTGCTGAGCGTCTAATCACTGTTTTCACTGGTGTCTTCCTGCACTTCTTCAAGGGGTTATCTGGTCATGTTTTGGTGCATCAAAAGCATGCAGGGACAGTGCTTAATTTAATTGAATGTAATTTAATTTAATTAAAAAAAATTTTTTAATCTGTAATACAAATAATACTGTTACTGAATGATTACCATACTTTAAAACATTTTCAATTTACAACATAAAACCAGAACTATTTTTATTTATTTTTTTATTTTACACTATTACACACAAAGTCACTGTTGGTATACTTTATACAGTGTATAGCACTCTCACAGCATATTACAATAAGCGTTTTTGGCTAAATATAATGTTAACTGCCTATTCAGACACGTGCAGTCTTGTATAATACAAAATAAATTAATAATTGTACAAATTTATGATTTTTTTCAGTATGCTTCTTTAACTGGATACAAGTAACCAATTAGGACAAGTGTTCAGTCTTTTCATGGTTTTGTAAATCTCCACTCTTACACGCATGACTCCTGACCATTAGCAGTAAAGACAACAGTGTGTACAATTACAGTGAGCAATTGCCATGGAAACATGCTATAAAGTCCACATAACTAATGGCAAAGTACGATGAAAGAAAGCAAGCAAACAAGGCTTCAGTGGAATAGGACAGGTTTTTCTGGGAAAAACCAAGGCATTTATAACTCAAGTTAAATCAAATAAATTGTCATTCATCAAATTACAGGGTAAGTTTTGTGAAATCAAGGAAAGAGGATAGGAGCACTCTACAAGAATGTCAATCATTTCAAGCTATTACCTTTCATCTGATTAGGCGCTGACTTGCAGCGATATATGCCCTTTTGTTAGCGCTGGTCCAGTCTAATGCTGCTAAACACCACTAGGATACATCATTTCAATTTATTTCAGGAGTTTTCAAAGCTTCATGCTCAAAGAGCATGTGTCATTAAATAAGAGTTGACGTGTCACAGTACGAGTGAAAGTTGATAATGAGAACAGTATATAACAATAGTTGCATAGCATGTTACATTTAAAAGCTATCATGTTTCTGTATTGTGCTCCACGTAGTAAATATGTGTCACGGGGTGACAAAAACCTGAACGGGACCCAGAACTGGTGAATGCACAGTGAATTTGTTGCCATGGCAGCGAGGCCAATTGCCTGAGTGACAGCAGGTGTGGGGCAATCACAGGGAACGCTGTGAGAGAGACACATATTCAGATGGGGCTTTAAAAGCAGAGAGGAAACAGACTGTGGGGTGGTTCTCCTCCCGTGTGGCGCTGTATTTGTCAGCGGGTTGTTCTTTTTATTGAGGTTGGGCTGTGGAGGGCGAAGATCGAAGCTAAGGAAGAGAAAGGAAGGAAGTATTTGTCAGCGAAGACCTAAGGAATATCGTCAGCAGTGGGAAAGACGCAAGTGATGAGTATCGGATCCGTTGTTTATATGCACTAACACTGAAGTGGTGTTGAGAGAGTTTGAAAGTGTGTGGCACGAGTGAATTATTACACCGAGTGAATTGTTGATCTGTCTCCAACTTCAGTCCTCTCTTTGCCGAATGTAACCACCGCTGTACCATCCTTCTGCTTTTCCTGGAGCGGAGTCGAGCCTGGCCGAAGACAAGATTCGATCCGGTGGGAGAAAGACCGGTGGGTGAGTGCTGGCCCTAATGCACGGTGTGTGAGTGGAATTACAGTGCCTGAAGTGACGATTCACCCGGTTTGTGCTGTGAAGTGAAATTGTTGTGTGGAGAAATAATAGAAATCTGCCGTGCACTCTTCCCATACAGTCTTCCACCCGCTGTCTCAAAAGGAAGGGTCTGAAAGCAAGAGCCCAATTTCCTCCGTGAGCAGGCCCGGCTCTGTTAATGTTGAGTGTTTCACCCATCGCTGAGCTGTTAAAGTCGTGCTGTGTTTGTTCCCGTGTCCCGCCAAGTAGAGCGTTTCGCTAAAGTGTTCTCCCCACCTGGTGGTCTCCACACACCCCTATTGGAAGCCTTCGCCCTGTTCAGAAGAAGAGAGAGGTATATCAGTTGAAGTTTCATGTGCTGTTGAAACCGTTAAGACCTTCCTGTACTGTTTCAGTGCTCAACGAAGTGGAGTGTTTCCGTCCAAAGTGTCCTCCCCGCCTGGTGGTCTCCACACGCCCATATTGGAAGCCTTCGCCCTGTTCAGAAGAGGAGAGAGGTATATCAGTTGAAGTTTCATGTGCTGTTGAAACCGTTAAGACCTTCCTGTACTGTTTCAGTGCTCAACGAAGTGGAGTGTTTCCGTCCAAAGTGTCCTCCCCGCCTGGTGGTCTCCACACGCCCATATTGGAAGCCTTTGCCCTGTTCAGAAGAAGAGAAGGTATTTTAGTTGGAAGTTATATATATACTGTTGAACAGCCAAACCTTACTGTACCGTCCCAGTGTCCAACCAAGTGGAGCGTCTCGCTTCAAGTGTCCTCTCCATCTGGTGGTCTCCACACGTCCTCCATAGGAAGCATCGGCCTGAAAACGGGAAGGAAGAAGGTATCCCAGCTGAGTGTTCATATACTGTCGCACCGTTAATCCTTGCCATATTGTTCCAGTGACCCACCCGCCTCCCACACGTTCATACCTACCTGGAGTCCCGTGGAGAAGTACCTACCGAGTGACCTACCTGGACGGTGCGAGGATCCCCCTTGGGCCCCCCCCCTTCAACGAGCCCCCGGCCCGCCACGATCGTTCCTCTCCCTCCATCCCAGGAGGTCCAGCGACGCTCGAACTGCCCTGGCCACAAGAAGAAGTTTTAATTAGGACTTATCCAATTGATCAATTTTTATACAATAAAGTACTGTCATTCTTTTTATTTCCTTGTCTGTCTGGTCCTTGACACGTTCCTCGAGGTGGTTCCCGGTATACAGGGGTGGGTGCAGTCTGGCTTGGCCCGCCCCGACCTGTGACATATGAATATGTTTAAGCTTTTATTACCTTTATTACATATTACCTTATTACCTTTAAATAACATTGTATCTCTATTTGTGCATGGTAACATTAGTAAACTTGTTTAATGACATTTGAGAAACAACAGTACGATAACATACAGCACTGTGGGCATGAGGCAAGTTGAGCTGGAAAAAGTTTGCTAGCACATTGTTAGTGCTCTCTATTGGCATCACACACACTTGTAATTTGCATATAGGCTCATATGGCTGTGGGGAGATTTTCGAGGTGCAGGTGCAAAGTAAATCATATAAATTGCTGCCCAGAAGAAATAAGAAAACCAACATGCTGTCCTTCTTAAAAAGCTGTGCAAGAATATAATTGCCAGCTGAATCGGCAAGGATTTGATGGACTAATGGCAGATGTGTGAACAGGCAGTGGACTGAAGTCAAAAACAGCAAGGAATGAGCCTTTATTAGACCAGGCAATTACCAAAGTACAATGAAATCTCCAAGGAGCTTTGCTTCTGACTTTAATTGTTAGGTTAAATGGAGGACTGGCCAAGAATAAGCTTTTAAGATTCAAGCAGGTGTTTCCAAATAATGAATGTCCTTCTACCATATGTTATGCAGAAACTTCAAATGTGCATAGTTCAAAATGTTACAACAAGCTCTAAAGATCCAGTAAAGTTCATAAGATCAGTTTTTATAATTACAAGTTACAAATGACAAGTTTAGTGCACATCGTGAATTTATTGTTTCAAATGCGGTAAAAAAAAAATCCTAAGTTGTCACAAAGATTATTGAATTGAACTTTTCAAGAAAATACAGTTTCGGGCTTTCTACTTCAAACTTTCATGAAATAGTTTATTCAGCTATTCTATTCATGAAATAGAAATTCAACGTGTTTCTTGCAGTTTCTTTGTAATTATAAAAAAAATTCAAAGGAAAATACATTTCAGTTTAGAAGGACTGAACATCTGTAGTCTTTATACTAGTATTTAATGGGACAGTTCAGCCAACAAATGTAAATTTGTCTCATGGTCTGTCTCTGTCTCTGACTTTCTTTCTTCGTGGTGCTGGTGATCATTAAGAATCGTTCAGTGCTGAAATACGGTTTGGCCGGTGGCCAATTGTTTTCTCTTAGTTAGTACCAACCTCTGACTGAAATTAAACTCACCCTTTATGTTCTGCATGAGTTTGCCGTTGGCTCCGAGGGAGGGGAATTTAAATCAGATCTCATCTTTACGGACCATAGGTTTCATTGGGCTGCTAATTTAAGAAAGTGTAATGCTGCATTTGTTGTTTACAGCAGTTGAATCTATAGAGGAGCATGTGCATGTTGTTGTCTGAGTTTTGCTCCATTGCTGTTCATGTTGCGAATGTGAATTCATTGAGAAGCCGTTGCTACATGGCTCAGATTCTGCAGTTTATACTATATTTACCATCTAACCTCTATATTTTGTGGTGAATGCCCATTTAATGTGCCTTGGACCTCAAGAGTATGTTTTGTGCTGGCACTGGCTGTGGCTTTACTCTGCAGTGATTAGTCATTGCTGAGTGTGTGTGTTTGAGGGGGAATAAATAACCCGGTTGGTAATTCAGGTCACGTCAGAATCACTCTTTATACAAACACATACGCACATTCTGAGCAGTACCACAGCTTCATAGGCGGCACTGGTCACCAAAACAACTGACCAAAGGGAACGTTCATGCAATTGTAATAGTTCCAAAGAGAGGCAATGACATCACATGTGCACAAAAAAACACATTTAAGTATTTTTACAGACACTCTCCGACACATTTTATATAACATTGAGCTTTCTGTTTTCATCATCAAAGGTTGGGGGGTTAGAGAACGGGAGGAAGAGGAAGTAAAATATCACACTGTGCAGAAATTCTGTAACGATTTTATTGCTTTTCTGAAAACAGGAAGCAGCGGAATGCGAAATGTGCCTCTTGCTTGGTGATTTGAAAAGGTCAGAGATGTTGGAAGCTTGCGTGTGCTGCTGTGTGAACAGATAGATTTATTTCCTGACTTTCCAGTGTGGAAAGGAATCATTTCCCAACACCAATAACATTTCACTACAGTAGGAAATCTTACCTCAATTTTTTTCCAAGTCAAAACCCCAAAAATGATCAGAAAATAGACACTTTAGAAACATCTATCTATCTATCTATCTATCTATCTATCTATCTATCTATCTATCTATCTATCTATCTATCTATCTATCTATCTATCTATCTATCTATCTATCTATCTATCTATCTATCTATCTATCTATCTATCCATCCATCCATCCATCCATCCATCCATCCATCCATCCATCCATCCATCCATCCATCCATCCATCCATCCATCCATCCATCCATCCATCCATGCATCCATCCATCCATCCATCCATCCATCCATCCAAAAATAGAACATATCATTGCTACAATATACATAAGAATACCATGGTAAGTTAGTGCACCTAAACTGGCCAATAATTATAAAGGAATGAATAGTTAATCTACTTACTTTTCAACTAAATGAAATATGCCATGGAGTTCTATGACCCCTAAAAAACTCTATAGCTTAAGATGTTCATGCAATTGGGCCACTTGGCCATGCAGTTTCTGCTTGCAGCTATATTTATATGTATTTTTGGTGAAACCGAGCCTGCTGAATGACTAGATGTACATGTAATGAAGATGTTCAGAAACAGAAGTTTTATCAGCGTCTGGACTTGCATTAATTTTTATAGTCAGTTTAAGGGCTATTCTCCCCTTGTTTTCTTAGAGACCTGATAACATAGTCGGAGAGGCTCTGGTGAATCATTGCTAATAATTTGTGTGGCACATCTTCGCTCCCTGGTCAAGCTTGTCTGGGAGAACACAAGCAGGCAGAGCTCTAAAGAGCCTTGGGAGCAGCTGAGATTTCAAGCCTGTAGAATAGATGAGTCAAAGTGCAGTGCCAGTAGCATTGTAACACTTCATCCCTTATGAGATTCATCCTGCGTGATTCGCTGTGTTTTCATTCTTTGCTTTTTTGGGGGTATGTCTATTTACAGTATGAATTTTTGCCCAGCCTTAGTGTCACAAATAAATTTAATTTTCACTTCAACAATTAATTTGAATCTTGCCATGGACTTCAAATTAGAGACTCAAATTGCTGTAATTGTAATTATGTACAGTATGTTTGTACTGTATGTACTACTGTCCCTGCATTGTATAAAAAAGTATTACCAAAAGGTATTTGAGACATCACTTGTCCTTGAAAGCCTTGAGACTTCACTTGGATTCCACATCAGACATTTGTAACACGTCTACAGTAGATCGATTTCTGTTCTTAAAATGTCATTTTTGTGGTGGTTAATGTAAGCATTTAGATACACTTCTATTCAAACTGACTTTTTACAGGGACAATAGGAAACATGTAATCATGTGCCTTACTCAACAGCACAATGGAAGTAGCTTTTGGCTTACTTCTTGCTAGGATCATACTATTAACATTAACGCTGCCATCGCTTTAACTATTACACCACAACAAATCTGATCTTGATAACTCTGTAGCATACTTTCCAGTTACAGTGCTTCGTTAGTCCTAGATGTATAGCTATTATAACAGCTCAACAACAGTCAGGAGGATATCATATTATTGAGTTGTGAAATTCTAATAATTAGCCAAAACATATTTTGGCTGGTTTATTTAGGCTGTTTTGTCATATCAAAAAAAAAAAAAAAAAAAAAAAAAAAAACAGGAGCACAACCTACTGGCAACAATGATGCCTGAAATAACTAGGATGGTTCTACCCAGCTTACAGGGAACATTCCCAGAACTTTCACTAACGTTCTGTTGTAAAGTTTTTCTTTCATCGAAGCAAGGACCAGTGAGACAGTTGGGATCGCGTTCAGAAGTTGTTATTTATTGTAACACGGCTGCGGGTTCGTCCAAAATCAGTCTAACTCTAATACAGTATTGCATTGTAGTTATATACATTCCAAGGGGGAGGGATTACATAGAGGTGGAGATTCTAAACAAAGCATGTAAATGTAGCCTACCTGAGTCAAATCTCTTACAGAGATTTCCTGATCTCATCAGCATAACAGTGATTCAGAGCTAATGCTAATCCAATCAGCCGGACTAATCAACGACTGGGCCAGGGGCTCCAGGAGCCATTTGGGCTCCAAAGGCCATTAGGAAAACAAAAGGTGAGAGTCTCAGTGATTCTGTTCATTTAACTTACAATGGAAAAAATTGTGGATTGTACAATGGCAGGAATCTCTTGCTGGCATGCAGGAATCTCAATAATCATCTGAAATCAGTCTACTAAACTTTATCAGTTTATATACTATTGCAGTGGAAAAACTGAATTAAACATTTAATAAATTTGTAATCCTTCAGTTCTTTAAAAGTTATCCAAATGTTAGGACAAAAGAAAAGGACGTTAGGACATTAAAATAATGTTTATGGAACATTCTTAATGTTATTACAGTAATAGATAATGTATGTTCTCGTAATGTTAAGAGAAAACATTCTTAGAACAATAATGTAATGTTATTTATATTTGCTGAATATTTTCATAATGTTATCATAAATGTTACAAAGTACAACGTTCATGGAACGTTTCTATGATGTAATTTGAATGATGCAGCTGTCACGGGTGGGTTGTGGAGGATGGAGTGAGGACTCAAGTGCTGAAGTGAAGTAGTGTTTAATTAAGTAAAACATAAATCAAACAAACAAACAAACAAACAAACAAACAAAAAAAAAAAAAAAAAAAAAAACAAACAAACAAAGGAAAACCAGGACACATGAACTAATTACTAAATCCAAGAACATGATTATGGCAGGCACAGAACAACACACAACTAAACACCCAGGTAACATTAACAACGAACGAGCACAGGACAGCTAACACAGGGAGACTAAATAGGAAGGCCATTCAAGCTGGCTCCGGCTCAGGAACAGATGCTGGCTCCGGCTCAGGAACAACTGCGGGCATGACAGGTCCGAAAGGCACCTCCAGGATTCTGGCCATCTATTGGACGAAGTAGTCCAATAACGTTCCAGAGGCCCCGAGAATGGGTCTCAGAAACACTGGCTCCGGCTCAGGAACAACCACTGGCTCAGGAATGATCTCTGGCCAGGCAGACGGGACGTGAACAGTCTCTAATTCCGCAAACGTGACATAAACAGTTTCTGATTCCGCAGAAGTGACATGAACCATCTCTGATTCCGCAGAAGTGACGTGAACAGTCTCTGGATGCGCAGAAGTGACATGAACTGTCTCCCTGGCCATAGCCGGGAGCTCGGGCACCACAGGACACGAGATCTCAGGATCCACTGGACCCGATGACAGGACAGCTCTCTTCCTCCTCCGCCTCCGACCGCGCGGAGGTACAGCCGTCTCGTCGGTAACCACTGGCGTAAGGACAGAGAGCGTAGACCGCTCTCTACCAGCCGGTGTTGAGTCCTCCTGGACCACCGGACTAGGGACCACCGGGCCAGGGACAACCGGGCTTAAGACCACTGGTTCTGGGATCAATCCAGGTTGAAGCGGGGAATGGCATCGAGATTCCTCTCGACCATCTCCTCTCCTCCAACCTCCACGGGTTCCAGAGAATCTGGCGAGGCGGGTCCCCTCAAATTTTTCTCTGCCAGATGGCCAGGTCTCCCTGGTGTTGGTAGAACGGGGTTCCGGGAAGCTGTCAACAGTATACCCTATTCCTCCAACTTGACCTCTGGCAGCCCTCATCTCTGCAGTCTTTCGAGCACCTATGACGAAGAGCTCAAATAATGTTATTGGAGGCCCAGATCTTCCTCTCCTTCCCTCCTGGGTAGTAGCGGAAGGAATATGAACCCCTCTACTGCTGGAACCAGACATCATGGCTTCCAGTCTCTCCCTCCGCTGAGTCCTCAAAAGGCTTGTTCGTTCTGTCATGGGTGGGTTGTGGAGGATGGAGTGAGGACTGGAGTAAAACATAAATCAAACAAACAAACAAACAAACAAACAAAGGAAAACCAGGTCCCATGAACTAATTACTAAATCCAAGAATATGATTATGGCAGGCACAGAACAACACACAACTAAACACCCAGGTAACATTAACAACGAACGAGCACAGGACAGCTAACACAGGGAGACTAAATAGGAAGGCAAACAAAGAGGGTAACGAGGGAAGTTATGGGAGACAGCTGGAGACTGATGGTAGCAGTTCAAAAAGATGGTGACCTGGGTGTGTAGAGTCCTCACAGATACTTATTGCCTTTCTAAGACATATTGTGCTGTATATGTCCTCCAGCATTGGTAGTTGAGTCACAATAATCTTTTGTTTGGGTTATAAGTCCCTGGTTATGTCCCCAAAGTTTTGTTCACGTCCTTTCACTCTCAAGTGGTCATGCTTCATTCTTTCTGTCCTCCTCTTTTCTCCTCCGTGGAGGAAAAGAGACTCCATTTGCTTTGCCCTGTTCGGGCTTTAAAGATGTATGGGGACCACTCTGGCCTGTATGCTTTGGGGCCGTTGAGAGACGCAATTTCTTTGGCTTATGAGGTGCAGAACCTTATTTCACCTCTGGGCGTTAGAGCTTACTCTAGTAGGAGTATTGCGTCTTCCCAGGCTGTTTTTAGAAGAGTTCCTTTGGAGGATATTTTTGTGGCGGCAGGTTGGTCCTCTCCGCACACGTTTTATAACCTGGAATTGAATGCAGCCCCTGGTTCCAGTTTGGTCTGGCCTAAAAAGCGCTGAGGAGGCGCCCGCGCCATCAGCCAATGAATTGGCATGATTCTTTACGAGTTCAGACAATTAGCAGCACCCAAGGGCATTTCCCATTGCGTCATCGCTATGCACTGCCTCGTTCCCTATTCAGAGAACATGGGTTACACAGTTTTCATAACTTAATGGGAATGTTAGCAAAACATTCTAAGAAAAAAATTTGTTAGCATAGTTTGTTAGTGATTCTAGTCAGGCTACAAACAGCAAACCGGATGTTATTATAGATAATGCCCTTTCATTTTTCTGCTTGCAGGGTACCAGTAGGCAGTGATTGCAATAGATTGAAAAGTTGTCTTAAAGTATATGTTTGCTGCCTGCTCTGCTTCCATCCACCATGAAGACTTCAAACAACCCATGATATTTTAGGTGACATATTCACACTTCCTTTAGTTGACCCACATACTTGATTGAAGACACTTTTTCCTTGCCATTTTCTGGTATCAGCAGAATCACTCAGTTGTCTTGGTCATGTGACATCTGTGAAGATGTCAAAAGGGCAGTAGTTGGCCAAAGAGTTTAAGATGAAATTTTCTCTGTACTGATGGAGTGTGTGATGATTTTAGTCTGTAGTCTGCCTGGACAAGAAATGCTTGGTTTCCATCACCATCAGCAGAACACTTGCACACAAACAGGATGACAATTTTTTATCTGTTCTGCTTTAGGCCATGTCCACACGGACACGGGTATTTTTATAACCAGAGTTTTTCCTCCTGCGTTTTTGAAAAAATCTCCGTCTACATGAAAACGCAAAAACACGCTATCAAGCGCCGTCAAGAGCATTCCACTCCAGCAGTCGGCGATATAACCCTAACCGTAAAGCCAAGTTGGCCAATCAGAAGCCGTCAGCGACGCACAATCTGACGTCAAACACAGCGGATAACGGCGCGCACTTTGACGTCGCAAGGCAAAAACTCCGGTTTTACTGTCTACACGACAACACTGCAACCGGCGTTTCTGAAAATCCTCACCCTGGCAGGGGTTTTCAAAAATGTTCAGTTTCAGTGACCTGATACTGCGTTTCCGTGTGGACGAACGGGCGAACCGCGTAAAAAAAGTCACGGTTATAAAAATACCCGTGTTCGTGTAGACAAGGCCTTAGTCAAATATATAAAATTTGCACTTTGATACTCAATGATAAGAATCACAGAGCATATATTGCATCTTCCTCCTAGCTCTCATTTAATCATTGCTATCCATTTTGTTGTTTACTCTCTTTGCACTTTAACTCTTCTGTTGTCCTCAGCTTTCACCCATTTGTTTTGGTTCTCTGTTAGGTGCACACAGTCACGATATCCCAGTTCACCCCCCTTCGTCCTCTCCACCTCTCTAATCTGTCCTTTAATGAGTTCATTTTCAGTGGCTTTACAGCAAGACAGACTGCTGTGGCATCCTGCTGGTCGAGAACAGAGCCGAAATACTTCATTATGACTCAAAGTACTATATATTGCACCATGTCACAGACTGCATCATATCACACATTTATAATGATTTAACTTTAATTGAGCTTCACTGTGAACAGACTATTGTCGTGTTGGGTCAGAAATAAGTTTGTAGTATGTATTCTTGCTATTCTACCATCTAAATGTGTGGATGTTTGTAGTCTTTTATGATATTCAAATACACCCTGATATAAACTGACTTTAGCGGTCCTGCCAATTCCATGGAAACTAACATGCACGGACGCAACCTGCGAGAGAAGGGCTGTCATTCGTGATTACCTGCCATTTTTGAAGAGAATGTGTTAAATTGTTCGGTTGCTTTTTAAGGAAAGAAAACAGTGTTGGGTTCAACGATTTGAGAGGATTGTGACGATTTAGTGTGTACCAAAATGGGTGCCATTTTTTTATGTGACAATTTAGTCTGTACCTAAAGGGGTGCCGGTCTGGTATATTATCCAGACACATTTTAAATATTCATAAATTAAACCGTCCCAAATGAATCTAATAAATCTAATAAAATGTTCTCATCAAATTATATGATCCCTATTATATTCTGCAGGTTTCATGTTTCTTTTGTTTTGTTCTTTTATCGATTCAAATGACCTTCCACAACCCAAAGCAGGTAAAACAAGATATATTCACATGAAGTGTATATACATTCTTGTATTCATGAAGTGTAATACAAGTTCATAATACCCAGATTCCACCAGTTCCAAACATGTCAAATAAGCATAAAAATACAAATCATTTACAAATTCATAACTCCTCAGTCCGTTCAAAATACTTTTAGTAATGCCCATTGAACTCATGTATAGTTCATAAAGCTCAAATCACAATATTTTTTAGGAATGCCCGTTGAGTTTGTTAATTGTTCATAGCTTGCATCCAGTTGAAAGGAAAGAAAAGCCCACCCCTAAACACAACAAAATGAAATACAATCAGCACAAAGTAATAATCAAATTTACAATATCCCATAAAAATTAAAGAGAAAGAGTTGAGAAAGAAAAAGAGTTGCACTTGCAACTTGCAACTTGCACTTGCAATAACTATTGTTATTTAAAGGGGGGGGGGGGGGGGATAGCAATTTATTAGCGGAGTTCATCACATGAAGTTCACTACAGGATGACACTCAAATGTGTGTGCATATAACAGTGCACTCTTAAAAAGGTTCTTTATTTGCATCTGTGGTTCCATGAAGAACCTTTCCATTGCACAAAAGGTTCTTTATAGTGGAAAAAGTTTCTTAGATTAAATATAATGTCCTTCACACTTGTCAGGGATCCACCAGACTCCACCTTCACTCCCTCACAATGTTCACCATCGCCTGAGTATTAAACACCACCTATCATCAATCAGTGCACTCATCAGCACACGCTACACATGCCTGCACCTCACACACAGTCATTGTCTGGTCTCGACTAGGACTACCATTGATACTGATGATCATCTTACCTGAGATACCTATCCCTGAGTGGTTCCCTTCGGCTCCAATCTCATCTGATTCCATCCCTCCCAATCTCAAAGTCTGTTCTCCAGCAATCTGTAAGAGAGAAAGATATCCTTTACCCAAGTTATCAGTGAGTGTGTGTGTGCTTGTAGTGAACTGTTCACTGAAGGATTCTTTTGTGAACCAAAAATGGTTCTACTATGGCATCACTGTGAAAACTCCTATTTGGAACCTTTATTTTTAAGAGTTTGGGGTAGATGAGAGTGCGGCACAATCTAACGCATGCCTAGTTGTAACACACATGGTTTAAAATTTTCCACACACGCTAGCATATCGAAACTTAAAATGTACTAGTTTACTAGTATATTTAGTAGTTGCCATAAACACTATAGAGGAAAAGAATGCACCAAAAAGATATCATTGAACATTTTTGACTATTTAACCAAAACAACTGTAGATTTCTTATTGAAGTACAATTTTCTCCTCAGTTTTTAGTGTTTATTTAAAAGAAGATTTTAAGATATTACTATTATTGTAATATTCAATCTGTCATTAAGCAGTTTATATAGCCTAGTTTATCTTTAATTCTTAGCTAACTAGCAGATGACACTAGACAGGTTTAATGCGAACTTTCGAAGGTTACAACGTTCCCCGCTATTATGTTGTTCCAAGAAGTTAGTGATGTAATTCACATATATAACTTCTATGATTGACGTTAGGTTATGGCTTGGCTTAGTATAATAAGTTGACAAGTTGCAGTTACTTCGTCAATAGAATGTCTGTTGAGGGTCTAATAAAATAAAGCCAGGAACTGCAGGTCAGTCACACTTTTAAATACATTTGAGCTTTTCCATAGTAAACTTACAAATTCACACTCTGTGTACCATTCAATTGGTTTTAATGATCACATATAGAGCAGCAGAATTTTATAAAGCAAATCATGGAGTGAATTACTCCCCCACTGGCTGCTTTAAAACAAATATCTGTTTGGTATGATTAAAGTTAAACTCATATTAGCAGGCACACAAACACTTCATATTTAGTAAATCTCACAGAAAATGCTAGATTAAGAAGTTTATATTCTAAAATCTTTTTTTTAAGTTTTATTCTGTGTAAATTACTTTTTATTTTCTGTGAATAGCATTCTGTTAAATAACATTTGGATGTAAATGGTCCTTTTCCTTACATAAATGCAAGAGCCGCTACAACAGAACATCAAGCACGGCATTAGCATCGGCATCTTCATCTGACTTTATTTTGGTTAGGTCCAGATTTCTCTGCAGTTGTTGTATGTTGTAAACAGGTTATAATCATGGCGTAAATCTGTTTATCAGCACGTATTCCCTTCTCGTCTCACAGTACTCAGTGTCGATACGTTAGTGTGAAGATGGCCGTGTGTGTTTCCCAACATATATAGCAACCTGCTTTATAATGTTTGCAATATATCCGTTTGTTGCAGCAGTATGAACTAGCAGGGTGAATAGCTGCCTGTTGTTCTGTAATCAGCCCAGTAAATGCTCACTGATTGAGGCGGCCACCTTCGCTTTTAAAGTCAGCTGCATGTTTTTTTCAGGTGATTACCATCACTTGCTGCTTTCTAATTTGGTCTTGCTGGTCAGCCACACCTCCCTCCATCGCTCTCAGTATCTCTTTCTCTTATCATCCTTTGCAAAAACCCACTCAATAAGTGGGTGTGGATGAGTGTGGATGACATTATATTTCGACCCCCCCCCCCCCTTGCACAAAAACTACTAATTTCCTTTCCTGTCTGATGAGGCATGGCCCTTCCATTAATTTCAATAGTCTCCTGCTTTTAAAGGAGTGATTCTGGGGTAAAGGTAATTTCTCATATCAGACACGTTTGGCGATGCCTTGATTAAAAAACTCATAGTGCAGACTGAGGTCATTGATAAATAGTGCTTGGAGTTCTTTTTATTCAGAATACTGTCTGAATGATCACCTTGACAAAAGGCATCTCTTCTTTTTTTAAAGTCACCATGACATCAAAACGGACCATTCTTAATTTTTTTAAATGTAATTTTGCAGTATTTTTTATAACTGATTTATTCTTGCACATCATTATTATAATTTTTTTAAATTCATGATTACCTCCTCGTAATGTTTAATCTCCTCGTAATGCTTTTCTCTTCTCAGCATGACAGGCATTTACAGGTGTGATGGCGGGACAACTTGTCACTCACATGACATCACTGCAATAGGAAACCACAAACATCCAACAATCAATTCCCCATGGACCTTAGACTATCGCAACTTCCGTTTCATCCCAGATTTAAATATTGATCCATTCAGCTGGCATTCAAGCAGTGCTTTACTCATTATTTCAGTTTTTCTGAGATTCATGGACTGCTCCTGGTAAATTGAGAGACGTCTGAAAGAATCTCGATCATCACTTATTCTAGATTCTATGTAAATTAGGGAGGATAAATCTAGAGAAATAGCTTTACAAGCTCATCTCCCTTGATTTATCACAGCAAATAAGGAACTCATGCATACTGGTGCTTTGGTGCTCATTAATACCAACTATTACATCTCTTTTTACATTGTTTTGATATGCCTAGTCCTCACGTTTGACAGTAATAGTAGCATTGTGCAAATTTTCCTACACAGCATTACCCAACTTTTTCTAAAGGACATTTTTTAAATTGCAAGCATTTCCATGCATCTTTTACTGCACTATCTAGCTCACTCTGCATAGCCAATTGACTGCTATCTGCCATTTTTCTAAATCTCAGTCTGTGCCTGTGCTATGCAAACAGTATTCTATTCCACAGAGGCCGTCTGTTGATAGTGGGAAAATCACTCTAATGACTCAGTTTGGCAAGGTTGTGCGTGTTTCTGCTCGTTAATTTCAAGAATGGCCTCAAACCTCATAACAGGCGACAAACGCTAAGCAATTCACTTTCATACAGATTCGGACCCTTTCAGGGGATAGATCAGACTTCTCAGGTTATCCCCATGTCTTGAGTGTGTATCTCTGCATTCTAAGTGGGCTAGATGGTGTGCAACTGACTATGAAAATGGGATACTACAGTGTGCATTTATGAGGTCACAAACACAAGACAGGCTTGGATAATGTCAACAAGATGCCATGATGTGTGGGGACTTTCTATTAACTTATCTTGAATTTTAGTTTATTATATATATATTACAGTTTTTGTTGCTTTGAGCTAATGATATATTGTTTTTGTCCTCTACCCATATTATGTTCATATTGTGGTTTTTGAGTCATGGATCAGTTTTTCAGATAAGCAAAAAAGTGCATGTGAGAGGTGGACAAATATAACTGCAAATGAAATAACATAACTTTGCTTTCCATTTATTACTTTAAGAACACTGTAAGTACTTTGATACCACAGCAAAAGATATTAGCCTAACTAATAAAGTTCAAATATTATTAAAAACAAGGGAGCAGTCAGTAATAAAATAAGAACAAATTGCAAGCACATTGTCATGATTCTGCCATCATGTCCTTATTTTTCCTGGTCTTGTGGCAGGATCATGGCAGACCCATGTTTTGTGTACAAGCGCATGGCCTGTTTGGGCCATGTGCTTGTGTTGTCTCGTTATGTAACCCCGCCCCCTTGTTATCCTCGTCTTGTCATTATTACCTAGTCAGTGTTACCTGTTACCTAGTCAGTGTCACCTGTTCCCCTCATTAGTTTCTCCCTTTTTAATCCCTATGTGTTTGCTGTCCTGTGCCGGTTCATTGTCAATCATTGCGTGTTCATCTCTGTGATAGTCTTGTGAGTACTTTGTCTGTATCCTGTTTAATGAGAATAGTGAGTTTGTGTTGCTGTTTGTTAGTCTAGTTATCAGTCAAGTCTTAGTGTAGTTTGTCTTTGCTTTTGCCCTCCAGTCCTGTTTTGCCCCCTCGTGGGTTTTGTTTTCCCTGTTTTCTGTTATTATTAAACCTTGTGTGTTTGCATATTGTCTGCAATTGGCTTCATCCTTCCACCTCATGACACACATATAAATGCAATAGAACAAAGATACAAATTATTGAAATAGTGCTTTTTCAGGTAGTATTGATATACAGAAATTTAACCAAATGTAAAATAAGTGTATAGTCTACAGTGTATAAATTAATTTATCTTTATTAAAGCTACAAAAGTGATATTCTCTTTTGTTGTTTGATTAACATTAATGAAGGACAGCAGCAGGTTGCTGTCACTTTAAAATCCAAGCCACACATCCAATATATAGATACACATCCGTTTTCCTTCTCAAATGTATATGCAAAAAATGTAAATGTTAAATGAATAAATTAATTTAAGACATAACCAACTGTGTTTACGAAGATACTCGCAGATACGGGTATTTTGAGATCAATTTGTGTGTACGTGTCCATTCAAGCACAGAGACATGAAAGATAATTTAATTGAATTCTGTGTTCAAATTAAGTTCTCTTTCATGTTTTTTTGCGTTTAAAATCGCTTGAATTTTAAAATTGACTTAAACGCATGCAAATGTTAAAATTGCACGCTATGATGGTAAACTTTCCATTGGGGTCCATTCGGATCACAGTCCAAATTTGTAAGAAAAAAAACTTTTTCACGTTTTAAGAACATAAAAAAAAATTGAAAAAAAGGGGGTGGTGGGTGTTACCTAATGTAAGAAAAATGTACGAGTACATTAAAGATCTGCAGCGCAGCAGTGACAAAGTACATGTACAGTAGCAACAGAGGGTTCAACAGAGTTGGAATGAACCCCGAACATCCAAATCACAAACCTTTTATCCCGTGACAGTTTACCACCCCTAAAGTAAAAATTGCATGTTGTAACAGCTGTGGCCTGTATGTTAATCAAGCGTATAACGTCAGTTCTGGCAGGTCACGTTAGTCAAGCTCGCATCAGCTGACTTTCAGCTGATCCACGTCTACCTATAGGAATACGACGCCTATCACCGTATACATATATAAGCTCCTTCAGTATCATCAGCAGCTATAGCGTTTCTCAGGAGCAAATTACCCTCCTCCCTCCCCAGCTCCTCCTCTCGCCAGTAAGGATTTGGCATTCTGATTCACCCTGAATCAGAATAAATTCTTGAATGATGTTGTACTTTAAAATCTTGAATTAATGATATCTGCAATACATTCATGTTGGTTCTGTTCTGTTTACCCCAAGGGGGGTTATTGCTGCTCTTATCCATGCTAGGCTGCATGGATGCGCAGGGAGTTCTCGCCCTGAACGGAACCATACCGCCGATCCAAACTATATGCTAATTGTCAATTGTATTTGACGATAGTGGTTCTGACAGAAATGAAGTTGAGACACCCTATCGTCTGAGTACTCAGGGTCCCTCACCTCCTCCCATTCTACAATTGATGACCATTTGCTCATGTGATTACCCCACGTGGAGCTAAAACAACAAAACCATCGACTTTGTTCTTCTCTATAATAAGCCATTTTGGGGAATGAGCTTGTTTTAACACCTATCTTGGAGTGGAAAGGGTCGAGGCAGACATTGTAATTTCTTATACTAATCTGGGGTGCGTTTCCCGTACAACTATATACTGTAGTTTGCCGCTTAACTACCATAGTACGATGCATCGTTGGAGAAATCAACTAGCTAGTCACGACTGTTTCCCGAAACCGTATGTCGTAAAGTATCGTTCAACCACGTTGGTTTATGACGTCTCGCACGTGGCGGACTGATAACTTATTTTAATTAATCTGTTTGAGATAGAATTAACGCTAGATTTTGTCATATAAGTTACAGACATGGCATCTGAAGACCATTTCTAATTTTTCTCAGTTATTTTGCTTTATTACCAGACTCAATATTTGTCTCGTTCTTACATAGTAGAGCACGTTCGCACATGCACAGTCTTCAAAAACGGTGCTTTAAATCTCTTGACAAACTAAAAGGCGTAAATTGCATTTGTATGTATTCTGAATAAAAAACACGGGTTGTACTGAATTTCAGCTTGCTTATTTTGCTAAAGATAAGGATTTATTCAGTCTACATCTCATGTAAACTAGAAACTATGCTTCTAACCACAGCTCGAGAGCTGTCGTTCCAACCACACAAGTTTGCAATGCTGTTTGCGAACGTTCGTTGGAACGATGGTTTCGGGAAACACCAAATCGTTGAACTATGCTGATAACGACGGAACTTGCGACCATAGTTGGCTAACGATGCTTTCGGGAAACGCACCCCTGCCTAATTACAGCTGGATTAGCTGCATCAATAAAGCAATTCATCACTTTAGCATGTGGGAATACCATTCAAGAACAATACATACATCTTACAGATTTAAGACGTATGATTTAAGATTTAAGTGTGTGGCCATCTACAGTATCTATTATTCAGTGATATTTCAGTAATACTTCATATGCAGTTGTCCTGTCTGCTTGTTTGTTTGTAAGCAGTGACTGTGATTTTGTGAAGTGTGAACATGGCTCTCGGAAAAAAATTGATTGACGTTGTAAAGCTGAGAAGTTTATATTCACATGCACAGGTATTTTTTTTTTCGATTCAGGACCATACAGTGAGCAGAGTTTTGGGGCTCGGAAAATCCCATTTAAAATTTCCACAAATAAATATATTTTTTGTATAAACTATTGAACACAGTCATACCATGAGCTCGGAAATTTTAAACAGTAGTACAGTGTATACTTCTATTGAAACAACTGGAAAAAGTACTTTAAATTAACCATTAACTTGTAGTTTTCAAAAAAATATATACTTTTTGTTTTTGTTTTGTTGTTGATTCATATCATATTGACATTTTTTGGTTGATCTCTGTGCAGGTTGATTTGGTTAAGATCTTTATTGAAGAATATTTGGAAGAAAATAAATGGGAAGGATACTTCTGGGTCAGTCATAGATGCAGTGTATACCATGTAGTGTGACATCGTATGCACTGTAACTGACGCCATTGTGTTTAGATCTATGCTTTTCACATATAAGTCTGCAAACTGTTTATTTCTTTGAGATGGCATGCTGTGTTAAAGAAATCTGTTTCTTCCAGTCGCTGGACGTTTGTGATTATGTTGTTAATATGATAAGATAAGGGATCACATTGAAGGGCTCGTTTCATGCCGAGATCATATGAGCACTCAATAAAGCATCTGCCTGAAAGAAAGCATTGTAAAATCAGTTACATGCTTGCTGTGAAATTAAACGCCCCACATACTGGGGAAATGTATATAATAGGCTAAAGTATTATTCTATCCTTTGTATTGTACTCAGCACAGTTTTATAATGAAAAGGATGAAAAACACAATCCAGATGCAAATGTTCTATATTGTACTTACTGAAACTGAATCATGCAGCAGTTAATAGACTCACTGATGTCCAGACTGCTTGAATACTGGAGGATATGAGATCCTAGGGGAAGTGTGATGCTAACTGATAAGTAATGCTGAAGGGCTCCAGACTGAAGTTGTAGATTATACTTGTGATACGAGGACAATGAAGATAATATGAATCTCTCTCCTGAAATGAATTAAAAAGTGTTTTATGCGAGGCTGCACACCAGTTCACCGCTGGTCTTACATCATTGCCAATTTCTCAGTTTTTTGCTGCTTGGTATTAGAATGACCTTTTATGCACAAATCATTTTAATATTTTTTAGTGCCTCAAAGAACAGCCAGACATTTGTCAGACAGGTTCAGGACAATGTTTTACAAGACAAAGCCAAGCCCCAGGTCTGAACCTTCAAGTAACTTCCCAAGTTACAAGGTTTCAGTAAAGTCATGAATCTGACTTTTGCTCTCCAAGTCTTACCAATGAATTATAAATCACATTTATTGTAATTTTATTAGGTCTTATAAAAAATATATACAACTCAGGCTATTAATGCAATATAGATAAGGAACTTAATTTTGCATATGAGGCTATAAATCTAAAGCAGTCTCAACTTCATACCTTCTGGTTTATATCTAGAACATAATATGATAAAACTGTATTTAGTGAAGAACTGGAAAACACAAAAATTGAAATCATCTCCATTTATTAATATTGTTCCAAACCAGAATGATTTTGTTCCAAGAAACAAAGGCATTAAATGTGTTGAGCTGTGTCCATTAATCCATTAATGTGCTATATTCCAAATCCTCTTGAAAACACAGGTTTGATGAACAGACAGTTTTTATAATTTTTCAGTGATTCTCTTCCCATTCAGTGAATTGTTAACTCTAGAACTGCTGTATTGAGTAAGTCAGTAACTAGATCAGCCTGAATAAATTGTTCAGTCCGATTCGTAAACAAGATGATTGTGTTAATTAAACAAACAAAAACAAAATCTCACAAGACAATCATACAGATTTATATTGTTTAAGGTGAGAACATTAATTTTGGGATCAAGTATTCTTCTAAGAAAGCCCTTATTTGTCACTAGACTGTGCTGTATGGCATCAATATCCAATTTGTATCTCCCAATGACTCATTTACATGTAGAGAGCCCATGTGCCTTACACAAGCGTCTTCATTAATTATGTCTAACTGAGAAAGCAGCTTTGGTTAAATACACTTTTTTAAAATTGGATATTTTCTTTCTTTCTCTCTCTCTTTAAAAAGAAAACGCAACACTTGCAAATAACAAAAACACGTGTGCTGCGTCAAATTGTGTGTGATATATTCAGTCTGTGATTAGAGAAAAACTTCCATCCAACCCTCACTCCATCTGTCGCTCTCTAAATATTTGGTGATCTGTGACTGCCACTTATGTGGCAAAGACTCTGACTGGTCATTTGGAACCTGCATGTGTGTGAAGATGAAATGAGTGAGTGAGTGAGTTAATACACTGCAAAAAGTGGTGCTATTGTTACCTTAAGGAGGTGTTTGTATCTAATCTGAACCTTAAATTACATTTTGCTGGTGTAACCTAAACCCTGAAACCTAAATGTATTTACGTGCTTAGGTTCATCAAAATCAGTTCATTTAAATATTGGATTTTTTTTTGTAAGCATTATAGGGCCTTATCATACACCCAGCGCAATGCGGGGCCAGGCAGGACACAAGTGTTTTTTGCTAGTTTCAGCCCAACGCAGTTATCATTTTCACGTCCTGCACCACGTTGTTTAAATAGCATAATATAATATATGTAGGATAATAGAATACAAATAGAATAATTGTTCTATGCCATGGGCATGCTGGTCTGAAAATGTGGTGTGTTCGGGTGCATTGTTGGTGCGTTGCTATTTTGAGGCAACTGAAATAGACTGCGGCAAATAAACATTGACCAACTGAAACCTGGTCTAAAGTCAATGGCGCAGTATTTTTGTTAATTAAAGGGCGCATTAGCTTATTACACACAAAGGGACGCGCAGCAGCACACAAACATGCCAAATATAAAAAAATAAAAGGATTACAATGTAAAAGATTCATATTGTGTACATAAAGATATAGAGGAATTCAGCTTGTCCCGTAGATGGTCTTCTTGTGCTCCTTAGCCTTGCACACGAGCAGATACGTTTCCACTCTGGATAAGCGTTAGGTCTTTCCGTTTGCAAATTCCGCCATGTAAATAGCGAATCCGTCATGGCGCGAACGTAACTGGCTTTTAAAGGGAATGTGAGATGAGACTCTGATTGGTTTATTGCACATTATGCCCAAAACACACCCATTTCTCATTAAGAGCATAGGGACAACCTTTTTAGACCATGGGCTGGGCGTGCCGACCATTTTTCCCGTCGTTAAACAAGCAAAAGTAGATTCTGACACGCCCTAAGTATATTTGCGCCATGCGCTTTAGACCATGTGCTTAGATCGTTAAAATAGAGCCCTAGGAATCATTTTTAGGTATACTTTTTTTTTTTCAATCTAAGAATGAGAAGTTGAGTGATTATGAATAAATAAACTTCCCTTTAACTCCTAGTTGGTCGTGAGCTGGTGTGTAGGTTACAGAAAGTACCATTGGACAACGTTCTCCACACTGTCATGCAAATCTTAAATAATTAACGTTTCAGTCATGCTAGAAAAAGGTTTTTGACCAAAATCTTTTTATTTAAAATAAATAAATTGTTGGCACATTTGTGTAGCTTGCAAAGAGAGAAAAGGACCATATTATGTAAAATACAGAAAAAGAGGTGACATACTGTAGAATGAGTGAGAGAAATGAAGTGTGGGACACCAGTGAGCTCTTTTGGCTTTTCTTCCTACACAAAAGCAACCCTCCTACACGCTCACACACAGGACACCATTTTACATTTTAACAAGCATGTGAAGAGAAACATTAGAGCGACTCTTTTTGTTTCTTTTCAGCCTTGTTCAAGGAAGCAGGCAGTAAACAAAATATAGAGGCTAATAGAGAGAGAGAGAGAGAGAGAGAGAAACACAGACAGAGAGAGAGAGAGAGAGAGAGAGAGAGAGAGAGAGAGCAAGCAAGTAAGAGAGTGAGAGAGAGAGAGCTGGCACAGGCTGAGCCAGGCACTGACTGTGTGGACACGGAGGAGTGCGGAGAGAACAGAAACGACAGAGCAGAAGGAGGAGTGAATAGATGGAGTGACCCAGGAGGAGGAAAGGAATGCTGAGCGAACAGACCGACAGAGCGCGGAAGGGAAGGCGAGAGTGCCGTGGCAGCAACAGCAGAGCAATTAAACAGTGCAAAGGAAAGCAAAGTCTCCCATGCTGAGCAGCTTCTGTCGCTCGCTCGCGCTCTCTCTCTTTCAAGCGACCAAAGAGGCAGAAGTGAATCCGTCCAGACAACGAGAAAGGACAAGAGGAGGCACGCGAGAGGCAGGGGGAGGAGCAAGCATGCTTTGATTGACAGAGTAAAGAGGAGGGACATGGACGCAAATTGAAGAATTAAATTTTCCGGGTATGGATATTTTTAGCAATGGAAAATCAAAGGAGAAGAAGATCAAGGATGCAGTATCAGTCTAAAAGAAGGATGGAAAAAGGGAAGGAGAGAGAGAGAGTGAGATGCTGAATTCGGACCATGTCAGAACAGATTCCACATCAACGGCATTCAGTCCTCCTACAGGCAAGAGTCAGTGTGTGTGCGTATGTGTGTGTGAACTAGCACGAAGTACGACCTCTGTAAGGCTTTTGGCCATGTGCCCCCATCGTTGAGGACAGAGACACAGAGGAATGGGAAAAGTCAGTACAGTATCACTGTCAAAGCCAGAGGAAAAGAGGTAAAAAGACAAGATGAGTGTTATCATGGGGTTGTGGGGTCAGTTGTAGCTAGTGTTCAGGAAACCCTCTCTCTAGGGATTGTGGAAAAAGGTCAATTTTACCAACAGGACAGCCTGCCTGGATACTCTCTCAGATCCTTCTTTCTTGTGACTCAGCTGGAGGTTTCCTTTCACAATCCATCTCTTTTTCATTATTCTCTCTTACAATCTGTCTTTTATCTATTGAATTTTTTTCTCTCATTAAGATCCGATTCACTTGCCTGACATTCAGGAGATTCTGTGAGAATCTCAGATGCAGATGCAGGCTGTCTGCTAACCCAGTCTAAGTCTGGGCACCCTGACCCGATGGACTGAGGAGGGGAGCGAAATAGATCTAGAAAGAGAAAGGACCAAGGAAAATAGCCTTGGGATGTTGCCTGAGGGTTTATAGAGAGCGGGTATAAAGACACATGGTGAATTGTGTGTACCTTGGGGAGCAGTGTGTTTGTGCGTGAATGTGTTTGTTTAATCCAGTAATGAAATTTGCATACATTTGACAGGATATTAAAGTGGAAATCATAGTAGAGTTGGGATTGTACACTTCAGTGGAGTAGTTTTGCAGGTGCTACAATAGTGTGTGACTTGATTGCTGGACTCTAAAAGTGAGATTAGTATTCAGGAAATCAGTGTTGTGGCTCTCTCTGTGCTCCTGGAGCCCCATGAGGGCCCCGGCCGCGGAGGCCTGGCTGGGAGATGAAGGCGTCCCCCCTGCTGCTCTAGCAGCCCTGTGGGCCCTCATGGCTCTGGAAGGCCCCTGTCTGCGCCCTGCCTCGCCAATGCCGGGCCAAGGCAGGGCTCGTCGTCGTCGCACCCGAGCTGGAACACCACGAGACAATCTGTCCCACCTCACCGTGGCCCTCCTAGCGCGGACTCGCCTCCACGGATTGCGGCACATATGTGCCCCGTCAAACTCACTAAGCCGCCGGGCCTTTTGGATGCTGGCGTTCTGTACATGTCTGGGTCTTCTGGTTTCCTGGTCCTCGAATCGGCTGCTTCACTGGCTGGCCTTTCCCACTCACACAAGAATCCACACAGAGTGGGCGAGAGAACTCGCTTTTCCCACGGTCACTATCTGCAACAATAACCCCATTCGTTTGAACTACCTCACTAAGAGTGATCTGTACTTTGCGGGTCACTGGCTTGGACTGTTGCTGGCCAACCGCACGGCCAGACCCTTGGTGCTGGACCTGCTTCAAGATGACAGGCGGGGATGGTTTAGCAAGCTGTCAGATTTCCGTCTTTTCCTGCCTCCACGGCGCTTCGATGGCACCAGCATGGAGTTCATGGACCGACTGGGCCACCAGCTGGAGGATATGCTACTGGCCTGCAAGTACCGCGGAGAGCCCTGTGGAGCCCACAACTTCTCCACTGTGAGTCTAAACAAATGACCTCCACCTCTCTCTCTCTCTCCTTCTGTCTCTTTCTCTGTCACCTTTTCTCTCTAGTGTTTGTCAAATTCGCAGTGACTTATTCTTACATGCAGCACATGCACAGACTCTGCTCTGACCTCTCATTAGCTCTTGTCCCGTGTTGCCCTCTCCGTCATGCTTCAGATATTTCACAGCGCATTTTGTACACCCGTATCAGAACTTTCTGACCCCAATTCATGAAGACAGTTGTTGTTTTTTTCTCAGGGAGTCCCATGTTGAACTCCAGCTTTTTACAAACACATCAGGTACACTGATCTTCCAAAGCTGATTTTCATAATGCGATTCTGATTGAGCATAATGTGCTATTTGCATTTGTGTTGCTCATAAAGACCTCCAACTGCAGGACGTTCAGCCTATTTCCACAGAGATCTGGTAGTGTAGCAACTGTCTAGCCCTATTCCAATAAATAGTTAGCCAGGCGTGACATGATAAGATTGTGTCGATTTGTCTACCCAATCAGTATCAACAGTTTGCGGATGAATTCTCTTTTTGCTCACCTTCTTGCAACTGTGCAGCGCACAAACACTGGTTTTTACATGAATATTTGTTTGTGCTTTTCAGTAAAATCTCTTTATATTCATAGAAATGAGTGCTGCTTTATGTCTCTATACATTGCAATACTGTCACAGTCTCAGACTCCTATTGTTAGTGCATTTCATCCTTCTCCTCGTGCTCATCCTATTTCTCCACAGTCATTACTGCTGCAGCTTTATTGCATATATTCCTTTCTGTGCAAACACATTATTCTGAGAAATGAAACTATTATATATCACTATTATGAGCACTATTATAGACCTTTAAAAAGCCTTTCAAATCAATGAATATTGAAAGTAATAATAGTTTAGAGTTTTTATAATGCCAGAATAGTATGAAGATGTTTTTAAATGCAATTCAATATTTTGGGGATTTTCTAATCAAAATTTTCGAATGATAAAAAACGCTTTATATTTGCAATATTTTTTAACGTCTTGTTAGTATTAATATTATCATTACTGTTTATTTTATTTGTATTATTTAAAAATAAAATGGCAGGGTTTCATTGTGACAATTAACCCTATAGTGTAGGGTCAATAATAAAATAAATGCTTAATCACTTTATAAGGTTTAAAAAATAATACTGTATCTGCACAACATTATGAATTTGGCTCAGAAGTTTAATCTAATAAAATATTCAATTACGAGGTCACTTCTAACCACTGTACCATTTTAAATGGAGTCTTGAAATTTTTACAGAATTGTATTTACTGTAAATGACAGAATATATAGCACACTATTCATTTGCAAGTTTATGTGTCATTAATAGGCCACCGTTAAATGTTTTGTAAGGAGTTGTGCGATGTTGCAGTCAGTATAAGAGTGACAGTAGGATGCACTGTTATGTTGCCATTGTAAATTAAGTAATGTTGTGGGACTGTGAGAAGGATTTTTTGGGTTCTGTCCTTCCTCTCTCTCCTTCTTTCACTCTCATTGTGTTGTTTACTACTCTGTTGTTTCTCTAATTCCCTTGATGTGGGGAGTGGAGGAGCGCGGGCAGATGTTCTCTCTCAGGCTACGTTTCAGCAGAGCTTCTTGCTGCATTTGTGTATCTGTGCGAGACTACTTTGCAACTCTCTCACAATAATTCTTAATTAGGGCTGAATGTCACCGAGGTGTTTTTCACTGTGTTTAGGAACGGCACTGCAGTTTGTGGAGAATTAACAACCCATTTCACAATAACAAGAACATGTGCCTTGTATGCATCTTATTTAAGCCGCACCTTATGTCTTCTAATGGCAACTATAGCAATAGTTTGAGACGTGATGATTTATGTGTCCGTGCACATGAGTGTTTATTTATCGTACTTCTTACCCAACAGCATCCGTGTTTACTTAGCTCATATAGTAGCCACTGAAGGTTAAATACGCCCATTTTAAGAGTTTAGAAAGTGGAAATCCCGTGTGTGATGGCTAATTTTCTTCCTCCTCATCAGCTCAGTTTTTCTCTCCATTACATTAGCTTAACATTATCTACTCATTACAAAGTGTATTAGAGACCCAGTAAAACAATCGGAGAAGCCCCAGCAGGGAAAACTCTAATATCCAGCTTTTGGGATGTTTCATGTGGCTGCAGTTTATCTGTTGGATGTTACAGAAATAAGCAAATTCTGGCTTACTCATAAATAGTACATTAAAGTCAGATGTTTGAAATAATTATATGAACAGCAGAGTTTATTATCTCAACTTATTTGTAACACATCTTACTAGCACTTCTACTAACCATGCAGTACTACTACTTTTACATAGTGGGACCACAGATGGCTTAGAAATACAGTATGATTAGTACATATGCAAACTTTTGAGCTTGGCTATCTATTTATTTATAAGTGTAGTTATAAAGACATAGATTTCCATCACTGCATCGCCATGGTAACACTGTTAGTCTGCCATGTCCATCACTTGATGGAAATGGATGAGTTTCATTAGCTCCAACACTGCGTTGATTAGTTTGGTCTGGCACTGTAATGATCCTTGAGCTTGAAGCTTTCCGTCAGGGGGTCTCCCGTCTGGAACGAGAACGAGAAGCCGTGCCTCCCTTCTGTGGTCTTTCTAGTTTCCTCGAGAATATCTGTAGATTTCTCAGTTACGCAGCCAATATATTTTGTTGTGTGACAGGTGTTTAGCTGAAACATTTGATAAATGCAGTACACTGTGTGAGATTTTGTGGTTTGGGGGATTTGAAATGAAAGTGGCGACCGAGGCTCTGGGATGCGGTCAACCAGTTACCAAGCCCAACATGAGGACATTTCTAAACAAGCTAAAAATATGCCACATTCAAATTGACAGTCAAAATGTAATGTATGTGTGTATTATTCAAATTTTATTATCAGAACTAAGGCAGACCGACTCGCCATTAATGAAGTTCATTATGATCTGTCATTCGTGGATCACTTGTGTCAGACAATATTGAGATCTGGCTGTCCATGAAATGATTAATTTGAAAGCATATAAAACATTTAACCTTTCAATGTTTATGTCATATGGAGCACTTTAACCTTGTAAACATGCGCATGAATAATATGATATGAATACAAATGTGCTCATGTTTGTTCAGCTTCAAGCACATTTTTATTTTTTTAAGCATTAGAGGAAATTAACATAAATCAATATACAGACGGATAACAGCACCGGAACAGCCTCATATTTAAAAAAAGGTTTCTGGCCTGCATTTCCCAGTTCATCCTTTTTCTTTTGTTAATGACATGAATGATTTGATTAACTGTCCTAAAATGCAGCGTAATTAATGGCTAAAGCGACACAAGACAATAGCGTGAAATTTTTTCCATGTCTTAGTTTTTCATATGTTTACTCATTACCATGACCAATTATACAATGACTTACTTACTGCCCTTTATGCCGCTGGCACGTAGGGCAGCAACAATAGTCCTTTTTACACTAATGACAATTAATTGGTCAATGTCCAAAAAGAGACTTATTTATTTAATATCCCCTGAACTAACACCCTCTTTCTTTCTTTCTTTTTTTGTATCACAGTAAATCTGCTCACATTCTGCTTCTGTCCTGCAAGAGATCATGATTCATAACACATTCAATCTGAATGACTCTCATCTGATTTGAGACTCTCTCTTTCTCTAATCTCCTTTTCCTTTTTTCTCACCTCTGGGAGATACCTTCTTGTCTCTTTCCTCGAATCTCTCAATGCCATCACTCTCGCACTCTATTCTCCCTCTCTCCCTCAGTTCCTCTTCATTTCTTCTGTAATTTGGGATTATACAAGAATATAAACATTATTTGAGAATGATGACCACAACTGAAAAGTTAAACGCTCTAATTAAAGTTGTACCAACCAGCAGGACTATGTGCCATCACAAATTGACACTACCAATCATTTATCTCATATTTCTGTCAGGACCACTATCGTCATATATGATTGACAATTAGCTTATAGTTTGGATCGGCGGTATGGTTCCGTTCTGGGCGAGAACTCCCTGTGTATCCATGCAGCCTAGCATTGATAAGAGCAGCAATAACCCCCCTTGGGGTAAACAGAACAGAACCAGCATGAATGTATTGCAGATATAATTAATTCAAGATTTTAAAGTACAACATAATTCGAGAATTTATTTTGATTCAAGGGGAATCAGAATGCCAAATCCTTACTGACGAGAGGAGGAGCTGGGGAGGGAGGAGGGTAATTTGCTCCTGAGAAACGCGATAGCTGCTGATAATACTGAAAGAGCTTATATATAGAGTTGGGGTACTCGAACTCGGACTCGGACTCGAGTCCGGTCTCGAGTCCAATTTTGAATGGACTCGGACTTGTCACGCACTCGAATGAATTTGTACTCGGACTTGACACGGACTCGGGACATTTTAGACTCGGAAAAATGTCCGAGTCCAGTCGAGTCCGGGCACTGGATGACACAAAACTAAATTTTGTGAATTTTTTTTATTCAAAAACGAAACGAAACAACGTTGTTTCAGCGTTGAGCATTGTAGCCAATCACAGTTAAGTGCATAAACACAGTGGCAAATCAGAGGCGTTTTAGAGTCCGCATGCAAATAATTCGCTCAAAATGTATTTTTAGAATCAGCATGAGCTGTATCCTTTCGCAAATCCCCTCATAAACAACAAAGTCTCTTTAGACGCAATATAAATAAGATATTCACTGTGCAGTGCGGACAACTTCAGTCAGTGTTTATGACGAGAGTTTTAGGGAGAGTGCCGAACGCGGTAAGTGATGGCTTAAAGGGAGCGCTGTTGACAATCTAAATAGTTTTGTTTTTCATACTTCTAGAGGACCAGTGGTTACATTCACACTGTAAATTATAAATAGTGATAACTGCATTTAAATGTGGGATTGAATCCACTTAATTTTTGTCCTCTGAGTCATGAAATTGCGATGATTTGACACATAGCAACATAAGAACGTGATAACCATAGCAACATTTTGCCGTCTAATAATGTTATCATTTTTGTTGCATTTATACTTTAGTCATAAGTTTACATACTCCTTGCAGAATCTCCAAAATGTTATTTTTATATGTTGTTTTAATAAGACGGATAATACACATTGTTTATATTTAGTACTGCCCTGAAAAAGCTTTTTCACATAACAGATGTTTAATACCCTAAATAAAATACAAACACAAAATAAAGACAAATTACATAGGCTCGATTTTAATATTGTGTCATTACCTGAATGATCCACAACTTTTTTTTTTTTTTTTTTTTTTTTTTAATGGTTGAGGAAAAATCATCCAGCTCCTGCACATTCTTTGCTTTTCCAGCATCTTCTGCATATTTGACTCCTTGCTAGTGACTATGATTGTAAGATCCATACTTTCACACTGGTGACAACTGAGGGACTCATACACAACTATTACAAACCCTGCAAACATTTAGTGATGCACAAGAAGGAAGCATCCGTTAAGAGCCAAGAGGTGTAAACTTTTGAACTGGATCATTGGTGTAAATTGGTCTTATTTGTTTAAAAATGCATTCATTAATTTAGTCCAACCCTTCAGAGGCTAAATAAGATATTAGCATGTACAACACAATAAGAAAAATTTAAACATCATCATCTTGCTCAAAAGTTTACCCCTGGCTCTTAATGCATCGTGTTGCATTATTAAGCATTCCCTTGCAGATTCTAAAAGATGTACAATAGGTAAACGTATGACTGTAACTATACATTGCAATCATTTTGTAAGGTTTAAAATATTAATTTAAGAGCTCAGTGTTGAGACCTTTCGCCGGGATTTGATTGACAGGTGATCTGACCAATTAAAATGCAGATACACGCCATTTTTGTTCGACAAACAAACCAAATCAGTTAGTAGATTAAAGGCAGTGGACTTGAACTTGAAAAATAGTGTGTATTGATTTCTTTTTTAGAAATTTGTGCTATAACTAGAAGAGATTATCAGTTCACGTGCTGCTTGAACTGAGGCCTACACATTAAAGCACCACAAAACAGTATTTATCGTTTGAATTTCATAAAAATTTAAAAAATTGAAAGCTGAGACTTTATTTCAAACCAAAAGTACCCTGCTCTGTCTTGTCTGTTGGCACATTGTTAGTGTCCTCTTTGCTCCGACCGAGAACATGTGGAGTGAGAGAGGAATGGCTTGTCGGACGTAGCAACAGTAACCAAGAGGGGCGGGTCTTTGTGAAAGGTCAATTTCAAATCATTTAAATCTTTGTGGACTCGGCCGGACTCGACTCGGACTCGGATGTTAAGGACTCGGACTCAAGTCCGACTCGACCCTCTTTGGACTCGGACTTGGACTTGTACTCGGTTGTTAAGGACTTGGACTCGACTCGGACTCGACAAAGGTGGACTCGGACCCAACACTACTTATATATGCATACGGTGATAGGCGTCGTATTCCTATAGGTAGATGTGGATTAGCTGAAAGTCAGCTGATGCGAGGTGACTAACGTGACCTGCCAGAACCGACGCTACGCTTGATAATTGTAAACTAGAATGAGAGAAAATGACACAAATCATTATAAAGTGACACCTACTATTTTTAAATACATTATGAAACTGGCACCAACCATTAGAAGCGTGATTGACCTTGATAACTTGTTTGTTCACACTGTTAAAAAAAAAATCCATTGTGTGTGTGTGTGTGTGTGTGTGTGTGTGTGTGTGCGTGCGTGCGTGCGTGTGTGTGTGTGTGAAATATTAAAGCCATAGATGAGAGTTGCTAACCACATATTATATTATTTAAATCATATATAAATTATATCTATTTATTTACATTTAAGGGATAGTTCACTTTGAAATTAAATGTTGGTATGTTTTAGCTTACCTCAAGGGCATCCAAGATGTATGTCTTTGTTTCCGCAGTAGTTTCAATTTTGATATTTTTAGGTCAAACCGTTCTTGTCTGTCAGTCATATAATGCAGGTCTATGGTCACCACCTCAAAGAGCATGCACAGAGAAGTCCAAATTAAACAATTCCCCATCGTAAGTACACATTGATGGCCTAAGACAGGGGTTTCCAAACTTTTCCATGACAAGGCCCCCCAAATACCACGAGGTTCTGGCCAAGGCCCCTCTTTTGCAGGATGTGTTATTGAACCCATCAACAATACTACGGCAAATGTAGAAATAAAAAAATAAAACATCTGTTAACATCAGATTATGTGAAGGTGTTTGATACCAGCCAATCAGAAAGATTATAGAGATGCACCAATTACAATTTTCTAGGCTGATTACGTTTTTTCATTGAGTTTGACCTGCCGATACAGATTTTAGCCGATTCCGATTTAATTTTTCTAACCACTTTACAGCACACACAAATATTTATTTTCTATATATATATTTTATTAAACACCATATACTTTTACCCAAACTCAATAATAAAAACAAGATTAAATGGGTAAATTTCATTAATATATCTATATTTTTGAGTCTTCATTTTCTTTTCTGACATAGCCTACTCCAGTTCTTGTTAAAACACACTAGACATGCAAATAATGTGCATTTTAGGCACTTTTTGTGTGAAATCATATTTATTTTGTCCATCAAAGGTGTGCTTTCACTTTAATTGAGCGTGAGCAGCGCAACGAAACCCGCGCTTCACTGCTGCTCACGCGACGCTCCTGCTTGCGGTGTGAATACTCATGGATTAACATGCACGCCACGCTGAAAAAAATACGCGCTAACACCGTGTCCTAACTACACGCGACGCGATAAAATTCCAGCGACAGCAAGTGCTGTCCACACTAGACGCGACGCAGCCATCACAGAAATCACAGCCATTGAGAACAGCGTGTGAGCGGAGTCTCTCTGTGAAAGCGCACTGCTGGCCCGCACTCGCATTGGAAATGGGTAAGGACATAATCAAATCAAGAAATAACATTATTAAAAATCAAAACATTAACAAAATATACTCATTGACTAATTTTGTTATGAAGTACAGTTGTATGTTTGCATAGAATTCAGTTTGAACGCTATATTATATGCTTTCAAAATCTGAGGTAAATTATCCATTATGGCACAGTGACCTATTTTTAACTAAAAATAAATAATGTGTACTCATAACCAGTGTAATTTCTTCATATGACAATCAGTTTATTCGATCTTGTTCATAGGGAAATCAGATTCTGGCTGATCTGTCAGCCGCGACGCAGAAATAGGAACCGTTTCTAAATTAGAAACTTCGCGTGTCGCCGTCGCGTCTGGTTAGGACAAAAACTCTGATTAACATGGAAAATATACCTTTTATGTAGTTAGGACACGGTGTAAGACAGCTAATAGAAATGGTACCGTACTAATTTGCGATTATCCGGGATGTTTAAACGACTTAAAAGAAAACAATTACTTATGTTTTCTTTCCGGCGCTTGCGCAGACTAAGCCAGAACGCACACACACGTAACACACCAGGAAGCGCGCGTGGTTGTGTACAGGTAAAAAAAATATAAATACTGTTCGTTTTCTCACACAAACCGCTCGTTTTGTGTGTCTTAGGCCATCAATGTGTACTTACACTGGGGAATTGTTTAATTTGGACTTCTCTGTGCATGCTCTTTGAGGTGGTGACCATAGACCTGCATTATATGACTGACAGACAAGAACGGTTTGACCTAAAAATATCAAAATTGAAACTACTGCGGAAACAAAGAAACCTACATCTTGGATGCCCTTGAGGTAAGCTAAAACATACCAACATTTAATTTCAAAGTGAACTATCCCTTTAATATCAGACTTTGATTACTTGTTTTTGTTTTTGTTATCGTCTAACTCACACACAAATAACAAAAACACCCATGGACCTTCCTCAACTGGTGTAAGTTTTGGTTTATCTTGCGATGGCCAATGTTACACTTACCAGTGTGCATGCAGCATCATGCAAAAATAATAGTGACCAATGATAGATTTATTTTGTGCATTTCCTTGAAGTTTGCCAACAACTTGTTTGATCAACAACATACTGTACTCGTATTACATATTACATTCACTGGCACATGCCACTCAAATACAGATGTGCTACAAACTGACTACATGTTTGAAAAATATTACTGATTTGTAAATATGTTTAATTGATATTTAAACAAAAAAAAAATCATTAATTAGGTTATTTGTTTAGGAATTTACACACAATTACGTCGGTATATCTGCTCAACTTATCTGTCAGCGGTGCCACAACATACGGTGACATCTTCCAAGTCATGACGCAATCCATCGGGACATGTCATCCGCTGGCACATGCCACTATCCGCTGGCACATGCCACTATCCGCTGGCACATGCCAATGAAAACTTAATGTGTCACTAAGCACAAATGGTGCAAATGGATTCTGTTCATAAGATGCCATGCCACTTAATGTTAATAATACCGTTACTGCTTTTCTTTTGAAAAGAGCATCATAATAATTTAGCAAAGTAGAAAAGTTTAAACATTTAAAAGTATTTTTCATAAAATCATGTATTCAAGTTCCGTTAAATCAAAGAAAATGTACAGTGCATTTTGGAAGAATTAGAAGTTGTTCAAAAAGATATGTTTAATTGGTTACCATGAATCATTTATCGATATAAAAACTGAAAAGGGGTCTTTTAAAATAAAGGTTATGTTGTAATACAGCACATTTAAACAAATAAACAAAAATTACATCAACTGCAAGTAAAATATTTCAACTACAACTATTAATTATTCGGATTCAGTGACATAATAGTATGAATTACTCTGCCTGCTATAAAACTGCCAGTCTTATCCTAAGGCTAGATCGGTTTTTAATGTTCCTCTGGTGAACGGTTTCTCACCAGAGTATTGAAACTCATATCCAATATTTTCAGACAAGTTTACATCCTTCTGCTTCCAGCAGTTTTTGATGATGCATCTTTTGATATCATGTGGCTATATCAAGCTATGGTCTGAAGTCCGATGGGTTGAGATAGGCTGTTCAATGAGTTCACTGGCAGATTAATGAAAATTGTTGTGCTATCGGCTGACCTCTCAATACTCCCAGACCCTGCAGAGATTTTAACTTTGGGATGTTCTCGACACTTTGACAAAATAACATTAGTGGAGTTTTTTGTGTGTTTTTTTTTTGGCACGGTACTGCTATCATTCTCACAGTGTGAGGGTTGCACAGTGTTTTCTTTCATTAATGGGTTATGCCTCCATTTGTGCTCACACATTTTCTGCCAGGTGAGGCAATATGTTACTGTGTGTGTGTGTGTGTGTGTGTGTGCATGCGTGCGTGTTTCCTTTGGCTCTCCTGGCTCTTATGGAGACAGCTGTGTGTGAATGCTGGTCGATAAGAGTTGAATACGAATGGCTTCACTTATAGTCTTGCCACGAAAGTAAACCATGTTCCATATCAGTAAGCAAAGACAGCTGCCAGTATCTTCGATTCATATAAATGGTTCATCACTCAGTGTGACATGATCTACAACTTTCTTTTAATTGTGTCATGTGTATGTTCATTGATCCACAAACAGTTTGTGTCTCTTTGTATAGGTTGAGAAACATTTGGAATTGGATCCTTTTCAATTCATGATATGGAGTTTAAATTTGATTGACAAACAGTGGATTGTCCTTATTTGTAATTCCAAGAAATTCAACATATAATGGAAATCTAGGACATTAACTGCTCTTTCACCTTTAGTCCATGCATCTTTTTGTCTGTCTGTTTTTAAGTTTGTAACTTAAGACTTTTTTCTTTAACTCTTTAACACTTCAAATAAAAATTTAATTGGCATTCAAAGTTTCTTCACAAACCTTTTGTCTTGGTAAGATTTACACTTATTTGGGTTATTTTATTTTAATTTCTTTGAATTTAATTTAGTTGTAATTCTACTTCATTCAGTTCAAATTAAATTAAATATACACCCTGATTCATTACCATATAAATTGTCATATGAAGCTCTCTAACAGAGTTCATTGCAAAGCATTATCTATTGTGAATGGTCATATTCATCCACACAGTCACGCAGAGCTGAAGCCAAAACAAAACAATGATCTTCTGCAAAATGGATGCATTTTTATATTTTAACTGCTAGAGGCCCAAAAGTTACAAAGGATACATTTAATATTCAGCAACTGAATTGGAATCTAAAAGGCATTCTCAGTTTAATTTTGAATGTTCTGTTCTTAGTTTAATAATAGTATTAAATCATATCATTTAATAAATAAAATTAACAACATCTTGAACCAATTTTTGTCTATACTGTGTGTTTTTACTGTATTTCTCTGCAAGTACAGTATTTATTTGTTGATTTGATTTAATGAATTGCTTCTTTGTGTAATTAATTTCTTATAACACTTAGGGCAGTTAATAGCTAAATTGTTAAATGATGTAATGTGGATAATTGTGTTGCGACTGCAGTATTTGTGGAAGGTTTCGATGTTTTCAGCAGTGGCCTAGTCTGAGCTCATCTAACACTCAGTCACATCACTGCTTTTCCTCACATATAAAGTACACACACATACCTATGAAGATGATCAAGTGTTTACAACATCACTATCACACAAAACATCAGCGCATTAATGAAAGAAAGAGACACAGTTGCTTTGGGTCTTTATGGAAATGCTTGTGCATTGCCATCTTGACGAACGTAAGCTGTGACAAGTCCAATAGTGCTGAGAAGCCTTTGAACACAACAAGTGAGATGTGAAGGAGAGAGAGGATAGATGACAGGAAAACTGTGCCATAGTGACAGTCTGACACGCATGAAAAGAACAATAAAGGAGCTTTGTGAGGTTACAGGTTGCAAAGATGAGCTGCTGGTGTTCTCACTGTGTACGTGGACATACTGTAGAATAAAATTAGAAAGGATCGGACCAGTGGTAGGATCTGTGTGTGCTTGCGTCTACAGAACCAAACAGAATTCTGAATTAAGTAAAGAGTTTCTGAATATATCGTATATAACAAGGTGTCAAGGTTTGACAATGTTTTGGTGAATTTGCAAAAGTCTGTGTGTAACTCTTCTTTTTAGCACTTCACACAGCAAAAAAAATTCCCAGTCACTGAAAGGATCTAGTGTTTCTACTATATAGTGTGAATTTAAACTAGTCTTTAATTTAAAGGAACACTCCTCTTTTTTTGTAAATAGGCTCATTTTCCAACTCCCCTAGAGTTAAAGAGTTGAGTTTTACCGTTTTCGAATCCATTCAGCTGTAAGGTTGGAAATAATCCAAGATTATTTCAATGCAACAAAGACACTTTCTTTTCATTAAGACATTTCCAGCATAGCAGTGATTGGGACAATGGAGGAAATTGTGATGGTCTGATTGGTCAGTTTGAATGTCTCACACCTGGGTGCTGGGGACACGGTGGGGGGAGAAATGACAAAACTGGACGGCAAAGGTTCTTCACTCTTTTGTCTTTGGATGCCAAGCTGGGGAGAGGGTCTCTCTCCCTCTCGCTCTCTCTCTTTCTCTCCCTCTCTCTCTCTTTCTCTCTCTCTCTCTCTCTCAGGTAACATTTATGCTGGGTACAAATGGTTTAAATTCTCATTACATCATGTTGTAACTTTAAGTGTAAACATAACATTATTGCACATTGAACTTTTATTTAATTCATGGAGTCAGATTAAAACGAGATAATTGCATATGAGAACCTGTGTCTTATTTAACCAAAATTCCTTTAAAACGCTGGAGAGACTAGAACGCGCGCTTCCTTAACGGCTATTTGGAAACCGGAAGTTGGGCCGAATAGCCGGCTTTTACACAGCCGATCTCCGGGTCTGGCGGTAGCACTTTTAGCATAGCTTAGCATAGATCATTGAATCTGGTTAGACCGTTAGCATCTCTCTCAAAAAAATGACCAAAGAGTTTCGATATTTTTCCTATTTAAAACTTGACTCTTCTTTTGTTACATTGTGTACTACAGACAATAAAAAGTTGATGTTACAAACTTACTGCCGGTCACATTGGAAGTTACCGAGCTGGGGACTATTTTCAGGCGCTAATATCATTGCGCCTGCTGCACCCATGATACGGCAGCACAGTTCCTTGATTATTACGCAGGAATGAGAGTACAGTTCCTAGACATATCGGCCTAGAAAATCGCAACTTTTCATTTTCTGTCGGTCTTAGTACACAATGTAACTACAGAAGAGTCAAGTTTTAAATAGTAAAAATATGGTCATTTTTTTGAGAGAGATGCTAACGGCTAATCAGATTCAATGATCTATGATGCTAACGGCTAACCAGATTCAATGATCTATGCTAAGCTATGCTAAAAGTGCTACCGCCAGACCCGGAGATCGGCTGAATGGATTCGAAAACGGTAAAACTCAACTGTTTAACTCTGTTGGAGTTGTAAAATGAGCCTATTTACAAAAAAAGTGGAGTGTTCCTTTAACAAACCCATATTTCTAATCGAAAAGTCAATTAGGCAAGCACAATTGGCAATCAATTCATTGTGATTAAGTCTTCTCAAGGGCATATTTAAATATGTAATATTGTACAGTATGCTGACAGATTTCTCACATGCTCATGCTTGCCTTTTCCTTTGCATGCGTGTGTGCCATCATGCCTTTTCTTGTTTGAGTTATTAATGTGGACTTCATATTGATTTCTTTTTTCTTTTTCATCGTGAGTCATTTATCTATGATTACACTTGAGTGCAGCAGTGGCCTTCATCAATAATTAATATCACGCCAGTCGCAGTACAAACTCCTGCTGGTTTTAAAAGACTCACCAAAATAAAACAGACCGCTGCCTTAAATTCAAAACAAACCTGACCTTTGATAATATAAAATCCATTCTTTGCAAATGTATATTTTTTGTTTCTTCTCTGTGGAGGTTCCTCCCTCACTCTGCCAGCTGCAGGTTTACATTTTACGTGAAGGTCCTATTTTCAATGGCATGCCAAGTAAAATCTCACGGCAGGGTTTATTACCATTAACAAATACCACTTGCGATGGTTCTGTGTTGTGGAAATTGCCAATGGTATTTTAAAAGCTCTGTGTAATAAACTGCCCTGCTCCTGTTCTCGTTTTTTATTGACCTTCTGTGGTGTTTTGTACGTCAGGGTTGTAAACAATCGATCTGGAGCGGACCAAATGGAACATGGTATCACCGCAGAGATCGGGCAGGGGGTCAGTGGTCTGCTGGATCTACGACAATCTTATTAACACACGGCTCAGATCTAATTTACGCTCTGTAAACCCACAGTTAGAGTAGGGCTTACGCTATTTAACAATCTATAACATCACTATCTCTAATCACAAAATAGGCCATTGCAGACATTACCAGGTCCTTGTGAGAATGTGTTACTGTGGGGAAGGAGGGGTTTTATTCTCAATCATTTGGAGTCTGAGCAGTGTGCTCAAACCATATTAAGTGGAAATTTCCAGACTTGCTTCACTAACACTTGGTGCATATGCTAGCAATAATCAGCTTGTTGATATTCATGAGGATCAATCTAAATGTGAATGTTTTGCGCTTGAGATGGAAAAGCTCATAGATTGTTTGGGCCCATGAATACTATTAGCGCTGGCAGCATGTTTGCTCACCTTAACAACCCAGCAGAAGTCTTCATTTGTTTCATTAGAAAGTCAGATTGAACAGTACAGTTGGAAGTCATTCCAGCCAAACTTTGACAGTTTAAACCAGTATGCAAATTAAAAACATGTGCTTATTAAGGGGTGTGGATAGAATTGCAGTCCATCAAACTTATTGAAAAGCCTATTTCTAGATGTAATTTTCAATATAGCAAATATCACACACACGCGCACGCACACACTCACACAGAGAGAGAGAGAGAGAGAGAGAGAGAGAGATAGATTACTCTTGTTTAAAGCTGTGTTTTGTTGTTTTATAATAATGACACAGACAGCAGCAGGTATTTATAGGCTGCTGGCACTTTAAGACCGAAATGCATTGATCCAATAAAATGCTACACATCCTATTTCTTTCTCAACTGTTTACGTTCACTTAAGACACAGCCGTCTGTGTTTCTGAGGATACTCGCAGAGATGGGAATTTTGACATAATTGTGTGTGTATGTAGGAGATGTGAAAGAAGAATCAATTTTGTGCGCGCTTCGGGTGTGTGCAACTGTGTGCACAGATAGCTGCACGCAACTGCCATATTGAGAGTTCTCTTTCGGCTCTTTTTTTTGTGCACGAAAGGTTTAAAATCACCTATGTAAGACAAAACATGTGCAAATGATAAACTTTTTACTCTATGATGGTTAAACTTTGCAGTTAATTTGCGAATCACATGCGTTCCGAACTGTGGGGCCTGGTCCGTACGGATCACTGATCTTCTACGATTTGTTACACCCCTACTGAATCCTGTTCCACTTCCTGGATAACTGGAAATGAAGTGGACATAATCCAGCCCTCTTTACCCCGCTGCTGTGAGGCGAGAGTCCCTCCACAGCCAATTCGCTCTCACTGCCCCAGCACAGCCTGCTAAAGCCATCAGACTCTGGCCAGGGAACCAACCTCAATGGACTTACTCTTCCAAATGGAGCCACTCATCCATCTGCTCAGTCCTATTTCTGACTTGAATCTCAGTTAATCAGAGCTGCGCAATGTCCAAGTCTTTCTATCACCAAATCAGTTATGGTAGCTCTGGAGAAAGATTGAGGCTTTGGGGTCAATACAAGAAGCAGAGTTAATGTCAGGAATCAAGACACAACATCTTTTTTTCTCTCTCTCTTTCTCTCCCTCTCTGGAAAACCTGCCAAGGATGAAAACAAGTTCTTGTTTGGTAGCATGACAAAGACTTCTGAAATATTCCTCTCAGGGAAAGCTGATATTCTGAGATCACATGCAGGTAGTCTGGAGGAACTGAATGCTGAAATCACTCAAGGCCATTCACCAAAACTAGCAAAACGCTTCTCTTTTATTCATGTGTTTATTGTTTTTTCCTGAGAAGAAAGTATCATGGAGCTTCACAAATAGAACCACTGAATATTGTGGTTGTGATGATAGAGATGGAGAGAGATTGTAATTCAGAAACTGAGGCCGTTTAGTAATCCCAGACGTACAATCTGAAATGATGGTTTAGAGAATATTATGAGCTTGCCAAGTAAAGCACGAGAAAGGATCTGGGTAGAGCAGTCATCTAGAGATACAGGTTATTGTAATTTTGGCATTACACACGGAGTGCTGTCAGAGCCAGATAACAGCAGGCCCAAATGATAAAGCCATGTGTTGTTAATGTAGGACAGCTGACCTGCATTCAGAGCCTGTAACTGTGAGAATAACTTCCATTTTGAAGTCTAAAAGGCACATAGGTGTAATATACAAAAATATATTACCTTTTAGGTTTTTGTGTGTGTGTGTGTGTGTGTGTTTCAAACAACATGAGGATTGAATAAATTGCCCCTTTAAGCATTTTACAGAGATTTGAGAGGCTCTAACTTTAGTCCTAAAAAAATCCATTATTTGAGCAGGGTATAACTTTAGTTGTTGCTTTTTCAGTCAAAGGTGTCGCTGGCAAGGATAAAGAGATAAAATAGCCAAGGAATTGTATAGTGAGATTCTCTAAGCTCACGTACAAACAAAGTGTCACAAAATTGCTTAATGGGTAAAAAAAAAAAGAATCAATAAAGAATAAAAACGCAGAGGATGATAACAAATGTGAATGGTTTGTTATTACTTTCTCTGAATGTGCTCGGTTAAATTTACTGTGGTTCTTTAGTGTGCGTTTAGTACAGCTGTGCAATTTTAAGATGTATGATGCTTGTGCAGTTGGCAAATCTTATAGCTCTCCAACTGTGTGTGTGTGTGTGTGTGTGTGTGTGTGTGTGTGTGTGTGTGTGTAAGGCTCTTTACAGTGAATCACCTTTTTATTGATTTCACTTAAGACAAACGCACACGCGAAGAACACTTCACATAAATTTCCCAGCCACATGACTCTGACCTTGACCTTTGCATCTGCTCTTGATCTGTGCTTGAGCTCCCACAGCATTTCCTCCTCCGCATTTCTGTTCTTTTCTTTGATCTTCCATCGTATTTCCCATTCACCTCTCTCTTTCTCTGGCATTGAGTGCTGCAGTATATTGATGGGAGAATTGCTGATACTGCTGTGGCTGTTAATGTCCACACAAAGCCGGTTCCTATCCACAATACATGTATTTGGAAACTTTTTGTTTCTAGACCTTCATCCTGCCCCCTTTCTGTATGCCCATTAAAATCTGATATTCTTAAATCCAATGAGATTTTATGTAACTTTGAGTTTCAGAAAAGTTTCCTGTTCCCCGTTCCTCTGCAGGGGTTGGATAAAACTCAGAAAGTTCTTGAAACTTTCAGACAGAACTTTTTTCTTTTAAAGTCAACATTATATGAAAATGTAATTCTGCGTAGATGTTTTGGGAATCTAATCAAATGCTACATCAACTCAAATTCATGAATTATTATTATTATTATTATTTTGTGGTCTACATGTAATTTATTCTGAAGCAATATCCTCATCAGTGTTCTATCAGCTCTTACTTACTTAAATCAGCATGTTTATGATATTTGCACCTTAAATTGATTTCCAGATTATTATTTTTTTACCTGGCATTTACCAGGGCATTCATGGGACACCACAAAAAAGTGCCATAAAAATATGGCATATAACTAATGCTTCCCTGCTCCATCATTTTGAGTCGTTTTGACCTAGTTTCATGCACTGAATCCAAACAATGCTCTATTTGTTTTATTCAAACATAGATTATATAATTAAAACATCAGTAAAAGGTTAAGAATAAAATGTATTGATTTAATGATTGGGCAATTACTTGAGATGTTATACTTAAGAACATTGCAACTTGTGACTAACAATGATAGGGTGCGTCGCATGTAGTGTTTTAAAGTCATACAGTAACTTTATATGGGGTACATACTGAAATTTAAGTTATTAATCACTGGTTGCAAAAGCAGAGGATATCGCTTCTCCATCTATATGTGGCTGGTCCGTGGTGCTGAATATCTTGTTGTGCGTATTCGTGTGTGCGCTGTCCGTGGTGCTGAAGATCTACTTGTGTGTATTCATGTATGTGTGCCATCTGTGCTGCTGAATGCTTGCTTGCCTTTACAATGTCTTTGATTTCTGAGAGCCGCTCTACAACAGCACTCAATCTGCCATTATCATCCATTTCAGTAAAATCACACACTATATAATTCAAAAGCTATAAGTGCTGATAAGAAAATTGTCCTCCAATGTTTAATATATATGGATAATAGTGGTCCATTTTCAGCTTTCTGAGGAAGGCACTTTTCACTGTTTGAAACAGTGGCATTTTGCTAAGGCCATTAGCGGGGCTGGTCTCTCACAGGGGGTTCAGAACATTGTGGTATCTCTGCTTTTCTACTGATCTATTTTTCCCCTCTGATGGGGGTACTACACAGGGAAAAGTTTGTCTCTGTGTGGAACTGAAAATAGCTTGACTGGTTGAAATAATTTGTACGAGATAGTGAAATCATGTGATCATGTATGTCTTGAATTGTATTAAAATCTACAGCTTGTCCCCCGTATCTCAGTGGGTGTAGGAGTTGGGGTTGATATTACAGTAATGCTTAGCTTTAGGGTTTGGATTGTAAGTTTTCAAATGATTTCACCATTTCGTTCAAATTATTTCAACTTCTAATGAGACCAGGGGCGGTTGCAGAAACGGCAAGACTAGTCTTACAAATTAGTCATCACTTTTTTTAAGTCTGTTACATATGAATGTAGATTGGTCTAATTTAATACCAAACAGTAAGACTGATTACCCCTTGACTAAATGCTAATTGGTTATACTAGTATTGAAGACACAGTCTTAACATAATTGCTATGTTTATGCAACTGGCCCAAGATTGTAAAATAAATAGAAAAATATAGACCAATTTTCTTTTCTTTTGTTATGAGGGCTGGTACTAAAATTAGCAGTTACAAATGTTTTAAATAGTAATTGCTTTTGTATTCCAATATCATCATTGTAGCTAATTATTTTAGTCATGAGTGACTCTACTTGTCGTGCTGTATAATCCTTTGTTCAAACGTGATAAATTTGCGAACAGTCACATTCACATATGTTATACACTGTGGGATTAGCATTTGGTTAACATTACAAGCGTGTGAGGGAAAAGTGAGATATTATGTTTTTCCACTAACGTGTCAGTTCGGCAGTTAAAGGGCAGTGTGTGTGTGTGTGTGTGTGTGTTTTAGCTGAGGTGTTTTGAACATATCCACAATCCTTCAGAGTTAATGAGGCGTGTCCTGTGAGTGGTATTTACTTATTCTAATCACATTCCTGGTTCATTTAAACCCATAACCTCACTTCCCTCTGCAGGATGTGACATGCATTTCTATAAATACTCTAGTCTCCTCCACAAAACCAGACAAGTTTTGAGGGAGTCTGGGTTGTGCTATATAAGAACAATCAGATGTTATTGTGTTGCCAGAGCAAACATCACTCGTTCACATATAACATTAAGCCTAAGACGTATGAAGAGATCACGCCAGCAGACTTCCACAGATGTTCTTTTCTTTCCTAAATAGTTGAGGGGAAATAAAGACAGCACACACAGAGAGACAAGCATTACAGAATAATACTGGCAATTTGACAGTGGCACCTTCTGTGATCTCATTGCTTCAAAGTTTTTCTTTGAGAGGCAGAGAGGGATAAGCAAGACCAAAGTCCTCCCACGAGTAGAGTAGAGGGAAAACAAAGCATTAAATGAGATTTTGCTTTACGCCAACAAATGGAAGTACAGTTGGGAAAATCAATAAGTAATAAACGTCTAGGCTGCTTTTATTAGCTGATATTTGAGGGGCAAGTACTGATTTGTCTGTCAGCAAACATTAGTGGCTTTTGATGGGGTAATTTGTTATTGGACAAGAGTGACATTAAATTGAAATGAGGTCTTTTGACTTATTTAAAAGACATGCTCTCAAACTTTATCCTGCGTAAACATGTGCACACAAACACACACACACACACACACACACACACACACACACACACACACACACACACACACACACACACACACACACACTTTTTTATTTTATATAAATGTAATGGGATTTTATAAAAAAAAAAAAATTATACAGTGCATGGAACTGTTCATACCGAGGCTGAGGATGTTGTTTAGCACATTTTAAACTGGTTGCTTGTTGGTTGGTTTTATGATGGAACTCGCGATGCGTCGATGACTGAGGTGGTGTCAAACACACAAAGGTGACATAATCATGTAATAGTGCGATACAGTCACTGGTCCACGCTTGAGTTGTCTGATTCGTATCTGTTCCTGTCACTGTCAGTGTCTTGAAGATTTGACACGCCTGGCTAGGATTTTTGGTTCAGAGTCTTCAGTTGAAGCATAAAGAAACAGTAGATGGATCACTTCTCTTGCCTTTTACACTTAATTATCTTGTCACCTACTCGTGCATATGACAACGAGTCCTATGTTTGACATCCTGACTCTCACTTGTCTGATAAATGTCTCATGTGTCCAGTCTGAGACGAGATGAGATAAACCTTTTATTGTGTGACTACTATGCAGCGTGTCTCATACCTGCTCCCTCTCCTGCTGTTGATGGTCCACTGATGGCCAGGAGAATCTCATTAGAGGACATTTAATTACATCAGACCTGAAGCTGCACGTAGAAATGATCAATCAGTGCTCAATAACATGGCTGAGAGAGGATGAGTCTCTATCCAGATTCCTCCAGCGTGCAGAGTTGGCGGCTTGTTTCGCCCTCGGGTGTTCAGGTCAACAGGGTTGATGGATCAGGGGCTCATATGTTGAAACGATCGATTGGTGTATATTGAAGGAACTAACTCCTGCATGCATCTTGATTTCAGATATGGAGCTGAATTATGGAGTGTGACTGATGTTATAGTGGGTTAGTGGGTTTGGGCTATAATGACGCCCAGTGTGGCCTGGTTCATAGCCGGGAGGTGTGAAGTGAGCTGTGTAATACACATCCTAAAAAGTGTACTGTGGTACCAGTCAGATGAGGTCATGACGAGAGGAGAAAGATGAGACAAAATAAGTAGAGTAGAGGTATAGAAAACAGATGAGTAGTAGAGACTAGTGTAGAGATGAGAAAAAGCAGAGTTGAGATTGAGTTGAGACTAGAAGAGAAGGTAAATAACATGAGGCAAGAGTTGCCTGATGATCTGTAAATAGGAGCAGAGAGCAAACGGGGGCATATTTATATTTATGTTCTCCGCTTCTCTGCAGATGTTTTCATATCAAAGCATATCACAACAAAGTGCATATGGAGTTTGACAGTTAAATCAGCAGACGGCTGCTTTAGGTTCATAGATGAAATCATAGGAGTTCAGAAACACTACTTTAAATGCAATTGTAATATTAAAATTGGTCTATAAAATTCCAGTGGTATCAAAAGAGTTGTTAAAAAACTTTAGATTGTTTGAGTGATCAGATATTTAGTGTTTTTTTTATTCTTATTCAAGGCTGTTTTTGTTTTATGTCTGCACTTAGTTAACCTGCTGTTCAGCCTTATTTTCTCTGTTTGATTTTTGATCAATATATCATGTTTCACTGTACGTTTCCATAGTCCCTAATTAGTCCTCACCTGTTCTGTTAATTACCTTCCTGTGTGTATTTTCCATCAGTTCTCTGTTATATGTCTTGCTTTAAAGGTAATGGTTTGTTGTGTTGTCTCTCTTTTGGAGTTTATTAAAAGGATTGCTCGTTGTCAATCTGCGTCATAGTGAGGGAGTGAGTGAGGGAGGGAGTGAGGGAGTGAGTGAGGGAGGGAGGGAGGGAGTGAGGGAGTCATGGCCCCATGAATCCCAATGTGAGGGCTATTCAGTTTCTTCAGTACCCGCTCACTGATAGCCTGGACTTAACACACAAAACTACATTCATGAAGTCGTAACCCTCCCATGAGCAACTCCACACACCACTGCGTAGAAAGCTTATTTGATCAATAGTGTTTTTGTTCTTGGTACAAATGTGAATTATTAATGGAGTTATAGAGTGAATGTGTGAAAGTGTGCTGAATGTACCTGCTTTTTTATAGCCTTGGATAAGACTGTGCTCCAGTTTTCACCTTTTTTCCCACTAAGCCAGGAAAAAAACACCACAGAGATACACAGATAGCATTTTTGATTTAGAGACGTCTATATCTTGTCTTTGTCTCTACCATTCTCCTCTCAGCCCCCCCCCCCCCCCCCCCCCCCCAATTCCCTTGTATATTGGAATCTGTTTTGGCACAAAGCCATTTCAATATCTCTCACTCTTTTTCAAGCTTTGGCTGTAACTCAAGGGCCCTAAGCGTGCATGTCTCATGGAGGCTTTTTTGACAGCAAATAGACATGCCTCGGCCTCTAGTGGCTTTTTTTTTTTATCTCTGAAAAGTCAGTCGTGCTCCAAGGCCCTGCCATGGACTATATTGATAAACACATTTGTCAGTCATTGAAACTCTCGGTTTTAGGTTCAGACCAGGAGAGGTTATTCAGGGTACAGAAGTGTTTTGTTCTAACTGAAACATTGTGCATGCTTTGGAGACTGCACATAAGAACTCACTTAAATCTGGGGTACAACAGATTAATACTGCACATCAAAGCCATTTTTCTATGCATAAATGTAGTTTTGTTATGTTGTGTATTATTGTTTGTCTATTTCTTAAAGGGCTAATTCACCCTAAAATGCAAATTCAGTCATCCTCTACATCACTGTCATGTCATTCCAAACCTTTTTGACTTTCTTGAAGATGAATGATTGTTTTGTAATAATGAACTGGCTACTCATTCACATCATTGGTGAACTCACAAAAAAACACAATAAACCATTGTGTGGTATCAAAATATTTATATATGTGTATATAAATATCTAAAAAGTATTTTTATGTCATAGAATAACTGCAAGGAAGAGACTGAAATTACAGTTTATATTCAATTACAACTCTTGTTTGACATTCATGACCACCATTTACTCTCAGTGAATGGACAAAAGCTGCTTGTACATTCTACTAAACTTAATCTTTTGTGTTACACAGAAGAACAAAAGCCATGCCATGATTTACGCAGGGGTGTCAAACTCATTTTCACTGAGGGCCACTTCAGCATTATGGTCTCAAAGGACCATAACTGTACTACTTTTAAAATGTTACTACTCCTTAATATATTGTCCCTTTATTTGATTATTACTTATTTAAGTTACAAATATTGTATAAGCATTTGCAGGGGTGTTTCTAGGTTTTAAAAACATCAGGGGATGAGCCCGAAACATCAGGGGCTGGTAATAAGATAACATGATTTGATACGGAGAATAATGTATTGTATATGCAGGAGCAAACTGGCTCAAAAATTCTGCCTTGGCACTGTAGCCACACCAGCACACATTACCACACAGTCATGTGTATTCAAATGTGAGGTAGTAAGGGGGGTTCGGTGGGCATGCTCCCCCGATAACATTTTGATTCCTCTGACTCCCTTATATGTGCATTTTAAGGTGTTTAAAAAAATTGGATAACAAAAGCTTTAAAAGCATGTCAGTGGGCAGTAGCATAAAATATTTGTCAAGGACATAACAGATTCAATGAGGATAAATGTTGCAATGAATGATCCACTCTACAAAATGGAAATGCAGAATGTTTCTGCTTTTTGTTGACAATACACAATCACATATTCCAAACAGGAATGCCCTTAAATGATAAATCTTTAAGGATTATTTTGCATAGATGTTAAATTTCAATCAAAAACCAGTGCAATCTTTTTGTGTCCAGAGGCAAATGAGCAATTTATATTAGCATTAAAGATTGGTTTCAGGAACTTGTTTCTTTCCTGGGTTAATCAACATTTTTGGCACTAATCAGTTTAATTACAGTTCAATTGTTAACTCATAAAGACAGTCACTTGTCGCCACCTACTGGCTTAATGATGCAAGTGGCGTAAACACAGACAAGCGGAGTGATACAAACGATGAAAAGGCTAATACTGGTACCTATATTAAAATAATATTAAATATTAATATATCATTCTTCAATCAGTTCTATGTAGCAGAATCTGATTTAAAGGGTTAGTTCACCCAAAAATGAAAATAATGTAATTAATGACTCACCCTCATGTCGTTCTAAGCCCGTAAGACCTCCGTTCATCTTCGGAACACAGTTTAAGATATTTTAGATTTAGTCCGAGAGCTTTCTGTCCCTCCATTGAAAATGTATATACGGTATACTGTCCATGTCCAGAAAGGTAATAAAAAACATCATCACAGTAGTCCATGTGACATCAGTGGGTTAGTTAGAAGTTTTTGAAGCATCGAAAATACTTTTTGGTCCAAAATTAACACAAAATAAGACTTAATTCAGCATTGTATTCTCTCCCGGGTCTGTTGTCAATCCTTCACAGTTACGCTGATGGCGTAAGACGCTGATGACGTGTTATCTGGTGCGCCCGAGCTTCATTTATAGACAGGGAAACGCACGCTGTAAAAGTGTCTCATCCGCGACATGCACATTTACGCACCATTAAAAAAATGATATCCACGCAAACAATGTAGAATAGCTTGAATATAGCGTGCGTCTCCCTCAGACTGTAAACGAAGCTCAGGCGCACCAGATAACACGTCATCAGCGTCTTACGTCAGCAGCGTCACTGTGAAGGATTGACAACAGACCCGGGAAAGAATACAATGCTGAATAAAGTCTTATTTTGTGTTATTTTTGGACCAAAAAGTATTTTCGATGCTTCAAAAACTTCTAACTAACCCACTGATGTCACATGGACTACTTTGATGATGTTTTTTATTACCTTTCTGGACATGGACAGTATACCGTATATACATTTTCAATGGAGGGACAGAAAGCTCTCGGACTAAATCTAAAATATCTTAAACTGTGTTCCGGAGATGAACGGAGGTCTTACGGGCTTAGAACGACATGAGGGCGAGTCATTAATGACATTATTTTCATTTTTGGGTGAACTAACCCTTTAACAGAATCCGATTTAACAGATTTTGTTTTTACCAATTGTCAAAATAAAGTATAGTCCAACAAAGCTATTTTTATCAGAGCATGAGCAGATAGCAGGGAGAGGACCAGTGAACGAGAGGATCGTGATACGTGTCATTTTACCAGTGTTTCCATCATGGCTATACACACCACGTTACAGCACAGTAGTGGTATTGCGTTTTTTTTTTTGTCTCTTTTGGCCAAAAAACAAAAATATTATTTTCGGCCGAAAAATTTCGGCAGCCTAAATTTCGTTGCATCCCTAATTTTAAGACACCCATTCCGGCCCGCGGGCCTTGAGTTTGACACAGTATTTATTTATTCCTTTAAACTCAATGTAGGTCTTCACTAGGCTATTGTTTGACAAGATATTCATATAACTTGTTTAGATTACAGATTTTAGATGATAACTTTTTTAAATTTATTTTAAAATAATAAAATCTAGCGTTCATTCAGAAAGAGTTACCAAGAGTGTAAGAAAGATGACCTGGCATCCTCGAACGATTCATATTTTAGCTGCCAGACTGGCAACTTTTTTCATCTTCAAATATGGCACCTTTGGCATCAATAAACCCGTCTCCATGGAAATGGAGTGTCTAAAAAGCCTACAGGTCTTGTGAAGATCGCTCTGCCTTTTTCCACCTTTCTGCTCATGTCCAAACTGCACATTTGTCTGACTGTGTCGTTCTGTGTTGTTCAGTTGGTCAGCCTCACATTCTTACTCCTGCTGTGACACTCTCACTCTTTTTAGCCATTGGTTTCCTCTCACATCGTAGGTTCCAATTTTATTTGGCATCCTTTCACCTTACATTGTTTCTTTATCTCTCCACTCTCACTTTTCTGTTGTCATTTTTCATCTACTTTTTGTGCCATCTTCCTGCAGGCTAAATAATATGCTCTTTTTTTTAACTCCTACTTGTTTATCACAAAGCATAAAGATGCCACATCTCTCCCCAGATAGAGCTCTTGCCAACCAGCCTTTGGCCTCTCTCTTTCTCTGTGAGTTTGTTTCCATATGGATTTGAGCACTGAGTATTCTCCAAGAGGGTCAGTTTGGTCAGTGATTCCATGAGGACTTTTTGAAGACCTTTTGAGTTATAGGTTAAATTCAAGTTTTAAGTGTTACTCAACAGTATGAAGCACTTGTGATGAGTGTGTAAGTTAATTACATCTCATCTTACAGGCCTGCAATATCAGTAGATATTTTTATAGGACCATAAGCTGCAGATGTATTCGCGAGCGGGCTGCCTCTGAGGTCATGACATGTTTTGCATAGTAACCCATTGTTTTACCTTTTGACGTCTGGAGTTTCTGATTAGGACGAAGCACAATAGCCTCCCTCTCCAGATGCGGCCGCAGCGCTAATGATGGATCTTTGTGGCTGGACTATAAACTATATTCATAAAACATTTTGTATAATGGGTTGATTGTGGCGGCTGTAAATCTGCTTAATTGGGAATGGTAGAGGTTGTTTCATTCTTCATGGCGTTTGCTCATGGGGGGTGTCTTATGTTTGCACCACGTGTGTGTTGTGGCAGTCATTTCCACTGGTCAGCTGCTAATCATAAATCAGCCACGGCTAAACACACTGCCGTCAACCTTTAACACTAAACGAAACATGGCTTCATTAAGTAAGACATAATGTCTTTTTTGAGAGAGAGAGAGAGAGAGAGAGAGAGAGAGAGAGAGAGAGAGAGAGAGAGAGAGAGAGAGAGAGAGAGAGAGAGAGAGAGAGAGATGGTAAATATATTGTTGAACCTTATATAACAAAATGTGTGACCAGAACCCCATGACTGCACAGTATTTTACTTTCACTAAAGAAAAAGAAAAAACTTACACCTTGATGCTGAAAACATTGCTGATGTCACGTGTCAAATCTGGTTAGGACACCCTCTCGAGAGACCTTTCAGATGATCGTTCATTTCACTGTGAGTCAGTATTCCAAAGACTGACAACCAGTTTTGCATATTCATGAGAACATTCCTATTGTTTGATTATGACATGAGTGTGTCATGAGGGTTTAAAGTCAGAACACACATTCAATTTATTAGTCACGTCATTCAATTAGTCTGCATTCACTGTCATGTCTTGCTGAGCCATTTGTGCTGATTGCATTAAACACTGTGGAAGAGGAAATAAAAGAGCGGGAAAGGAAAGAGAGAGCTGAGTCACTCAGTTTTTTATGGTCTTATATTATACAAATAGCTACGCACTGTTTACACTCATCCCCTGAAACGATACCACCCCTGCTGCTTTTCACATACCCACACGTTCACGTGCAGCCTTTCCCTCTTCCGTGAACAATTAAGCAAGGTCATTAAGCTGTTCTGTAAGATGATGTCTGTTTTAAAGGGCAGGCGAATCAAGAGAATCAATCTCATTAGAGATTAATTACCCTCTTAATCATTCAGCCCAGTTCTTACTCAGCACTGGCCTGTTCCCCACTTCATATTTATGATTCCACGATTATGCTTTTATTATGACACATCTATTTTCTGACTTCTCCGTCATCCTGCGAGTTTTAATGGACTCACTTTCCGTTTGAATAGACATGAGGCACAGATGACGTTTAATTAATGCAGTGCTCATGGGTTTAAATACAGGGTAGTGTGGTGGTGAAGGGTGGATTTAATCATATGTGAGTCAGAGGTTTTCTTTTTCTTCTGTAAGTGGGAATTAGAAGCTCTAAATGCTTTTCTGGTGCATTTATGTTTCGTATGTAGCTCAGTATTGACGGGTCTGTAATGCATTTTAGGAGCTGACACTGTGAAACTTTTATGAATGTGCACATTTTATAAGAGGAAAGTTATAGCAGCTGACCAGAGTCAACTATGAGAAAAGTATCCAAGTCATAAACTAATAATTCCACCTCCCAAAATGAAATGTATCATCGTCATTTACTTGTCCCCATGTTCCAAACCTTTTTTTTTACGTTGAAAATTAGCCCAAAAGCGAAATATGTATAATTGATTATGATCAGAATTTTTTTTGAGGATCAAGTAAATGATTTGAGGAATTCCTGATGTCCGGCCAACACTCGTGCAGCAAAGTGAGGACGTCTATAGACTATAGTAGGATATTACTCTACTTGGCTATAGACAAAAATATCCTAATACCTATCTAACGCTTTCTGAGAGCATGAAGCTGTGATCGGCATGATTAGGAATGTATTTAATTTTTTCCTATTTGTGCCAAAACTTATTTTTATGTGTTAACAAAAAAGCTATCATTTACTTTTCGTTTTTGATAACTATTGATTTATTCAGTGATCATTCAATTATCTGTGTTACATTTATTGGCAGTATAACTTTGCGAAACTTTCTTCAGCCACTTTTTGTCATCTTTGATTTTTCTCTTTTTCCCATCATATACACGCACACAGCGAAACCTTCTGAAATAGGTTCTGAAATAAGCTAAATGCAACACACATTCGAGGTTACCTTCCCCATCTCCGAGAACAGAGCCAAACACCCGATCGATACCTCGTTGCCGCAGTGTGCAGCGTCTGTCCCCTAGTTGCGTGGATCCAGTCTATTAGTTGAAAGCATCATAAAATCACAAAAGGGAGTGCGAGAGATGACACGAGAAGAAAAGAAGATGACAGAAAGATAAAGGGACAAGGAGAGAGAGGAATAAACAAAGGATGCAGGAAGTGACTGAAATGAAGGTGACACGCTGGTAAAGTAGACCTGGAGGGCCACACAGACAGGAAGTGAAATTGTTCTGGACTATTACAGCTCTGCGCCCACTTCCTTTCTAATCCCAACATATCATTTCCTCTAAGGCACTATATTTCTTCTTCTTCCATCCTCTCGTTTCTATTCCTCTTGAATCTGTGAAGAGGCTTAGAGCTTGGCTTCATTTCATACCCGTGTATTTGCAACCTGCTTGATATTCATCTGGGGCCAATAAAATCTGATGTATGTCTTCGCAGCAATCAAGAAATCTGCTTAATAACTTTTCCCTTTGTGTTGAATTAAATGCAGATTGCATTGTGTTGTTTATGCACTGCTCCTCTTTTTTTATTTTTTAAATCTAATTAGATAATAAAGTGTGGTACTAGCGCTGTTACACAGATACTTGAACAAATGGAAGACTGCCTGAACTGTGACTTTCAGTGATTGTCCTTTCATTGCAACAGCACCTCTCTTTCACCAAACCACCCATTTAAACAATTGACCAATCTTCTCACTGACTCGAAAATATTCACTCCAGAACACTGGGTGTGTGAAAATGCAAATGAAAAGAGCAAAAAGCAGTTAGTTCATGGCTTACACACACACACACGCACGCAGACATGCGCGCGCACACGCACACACACACACACACACACACACACACACACACACACACACACACACACACACACACACACACACACACACACTATAGTTCCCTAGTGTTATAGCCCTCCTCCCACTCACCCTGATTTCCGTCCCTCTCGGGTTCTCATTTCATTAGGCTCAGTGAGGAAAAGCCTTGAGTATGTAAATAAAGGCTGTCTCGTAACGACTTTATCACTTGGTGGTTTATCACCATGGTGACTGAGACTAGGGAAATGGCAGGAGTGATAGCGACAGACTTTCTAAGGGAAGGAAGACACACCCTAGTTTTCAAGTTTGAGAGTCAAAGATGATGAGCTTTGAGCTGCAGTTGTAGTTGTTAATGCTGTCAGACAATTCAGTAAATTCTGTTCTTAGACAAACGTTTCACAGCTGAAAGGTAAAGATGATGATGTGTGGTTTATTTAGCTATGGACACTTTTGGCCCTCTAGACTTTAACACTGAAATTATACTTTTCACACATTTTATTTCACTTGTCTTTTAACAATGTCCAACTGTGGACATACATACAAATGCTGTCCTTTTTTCGTCTGAAGTGATATGGTGTCATTTCACATCTCAAATGGTATGTTGTGTTTATTAGCATTTTGTGAAGGAAATGACCATTTTTGAACATTGTTTGAAACAAATAACTGCTAAGGGACATTTTGTAGCTTGCATTGTATGTACCCCAAATGCACAATTAAAAAATATATTCACACTTTGCATAACTTGAAGTTACAACATGATTTGCATAATTTAGAAAATCAACAACACAAGACAGTACAGGAATCGTGACATTTACACAATAAAATACACAATAACATGTTTAAATATCTAAGTATTCTACTTAACCTGATATTTATTATAATTTTTACAACTTATATTTAATCTCCTTAGTAACACTTTTTTATATATTTTATTTTTAAGTGTACATTTTTATTAGAGACAAAAGTGTTAATTGTGGGGGAAAAGATGCTACAATGTGATCCAAGTGTCCAAGTTTCAATGCAACCTTTAGATAATGAAACTAATTCTAACCTCTGGGACATCCAATATTGAAGAATCATCCAGAATGTGGCTCTTTGGTAAGTCTTATAGAGGTCTTTTATTTTATTTTATTTTAAGTAAACTTGTTTGACGTCACGGCTTCTGTGGACTGTGGTCCATTTACAGGGCAGAGAAAAATCTCACAAGTCTGACACATCAAGGCCTGTGTCAGGACGAATCTCATCAGAATCTCCACACCAGAAGGAGGCTGGTATAGGGGATGACAGAGAGTGAGGGATGACTTTCAAAGGAAGTGCTTTGTCAGATCTTGTTTTTGTTGTGCCTCTTCCTTTACTCTCTCCCTGCACTCACACGTTTTCTGCCCCCCTGTCTACTTAAATCTGTGCTTTTCTTGAAGTGTATGTCATGATCCTTTGGCCCATCTGTCCATCATGAGACCAGATCTTTCCTTTCTCTATCGAGCAGCTCTTCACCTATCGTCTCGCTCATTTACTCCTGCTCACCCTGTGTGTATTCCACTCAATCTCACTCAATCTGTCCTGAAATCGTATCTTTTTACTGAGCCAATGATATTTTCTATCTCCTGCTCTCAAAAAAAAGTTTCAGCATTTGTAGATATTTCTGCGCTGCCACTTAATAGTGGAGCCAGTGTACTTGTTGCTGGGTCAAATTGACCCTGCATGACAAATTACAGCCCAAGAGTCGCAATTTGCTGTTTGTGACTGAGTGTGTATTAGAGACATGTTGACAGTGAAAGCATTTCACATTGATATGTGCAAATCACATCTTTGGAGCATGGCAGGAGGTTTCAGGCTGAAAAGTTGAAATTAAGTCACAGGAAATCGGTGCTAAAATGGTTAAGCTGAACCATAGCTGGGCCGAAATGTTATTAAGTACATGGCTGTTCAGCATTGGCTCTGGAGGATTGATTTTCAACCCTAATCAAAGACACCTGAGAAACGTCTTATGGATTACATGAAATTACAGCAGGTGTGTTTGATCAGAGTTGGTAGTCAACTGCAGGATAATGGCCGTCCAGAACTGGTGCCTAACATTCCTGGAGTCCATTCTTCGTCCCTCGCTTAATACAGTACATCTGAGATTATTTGACAGATGCCAGATCTTCAATCGTGATAACCGATCTCTGGCTAATAGTTCTTCGAATTAATTTGCGATGATCAGCAATGCAGCAAATGGCCTGGCAGCAAGGCAGTAAACGTAATGACATCATATTAAAAAAGAACATCACAAACCTGACAAAAACTTTATAAGGAAACAGCCAAACGACCAAAACAACATAAAAGTTATATGAAATGAAATGTGTACTGTTTGTCCCAATTATTTCCATTATTTCACAATTTCTAGCAGGCTTTACATTTTAATTAACAAATGAATGCACAGCTCAGACTAACTAACTTCCTGTGTGAAAGACTGCAGTAAAATTATTAGTGAATTATTTCCTCACGAATAAAACTCTCAACGAGAAAAACTAGCTGTGTCAAAATTATGACAGACTACACAACATCATGATGTTATTTTCAAATTCATTTTTAAAAATTATTATTTTTTGTGATTATTATTGTCCCTGGTTCAATAGGGTACTCTTGTAAGAAAGTAAATGTTAAGTATCACCTTCATTTAAAAAAAAAATACAATCTAATCCTGTTTAAATTAAATAAGCCTGCTCCCGAGCAGGTTTGAGTTTACGGACCTGTTGCTATGACAGCAACTCCGTGATGATCGTCAACAATAAAATCCAGATAACTGAGTAATCCTCATACGAAGAACACTCATATCTTGTCATAAATCACACATAATCATGGCAAATAAATATTTTCTTAAGTGGTATTACATTTTACATGAAGAAATGAATAGAACAACGGAACTAGAGAAGACAGAGATGAACATTTGAAGAGAAAGAAGAAGATAGAGAGAGATAGGAAAGGGGTGGTGTGAAAGCAGAGGGAAGACTGTTTTGATTAAAATAAGCGGACACTGTGGCAGCACCATCACTCAGCCTGTCATCTGAACAGGTGCTTCTGATGTGTAGAAAACAACAGAGCGCTACTCAGGGCATGATGGGACCTCTTCTCCTGCTGCTTCTCTTCCACTGCTGTCTGCTCCTGCTGCGCTTCTAATTTCACCATCACATGGTGGTGACACATGAAATACATTTCAGAATGAAAGGACGATCACATCAGTCGATGGCTGGCACACACATTATGTGATTGTATAAAAGTATTAGTGTGGGGGTTTAATGTGCAATGGATTGGTCTAAATAACCATAATGCATTAGTTTTCATGCTGTTTTCCACACGCTGGTGTCCCAGTCCTCTAAAGATTAGAGTGTATCAAATCCTGTGCTTATGGAAGAACTGTGGAACACAATCTGTCTTCACTTCAAGACATCTTCAAGGAATCTCCACTTCAAGACATTTCCACACCTTGTTTTCCGGTATGGTTGAATATTTATACATTTATTTTATTCAGAACTGGTTGCATTTAGCTGGTTCCATTGATGCTTTAGCTGAGTCGTGAGCTTACCACAACAGGTGAATGTGATGAGAAAAGACTAGGCATCGTAAAATAATGCAATGAAAACACATGTTTATATGCTGGTAATTGAATCATATCTTGAAAAAAGTACTTTCAACCACTAAAATGGTAAATGGACTGCATTTATATAGCGCTTTCACAGACCCAATGGCCACCAAAGCGCTTTACATGTTGCCTCACATTCACCCATTCATACACCGACGGCAGTGTCAGCCATGCAAGGCGCCATCCAGCTCGTCGGGAACAGCTGGGGTTAGGTGTCTTGCTCATGGTCATCTCGACACTTGGTCAGGTGGAACCAGGGATTGAACCACCAACCTTCCGGTTTGTAGACAACCTACATGAACGACTGAGCCGCTGCCGCCCCACTACTTCCGGTGGCATTATTTATTCATTACACCAACCAGAGGATTGTGTAGGACACATCTACTGTATGATGCCTTCAAAAACTGAGTAGATAAAGGGAGCTTAGTAGACAGAATATGATACAAAAAGTCAATCCAGACCTACCTCGTTGCTATACCTCTGTATACTGCCTGTGAACGACACAGCCTCAAACAAACCAATCCACCCCAATCCATCCAACTCAAAATACACCAATAACTATTATAATATACTTAAAGGGATAGTTGACCAAAAAATAAAAGTGTCATTCTGATTCGGTAATGCAAGCATAACACATGAAATCATTCAATTCCTTATGATTCTTATATTCAGTGAATTGAGAGGAGAAAAGGCTGGTGTTCAGTTCAGCTCTCAGATGCTGAACTTGGGTCATGTGATGGGGCAGGTCAGGTGAATGACACATGAAACGCAGTCTGGTCTGGCCTCTTCAGTGCCGTCTCTGTTTCTGTAGGCCTGCAGGGACCACTGCACATCAGAATATAGTCCAAACACACACTTGAAAAAAGATGCTTTGAACTGCATGTGCTTTGAAGCCCAGTCAAGCTTTTGACTAATGCTGAGGAGAAAGCTAGAGAGAGAGAGAGAGAAAGATAGAGAGAGAGCAATAAGGAGTTGTGTGTAGTCTAATCTCAGACGGTGCTGAGACTTTTGCTTGAATTCATGGGACCAGGGACAAAACCCTTCCACAAAAAAGATGGCCCTGGTGGGTGTCAAGTCAAATAAAAAATAAAAAAAGTTGAAAATCCATGCACTGCGTCCAGAATTAGAATTCCTTTCATCATACTATCTGTGTGTGTTTACTCTAAAGCAGTGCTTCTCAGTCTGGTTTTCAGAGACCCCTCCAGCACTGCCCATTTGGGATGTCTCCTTAATCTAGCACACCTGATTCAATTCATCAGCTTATTAGTAGATGCTCCAAGACCTGAAATGTGTGTCTATAATAAGGGAGACATCCTGAGTGTGCAGTGCTGGGCTGGGGCACTCCAGGAACAGGGGAGACAAACACTTCTCAGAACATTAGCAGCATTCAGCAGCTAAACAACCCTGCGCTTGACAGCTGAGATCAGGCGTGACTATAGAGGGTCTGTGGCAAATCGAAATAATGGCCTATTTATGCTAATGTTATTTTTATATAATAGTTAAGCGTCTGCTTAAATAGAATTATGACATTAACTTGTATTATAATATTGCTATAAATACTGCCATATGGCCGTTACATTGATACGCTTCGACTTGAATATTTATGTAGCTTATGTCATTGCACAAGTTAAGTGATTAATTACTGATACCCTTAATTTCTTTATAAGATATACTTTTCATGAGGAAAAAGGTTATATGGCCACACAAACTCGTGAAATGTCCCATTCAAACAGTAACTTACTGTACAGTAGTGGCTCGAATGCTGTCGGTATGAACGTGCCATAAACAGGTATCAAGCCCGTGACCAAAGTAGCCAAAGTGTGAGTCCTGAAAATGTGAGGGTGTGAGTTTGTCTATAGAATGTGGTAAACTGAACTGTGTGTGAAATTTAAATGAAGGACTCACAGGACTGACAACCGTGGCCTATCTCTCTATCATTCTATCCATCTTTTCATTCATATTAGGGTTTTCTCTTTAATTTAAAATGTTGTATAGCTTTTGATTTTTTGTATCTTCCATGCATTTTTACCTCATTTTTATTCTGCCTAAAACTATTCTTCTTATTATTATGTAGCATAGAAAAGATGACTTGTCCAGAAGAGAGACACATGAACACATTCAACTGGTAATGAGGGATTTCAATAATTACATACAGATGTTGGCCATAGGGAACACTGTGACTTTTGGGTTCTGTGCAACAGGGAAAGTAAATTAAAATACAATGTGAATATCAAAGGAAAAAGTCAGAGAAGCACAATACGCACTCACAATTTCTCATCAAATTCCTAACAATTGTCTCATTGGTGTGAATGTTAGGTGAAACATCAGAAACGTACATAAAATAGTCCATATGAAAGCAATAAACGCTTCCTCCGGGACCTTTCTTGATTTATGGTTCTGTTCTCTTTGACTTTGATGCATGACTCCCAAGTATTACTTTACTTTGATTTCATCAAGTAAAAAAGGGACATTCGCAATATTATAAATAAGAAAAACAACAACAACATGATATGAGGCGGCAGACACAGAGGTGAGAGAGTAATTCATGCAGGAGAGAGAATGACGCAAATGCCCTTGTGTCAGAGCCGATTAGACAGAGAAACTGTTGCCTTGAGTCAGTACCTTGCTGTTGAGGCAGTACATCGCCTCATGGTTCACTGCTTTCAACATCAAATCTCATCTGGCAAAATTAACCTGAGGAGTCTTTCACACGTACAAACTGATGTTTTATCATTAAAAATCATGTCTTATTTGTTTTGTGTGGAATAATAGATGGAAATGTTGTGATGTCACGTTATCTAGGCTAGCGCTGGAGCTATCATGACACGGCAACGCTGTCATCTGATGTCATCCTGTGTCACAACATTCCCTGTCATTGTGCTCATTTACGAAGTGTTCACACGTTTCACGCAGCTTTGCGATTAGTGTTGCGGGCAGAGGATTAATGATTAGCATCCCGCTTGTGCTGGTGTAATTGCACTGTGCTTGTCTAGCAGCTATACCTAAAGCTGCTGAAAATCTGCTTCTGAATCCCGTCGACCGCAATCTCCACCAAGTCCCTGTCAGGGAACGTTTGAGATTCAGTCCTCAGTCAGGCTAATCAACACTCATCCCCAAAGTCTCAGTGTGCTAATGATTCCTCTTTTATCTGGTCTGAGGAGGAAAAGCCGTTCACAGGAAATCCGATATGTGTCTGGAGATTTTCTGGCGTTCTCCCTCCTAAGCTCTATTGGGTTATTTACTCAAAATTACTTGTGGATGCTGATAGCTTGGTTTATTTGCCGACTTTATCTCCCGATGAGAAAACATGAATACAGTGGAGATGAAAAGTCTACACACCCCTGTTCCACGACATTTAAGTTAAAAAAATAAATTAATAAATAAAAAACTTGGAATAACTAATTGCGTTTGTTCACTTGAGATTCATATTGTACAAAGACGTACAAATTTTGGCGAAATTTTGTATGAATATACAATGTAAAATAGTTGCACTAATTGCCACTAGAGTGTCTTGCACTAGATTGCCACGTCCAAATCACATGCAAATCAAGTCATTTTAATTGCAAGAAATAAACCATGTGCATATATAATTTTAGAAAGAAACATTTATTTTTTGTACATGTCCATCTCTTGTTCTTTACAAAATACATGTTCAAGAATATTTTTTTATTGATTTTTTTTTATTGAATTGAAATCGCTTCTCTTGAAGATATGCTGTTACCTTAAAAAAGTTTCCAATTTTTAAATAATTTGTTGTAAATGTTAAAAAAATATATGCTCAAGTGGTGTTGAGATCAATTCAGAGCTCCTCTATTCTCCCACCACCATCTCTCGCTCTTGAGAAATGTGGGAATATTTTACCCTGACATCCTGAAACAGATTAAAAGATCCATCTATTAATATGGGTTTTGATTAAGGATTTCATCCCTGTTGCACTGAACCCAATTCGTGCTCTTGCTGAGCTCTATGAGGTTTTTTTTTTAACTGCCAATGAGGACATGTTGAATTACAAATCATTCAGCCTAATAAAATAAGCCTGTAAATCACACAGATCAGAGCGTTTTCACCTGTTTAGAAATCACAGTCTTATTTTTCTTTAGAAACTCTCAAATCTGCTTTGAAGTAAGATAACACCTGTCTCCGCTAAGCTCTCTTCCAGATAATTAGCTTCGAGCTCAATATGCTCTTTAGAAATTTGATTATGCGTGCATATGTGTTCTCACACTGTTCCATTTGTTTGTGATGTTGTATGTTTCAGGCTTTATATTAGTATCCCTCTGACAGTATAACTCTTTTAAAAAATGAAAAGAAATAGAAAAGAACGAGAAAAAATCTGTGTACTGTATGTAAACAACAAGGTCTATTATACCTGGTGAGAACGATCTGTTAGCATTCCCATTCATCTCAATGTCTCAAGGCCTTCCTTTTTCAGTGTGTCCTTGTCTGGCTGCTTTCCTTGTGATGGAAGGAACAGGATCAGGATGATTATTTATATCTGTAGCGGAATGTGGCAGCTTTGTAATACAGTTGAATTGATAGGGTCACTCTTGAAAAAAATAAATAAAGCCCAGCTGAATTTTTTAAAATGGAGTCAGCGATTAATAAAAATTCCAGTAACGAACTCAGCGCCATTATGGATATGTTCATCTGAATGAAGTGGCGTTATTAAGTGGAACATTATTAAGTGGCGCAAGTGTCCTACAGTATGACTTAGAGATGATTTGCTTTGGTAGGTTTCTGTTTGTACCATATCACTTGGTTTTAACAGGTTAAATGTCATAGACTTACTAATTTGTGACCATTGGTGGTTAATTTGTTAGATGTTGGTTCATAGTTCATAGCGGTTTATAATTGAGGCCAGAACTTGTAATCACCTTAATGTGGTTTTGCCGAAAGTCTTCTTTCACAGTACAGAGCTATATTTAAAGATAATGTAGTTCATGCACAGTGCTAGTTAATTAAGAGATGTGAATGCAGTGTCTAATGCTGACATAGAGGCTAATGGGATCATGTTCATAGGCCACTGAGAACTGCCAGGGTTTAAACACGTCAAAGACACATAGCTAATTATCTATCTATCTATCTATCTATCTATCTATCTATCTATCTATCTATCTATCTATCTATCTATCTATCTATCTATCTATCTATCTATCTATCTATCTATCTATCTATCTATCTATCTATCTATCTATCTATCTATCTATCTATCTGTCTGTCTATCTGTCTGTCTGTCTGTCTGTCTGTCTGTCTGTCTGTCTGTCTGTCTGTCTGTCTGTCTGTCTGTCTGCGTCGTATTTATAGATATATACTGCACAGTATAAAAACCATTATGTCTAAAACCCAACCTGGTTTTCGTGTGTGTGTGTGTGTGTGTGTGTGTGTGCGCTTCGTCCAGCCAGTCGTTTTTGAACTTGAGTGGAGTGGCCCTGATCGATCACAGGGCAGTAAAGTTTAAGCACATCCTTCCTCACGCTGACTGGTCTTGATCATGTGACTCATTAATCACCTGTAAGATGTTCTTAATCAAAGCGATCAGATTGAACTGTACGGATCATATGGAAGAGGGATAGAAATGAAGCCTGCAACTTTAATGAGAACAGAGAGATACAGGCCTGTCGGAAACTTGCACACATTCTTAATTAGCTCATTCTAAACCCCCTTTCTCTGGTTTGATCTCTTGCGGACTATCTCTAATCCACTGTGGCTCACATTGTCTTTTAAAAAATATTTTACTCATTCATTATGCTGATATTTTCTCCCCCCAATGGTCTCTTTTTTGTAGTCTCCCTTCCTTCCACTTCCTTTTCCTTCACCCTGCCTCATCTGCATAAAAGCACAGACATGCATTTTCTATGCATGTTTTGCGCTTTGTTTTTTATACTCCTATAATAAGATATTCTGTTAGTAAGTCATGTCTCAGGACATGGAGACACAAAACACTCTAGCTCCCACAGACAAGACTTAAGCTAGTCCCAGACTAAAATGCATGTTTGAGCTGTTTAACTGTAACTTCACCAACTTAAACTGACAAATCTTAAAATATGTCAGGGCCATTGTTTTGTCTCAAGATGCACACCGATTTTTACATATTTATAAAAATTTGCAAAACCTTACAAAAAACTCAAAATCTTACAATGATTTCAGTCATTAGAGAGGAATCATGCTTTTCACTTTAGAATAAGGATCCAAATAATTAGTAATTCCTTCTGAAGTATTTGATAATACTTGTTTTATTATTACTAGGTTGATATTAAATTTAACATTACAGTTTTTCTCAGTCGCTTTGGTGCATTTTTCACATCATCCCTAACATGTGCAAAATAATAAGTGCATTTCTCAGAACAATTTGTACAAACTGCAATATACAATGGATATGTTTCTAAAGCTAGTCAGTCACTAAAAATCTTTAGTACATCTCTCAAAAGTAAATATTCATCCCAATGATCATGTCAGTGTCATCAGAATGATAAGTCATTGAGTCATTGTTCACAAACAAGGTCGTCAAAATGTTTAGGCATGTTGTCAATGTAACTGTGTACTTTGACAGTATTACCTGATGTAAACTTGGCTACAGTTTGGATGACAGTTACTGTATTGAAAATGCACAAGGCTGCACTTCTATGGCATATCAATTTCAACAGTACTATTTACATATTACTGTATGTGGGTTATTGATTGAAAGAGACTGGACAGGATTTTGTTTTTCACAGCTTTTACTAGTGCTACTTTATGAAATAAAAAAACTAAATAATTTACAGTAAGAAAAAGACAAGGGGCACAAAGGAAAAAAAAACTAAATTAGAAAGAGACACAGGAAACACCCCTAAGGCACAGCCAGACGTTCCTGTCTGTCGGCCCACATATTCTCATCCACATCACACTGGATATTTTCCCTTCCAATGTAACATGGAAAGAATATTTTGGAATGCCTTATCCATCCTCTGCAGTCGTCTACTGTGATGTCCTCACACGCTGCATCCATTGCAGCCAGCAGGGTCATCTGTGTGTGTGGCTGACGAGCATCTTCCACCTCCATTGTGGAGAAGAACTCCTCAACTGGGTTAAGGAATGGTGAATAAGGTGCGTGCGAGGAATTCTATGAGCATCCTCGGGTGGGTCACAAACCATTGTCTTATGATGTTTGATCGATGGAAACTCACATTATCACAAATGACCACATACTTTGGCAAATCCTCTCTAAACAGACCCCTCTCATCATCAGGGATGACAGCCCTGTAGAGTCTCTAAAAAGTTGAGGAGATGCTGGGTGTTGTATGGCCCTATAAGGGGGATATGCACACCATGCTCCGAAATAGCAGCACACATGGTGATATTTCCTCCCCGTTGGCCTGGCAAATCCACAGTAGCTCTGTGACCGATGATATTCCGACCCCGCCTTCTGCATTTGGTCAGGTTGAAGCCAGCCTCATCCACGTATACAAAGTTGTGAGAGGGTTCACTTGATTCCAACTCCATACGCTATATCCCAGAACACACAGTTGAATTTGTTTTGTGTAAATGTGTAAAACTATGCTCGACAGTTTATGACAAATAGTTCAACAATTTTGCATGTAATGGCTTATGCAAGGAAATAATGCCTAGATGTTTTGAGGGGTAAGACTATTCAACAGAGAACCATCTACTATATTTTGATCAACATGACATGAGCAATTGAAAATGTGGAAAAAAGGTGACACTTGTACATTATCAATTGCAATATGTACAAAAGCAATTGCAATTTGTTCAAAGGAATAAGAAATTGCTTTAATGATGTGCACAAGTGACTAGATGATTTGGAATTTGTACAAGTAGTATCAAGAATTGCACCTTTGACCTAAGAAATGCAACAAAGCGACTGAGAAAAACTGTAATTATACATTATTATATGGGAGGTATGAAAAAATATTTTTTTATTGGTAAACTACCACATTCAATTAAGCGCTATTACTTACTAATTCATTAATCATAGTTTCTTGTTAGTTAATTGTAGTAATGTTAATATTGCATTACTCATTTGTTCCCGTGTTAATTCATTAATGATGGAACAGTATTGTAAAATGTTACCCAGATTTTTATTACACCAAAAAGCTATGTCTGGCCAGCTATTTTCTTTCTTTTTTTCTTGTTTTCTTTCTTGTTTTCTTTCTTGTTTTCTTTCTTTCTTTCTTTCTTTCTTTCTTTCTTTCTTTCTTTCTTTCTTTCTTTCTTTCTTTCTTTCTTTCTTTCTTTCTTTCTTTCTTTCTTTCTTTCTTTCTTTCTTCCTTCCTTCCTTCCTTCCTCCCCCCCCCCCCCCTCTCTCTCTCCCTCTTCATCTACTTGCAGCACCTCCGAGTAGCTATCCACTTTGATGGAACATTCTTGTGAGCCACCATGATGAATGGATTTGAGGCAAACAGGAGATGAAAGAGGAAAAGGAGCAACGATAGACAGGAAGTGAGATGATTTAAATTTGACCGAACAGATAAAAAGAGAACAAAAGACCTGTGAAGCCCGGAGGTGACCCTTCAGGGTCAAGACACTGTATGATGGATTAGGACACTTTGGGAATACAAATAGGCTGATAGGAAATCCCAGAGACAGAGCCAGAACGAGTGCAGCACTAAAGTTTCAGAAGGTTTCCTGCCTATTTTCTCTGCTTTAGCCTTACGTTCCCAACAGTAAATACTGCTTTAACAGGAAGCCTCTAACATTTTCCATGTTCACTCAGTGGATTTTTGAGTCCTCAACAAGAATGCATAATCATCCCCAATTGTTAAGTACGTCCAAAACACCAGGGAGGGAGGCTTTAATAAGAAAGGAAGAGCAAAAGAGGAATGGGGAAAGAGAAAAGGAGGATCAGTGATTTAAAACGAGAAAGTGAGGCAAGACTTGGAAATCATGGTCTTTATTCTTCTCGGCCATTCACGGTACACGTATTTAAAGGTTTGCAAATAAACCCAAGATTTATCTGGAGGTCAAAGAACAGGAAATGTAATTTTTCAACTTTGTGGGGAGAAAATTAATTATCTCACTGCTTTGAAGCGCTGAAACTCTTTATTAAATCATAGACCAGGACTGATCTCATAAGCCCATCTCTAAACTCACTCTTCCTGATATTATCATCTTCTTTATCTACTGTCACTCTTCCTCGACTCCTGTACCTTCTTCTGTATACTCATTATCACGGTCATAACTAAGGGGTATTAAAATCAGACAGACCTCTTTGAACTGTTCTGTATAACATTTAATCAGATTGTTAACTAGATATCCTGAACAGATAAATCTCATACTGCCTACTCGCCAAACCCTGCAAGTCAAATTAGACTTGACACTGTGTGCTATTCATCTGTTTTGTAGCCAATTTAAAAGTGCAGTCAGTCATTTTTTACCTCATTAAATAAGTTTTACACAGAAAGTGAAAGTGAATAGGTCCTTTAAATGTTTAAAAACCTTGGAGAGTCAAAAAGGTTGTTCCAAACCTGTATACCTTTCTTTATTCCGTGTAACAGAAAATAAGATATTTTGGAAAAAATTCGTAGTGTTTTTTTTTTTCTGTCCATATAATGATAGTTAAAGCAGGGCTCACCAAATTCTATAGATGGCAGCACCAGCACCTATTAGCACAAATGCCTTTATTTCACAAATAAACAATTACTAATAACATTGCATTATTTGTCTCATGGAAATTGATATATGACACTAAAGCACTTAAGAGTTGGGGTTGAGATGCAGATGTAAAAATAAATGTATTGTTACTAACAACAGTATCATCTGTAAGAAGTATTTGTATAGGGAAACATTTCAATAGTCTGACAGTGCTTCTCAGTTAGGAAGGTACATCTCTTGATTCGACTTTGTGTTTGCTTTTTAAAATTAACTATTGTTATTCCATAGTATCATACATTTGCAGATCAAAAAAAAATAACACACACACACACACACACACACACACACACACACACACACACACACACACACACACACACACACACACACACACACACACACACACACACACACACACACACACACACACAGAGAGAGAGAGAGAGAGAAGACAAAGTAGGTACAGAGAACAGTTATAAAAGAAAAAGTGGGTTCAGCGCTCATATAATGGCAGCAGGAGGACACATACTGTGCTGCCAGGTGAATACACTCTTCTTTCTCTCCCAAAATATACAGTATGAGAGTTTGTCTATGAGGCTTGCTTGCTGGAATTCAGGTAGAATCTGAGCTATTTGGGTGAAATAAGTTTACATAATGTTTTTATGCTTCCGGCAGTCGGTGAGGAAGTCCAGTTCGTCCTCTACAACTCCATCAGTGCAGTCTCTCTCTCTCATATCAATATGATATGGAAGAAGAGGATTTCGAAAGTTCGTGGCTACTTTTACAAGCCGCAATATAGCAAAGAGTAGCTGAGGCTGATGGAGGAACAGGAGGCGCCGGCGGCTTCTGCAGCCGAGGACTGGCTCGAGCTGGGGCGGACTGGTGGTGCCTGTGCGCATACGGACACAGAGATAGTGTCTCTCTAAATTCGATTCGATTAACAATTAAATTTGATTTGATTCGATTTGATTCGATTCGATTCGATTCGATTTTTGGGAAATTAATGACCATTCAATAGATTTTCAATAACTTGATTCAGGACTTCAGTTCAATAGCTTAACTTCTTAAGCCTCAAAATACATTAAGGCAAGTAAACCAAGAAAAATAATACTACTTCTACATATTCAATGCACCATGAGTGCTTTTATTGTAAACATTGCATACATTTCCTGAACATTTAGGAAATACAGCAAAGTGTGTAAATACAGCAAAGTGTGTAAATACAGCAAAGTATTTAAAGTGTGTAAATACAGCAAGTGCAGAAATACAACAGGCCAAGTCCAACGTGCAGTAATACCACACAGAGTGCGATTAAAACATGGTGGTGAGTGCAGTAAGACAAATTTGAACAAACAAATGGCTATGACTTGCTTTTTTCTAACCCCATCTACTTGAGTTTTTTTTTTTTTTCAAAAATATGAATTGATCAACACAATTTGGTCGTAAACTGCTTCTTTGAGAAGACACTATGTCTCCTGCTGTGCTGAAAACTCTCTCTGAGGCCACACTGGTAGCAGGAATGCAAAGAGAACTTCTTGCCAGATTTGCAAGGATTGGTAGTTCTGTCTCATGGAACTTCCAGTGCATTTTCAGTCAGTGGCAGAGGAACCATGGATCTGTATTTGAGTACCTCGTCTCTGCTGACCACGCTAGCGGACCTTGATAGTGGACAGGTCTCTGGCACCTGCTGAAAGATGTTGCCGAAGAGCAAATCCATAGCTTTTTTTTGCAGGACGCATCTCATCTGAAAAAGAAAATCAATTGGATTGATGGAAACACATGATGAAAAAGTTGTTTGTTTGCATCTCATTTCTTGTCCTTAAATACATTTTGAATTACAAATGCATCCCAAACTTTTATGCTACAGTATGCCCTTTAAATTTAAACAGATTACTTATTATTAACAAGTTATTAAAATAAATACCTTCTTCAGCTGTGTCTTGTGGTTTCTCTTCAACTGCATCCTCCTGCTGTTCCACTTGAATCTGTAACAAAATGAAATATATACGAACACCAGTCAAGTCAATAATTTCACTAAAACAAGCCAAGTACTATTTAGGACCATCATATTACAATCTTATAATCCTTAATACAGTCTAGTTAATTAGCCAGCATTTGGTTCATGAAAATAAGGGAAGTTGCAAACATACACTGTTTGTGGCATCAACAGTAAGTTTAGTGAAGACAAATTCTCTTTCTTCGTTTTCTAGAAAGGGTAGCCCTTTGAAGCGGGGGTCCAATGCAGATACTAGCAACAACAACAACAAAAAATACTATTAGTTGTTACCAAGTCAAAACGAAAACTATGAACAATGTTGTGCTAATAAACGTTTTAATACAAGCAACAACAATACAAACAAATACAAAGCAAATGGACTTACAAATGCACATGCATTTGCAATACTTTTGCTTTGACAATTAGAGAGACATCTTACCTTTAAGCAGAATGTCGCGGGAGTTCGTATACCGGGATGAAAAGTCCGAGTCATTTCTCGAGTCATGTCTGTATCGTCCTCGCAGGGCTCGAGATGTTTGAGTAGTTTAGCCTGCAGAGGCGCAATCACAGATACGGTTGGTTGTTCTTCTTCACACATCACAGTAGTAGCGATCTTAATGGGTGCCATCACTTTCACAATATCCTCAGCATTACCGATGTCCGTTTCTGTGAGAGTGTGTACTTCTGTTCCCCTCCGCAAATCCTTTGACATAAGCGTTGCCAAGATTGCAGTTCGTTGTTCTAGGAAACGCTCAAGCATTTCCACTGAACTATTCCACCTAGTGCAAACGTCCTGTTTAAGTTTGTGTACCGGCAAGCAGCTGGAAATCAGATGTGTGGTAATTGTCACATACGACTCTGTCGAACACGACGTCCAAGAATCAGTCGTGAGGGCAACACGGACATATTGAGAAAGCTTAAGCTGTAGCTCCTCTTTCGTAGACCGATACAATTCCGGGATGCATTTTTCACTGAAAAACTGACGGCTGGGTATTTTGTGTCTTGGTTCTAACGTGTTTATCATTTCTCGGAAACCAGTGTAAATAAATAAATAAATCTTGCAATAGATGCAGTTATTGCTTTAGCACGATGGGTGTTTTCGGGAAGACTCTGAAGTTGATCAAATAGGTTAGGAGTAGCACTTCTCACATCTGACCCTGAAATACTAGCTGCTTTAGGTGCAGGTATGTCTATCTTAATGGCATGGCGTCTGCGGAGATGGTTGCTAAGGTTTGTTGTATTTCCAAAGTATTTTAACTCAGATTTACAATGTCTGCAAACTGCAACGGACTTGTCAATCTTTCCATTTACTTTGTGAAAACCGAAGTAATCCTAAACCTTTGATCTCATGTTGGCTGGTGCCTTGCAAATTTCACCTTCTTCATTGCCCTCCATTGTGCACTGCTGCGTTTATTCAAATGACAGTAAACAGGCGCGAATTGAAGATTAGTGACGTAATCCACTGCGCCACAGCAGTGAGGGCGCACTTTACGTCGCAGATGCAACTAATTTAAGATTTATATATATATTTTTTAATTATCTATCGTATTGGTTATATAATAGCGATTCATTCGATTTTTAAATATAAAATCGATTATTGACAGAAACAAACGATTCACGATTCAAAAATCCATGTTTCAAGATCGATGCATATGCATCGGCAGGATTTGTAATCGATGCATCGAGAAAATGAATGAATCGTTACATCCCTAGTTGTGAGCCATCATTGTTCCGCACCGCATATGTTCTGACTGAACATCCCGGTACCATGCAATAATTCACAGTTTCGAAAGAAATACAAACAAGGAGTAATTCACTAATGAGTTCGCCAACTAACTTTAATGTTTATGTGAAATTAATTTCAAGCTCTTGTGGTTAGCTAGCTTTGTAGACGGAAGAGTGATTTGTCTGATAGGCGGATACCTCATACGCGCCGTTCTGGATTAGTGGGAGTGGCTTGCGGAACTTTGCAATGTGGTGCATTGTGGGAGTTGTCGTCTTTCATACAAACGCGCCCTAAAGTTACTTTCTGTATTTTCTCTGTCAAGAAGGCACCAAATTCGAAAATTATTTTACAATTCGACTACATATATGACCCACTTTCAATAAAGATGAATGTTCGGGTGAAATGCTCCTTTAAGTAATTAGTCCTACACCCACGTTTAAGGACAAAAACCTGACAAATGTCTTAAAGGACAAGTTCGGTATTTTACACTTAAAGCCCTGTTTACAGATCGTATCTGATGAAATAGAACGGTTAAGATAAAAATTTGGACACATGCCTGTCCTGAGAATTTTAGGTTTATTTAGTTTTTGTGGACCTATTTTGCCAAACGCGTCACACCCGTGATTCTTCCGTTGAGAGCTTGAATAATAGAGCCCAGCCCAGTTGGTGGCGATAATGCACCTTTGTCAATTGCAAGCAAACCACGGGCACAAACATACAGAGAAGAAGCAGAAGATCGCTGTCTTCATTGAAAGCATTACAAACAGACAGCTAATAATGTGGCGAATTTGTGCAGTTCCGAATTGCGGGAAGATTCGTGGCAAAAGGAACACCACCAAGTGCCTGTAAGCCTTGAGACAGCAGCAGCTTCGGCAACAGGCTGGACTCCGTTGTCAACCGCCGTTCAAACTCTGCCTTTCTTTGCAGAAATTCCTCCTCTGAATATTCAGGCTCAAACCTATAACCCTGTCCATCAAAATCGATCTCAAAACCGTCATCCTCCCATATAAATGTCTCGGAATCCATTTCTAAGTTGACACAGATAGCTTCGATCTTGTAAAAATGTTTAGATAGCTTAGCCTACGATACCGCGTCCGCGACTGCATAAGACTACAAAAAGCATATACAACCCCATTTCCGTTTCCCGCGGCGGAGTAATACCGTAACGTTACCTCACACAGCGAATCCAATACAACTTAATGGAGTTGGACAAAAACTACGATAAACCTGTTGGAATGCATCTTTTTCAGCGATTTTTGAGTGCACATACCAGTGAACACCCCTGACCACTCGGTGAGTTGCACGTCTTTGTAAACGAAAGTTTAATGTGTTTTAGGAAGGAATCTTCCAGTGCACATAGACAACCATTGTGGGGGTGTGGGGGGGAAGCGAACTAAACCTAAAATTCTCGGGACAGGAGCATGTGTCCAAATTTTAATCTTAACCGTTCTATTTCATCAGATACGATCTGTAAACAGGGCTTTAAGTGTAAAATACCGAACTTACCCTTTAAAATACATTATCTAAACAATGTCCTGATGCAGGGGCTGGGGATCTTATTTGACCAAAGAGACTTTTTTATGTTTTGTTAATGTTTAAAGCCACAGCATTAAATAATATAATATCTTTTTTTTTTTTTTTTTTTCAATAGTACGTTTTTATTAGGTCCATTGACAACGAAAAACAAACGTGAGTGAGTGAAGAACCACGCACAGTGCTTACGTCATCTGTGTGAATACTCATGAGGTCGAAATTTTTTGTATATGTGTGTGTATTTGACCATTTAGGAACGCAACCGAAGACATAGGGCCCTATTTTAACGATCTGAAACGCAATTCACGAGTTCACACTTACGAATGATCAGAGAGTAAAAGTTTATGCGTATTTGGCGTGCTGTCCAGGGGGAGGGCTCCGAGCTCGGAAATTGGGCCCGAACCCAGAGTACTCCCCCCGTCTCTGGTTAGGAAGATAGCCATGCAAGTGTGAGGAGATGGGGTGGTGGAGGGATGCTGAAAACTGTCGAGGAATAAGGGTGAGTTGACTGTGAATATTTATAGGCTTTACTCATGCTGATTGAGTGGATCTGTTGATTACAGATTGATGACAGCTGGTTGGAGTTACTTGATTGCTTGATCATTAGAACGTGTTCCTCCCGAACCTTGTTAATAAAACATCATGTGTCAAAGCGCAAAGCGCAAAGCGCAAAGCGCAAAGCGCAAAGCGCAAAGCGCAAAGCGCAAAGCGCAAAGCGCAAAGCGCAAAGCGCAAAGCGCAAAGCGCAAAGCGCAAGTAACTTTGTGGGCGGATCCCGGCGCTGTTGCTATTTTCCCGGCGAGATAAATGACTCTTGCGCCTGGCGCAAATCTAAAAGGGGTTGGTCTGAAGTAGCTTCATTATTCATAGGTGTGGTTTGGGCGTAACGTGAAATAAACCAATCAGAGCGTCCTCTCACATTCCATTTAAGAGCAGATGCGCTTGTTCCATGGCGGATTGCTATTATAACGGCGGATTTGCCAGCGCACGCCAGGAGCGGTTCACAGCTGAGGAGACCGATGTTCTCGTCAGGGCCGCAAAACACAGAGAAGTGACATTGGGGATGATGGGAGAACCCCACCCAAATTAGCTTCGGTTAAACAGGCATATAATTTGGGTAAATGTGTAGCCTAATCTAGATTTTTTCTTTTAAATCTATAGATCTTTTTCACATCTTCACGGACACAACAATGATTTCCCTCGTGTGTTAATATTTTTTCTTGTAATAATGTATGATTTGCAAAAATAAAAACTGCTGCTTCTGTTTATAATTATTAGAGAATCAAAGTGGATGCGCGTTAACACGCTACATTATGGCCAAGCACGCGCCCTTAAAATACCATATCACTAACGCGCAACGCGCCACTGTCTTTAGACTGGGTTTTTCCTGGTCAGTGGCGGAATTGCTTTCTAAAACTGGAAAATAGCACCAGGGAAGTTTTGCGCCAGAACACGCCTCCTCTTTGCGCTGAACCGCCCCCGCGAGCGCAAGTTCATTCCCTAATTTACGGACGTGCGTCTGTGGAGGGAAAAGTCCGCTGTGCGCGGGTGCAAAATAGGAACGATACATGCGTCGGTGTTCAAAGTCAATTGTGCTGGGTGCAAGATAGGGCCCAAAGGCTACTTGGCGCACAGAAAGCATCCTGTCAGTAGCATATTCAGTTCTCTTTCGTGGCTTATTGTGCTTTTAATATTTATTTTTAATATCACATCCTGCTCTTTACTTTCTCATTCATCTATGTTTCTTTATTAATTACTTCGAACAGTCCATGGATTCTCATACTGACATAAATACGACAAAATATAGGACACAAAATGTTTCTGCGGTAAAAGCAAAAAGTACCCGGTGAAATCTTTTCTGGCACAGCAGCACCAGTTTCAATAAAAGTATATGCTTCTGTCCAGTCACTTTTTTTATACTTAAAAATTTCCGCTGCTGTTTCTCATAGAAACATAAGTGGTTTGCAGTTGCTGTTGTGACACTCGCGAACAGCACAAGCTCTTCTCTGAGGAAAAACTTTTGAATAATACTGACTGTTTTCATTAGCGCTATGGTGCGGTGCAACAGCAACAAGGTAAAAACCCTTCAAATTAGAGCCATTAATCAGGTGGAAGATTGAACAAATCTATTGGAGAGGAGAGATACATGCTCTAAAACAGCAGTACAGACTAAAACTTCATGATGATCAATAGACAGGAGCTAAAACAACAGAAGGACCCCATTAAAAAACAGCAGCAGCGAGAATGTGCTAAAAACAGCAAAACATTCTTATCTTCAACAAGGATGTCAGTCTCAAATGTTTACCCCATAAGCAAGAGGAAGGAGGGGAGGGCGATTATCCTCTTTTTAAACCTAAAAGACCTGCTGACAGAATGACAGGTTAACGGTTTGCTGAGCGTTGGTAACGCTATGATTGAAATGCGCTTCGGGCTGCGGTTTAGCTGTGCTTGCATTCTGTCGCTAGTTTAACACAGTTCAACTGCAGTATAACCAAGCTGTCCATCAAGCAACTCAGATTGTGTCCACTAAGCACTTGCGCGTGGTTCGCAGTGCTCCATCAAGTGCAGATGTCTTTTCCATGAACATGGAGGAGCAATCCAGATTTTTTGTGCTTTCTATACTGCAGCAATTCATAAAGATCTACGCATGGTGCATTAATATTAGAACTGTTGGTTTTGCCTGCTTTCCCATCTGCCAGTTGACCCAAGTCGTGCATAATCACTAATCCAATTGAAGCTATTATGCGGTTCATTCTCAACAGAAGAAGTTATGTAATGTGAGGTTTGAATCTATTATGTTGCAGACCCAATAGATGAATTGTAATGTGATCATACATTTTCTGACATTTGTACTCTGAGACCTCTGTACATGCCTCAGGTCTCTTTTCTGTTTGCACTGGTAGGTGTATATGGGGGATAGACAAAGATTTGTAGACTGTAATGCACAAGGGAAATCAGAGCCGTTATTTCAGTATCTGCTGCTGGAGATCGCTCTATTCTCCCTTGACTATCCCTCTACATTTCTCTCATTCTCTCTGTGAGACAGGAAGATAGGATTGGTTTGCAGGTGCTGAACTTTTCGGAAGTGAAAGACTCAAGTGTTTGCATATCTTTGCTTCAGTTCTTTCGAGCATGATATTATGTACACAAGCATTCAAAAGTTTGGGGTCTGTACTCATTTCTTTTGAAAGATATTAATACTTTAATTCATCATGCTTGACTGTGAAAATATTTATAATGTTACAAAATATTTATATTTCAAATAAATGTTGAACTTTATTCATCAGGCAATTCTGAAATAATGTATCACTGTTTCCACAAAATATTACCGTAGGCCAGTAAGAGCTGTGCATAAACCTCCCTCCCCTGGACTCAAGAAGTGCGTTAGCGACTGACACTAGCGGCTGCGATCTTTAGCATCCTTGTTAGCATTCCTCCCACTCTGGAGACGCTGGTTAAAGTCCTGTTCAGAGCGGGTCGAGTAGGACTGGCTACATTTGGTGCCATGACCCAGATGGGAGTGAGGCTTAGGGGGGTGAGTGTAACGTAGGCCAGTAAGAGCTGTGTGTGTAAACCTCTCTCCCCTGGCCTGAAAAGGCATGCTAGCAGCTGCGGTCTTTAATGTCCTTGTTAGCGTGCGCGCCTCCCACACTGGAGACCCCAGTTTGAATCCCGCTCAGAGTGGGTTGAATTGGACCGGTTACAGCAGCATAACTGTTTTCAACATTTTTAATAAAAAATAAATGTTTCTGGAGCATCAAATGATCATATTTGACTGATTTCTGAAGGATCATGTGACACTGAAGACTGGAGGAATGATGCTGAAAATTCAGCTTTGCCATCACATGAATAAATTGCATTATAATATGTATTAAAATAAAAAAAACTGTTATTTTAAAGTGTAGTAATATTTTACAATTTTGCTGTTTTCCCTGTATTTTAATCAAAGAAATGCAGCCTTGATGAGCATTAGAGACTTCTTTCAAAAACAATTGTAAAAATCTGACTGACCTCAGAGTTTCAAAAAATATCAAAGCTGATTTGTTGATTAAATATCTAAATTCATAAATTTGTATTTTATATTAGGTTAAATACATGTAGATTTTTTTTTTTTTTTTTTTTTTGACTGTTAAGATCACCAATTGAACATTTCAAAACCCTAAGCCCAAACCCACATTTTGTTTGTATTACCAGTCTCCAGTGAAAATAAGGTGCAGCATCAGTCCCAGCACCTTCACCTCCTGCGTCCCTGCACTGTCTTCTGTGTTTGTCTGATTATGTTTGTGTCAGTGGCGACTGCTGGTCTTTCAAAGAGGGGAAGCTCATTTTCGGCCTACATCATAAAAATGGTCCAAAACTTCCATCAAAATATGTGTATCGTGATTGTCAAAACATTAGGTAATTAAACAGAATTTTATTAAGTTTAGTAAAAACATGTTACAATGTTTACATGGTACAATGACTGTAGGCTACTGATTTTATTATTGCATTTCAATTCAATTTTATTCTTTTGATTTGATTCGGATCTTGATTCAATATCGATTCATTTGGATAAATATTAGGTAACCTTAGCCTAACTTAACGTTACATTCATTTTTTTTTTTCAAGAAAAAAAAAATCTCATAAATGCTGTAAACATACAGAGAGCCATGTCAGCTGGTATTATTATTAAAGGTTAAATAACATCTCAAATTAAATATAATACAAATATAATATAAAGATGTCATACAGTGCACATATTTAGCAAAATACTCCTCTCTGTAGCTATTTTTTCTAGCCAACTAACGTGCAATGGTTATTAAATGGCTTTCTTGGTCCTGAGGTAACGTAACGTTACGTTAAACCCTGGTTAAACCTAAACGTTGTGCCATTTTTCTTTCCGCGTTGAAAAACACTGATTGCTCGATATTAAGTATGAGGGATATACATTTTGGTAAGTTGTACTGGATCTTTCAACACATGCTGATTCATGTTTATTTATTATTTACTAGTTGTAAAGAGTGAGAGATGATCTGTCACGTCACATTTACAAGTGCTAAAGCGATATTTATTGTTTGAATTTCGTAATACAATTTACAGAATCGGAGAGCTGAGAATTTGCTTATCAAAAGTAACCTTCTCTTTGTTGTCTGTCAGTGTCAGTGTCCTCTTTGCTTCGCGATTTTTCCCTGCGTGAGAAAAGCGTTTTTCAGTTTACTTTTCATTGAGCTCGAATAGCTTCAGCTATGGACAGAAATTCTGTCAATCAAAAGGAGATGACAGACCCTCCAATCACCACGCAGACGCTCGGAGTCCGGGCCCGCCCACTCCTCCATTCCCCCCAGAGACGCTGAGCGTCCGTGGGCGGGACATAATCGCAGCATTTATCCAATGACCGTCTAGTTTCGCAGCACTGAAAAAAACTGTTCAAAGCAGCCCCATTGAAGTCAATGGACGCTCGGCTTCAACAGAAAAATGCACTGTGACGCTGCGGGAATGAATGAGAAGGAAATCGAGTCAGCTGACCAGCTGCTGATTCTGAACGAACTCGTCTTCGAGATGAACACGTTCTAAAGCATTTTTAGTCAATAAAATGTTAACAAAATAGTACATATATTTGACCATTAATTGTTGACATTATAGGGGAAGCCGAGCTTCCCTTGCAGTCTTAAAGAAATCGCCACTGGTTTGTGTATATGTGTTTAAATGCCTGTGTCTGAGTCTTTGATTCAGTCTGCATGTTAGCATTTCACACATCAAGGGTGGGGGTGGATGTGCTTGAAGAGAAGGGGACACAGCTGAGAGAAAGATGAGAACCCATGAAGCAGGAAATTGCTGTTTCTCTACGTGTCAGTGGTCTATTTGTTTGAGTACCCCCTGCATGCACAGGGACCAAACACTGTCTTTACCAAGAGTCCTGAATTCATTAAACTGCACCAACAAATATGTAAAGACCACTTTATCTCAGCTTTTTCAAATTTTACCAATTTATGCAGCATTCCTATTCAGTTTTCGGCACTGTAAAAATAATGTGTTTGGCGTTTTGTACATTATGGTTTCCTAATAAGTGCTTGACAGGACTTAATGGTCTAATTGCCATGAAAACCAACTGACCATTCAAGTAGTAGAAATATATAACACTGTAGTCAGTGGTGGACGAAGTACACAAATCAAGTTGACTACTTGAGTACTTGACTACCTAATAAAATATTACTCCAGTGTAAGTATACATACTCATTTTTAACTAATTACTTTAAACTAATTAGAAAGATTAGTGCAGACCATTTAATATGCATTGGTCTGCAAATAAGCAAACTTTTTATTTTATTACCAAAACTTATACATTATTGAAAATTAAACTTCAATAAACTAACATATCAATTCAACTTATTGAGAATTCAAGTGTGCAAACATTGAAATATAGTATTTTTTTCAATTGGATATAGTATAAAAGTATGCATATTTGGCTTGTTGTCCGAGGGGAGGTCTCCAAGCTCGGAATTGGGCCCCCATACCTGGTCGGGATAGGAAATATTTAAGAGTGAGGAGTTGGGGTGGTGGAGGGATGTTGGAAAACTGTCATGGGATAGAGGAAGGTTATCCCACTAGTATTTATCTACAGTACCTCCTCTCGTGCTAATTGAATATCAAAATGTTATACTCCTGAACTTTGTTAATAAAACATCGTAAAAAATTTGGAAAATCGATGTGGCTACAAATAACCTATAAACATACTATGTACAGACGTCACGTCACATGGGGCAAAATGCATTCATATTTTAAGAGGAATGCAAACATACTAGTTTTATATCGAAATAACGCCTACCCCGTACACATGTGACATAAATGCCCACATGTCCACATTCAAGCATTTTAGTAGGCTTAAATTACTCATACTTTTTTTTTTTTTTTTTTTTTACAGATTTACTTAACAAATAATTGACCATCATAACCTAAGTATGATTTTCATTTATAATCAGTACTAAAATTCAGCATTAGTAGCCTACTTTCCATGCCATCCATCTCACGCACATTCAAGCCCTGGTGATATCCCAGTTCTACCAGAAAGACTTGGGAGGAAAAATACCTTAGCAAGAATACATTTATTAACAGCCCAGCAAGCAAATATTACGATACAAAGTTTTTTGGGGTAGGCCCCGTCCGTAGCTCGTAATCTGAGGGTACAGAATGTGCATTTCCTGCCTGAAGACGAAGGCAGGGACGCAGCCGACCCCCTGAGAGGTATGGGAAGGGACCTTCCTGGTGGTGGTGGGGAGGATGGAGGGGAAGGTAATAAGTGATGTAACAATTGAGTCTTCTTGGCAGAACTAACGCTAAAGCTTTAATTTCTTCAATCGTTTTGACCAGATCATTGAATCAGTTAGTTATTGATTCAAGAACAGTGATCAGGTCAATCAGACCAGTACGATTAATGAATTAATTGTGGTGATTTATTCAGCTCAAATCAAAATAATGAGTTATTGGAATAAAATGCAAAATTATGTTATGCTTTAGAATGTAGGGCATTCTCTACATCCCCCCCCCCACACACACACACACACACACACACCACACCCCACAATTCTCTAATAATATACAGATTTTAAACATGTCATAGTAAAAATACTTTGTTACTGTCCACCACTAATTAAAGTACGTGTAAACAAGTAATTCTTAAAAAAAGATATCGGTATGACCATACTGTTGAAGCAGATCTTTCTCATAAAGAAGTCTTAAAGACTTGTGAAATTACCTTCCCTGACAACCGATTGATATTCTGTTCTGTCACAGTGAGTCTTTATACCCCGCAATCAAAACCTTTGTCTGTGATTCTTCTTAGACTTTGATTGCAGGACTGGGCTTTTCGAGTGTCATTGAGGTTTATATGTTCTTCGCATCAAATATTTTTTTCTTTTCCTCTACCTTTTTGGCTTCTTGTGGCTAATAAGGAAATGGTGGTTGATGGAAGTCACTGCATAGGTGGACTCTGCATAGAATACCATCTCTGCAGGACTTTAACAATATCACCCTTATGGATTTAATCATAAGGGTGTGAAATAAAATTGTACCATATTGTGCTGTAAAGCTCTTTCTAACTCGCATAAAATATACCGCCCTCTGGTTATACATGCTTTTAAACATAAAGCCACATACAGTACATCCATGTCGAATGACATTTATGATCTCTCTCTCTCTCTCTCTCTCTCACACACACACACACACACACACACACACACACACACACACACACACACACACACACACACACACACACACACGGTAAGGTAATGACTTACATTTCCCCCCGAGCTCTCTTTGGTTTTATGAGAGACATGCCTCCCTGAGAGTGGTAATGACAAAATCGTGTGAAGGACAGTTAGCTGTTGCTTGTGGCTACATTACTCCCTCTGGACATACACACACACACACATGAAAGTAAATGAACAGTTTCAATGGGGATCTGACTCTAATTAAGAGCCAATTAGCAGCAAGAGCAGCACACAAATGACCTGCTAAATCATCCAGGAGTTAGCGGTTCATGAGCGTCCTCTGAGCTTAGCTAGTTCCACATCCGCACTCTCAGTCTATGCTTACTTCCAGCTGGGAGAATACACTTTCTTTGAGTGAACTGCCCTTGGCCAAAGGGTACTTGTCTTAAGTGCCCTAACAAATACCGTCACTAGCACTCAAGGGCTCACAGCGCTGCTGCACACCCTCTGTCCATGATCAAGGCGAACACGTGTCTGGAGGACATGTGCCTTCCTACAGGTCTCACATCGGTCTTGCATCTGGTGGCCCTGATGTTAAAGGGATTGTTCACCCTAAAATGAAAGTCATAAATTCCTCACCTTGGTGTTGTTCTAAATCCGTATACACTTCTTTATTTTATGGACCACAAAAGAAGAATCTTTTAAAAATGTCTGTTCGTGCTCGTCCATATAATGACAATGAACTGCGACCAGCATCAAACTTTTAAAAATGATGCAAAAGTATCACAGAATGATCCAATACAACACGTGTCATTTGTTCCAAGTATTCTGGGGGTACAGTATACAATATGAAATTTAATGTATTATTTAAAGATAATCATGACCCCGGCTGTTGGTCTGCTCGTGTGACTCTAGCGCCGCAGTTCACTCCATCTCGTCCAGAAAGAGCACACAAGGTGTGAGAAATCAAGATTAACAAAAACGCAAAAATCTAGAAATCCCCAAAAAGTATCCGTGTTATACTTTCTTCACTGAGTTAAATATCTCCATTAATATCTCTGTTTGTCTGATGACAGTCATAATGTAATGCTGTAGATTGAATCAAAGGACGAAGCAGGATTCACGTGCAGCAGCTTTAATTAAACAGACTCAGAACTTGACAGACATAGACTATGGACCAGGACTCAGGAACAGCACAAACAACATTACAAAGTCAAGAACCCACAAACACTGAAACAAGACACAGGGTTTAAATACAGAGACCAACAAGCTAAACAAGATAACAAGGGGGCGTGGCTAATCTGAAACACCCGGGGAGCCTAATAAACAAGAACTACAAGGGACTACAAAACATGGTACAGGACAGGAAATGACAAAAGTCCACAAAAGACAAGGGGAACATAAGACAGGAATCATAACACATAATGACAGCTGATAACTTAACAACACGATAGCTTCTTGTTTCGACAAACACAACGATTATATTCACCTCAGAGAAGAAGGTGCATGGGTTGGATTTTGTTCAGCGTTTTTGTTAATCTTATTCTCTTGTGTGCTTTTTCTGGGTGAGACAGAGTGAACTGCAGCGCTAATAGAGTCACATGCACAGGCACGTCGTGTAGCCGTGCACAGATCCTGCCGTAGCCGTAGCCTGTGCAATTGGCTGGGTTAGGTTCTCACAAATGGTAATTCTTATTCTGTGCCAAAGGACTGTAGCCTACACTCAGATAAACCAAGTGTTCATGCATCAACTGCCTGATTCCCATTTGAACACAAAGCTAGAAAAATATGACAATTATCTAGCTCAGAATCAAAGAAACCGATATATGTATATATATATAGAAACCGATATACATATATAGGCATTTCAGAAGTGTTAGAAGATTTTAAAAAACATGGAGAGTGATTGATTTTGTTTTATGATGTAAATATGAGTGGTGAATGTGTAAATGAAAGCTGTGCTAGGACTCACATCAGAGACCCAATTATTATTATAGTGCTTTGGCATTTTGCATTTTGAGGCATTCACTGGTTTATTTTAAAATGTGACTCAGTCGCAGTGATCCTCATGTGAAACAAACAGATAGTACAAATTATACAAAGTACAAAATGAAAACAGTAATGCTGTTGTTTCAGTCATTGCTCAACACACTCTCATAAGGAAATAGCCTAGGAACAAAATGTCACTATTTTATATTAAATTATTTAAAATGATATTTAAATGTGCATTTATTTAATTGCGTATTGTATACACTTTTTGCATGGACTGTTTTTGTTTTATATTGTTGTGCAGCAGTGGGTATGGGGTACAACAATAGCTTTACTATAATTATTTTAGATTATGTTAATAAATATACTAACCCTTTCTTTCTTTCTTTCTTTCTTTCTTTCTTTCTTTCTTTCTTTCTTTCTTTCTTTCTTTCTTCACTCAGTGTCACAAGAATAGATGTGAGATGTTAGATTAGAAGCAGACCTTCTCAGTAAATGAAACAAGTTAAATTTAATCCTATTAATCAATAGTATAAAAGAGCTTTTGACTTCAGCTTTTGACACACCATTATAACATCTACTTAGACTGAGGAGAAATAAATTAATAAGGCCAGTTCAGACTAGAGAATAAAACAGGATCGAGAGGAGGTGAGACTTAATTAAATATGAAAGCAAGACAGCAGCAGAGGATGTGAAGAGATACAGAAAGAAGGAGCAGAGAGAGAGAGAGAGAGAAAGGGGACAAAAATAAAAACCAAGAGAAGCCGCTCACAAAATCTTTAACATCAAACTGAAGTCAAATGTAACATGCACTCAGTCATCTCAGACGAAAGGCTTAGCATGTTTAGCATTTCATCACAGTTTCAAAAAAAGAATAAACGTAAGGGTTTAGGAGATTTTCCTGTGACACAGGGCCAGATTGGGGCTCTGATGGTACAGACAGAGCTCTCGGTTGTCAAACGCAAGCGAGTTTCTGACTCTGACAAACTAAGGAGGGCTGCTGTATTATTGATGATTCATTCTGCTTGGATCCTTTTTAGCCCTAATACAGTTTCTCATTTTCTGTATTAATATTTCACAGCCTGGATAATCTTGATGGAAGAGCTCTTGTCCTGGCAGCTTATATGGGTTGCAGCCTCATGAGTTTCAACATGCATAAGCAGTAAATCCATACTTAAAAAAACACACACAGTGCCCGATAGAATCCTGTGCGTGTTCCTTTTCATGCAGTTGTAATGAATCATACTCTATTTTAAATATCATTGTTCAGATAATCCCTCCCTCAGTTTTCACGCTGTAGCCTCCTCTCGGTGCTGTCGGTCTCTGACATGATACCCGAAGGCCATTTTCTCCCCATATTTCTTCCTTTACTGTGATAGAATGAATATTGTCCTCGGCCTTCCCAGCATGCACCTGCTGATGATGATAAAGGTTAGTTGTCAATGAGGGACTGGACACTGTCAGAGGTCAAGGAATATCCATCAGGCTTTAAGAGAAATGCATTTTTAAATCCATCCAGTCTTTCTAGCTGCATTGCTCTATCTATCTATCTATCTATCTATCTATCTATCTATCTATCTATCTATCTATCTATCTATCTATCTATCTATCTATCTATCTATCTATCTATCTATCTATCTATCTATCTATCTATCTATCTATCTATCTATCTATCTATCTATCTATCTATCTATCTATCTATCTATCTATCTATCCATCTATCTATCATCTAAATCGACTCACGTATTGTTCGTACAAGCAGTGATGAAATGATAGCTTCCTCAACCTAATCAAAATATTCATGATAATTCTCTAAGACTCTATAGAGACTTGTTTACTTCCTGCCTTTCTTTGTAAAACACCTGCTGATCATCATTCCACCCTTGTAATTAAAGACATGAGAATAGATTAATCTAACCCTGAATGCCGCTCTGCATGTTTTCTGTTACACTATATTGTATTTCCCCCCATGGATTCTGTGAAGTTTCAATTAGAAAATCTACCAATCCGCAGAGAAAACCCTTTTGCTTAAGCAGGTTCACTGTCCATAAACTTGTCATGTTGTTTAATTTTTCATGCCTGGACTTTTTCTTTTCAGGACATTCACATTTCTTTCTGGCCAAAACAGACTTCTTTATAATGCATACAATATGTTAGAGTTACAAATACCCCAGCAGGAAGAACAAAATGCAATTCAAATACACAGATAAAGGCCTGAGGCAGCACAGAAAAGATATATTCAACAGTGAGAGGAGAGAGAATACACTATACTCTGTGTTTGGAATAAAAAACATTCTGTTATTCTGTACGGTATAACGCAATAGCGTGCAGAATAATAGTGCTTAACGGCAATTAGATCATTTAATGCAATAGCACAACACGAAGACAAGAGATAAATGTATTTTGCTCTTGGTAATACATCACAGATAGAAAGATGATGATTCACAGAAATAATAAAAAAATAGAATTTTAGCCAAATTTATCATGTTAAACAGGATTTTTCTTTGTCTTTTCGTATTTGTAGACAAATTGGACAATGCAAAGCTCCTTTGCCAGTCCACCCAGCATGCCAAAACAGCATGATTTCACAGTAGGAGTGCAGGAGAGAAATAAAGTTAAACAGCAGAGAAAGAGCACCAGTGAATGAAAAGAATGAGTTATGGTGAGACACAAGTGAACAGACAGAAAATATGGCAGGCACCGAGGCCACAGAATGGTCAAATGTATTTTCCTCTCCATCTGAGGCTGTGACAGAGCAAATGTGGCTGGTCTTTGTTCCAAGAGATATCAATTAAAGTTATTTCCACTCCAGACACTTCAAAGCACTTTATAATCACAAAAGTCCTGGGTCAGGTCAGTCCTCCTCTTAAAGAGCATTTTTCTTCACTCCAGTGTATGTGTGTGTGTGTGTTATACTGTAGGGCCAACACGATAGGGAGTTCATCCTCTCCCATAGGGAGAAATGAAGGCTGACAGGTTAAGTGTGTCATTTTCACTAGTGGTGCCAGATTGAAATACGGTTCTGGCCAAGACATAACAACACCGGCTCATCCAATGGCTTGAGTTTGGGGACAGCATTTTTTCCCCAAGCAATGGAAGATTAGGTCAATATTGGACACTTCCCTGCTATGAAAAAGCTGTATGGATATGCTGATATGCCATATGCAGATCATAAAGGAGTTGAAACTTCTTGCCTTCTTGAGTTAAAGGTCACAAATTGTTTTAAAGATAAAGGTAAATTTTTGGAGGGGATGAATTTCCCTTATGCCTTCACGTTCACAAGACCCTGATCTGGTGTTTTGACCATACAGTTTTGCAGAATGTTTCTCACCACCTTTCGCTGGATCAAATCTGTTGCTTTTGCCTTTAAAGAAACCTGACATGCTGCGTTTATGAAAAGAGTTTGTGTGCACTTGTGTGTGTTTATCTCAGAACAAGAACGACTTGCTGTTTCATCAGTTTCTTTATTCTGCTCGATTTCTTTGCACATGTGAATTTAAGCATCCTTTCGTCTAGTTCTGTCTTCCACTGCATTTTCAATCTAATATTATCTCTAAGGTACAGTATAGAAATGCTGAGAGTGGCTTTTTGGCTGTTTTTGATCGTTTTTTTTTTTTTTTTTTTTTTTTTTGGATCGGGAATCTAAGCATTTTCCCTGCGTCATCATAACATATGCTCACCAATTAGAACCCTGCTGCTATCAAGACGCCATGTTCTCTTATTTCCGTCTTTCTTTGATATGTCAGGGCACACTGTTCCATACACTACTCATTCAAAGATCTCTCTCTGTCTGCATTGCTTGGGGCTGATGCATAGATAATGTCTTGGGTTTTGGTTTAGTTGATTTTCTCACTCAAATACTTAAATGGGTCGATTTAGGTTGATCTCTGGACACACTCTTACAATTAAAGTTTCCAAAAGGGGGGTTTCACTGTGATGCCATAAAGGTTCTTCATGGAACCATATGTCAATAAGGAACCTTTGTTTTTATACTTTAGTCTTCATTGTTACATGATCCTTAAGAAATCATTATACAACAGGAATGTGCCCTTGCTGAGTAAAAGTATCAAATGTAATGTATTCCTGTAATAGCAAAGTTAGGTAACACTTTATTTTATGGTGTCCGTGATACAGAGTAACTACTTAATTAATTACTTAGTAGTGGACGTTGTAATAACATGTAACAAAATGTAATTAGCATTTAACTAAGTTATGGAACAGCCTGTGCTTACAGATTGTAAGTATGTAATAGGCAGCTACTGTTACACATATGTAACAAGCCGAGTTGGTTACATACGTGTTGCAGACTTTATACAGTGTAATTACTTTGTGTATACATACCTTATCCATCTGTGCCTTAGTTTGAATTAACTCACTAGTTCACAGCTTAAATACATGCAGTAGCTTCCTAATTACATTGCAATTACATAATATTACACAGGCATAACCTGCGTAAAATATAGTGCATCAAGAATGTACTTAAGTGTACTTTATGTGTACTGTATCTATAAACATCTATATCCTTATCCATCTCGGCTTGTTACATATGTGTAACAGTAGCTGCCTATTGCATGTGCATAATTACAATCAGGCTGTTCCATAACTTATTACATGTTAATTACATTTTGTTACATGTTATTACAACGTCTATTAAGTAATTAATTAATTACTCTGTATCACGAACACCGTAAAATAAAGTGTTACCCAAAGTTAGACTTTTAGCATCTTTACTTTAGTTTTCAGTTTCACATGATCCTTATGAATTCAATCTAAAAAAAAACAATGAGTAAAATTTACTTTCTTTGGCAAGTTTTTGCAAACATATTTTAAGTAAATTTCATATATGGAAATAAGTAAACTCTACTTAACTAGGTTAAGTGAAAGTAACAAAGAAAATAAGTAATTTTAACTTAGCTAGTAAAATGTTGAGTATTATCTATTTACTTGAAGTTTCTTTTGCAATATATTTCATTCAGACAATATAACATTGAATTAAACCACACTTTTAATGTGTATGCCTTTCTTAGAAACATCTAAATATATAATATAATAGATATAATGTTTGCTACTATCTACATTTCACGCAGAGACCTCAATACTTGGTAGACAATACACAATGACGGTAACATTTGATAGATCGTTTTCGTGTTTGAATGTGTCATATTGATTAGAAAATAAACTCCAAATGTCACAAAATGGAAAGTTACTAAACCTAACAACAAAAGCAATGATAAAACAGTGAAAATACAGCTGGAAAACAGTGAAAAATCAACCTCATTAATTATTCAAGGCCCAGTGCATGATGGGAACACTATCAGAAAAGTTGAGTAATTTTACTTAATTTTGTAACGTTGAAATTTATGCTTTCATTTCTACACGATTGAATTGAGTACTAATATAGATTTACTTTTTTTTTCTTTTATTCTTGCCTGAACTAACTTTTTTCATGTAAATTACATTGTTTTTTTCTATAGTATTTACTTCACCACAACAAAGTCATTTTTATCAGTGTAATGTTGATTTTGCTGCTCAGGAAACACTTTTTTCACTACTCAAAATCAGATGGTCTCAAGAATAAGTCACTCCCGATAACATCACCTAAACACCTATCGAATACCAAATAATAGTTTATTATCCATGACTGTGAAGTAACTATACATTAACTACATGATACATTTGTTATGCAGCTTAATTTTATAATGGAAAAAAATAATGAAAAAATATACAATATTTAATATCAACCAGCAACAATCACAACTTACTCTGTCAATGTCATTCATTGCATGTTTTTCTGATTCCAAATGCAGAGTCTTGTCCAAATAATTTATTTTCTGTTTTAGAGAACACTCATTGTAATCAATCTGAGAGGATTGAACGCATCTGAGAAACTGCCCTATGAATCAGCGATAGCAAAAATAGGAGCTGATGCTTGTTCTGTTTATTCGTTTTGTTTATTTACTCCACAGTGTTGATCTGACAGCTCAGCACTTTGAATTTGCTTTCACTCTGTAATTGATTGCATCTGAAATTCATGTTTCATACTGTGCTGATGTGCCACATCCAAGACAATGCAAAAAAGAATTTGCCCAAAAAATTGGACTTGAAGATTTGAACATCTTCTCAGTAATCCTGAATAGAACTTAATATTGATGGGGTTTTTTTTCTCACGCTCTGTCAGAGTTTCAACTTTTTTGAATTTGCTTTAAAAGCTGAAATGCGAAAGGTTTAACATACAGTTAACCTGCTATTCAGAATGTCACAACAAACAGAGTCAGCTAATGTAACCAAAAATACATGACAAAAAGGAAATAGAAGTTTTTAATATTATTTTCAGTTCAACTCTTCTATGAAAGTTTTTTGTACCAGAACCTCTGTCTTGAACTATCAAAGTGATACGTAGTAATGCTGCTGAAATTAGACTGATCACGTGCCAGTAGCCATATCACCCTGTAGCCCAAGACTGCCCACTGAAGCAGGGTTGAGCCTGGTCAGTACCTGGATGGGAGACCTCCTGAGAAAACCAGGTTGCTGCTGGAAGAGGTATTAGTGAGGCCAGCAGGGGGCGCTCATCCTGTGGTCTGTGTGGGTTCTAGCGCCCCAGTGTAGTGATGGGGACACTATACTGTCATAGACTAGAGCACCGTCCTTGGGATGAGACGTTAAACCGAGGTCCTGACTCTCTGTGGTCATTACAAATCCCAGGGTGTCCTTTGACAAAGAGTAGGGGTGTAACCCCGGCATCCTGGCCAAATTTCCCCATTGGCCTCTGTCCATCATGGCCATATACTGATTGTATACCATACTGATTGTATACCATGTATACCATATACATATACCATCACCATATACTGACCATGATATATATATATATATATATATTACCTCCTTCTGCAGAGAAAGTAATGGGAAAGAACACAGAGAGGTTTTCTTGGACAGGTGTTAGAGAGGTTTAGGCCTGGTCTGTGTGCAGTGATGCACACACTGACTGTATTTATTAAAGCTGAAATGTGCAGGACGACACTAGGTGCAGTCTTCTCAGGAATGCTGAATACAGTTTTCCCCCCTTCACATTATTGCACAGAAGAATAGCACATTCCTAAATCTGTGCTTGTGTGCATCTCTCCAGAGACGCATCGCCATGCCTCCACAATGGACGTAATAAGATTTTTCTGAGGCTTGTATTCATACTTATTCACTTGGGAACATATAGGGGCAATATTATCTGAAAATATGGATGTGGTTGTTATTAATATTGCATATGAACGCAAATATATATAAATGTGTATTGCAATGGGAATTAGTGCATGGCTGGATGGTTTTAAGCAAAATTGTGTTCATTTATCAGAGACTGTGTGATGCATTAGATTCATATTGCATGAATTGGTTTTTCAATGCTTCCGGAATCCTCATCCCAGGAGTCTTGATGCTGTATATTCATTTAATTCTGACTAGAACTGGCAGCAGATGGAAACAACGTAGAATAGTTTTATGTAGGTCCCCCTGTTTTATATTATCAGTCAGTTATTCATCACCGGTCATTTCCTGTCACTTACCCGGAAATTTTACAAGATGATTAAATTAACATTTCTAGCTTTGTCTTTAATACTGGAGAATGGGGTGTTAAATTATGGAAAAATAGAAGATATTTAACTAACTAAATCTATTCTCGCTCTGAGACAGCTGAAGTGCTTCGTGCCAACGTCTAAAGGACATTAAACCACTTAAATATCAAGCCATGTGTAGAAAAGCATTTGGTAGATAAACATATTTGCTTACAAGGCAAACATTTTTGTTTTATCTTTCCTCAGCAGACTTTTGCGTTTTGATTTATGGTTTTAATAATACTGAATAAATCTCAGCAGAGATTTTCCCTTTACTCAGTGCTCTCCGTACAGCTCAAATTGTCTTTTTTTGTGTTGTTATTTTTTTATATATATTTTTCTTGCACTAGATAATTCTCCATGGAGACTAAAGCATCTAGTAAATGCAGAATACAATTTCATAGATTAATGTAATAGATGCGGCATTGCTATTAATATACATACGAATGCACGGAGTCACAATCGCAAACAATCTGCGTTATGACACTGTATGTCACTAAGCTAAACAAGCGTTCGCATTATTGGCCGATATTTCACTTCTAACCAAAGTTCACAGCTCAGTGCCTAAACTCATCAATGAATATGAAAGGTCACTGTCTAATAACCTTCATCTCCATATAGTGTGTGATTGCACAGTATGTGATAGATCATCCTATGCATCTTTGTGGGTGTGGGTGTTAGTGTGTGCACTGGACCGCACCGTATTGTAACTCTCTTGTAAGTCTTTTGGCCTTGAACAGAACCAAGGGCACACAAACAGCTCCGCCAGTGGGGGCAGGTGCAATGCCTTTGACTTTAAGAAAAATGGTAATTTATCAGTTTCATTCTTGTAGTAAGTGTAAATGTCGATCTGAGATGGAATCATTTTGTCCACAATATGCATGATCTCATTAGTAATCATAGATATGCATATGTAAAGTGTGCACACATTTTTATGTTTCGATAGACACTTCAATGCACAATATCAGCACAGACAATATCTAACCCACAGAAGCTTTTGCATATGAAGAACTTTAGAGATGTTGAATGTGTACAAATCCTTTGATGTTGATAGAGTATTGACTTGTTGGTATAATGCAAAGGTGTCACGAGTTTCCGTGTAGTTGAATTCCAAGGATGAGGCATGACGCAGAATGAACAAATAGAATATATAATTTTTAAACAAAGAGAGCACCACACATAATCACATAACATTAACGAGAGACCATGAACTGAGGAGAACTTAGGGCTTAAATACACTGGCAGATGATGATCAACAGAACAGGGAACAGGTGAGGACTAGAAGCCATCACAACAGATTAATGACTTGAACTCAGGCAAAACAAACAATAGAGCTGCACGATTAAAAGATCGCAATCTTGATGCAAACACCCACACAATCTCATTCCTAAATGACAACGATCTGCATGTGTCTAAACCTTTGACAAAATCACTCCGGGATATTCAAATCTGCAATGCCGCTGCCGCTGACCCACAGAGAGCAGTTGTCATGTGTACAGTATGAAACAGCTTCACAAACAGTCTTTAAAAAACAGTCAACCACACAGTATCGTTACAGTATTTCTGTGTTATAAATGTTTTATGCATTTTGGCCATTCATTTACACAACAACGATTACTCGCAAACTTTTGAAAATGGGTTTCAAAGTGCAAGTTTTTGAAATACAGCGCATGAGTATTACGTGTTCAGTCTAGAGGCGCTTCGTTTTTCTTTACAAGGTGACATCACCAACTACTGGCCTGGCAGCATAATACAGCCTTTTAAACGTTTTCACGGATCCGTGTGAACGGGGATCTTTTTTGATCTTTCATCTGTACGCGAAAAACAGAAAGGAAAAACTTTTTCCGTTTTTAGTACATCGTTGTTGTGTAAACGTACTCTAAAACTAAACAAGATAGAGAAACAGACCATAACTGTGACAAAAGGTTAATTTAGTTTTGTTTATACAAAATTAAATTAATTTAATATGTTTAACATGGCTAGTGCAGTTAACATTTACCTAATTGTCTTACAATTTCAATCTGTTATTTGTAATTAAAAAAATATGTGATGGCACAACACACACACACACAAGTAGAACAAGAAGTGTCATACCCATAGACAGTATATAAGATGGACACAGCGACCCCATAGATTTCAACGAAGAAAAGTGAAGCCCATTGAAGCACTCACTTCCTGATCGCCAGGCGTACTGTGCAGGCTCAAACTGAGCTTGGTGACGTGAGCAACCTGTCTGACAGCTATCAGTCTTCTAGTAGCTGGGTCGAGAGAAATCTGAATCATTCCTTTCCGAATCTCGCAGAGAAAGGAGAGCGTGAGTATTAGCTGTCCATTACCTAGCACCAGGATCAACTTTATCACTCTCTGTGGGCTACTCCCTTCACTTTATCAGACTTTATGCCTCCAAGTCCCCCCGATTGCCTGCGAGCTTCTCCGCCGCTCTATACGGTAATTTCTCTACAGTGCGACAGAGAGTCGTGTGGTTATGACGCAATCGTTAGCCTATTTTTACAAAAATGGCTTCTACGGGGCCATAACGTATAAGGTACAAAGTAATGGAGCCTATTATACATTGTCATGTTTCTTTAGAAACAAATAATCGACAAATGGAGTCTTTGGACGCTTCAGATGTAAAGTTATTCGCTGTCAAAGTGACGCCAAAATGAATGGAAGTCAATGGAATGCTAACAGCAGGTGAAGTTCTGCTACAATGGCGGCTCCCGGGGAGGCTTCAGTTTCCAGTGGATGGATTACCCCCTTTGTCATACCAAATCATTGGTGTTTCACTTGTAGTTCATGCTAATTTGCAATTAAAAATATATTTCTTGTTTAGTTTAATGATAAATAAGAGTCCTCCTTTAAAGTAGTCAGAATACTGATTTAATAAGTTTCAGCGCCTTTCCAAAAATTCAAGAATGTATGTGTACAGTTACAGTACATCTTATGTATGGACATCTACAAATGAGATCACTCTGAATATTTTTTCTGAAGGTTTTACATAATGAACTTGTGCACGAGTCTGGTGTAGCTCCCACTGACAGGGTGGTTTTAGAGGACAAAAAAACTATGAATAAAATACTAGTGCATTTGAAAGACAGCCAGTGGAAAGGAAAAATTATAGGTTAACGCCATGTTTCCTGATCAAGTCTCTAGTCTCCTAGATTATTTTCCTTCTTGAAATGTTGTGCTTGTAATACTACCTGTTCTATTGCCTGGTGGAGAGTGTAAACCCAGCAGCCAAAGGGCAGGACACGAACAGTCTGATTTACTGACCCATGAAGTGCATGTGAAATTACTCTGCAGGTGCAGAAAGTCATTGAGGATTTGGTCAAAATCCTTGAGGAACTCAACAGCCAGTTCCCCCCAAAACCACTTTACTCTGCATTGTGGAGACCCCTGGTTTGAGTTCCAGCAGCACCAGGTTCTCAACAAAGCTTTACACATGTGTTAAATTCCAGTTAAACTGCTGCCAATCACAGCCAAACAGATTTGTTTATTGTACAGTTATGTAGGGCCAATAAGATTTCACAATGGCAGTCGTGTCTAGTTAGGCCAAAAACTTATTTACAAGGAAGAGATACAATTGATGTCTTTTTGCTTCAACATGGCTGGTAAAGATACGTGAGAGAAGGTGCCATGGGTAACCTTTAGTCGATCTATTACAGTTACCGTGGCAGTAGGTGGCAGTCACAGGTGAATTGTAATGAGAATCTGAGGTGTGTACTGATATCCCATTTGATACTGATAGATGAGAAAAGTGAAGGATAGACTTGGGGATGAAGGAAATACTTGCTAGTCTTCAACCTGTCAGATGTTGTGACATTGGTGTTATCAAGTTATTGTCATTGTCATCCTGCAGAGCAGATTGAACGAAACCGGTTCTTTGGTGACTTCACACACTTAAAGGAGAGTTTAAGATTACAATAAACCCAAACATCTCAATCCATCTCACACCAGAATACTGCATAAACAAAATGCTTTGTTCAGTGTCATTTTAGTATTATGTATATGCTATGATAGTATTTATTCATATTTTGAATAAGCTTTCATTTGGTATTTTTAGTTAAAAAAAATTGTTTTTGTTTGTTTAAGTGAGTTTTTTTTTCTATTTAGCTTTTTTATGTCAGTATTAGTTTTAATTTTAATACTTCAACTTAAAGTTTGGCTAGTTCTAGTCGAGGCAACATTTCAACTTTATTCACGTTTTAACTTGTTGATCTAATATTTATTTAATTTTATTTGAGTTTTTTTTTTTTATGTAGATATAGATTTGGTTAACAATAACCTCTGGAATATGTAGTAATCTATAAAATGGGCCTTAAAATGTAAATTAACTCTAACTATATATTTAAGCCTACATATAAAAACAACATTACAACATGCACAAATTATCATTAATGTAGATGATTACATGCCAGATTATAGTTTGCTCATAATACGTAATGTATTACGGAATGTTAATCTATTGAATGTTATTGAAAAGTGTTACCATATTTTTTTTTCCGTAACTTAATGTGACTTTCTCCAACAGAAGTCATTTGTAAGGGTTAGATTTAAAACAAACAACTTCTAGAAATAATTTAACTTACAAACTTTTTGTAACATTAAATTAACTGGATTTATTCAAGTCAAGCATTTTCTTTAATATGACTGAAACAACTGAGCTTTTTTCCTATGAAGGTCAATTTTAAAGTTAGTTTAAATACAAATAACCCTCTTAAGGTACCAGTACCAAGCCTTGTCCCAGAAGAGCAGTGGGGAAAAAGGTCCATAGGAGGGGTAGTAGTAGACCTTCATTATTTAAACTGGTTGGTGTGAACTTCAGCCATGAGGAAGAACAGATCCAGTACAGCTCTAGGGGTTTTCACTTTTAGTCTGAACACTTTCCACAGCAAACACTGCATTGCAGATCATGATGCTCTCAGCAACACTTCTGTAGAAGCTAATGAAGACCAGGACACTTGTGATGGATGGCCTTTGCTGGAGTTGGTTTCTCCAGTAAATAAGTAAATGACAGTTGAGCAAATTGAGGGAAAGGGGGGATAACAACAACAGTAAGGATTTAGCAAGTTAGTGAGCTTCAACTGAAGTGACCCTCAACACAACTCATCAGAGATGCATGCAGTGTCTCTTCAAATGTCTGTGCTTATGTTCGCTCGACTCTTGGGCTTTCATGCTAACATTTTCTTTCGTTCAACATCTTCCTCTAACACTCACAGCCTGGATCATCACCGCCAAGCCCAAATCCCTGCATCCCTGAGCTCTGCTGTCTTGTTTCCCGTCATGCAGTCTCTATCTTTAGTCTGGGCGTCCATGGGCGAGTGGGGAGCTCTTACCTGTTCGTCTGCTCTATATTTTATTTGTATCTGTTGTCATGTTTTCCATCATGGCTGAAGAATCTCACAGAATTTTCTTTGACAGATACAGAAGCTACTTTCTAATTTAAGAACCTTTTGTGTGTCAGTGTTGGGGATTAAAAGTGTTACTTCTAACAAAGGTGTTTTCAAAGGAATCATATTCATTTTGTATTTCCGAAATTGCGAAATATGACTCATTCCATTTACTGTAATTGTTTTGCCCTGAGCGTTCTTCAAGTTAAAAGCTGCCATTCATTTTTGTTTTTGATCCTATAGTGTATAATTATATAAATTATATCGCAGGTTCAATTTATTGTACCACATTTGATGTTGTCTCCGTAATTTAGATTTTTTTTCCCTGTATTCAAATCTATTTATATTTTTGCTATTTAAAACACAGCTTTGATTCTAAATTATATAATTGGATAGCGTTAGTTAAATTATATATAATGTATATAAACATTGTCATTACTTACCCTCATGTTGTTTCAAAGCTGCATGACACACACACACTGACAATGAAAGTCAATGGGATCCAGTTTAGTTTTGGACTCCATTACCTTTTATTATATGGACATTGTCGTGTAGCTAACTACTAAAAAGTGTTGTAAATACAAGTGTCTGTGATGAACGGCTTTGATTAAAATAACAAATTAGGCTACAGGTTAAGCATGGTAATTGATGAGCTTAAATCAAGGTCATCGCCTGTTGCCTCGGCAGCAAGACTCTGTGACTGACAGTTGGGATTGAAACGTACTCGAAGTGGTGGTGTCAGGGCTGAAATGTCTTTTGCACATAAAAATGGAGAGGAAGAGATGGAGACAGGTAGAGAAGGGGCAGACGATTGTATTGTGACAGAGGATGGTCTATTTTCTAACCCAAGAAGCTCTGAGAGAGAGAGTGAGTGTGAGAGAGACTGTAGAACAGAATATGAAAGACGGGCTATTAATTCATATTGAGGGCATGGGATGTCATGGTTGTAATGTCTGGACATTGTCACGGGCTCTTGCTGTAATGATTACATGCCTGCAGAATACCTATTGAGCTGCTTCACTGGCTACTGCCTGGACACAAGCAGCTTCTAATGCTCTATAGCAACTCAATGGCTACTTCAACATGAGTTGACTTAAAAACTGATACTGTAGTAGAATTTGATGTTAGCATGGCTAATAACCACAAAATCAGTACACACTATTATGGGGTGAAAGAATTTATTGATAATTTCACTAAACATCAGTAAACTGTTTTTATCAGTACTTTTCAGTGTTGCACAAAATATAGCTTATTTATAATTCTTTAGTATTTATCTAGCAACTCTTATCCTACATTCAGCAAGGTTGCATTGAAATGATCAAAAGTGACAGTAAATAATTTTAAATGGTAAAAAAAACAAAAACATATTTCAAATAAATGCTGTTCTTTTTAACTTTCTGTTCATCAAATAATCCTGAAAAAAAACAACAACAAAAAAACATGGTTTCTGCAAAAAATATTTAGCAGCACAACTGTTCAACACGTTTCAGGAAGACAGGGAAAACCAAACCTAACACACAATAAATCATCAACATCTAAACCTCAGTTAATTCCTAATAAGAACTTCTGTAGACATCTGACAGAAAAAAAAGTACATCTGGTTTCAATCATCGTCCTTTGGGCAATCACAGCTAATTCTGCTGCATAATCCATTTAGTTCTGGTCTTCTGTTAGAACAGACAGATGAGGATCATGATACAATTCAAATGCAGGTTTTAATAATAATCCAACAGGCAAAATAACAGAAGGTACAGTAGTAGCAACACATTCACAAACGCTAACTCAAATGACTTATAAAAACAAACTACAAGACCCATGAAAACAAAACTAAGAACAAACTAACTGAATATTTGTAACAGTAATTCTGTTTTTGGAGTTGTTTAATCATCCTTTATGCGATTGTGATATTTAATTACTTTTTATCTTCAGTTGATTTTTGAGCTGTGGCTGGTAGTCAGTTGTACTTCATGTGTTTCTCTGTTTTATGTTCTCTTTCATTCACTGATTCTGCTTGTTAACAGCAGGTGTTTATCAGTGTCTGAATTCACTAGTTTGTTTTCGTTCACTCTGTCAAGTGGACTATATTAGTAAACTAATGTAGGGAATAGTGAATGATGGTATATAGGGTGTGATTTGGGACACAGCTTCTGTGTAACACTTTGATCAACAGAAGACGAAGATAATTATAAAAGAACATAAGATTTATTATGAACAAGCCAACATACTAAACTGCGTGCTAGTGCACAGACAACAACCGACAATGAACTGAGGGACCAAAGGAACTTAAGTAGTGGCACAAATAAGGTTACAGTAATAAGGAGAAAAAGCTGAACTAAGAAGACTCATCATATCAGTAACCATGGCAACACATACGTGGTGGGAAACTAGACAAAGGAAACACGTGACTGAATGAAAACAAAAACTGAACGTGACTGTGGCATTCTGAGTGTCAACTTTGTGCGCCTTTAATTCACATTATATTGCTGTAGACTACTTTATCGAAAACTACACAAAATTTTAAACAGACATTTTTAACAGTGAGTCAGGCAGACAGGGAAAACCAAAACTAAAACACAAACAAACTGAACAGTAGTGATTTTTTTTCATTATCAGCATTTTATTTAACTTTGTCTGGCATCATTTGTGTAATTTTTTCACTCACTCTACATACTGGGATTGGCTTCTATGAAGGATACATGCAATGCTGACCTAGAATTTGACAAAAACAAGGTATTTTAGGAGGCTGTATAATTATGCTGTCAACCTTTTGAACTATAGTCTCCGTGTCTGGAGTGTGCCTATTAAGCCTGAAATACTGCCTTCGCATGCAGCTCAGAAGGATTTGGAACAGAGCAAGGGTCTCTGACTCATTATGACTCTACTGAGTGACGTCTTATGCTGCATTTTAAAGTGCAGAATTATAATAATTTAACGAACTCTTTTCAAATAGGCTGTTGCTACAGTGTCAGCTGGCCATGTGCTGTAGTTGAACTAGGAAAGATAGACGGGGGAAAAAAGCATTTGAGTTGCTTAAAATAGATAAATAATCAAAAAATGGAAGAGGACATTAAATGAGTTGCAGAGAGTATAAGTAAATTATCTAATTTCAGACAGTGTCCGTGTGGATTCATCCATAGATAATTTACTTATACTCTCTGCAACTCATTTAATGTCCCATTTTTTGATTATTTATCTATTTTAAGCAACTCAAATGCTTTTTTTTTTCGTACGCTGAATGCACAGAAATAGACAATTATTTATCTGTCAACATATCACTATCTTCTGTCCTACCATAAGGCTTTATTGTCTAAATTACTAGTTTATACATTCCCTCCGCAGACCCTTAATGAGCACTATAAGCACATATAACAGCAATAACACATATGACAGGGGTGATACAAATTTAATTTATGTAATGTTGCATGTCCAGTATAGTTCTTTGTTTAATTGGATGTAAAGATGAATTTTAACTAAACCTGTCTTTGACTGTGTCTGCTTGTGACAGTGTGAATGTGTGTGTCTGTTGTGTACCCGTTTCGTCAGTGCTATATTATGAATTATTCACCCCATCACTGTTAATGCTCCGTGAAGCAAAGTGCTCACCCTGCAACTCTACAGATTTTTATAAGCACAACTGCCGGTAAACACCCAGCCCATACCCCCCTCCTTTCCATCCTGTGACAATCCACTGCAGAACGGAAATCGATTTAGGGGAACAAAAGCAGGACCACATAACGATAAAGGCGGTCAGAACACTTCAGTCCTCTTTGCCTTTGATAAAAGTGCTTAACTGGTTCTTAACGCTCCTGATTTGAATTTTCCCATCATTCTTTGTCCTTTGGCGAGCTGCTGGGGCGGAATGGGAATTTGTCTGAGGAGATAAGTGTTGTATTACCTGTTAATGTCATATTGGTTGAAATTGTGGTCTGGTACAATTACTGTGGTAATCAGATAACTGGTTTCCTACTAAGTCTTTTTTATTCTATTATGTGGGAGAAAGAGGTGGCATTTTGAGATATTTTCTCTCTGTGATTTTCACTGAAGGCTGAAAGTTATACTTTCTTCTCACTGATGTTTTGAGATATGAAACAACTGACTTTAGACATGATGGCTGTTGCGGAGGTGTTATGGCCACAGCATTTTAAAGGGATATTTCACACAAAAATTTAAATCCTGTCATTGTTTACTCACCCTCATGTTGTTCCAAACCTTGTGTGACTTTCTTTCTTCTGTGGAACAGAATTTTTCAGTTTACTGAAAGTGCAGTGGTTAAGTAACTTTGGGGAGTTTAATGGAGGCTTTACTTGTAATCTTTGGGTTCCTGAGTTGAGTTTGTGTGTGTGAACGGTGATTCCATAAAAATGTCAGCGTGTCATTGATTTTGTGATGGTGTGATTGACCGTGTAAAATCATGAGGCCAAGCAGGTTTGGGTGGCTGACTGTCAAAATTATCCTGGCATTATGCCATTAGCCGCGAGGCACTGGCACTCGCTGTCCAGAGTAAGGATATAATGCGTCTGGACTCTTCCACTCAAAGATCGACTCAACAGCCAAGGACTTTTCTGCTCTCCTGTGCTCACTGTAAAAAACTAAAACTAAAATAAAGACAAAAGTTTGCACAACTTTCTTTTGTTATTGAGTTGAATTAATTTGCTGAATTAGTTTAAGAAAGTGCCTTGAAAGACTTAGAATATCAGGTTGCCATGACTTAAAACCTCCCATCATTGTAACAATAGACTACCTATTTATATTAAGATGAACTTTAATACAATTTATGTAATTAAGATTAATAAATGTGTCTATAATAAGATTTCTGTGCAAGTTGTTTGCAGTGTTTTATTAATTGTTTTCATTACATGCCTTAACAGTAAATCAAAGACGAATGTGAAAATGCATTAATCCTAATGTTCTTGTTAAACAATATGAAGTATAGTATACATGCTGCATTTGAAATGATTGTGTTTTGTTTGGAAAGGTAAAAACCAAAAAAACAAGCTGCATTTGAGATTTATTTTATTTATTTGATCTAAGAATAATTTTTACATTGTTCTTTATTTCTAACTCGCTCTTGTCCTAGAATATCCACAACAATAACTTAAACTGAGATTTTATCCTATGGAAACATAACAGAAACTTCATGGTGCAAAAGCCACTTTAGAGATAAACACACTATGGAGTGGAATAAAAGAGTGGAGGAGGGCCTGGAGACAGCGAATGAAATGAGAAAACGATGGCATGTCTGAAGAAGATAATCCATGTGGCAAGCGACAAGGGTGCAAAAAAGCCACCAGGCCAGTGACTGATAAGACATCATAGTGCACTTCCAGGTCTTCAGATGAAAAAAAAAAGGCAAAAACATAATGCTTCTGGCACACCAGTTGAAACTTCTCCAATTTTGAGGCTGACTTAATGTGAACATTTGCAGAAAAGAGCACATTTCACTCTGCGGGATTAAGACCTCTGGGGAAAAGTCTTTATATTTGAAATTTCAGTAATACATATCCTGTCAGTCAGAGAGACGATCTGCATACTACATGATCAGTCAGTAAAAAAACAAATTTTGAGGGCAAGAATACAAGGTAGCGTTCATAACGTGCTCTGTTAACGCGGTAGTTAGCAGTCGAAAAGACGGTCCAAACCACTCCAAATAGCATCTGATCATGGATCCCATAAATATTCAGATTAACTTGATTTATTCATACATCTATATTCTTCATCCAAACCTTGAACGAGAGAGAGAGCTGCTGTAAATTAGCATGACCTTTTGTAAACATCAAGTTGTGCTTTATCTCCTACTACTTTCCCTAAATATGATTATCATGATGTATTCCTCATATTCTTATTCTTACAGTCAACCCGGCACACATTCACCTGTCAGAGATGGTACAAAAGAGCCCTGCCACAGTCAAGCTTCTCTATCCTAAAGCCATATACACACGCCTGCACTAATAGCGCCTCTGTCTGTGTCATTAAATGCAATGGGCATCACTCAAACCAGGTCACGCCATTTTGTTCTAGAACACTCGAGCCGCTTCCTTTCTTTGAATGTTTAATGAGAATAATTTTTTTATTTATTAACAGAAGCGCACAATCCAGCTAATGAGCTTGATTAACCTCACACAGGCGCTTATGCATAAACATTCACATCTCGAATATGCGCTTCTGAAGATGTCACAAATATGATGTGGTTATGAGCTTGCACGTTAATTGAAAGTGAATTCATGTGTTTCATAACATATCCTGTGTTTTAACAGTAACCTGCTGACCTCAAGGTAACAGAGGTTGTCTAATCTTGACATGAAAGCACCAAACGTCAGGACTAATGGAAGATTTATTTTCTTTGGAAAGTGAAAATGGAACCTTTTTGAGGGTCATTACTCGTCTAAATTAGTTTAGTGACGAGTTTTAAAGGCTATTAAGAAAGTATTTAATTTGCGTGCTTATCTCTTAAGCCTTCACAAATGTTTTGCTGTTTGCTGTTAGTTCGGAGAAGCATCCTTGGTCAATAATAGCTAATGACTATTGGCATGTTTACAATGATTTTGAATGTCAACACGCTAGTCGCTAAGTGGTAATGACAGTACGCCTTTATTCTAATCAACAGCTGGCTTTTTGACTATTTTAAAGGGTGATGTTTATTGTCTGCTTTTTATATCTCAGTATTCTGTGAGAATTTTTAGTAGATGTCATTGTAGGATGCTAAGTTCTTGTTAAAGCTTCTGCTAACTCCTGCTAAAACATAATTTTGTAAGTCTGCGATTACTAGACACCTTCAAATTGCGTCTTTGGTTAAGGTGGTTTTAGTTATTTGGATTAAATTGTTTCATTATTAGCTCATTGTCAAAGCTGTATGGTTTAAATCCTAAAGGGATGGTCGGGTTCCAAAGAGACGTCTTTGGTTTTATGAGGAAAGACAGCTTTTAAGTTGCTGGTGCTATATCCCTATTTAATAAGCCGCAAGCCATCTTAAGCGGAAATCCTTGCTACTGTTTGTCTTGTCAGTTAAAATTAAATTGACTTTAAAACACAGAGCGAGAAAAAGAACTGAAGCTGTCAGTCATTGCAGAAAATGAGGACTTTGTGGCCTACAGCGTCTTGAACATTCCTTTCCCTCAGTCTTAGCAGGGTGATCTCAGCTAGCGCTAGCTCAGGCATGAAGGATGAGACTGAATATTCATGCCGATTTTGTGGGCTGTGGTCTGGCAGCTGCAGGCTATGGTGATTTATCTTGAATGTCTCTGTGTGTGTACAGACATGCTGTAAAAAGAAACCTTCTCAATCATTCATCCATCCATCAAGCTCCTACACTAGACAGAAGCAGCTCTTTTGCAGATCTTAGATCAGGTGGGCAGCGTTCTCCACCCAAGTCTTTGGCAAGACACGCTTTCAAAGGAGCTTTCCCAAAACAGCTTCATGTTTAAATTTGAGAAAAGACCAAACACTTTCAACACTCGTTTTTCAGCCAATGGATTGCAGCTCTGATAGAGAGATCTAGTACCACCATCTCTATCCGTAAGTATATATGTCAACTCGCTATCAAATTTTTTGCTAAAAGCAGAAAGAAAGGTATATCGGTGTTGGGGTTTGTAAAGGTGGTGCATGGTCTCTTTTCGCCTCATTACTCTGAAATGGCTATATTTGTCTCTGCTCAGTCTGCTGTGTAAAAAAACCTTCATTGGCAAATGAATATAAATGCACCCAACCCTCCGTCCTTTCTCTTCCATGTCAGCTGAATGGGGAACATTGAGGTTGTTCTATCGCTCTTTCCTCGAGGGCTATAATGTGGATGGGCTCTGAAGGGTGACGGAGAGATTCACTTTGCATCCTGGATAATGAATCAGATGTTATCTAGTTCTTGCAGACTCGTAGTATTTTCTCTGATAATCTAACTGTGAGCCAAAAGCCATATCTTAAGATAAAGATGCTGCACAGTTCAAATCATGTTCCTCAAACAAACAAGGCAAGAAATGCAAGTCTGAAACCCCATTTCACAAATAGCTTATAGCTGAATGATGTTAAAGCTGTGGTTCATCTACCAAAAATTCACAATGTCCTTCCAAACCTGTAGAGTTTCTTTCTTCTGAGCAACACAAAAGGATAATGTACTGGTCGCTCTTTTCTGTGCTGTTATAACGCATGGGGACTAAAGCTTTCAAGCTTCGAAAAGGACTAAAAGGCTGCATTAAAGCAGCATAAAAGTAGTCCACATTACTTGGGCACAATATTCCAAGTCTTCTGAAGCAATATGACAGCTTTGTGTGAGTAAAATACTTTCAATGGAGCAGATTTTCCCTTCTGATTTTCTTTGTATCCACATCCACCCTATCTCTCCTTCATTCATGCAAGGCCATGATAAAAGTATGTCAAGGTTTTCTTTTTTTTTTTTTTACCTAATATGTCCGGTAAATCAAAGTCAGTCTGAATGATTCATTATTAGTCGGTCTCAGTTTTTGATTGGAGAGGAAGATTATTAATCAATAATTACCTAAATTTCAGCCTATTCCTCCTACAAAGCTTTCATCACATGACCTCAGAAGAATATAATTGCCTGGACCGCTTTTATATTACTTTTATGGTGCTTTTGCATTTTGAAAGCATGACAGCTTCCCGTTAATTTTTACTTGCCATGCAGGTTTGGAAAAACATAAGAGTGAGTGCATGACAGTAACATAATTGCAGTTTTTGGTAGAATTTTAAAAGAATATTTTGGGTTTTTTAAAACTAATTTGTTTTAAATAGTTTTAATAGTTCACTGATATAAACTAATTATATCAGTGCTGAATGACATAATCACTGACACAAACCTGGACATGCTACTTTTGATGGAAACCTGGCAAGTTCCTAATGACCTTTTCAACCTAAACCTCTCAACTCCACCTGGGTACATCTATTTCTCTCAACCGCGTCTTCATTGTAGAGGTGGAGGGCTGGCTGTAGTTTGCAGAGAGACTATTAAAATTTCCAAGATCGAGTTTCATGATGTTTCAGCATTTGAATACCTAGCGCTGAAAATGACTGGCTAAACGCCACTGGTTGTAATCTTAATTTACCGACCTCCAAAATGACATTTTCTCTGAGAGTAGTGCGTTACTTACTTTTGTCTGTGGTAGTTATTCATCTGTTATTCTGCTTGGTGATTTTAATATACAAAATTCCAAGGAATTCCAAGTGCAGGCCCAAATCACTCTTTGCAATGGTTAACAAACTCACAAATCCACCACAACATGTTATTTCGGGCTCTGTGGGGCTTGTAAATAGCTTTTCTCTATTATTCTCTGATAAATTGAAGTCAATAACTGCATTCATTACCAAAAACACTCGTCATACAAGTGACTCAAATGTTCATTTAATGTTAGTTGGTTCCGCTCACTCAACAAACTCTCTCTCTGCTTTCACTCTAACTACTCCTGCTGCCATAAGTGATCTAATTGTGAAGTCAAATTCCCACATCCTGCCGGCTTGATCCTACACCTACTGTTTTGCTTAAGTTGTGTGTTCCCGAGGTTGCACCCTTCATAACACATATGATAAACTGTAGTTTGGCGTCCGGCGTTGTTCCAGCAGAATTAAAAATGGCTGCGGTGACCTCCATTCTGAAAAAAAACAGGCCTAGACCACCTAAATATGGAGAACTACAGACCAATATCCAACTTAAAGGAGAACTCCGGTCAATTTTAACATTGAGCTAATTTTTTTGTAAATTTGGAGTGCTGTCAATACAGAGAACAACGACAAAAATCGGTGTTGCCTACACCGTGTTATCCTCTTTTTAAAATTTGCACCCTATTGACTTGAATGGGGCATGTTTTAAACCTGCTTTTAGCCTCTTAACATCCTTAATGTGTCATACAAGTGCCCAGCAATGTTGAGTGATTCCTTCAGAGTGAACACGGTGAATCTGACTGCATTAGATGTGAAAGATATTAATAAAAATGATGTTATTTCAGCCATCCACATCCATTCGGTGACATCATACGCAGGCATGGACTTAAATTCCATTGCTATGCTGATGATATTCAAATCTATCTTACCACCAGCTCCGATAGGCCATCTCTGCCTGACTCACTCTCACTGCATGTATCAGGGACATTAATCATTGGATGTCCCTGAATTTCCTCAAATTAAATTATTAGAAACCCGAGATATTAGTGATTGGCTCTACTGCCTCAGTCAAAAGGATGGACCAGACCTTTGATATTGATGGAATTCACGTTAAGCCTTCGTCATTGATTCGTAACCTTGGTGTCTTATTCAATCCAACTCTATATTTTGGCTCTAATATTTCTTCTCTTGTTGAAAACTCTTTTTTCCATCTTCGGAATATTGCTCTTCTACGATCTTCTCTCATTTTAGCTGATGCTGAAACCTTAATTCATGCATTAATCACATCACGCCTGGACTATAATTGCAATGCCTTATTTCTTGGTCTTCCCAAAAAACGTATTGCAAGATTACAGTATGTTCAAAACTCTGCAGCTAGAGTTCTCACCTCCACTAGGCGTTCTTCTCACATTACTCCTCTGGTTCATGACCTTAGCTGGCTACCTGTGGCATCACGTATCCACTTTAAGGTATTGCTTCTAACGTTCAAAGCATTAAATGGTCTTGCTCCCCAATATCTTTCTGACCTACTCTACCCTTACCACCCTGCCTTAGATCAGCTGAACTTTGAACCTGATTGTCCATCCCCCGTTTCCGGTTGTCTACTGTAGGTGAAAGGTCATTTAGTATTAATGCTCCTCAATTATGGAATTTGCTACCTCTTACACTACGTAATACCTCATATGTGGCTACTTTCAAGACTCTGTATGTGTGGGTCTCTAAATGTATTGTAATGTACAATGTAAAGCGACATTGAGCTATGGAAAGGCGCTATATAAATAAAACTTCTTCTTCTTCTAATTTATTTGTACTGCATCTGTGGCATACTGACTGCCAATTACCACAGGGAAACACATTATGCTACATACAATGCTAATGGCAGCCTATACAACCTGAATATTGAAGCCTATAATTTGCAGCACTGAAAATACATGTTTCAAAATGCAAACGTCAAACCTTTTCAAAAGTAAACAAAGAGCTTACAAAAATATCAATTGAACAGACTTAAACCTTCATAATTACTGACCCTTGTGACAACTAGCCTAATATATGAATAGTTACAGGTAATATATTATTAACTAGGCTTAACAATTGTCATGACCAGTTAAACAAGTATATCCACTTAGTTTTGTTTGATATCTGCATGAGGAATACCAGGAGGGCACATGAGGGACACGATGTAAAAATTTTATGTGAAATGTAAACCACTGTTTATGTGGAGCTGCATGCTTTCTGCAAACTCCACCCACAGGAATAACACCAATATCGAATAACCAGAAGTTAATCCACCTAGAGAGTATTCCCATCTCAGGAGGATGATTCAGACAACTTTACAGCTCAATAAATTCATATTTTTGATTCTAAATTATTCATGCAAGTTAAAAAAAATACACAAGCTTCATATTAATGCTTAAACTCTCCGGCCAATTTGCCTGCCAAGCTTTCGTTATATGAATTTCATATTATTTATACACATGCGAAATGACTTATTATTGTCTATGACAATTAACATGATACGAATGAATGAATAAAAATAAAAAAATCAATGAAGTCAACTTTCTTTCTCACTCTCCCTCTTTCCAGGTGTTTACACGTTATGGGAAATGTTACATGTTTAACGCTGCCGAAGAGGGGAAGACTTTAAGGACTACAATGAAAGGTGGCACAGGCAACGGCCTGGAAATCATGTTGGACATCCAGCAAGATGAATACCTGCCTGTGTGGGGAGAAACAGGTACACACACATACACACACACAAACACAGTCAGCCCTGATCACAACATGTACATTTGAGCTTCTCCAGAGCTCTCCCTTGTTAAACATCTCTCCTCATTTACAGGAGAAACTCTGATTGTCTTACAGGTGTCTGATTAGGGTAAGGTTTTGTCAGCGCTTTCAGTGTGATTCCATCCCCAGGGATACGGTGAATATTTGCAAGAGACACACACCTTGAAGAACAGCTGTGATGCTGTAATGGTGCCGACAAATCCAGTGGGATTCATTATCAAATAGATGTTCTTGCAACCTGTTGAACTGATCTGATGCCGCTACACTTCTCTGAAAAGTAGTACACAAAAACTTCACTTTTTTGATTAGCATTGTTACACCCAAGCAAAGCACAGCTTTCCTTGTAGTGTGTACAATATTTCAAAGAAGATGAAAGCATTTAGGATGATTTAGAGAGCAGCATTGAGAATTCCCTGCAAAAGATGAATTAGCATTTGAAAGGTTACAAGTTTAGCTGAGGCTGAATTCAAATTTATTCAGAGAAATATCAACATACTTTTTCCAACAATGAACAAAAGGAATAATATACATTTCATCAGCTGTTTTGGAACAGTGCCCTTTAAAGCAATTGCATGAATTGTACCACAGCTTTATCCTGTGAAAGAAGGATATGGACAATAACCAGAAGTATCTTCTAAAATTCCTTTATTCTGTAGATCTGATATATGGCTTATTTTATGGCCCCAAGTCCATCTGTTGTCAGACCTGCTATTAGGGCAGAGTCCCTTGGGGAGATTTTGTATGAGTGAATATTGAAATCTGCTTCTCTTCCTCTCATTTCAATTTACCACATTGATGATGTACGGGAACCAATGAAGTTTGTGCACAGTTTCTTTTCTCCTCCTCTTTTCTCCTTATATGGTGTCAATTGTGCTCATTGCACTGCTCTTCTCATGTGTCATTAGCTATGTTTCCCTCCAAAGTTGTGAATTTAACTTAATGTCATAAAACTTTTGCGAATAAAGCACCGTTTCTAGTGAGCCGAAAATAACAAAATCGCCACTTCCTGATAATCTGACGCTAAATATCAATAAGAAAAAGGAAGTTGCTGCAGTAGGAGAAGCCATTTATAATAATTTTCCTATATAATCAATTGACCGTTCGCAAAGACCCGCCCCCCTTAGTTACTGTCGCTATGTCCGACAAGCTGCGCCGCTCTCTCTCACACACACACACACACACACACACACACACACACACACACACACACACACACACACACACACACACACACACACACACACAGTGAAAAATACATCGAGGAGCAGAGAGGACACTAACAACACACTGACAGACAGGACAGACCAGGTTACTTTTCAGTTACTTTTGATATTAAACATATTAAACAAAGTCTTACCTTTCAAATTTGGTCATAAAAAAATACAATAAAAATTATACTGAACCACTTTGACGACAGACCAAAACAGTATTTCAGATGCTGCAACAAGATTGGCTGAGCTATGCCATCCCAGTGGGCAAAGTCACATTACTTTTTTTGGTGCGCATCGAGGACTTTATTCGGTAAATGTGTTTCAATCGTAGTTTATGCGAATGTTTCTAATTGGATTAAAAAATAATAATATTCCGACTCAGTTAAGCGCATTCATTTTTTTTAGCGCATTCGTGCATTTTTTTATTATTAATGATTATCTTGGCATTTCCATCCAGCGTTTGTCCCAATATTATTTAGCAAAATCCAAAAAAGCGCATATAGGTGGATGGCAACATAACTATTAAATGTTAGTCAGTTCCTCACGCAAATATGGTTTCAGAAGACTCATTTGGACCACTTTTGTAATTATTTTATGTGCTTTTTGGAGCTTGAGAGCTACTATTGTCTCATCCCACATCCATCTCCAGTTCTGTTCCATATTGAGTAAATGCATTTAAATTTTTGGATAAACTTATCATTTGACATTCTTCCGGCAAAGCCGTTTTCATTTGTTATTCATTTATTTACTTTAGGACATTTGGATAAAAGTCATTGTCTATCATCAAAATGTTCTTTGTACAGAAAAGAACAGAACAGTATAGGCTTACAAAAAAAGTTATTTATTTAATGAAAAGTTAAAGTTTCAAACTAGTTTCAAAGGAGAGCCATGCATACGAGGATATTTGAGGAATTCTGTGGATTCCTCCTGTTCCCGTTGGAAGGGAGGGATAGGAAAGATAGAAGATCACCTGCTGTATTGTTTACTTTCTGCATTTTCATGATCAGAAACTCATCTATCTGTCTACATCCATTCCACCTCTAACACTCCAAAGATTTTGGAGGGCCTTGGGGAAAGAGATGGAGAAATTGGAAATGGTGAAGAGGAAGTGTGCGCCTGCATATGTAACATTATAAATGTGCTACGTTGCACTGACAAATGTTGGCACGATGCACAAGAAAGATGATACGTCTGGAGCAGAGAAAGAGCCAGTGAAACTTGCCATCATCTTTTTCAAATTTAAGACATGGAGAGAGATCCCTGAACCTCACTGAATAAATGTGCAGCCAATTCGTCATTCTCTCTGCCGGTTTTACAACTCTGATGAATGCAGAGTGATGAAGAACTTATTCACTTTGAAAGAAGAAATGGGGAGATAAACAGTATATTATGTAGAGCAAGATTCTGTGTGCTTGAACTGGAATATTTATGTGTTTATTGTTTTCTGGATGCAGTGGTGAAGCTCAGCATGTACCATAAATCCAGTCAAAAGATTGCTACTTGCTTTTTTGTTTCAGTACATTTTGCATTACCTTCTCTCATTTCACTCCTCCTCCTCATGTTTGTGTCTTTTTTCTAAATCAGTGCCTTCATATTGAATACAATTTATTTAATTATCTCTCCTTATAGTAATCTTGAATTCTGAATTACTTCGTCAATCCTGGAAGATAAACATGTTGACATCATCTTTCCTACTATATGTAACGGATAGTCTACGACTAGGTTTTAATTAAAAGACTTTAATGCACGACGTGGAGGCACAGAACTACCTGACGTAAAGCATTTAATGCATATCCGTAGATTATCTCGCTAATAGAACATGGTGGCAACTTGGACAAGTTAAATCTGTCTTTGATGTTTCTAGCATAAACTTTGACTGAATGGATAAAAATGACAGTAACTGTAATTTGGTTAAATACATACTCTAACTGACACTGATTGGTTCTTTTAACGTCACCGTCGTCAATCAGAAGTACTTCAAAATCCATGTAAGCATATGTGATCGGCACGCTGCGTGATGTGAAAGTTTCTGTCATCCCTCCTCCTCCCCAGCACCACCTGTAGAAATCTGCTACAGAGGTTATTTCTTGCAGCAGCTTTTCCTTTGTTTTCTTGTTTTTTGACTAAGCTGAACAAATGATTGCATTTGCTCAGCATCAACAGCAGCGTACATCGCGTGTTGTTAAAATAAGTTATGACTGAACTTTTGTTAGATATTTTATCTATTGCTTGTTAGATCTAGAATTCTGAAGTAAAAAAACAAGCGCAGTAAAATTACATTTTCAATGAATTTCAATATACATTTCCATACATTATTCAGGTATTCAAACAGACCATGGTATAAAATGGTTTAATTACTGAATATCTTTGGATGCTCTGTTTTTCTGAGATGATGCTTTTGATTCGGAAATCACAGTATCTTGACATGTACCAGCTTTATCAAAAGACCTTTTCATGTTTGTCTCCATGCAGCTTCTTTCTTTTATGTGAATGCTTTCTCTTTTCTTTTTTCTTTTTAGCCAGGGTTTGGCTTTGTTTGTGTGTGTGTGTCAGGTTTGTGCACCGTTAAGAAGTGATTTGTAAATGCAAATTCAATCTGTAGTGCACAGGATGTGTCATTATAATTCAATGTGAGTTTAATTAATGAAGTTAAAATGAAATTTGAAGAAATTCCTAGGCTATATCTGCTGTAATTGTTTAATATAATAATAATAGTCAATGCTTAAAATGTCACCTGTAGAAATATGGTATGACATATATATTTAATTAAATTTAATAAATTTACCTCTATATTATCGACTATGGTTGGACACTTTTATCGTTGGACAACCAGAATACTCAAATTTACTTAATCAATTACATATTCCATGTGTTAAAAATGTGATTGAGATTAGTTGAGAGAAAGTTGAGAAAACATGTTTTCTATATATCAAGGAAAATCTAGCATCGCTGGTCACCAGCATGTTGTGACTCCACTCTGGGACCAGCATGGGATGCTGGTTTCTGGTTTACCTGATCCCAGTATGCCATGCTGGTTTCTGGTGGACCAGCATAAGGAATGTTTTGCATGCTGGGACCAGCTTGGGATGCTGGTGTGCTGGTGGGGTAATATGTCTTTTGAGTGCTGGTATAATCCCATCAAGACAACAACAAAACTTGCATATCTGTATGTTTTACGTGTCATGTTTCTTAGTGTGTGTTCATAGTTATTTAAAGACCAAAGAAAAACGCATGTTGCAGGCTACATGTTTACTGGTACACAGTAAAATCCTTGGTGTTAAACGATCACTGCTCAGTTTTTATACGGTCCCAATCTATAGAGTAAAAGTGCCTGAAGCAATGTAGCAGTTAGTGAAAAGTATATATATATATATATATATATATAAAAGCATTTTATTACCAGAATTTCCTTTCCCCAATTCATTTTACATCAAAACATAAATTATTGTATCATTAATTACAAATTACCCTGCTGAAAAATCCAGCATTAACCAGCATGGATTTTATGCTGGTCCAAGCTGGTTTATGCTGGTATAGTGCTGATTTATGCTGTGGTTGTCTAGCTGGTGGTCCAGCATATTGGCTAGTTGCATGTGGCCGCCATGTTGGATTTCCGAACAGCGAGTGTGCGGATAGACACTTCCGGTTTCGCATTACGCCTGGTGCAGGGAGCTGGAGAAAGCAGAAAATAATCCCTTATACTGTAGTTGTTTATAGAATCAATTATATCACTTAAAATACTATGATCCATATTACTATCACACGAGCCATTGGCAAATGCACGGATGCATAGTCAGATTAATCCAATCCAATCCACTTTATTTCTATAGCACATTTTACAAACACAAAGTTTCCAAAGTGCTGCACAGAAGACTCAACGCATACAAAACAATTAATATAAAATTATTAAAACAAATTAAGAACATCAGGTTTAAAAAATATATTAAAAATAAAAAAAATAAAAATAATACACACCACAGAGGACCACACAACTCACGCGGAGTTAAAAGCCAAAGAATAAAAATGAGTCTTTAGACGAGCCTTAAAACACTCAACTGTAGCCTTAAAACACTCAACAGATTAATGAATGAAATTCTGTTCATAAACAGAAGATTGTATTGGACTCATGCTGCATACACAATGACGATTATGCCTACTGTAAATATAGTTACAACTACGATTAGAGTTGTTAAATAAAAAACCCCGAGAACATTCACACGTTTGCCTCTACAATTTATCTCCATAAATACTATTACTTACATCAATTGTTCGATCAATATTATCATCACATAATTTACATTTACATTTTTAACTGTAGGTACCACAAACAATTTAATATAAGTTTGTGTATATTTTACACATAGTAAAATACTGTATGTGCTGCTTATAAACACCAGACAGATAATGATGTATGATGCTCTTTACTCATCTCACTTGCACAAAATAAATGCAGTAATAGAAAGCATAGAAACGCACGGGTGAAATACACTGAAAATTACATGCATTTAAAAATTTGGTCGGGTTAAAGTCATCCCTCCGGATCTTCTGCATGATCCACTCAGCCCGTACAAGGAATGCATGAAACCTATTCAAAATTCTGGACTTTTCTCAACCCTGTGTGCGTGCATGTGTGTGTGTTTAAAGGCAAATGTCTTTGTTCTACAGTATGTTATACTGTAGTTATTCTTAGAACAGAGTTTAGGAGGAGACCCCTAAATCTCTCTTCATACTCTCTTTCTGTCCTTCATGCCGGCACTCTCATCTGAGTTCCTGATCAAAGCCGGATATTTATGCATTCTGCTCAGCATGTGTTGTTTTCCCACTTTGTAGCTGTGGAAATGCCAGCAGGTTTTGGCGGGTGATCACTAAGTCTGGAATCAACAGCCTCAATCTATACAGATATTACGTTCCACATGGCAAAATTTTTATTGATTTCTTTCCGTTTCTAAACTTTAATTAAACCAGCTTGCTTAATTATTGAGCTGAGAAGCACAACCGGGAGTCAATAGTCATTTTTAACCAACAATTGTTTGGTCATGTGCAAATATATTGATTACTGCAATAGCAACAGACAGCTCTGACATAGCAAACAGTCTTGGCCCGAATGTGGCCTCAGTCTGGCACTGCTGGCGTCCTGTCAGCAATGGCATGTATCCTGTCAGCCAGAGCTGGGCCGTGTTTGGCAATGATGGCACAGCATGGTGCAGGGCAAAACACACAAGGGCCGAATGTTGGTGGAAGGAGTGTCAGTCCATTGATTATCTGACCCAAATTAGGCCATATAAATGCACTTTCCAAAATAGGAAATTTTATCTTACCCAGCTCTGTTCCTCAAAACCCATTTTCCCTCTGCCCACATACTGCAAAGAATGACCGCCCTGTAGTGGCCCAGATCTTGATTTAAGACTAGGACCAGACATGGGCTATAACTGGCTCGATTCTCAGCCAATTAATGACACATTACTGGCCCTGCACTGGGCCTGAATAGGTCTTAGTATTGGTACAGATTCTCCTGAAGATTTGGATTACAGCACAATAATGAAATACTTTTATGATCATTTTATTGGGTGTATTCTACGCCACATGATAATGGTAAAATTATCACATAAATGACAGTTCTTATGTCTTACAATATATACAAATGCAGGCCTGGTGAGCTTGAAACTTGAGACTTAAAAAAAAAAAACATTAAAAACTTACCTTACGACCCTAAACCTTTGAATGGCAGTGTATGTGTGAATCAGCAGTTATTTCAGTCATGACAACTCTCTGAGTGACATGACACTTTACATAATAGAAACTACACATTTGTTCACTGCTTGCATTAAAGGCCAAAAGTACGTTTTGGAGTTTCACGTCTAGACTGCCATTTTTCACCTCATCTACAAGAGCAGCCGGTTACTGAGCCTCCAATTCCTGTCCTTTTTCCTGTTTGTTTCTCTATTCAATTTCTCTTTAATTTGGAGTGACAGACTGTTATCTGGAGCAAACAATGAATTAGCATCACAATGCTTTCAACATACAGATATGAACTTATTCAACAACCTAACAGCAAACATTCACATCTCTCACAAACACACACACACACACACACACACACACACACACACACACACACACACACACACACACACACACACACACACACACACACACACACACACCATTACATAGATACTGATAGTACTGATGACATCTGTTGTGAGAAATGGTGAAAAACTGAAGCTTCTTCACAGCTGCCCCTACCCCAAAATTAATATCTCGCCCTTAATTTGATAGCTCCGCCCCACACTTATGTATGCGACCGTAACCCAGGCAAGGACTATGGCGGAATCTGCTGTACCCATAGAAATACATAATAAAGGCTAGATGTCTCGTCCGCGCTGCTGGCCAATGGAGGTCGACGTACGCACCTGGCGGCCATCTTGTCACAGTCAGCTCGCTCACTCGTAACATTGTGTTTTAATGGTGCATGTACTTTTTAAATAACTATAACTTGCTCAATTTTTAAACGGGTTGGTTTGTTATAAACGTCAGAGATGTAGTTATGACACTGCATACTTATGAATAATTATAATATTATATATTTCAACATATTCAAGCATCCAGAATTATAGCCACGTTAATAACGTTAAGAAACCAACCCGTTTGTAAATCCGTCAAGATTTCACCGAGATAAGAGTATTTGTGTTCGTGCAGATCACTCACCTTACATCAGGTACCACAGAGCCCGCCAGAAAGCTTGCCTGTGACAAGATGGCCACCGGGTGATGATGTTAGAGACTCCGCCATAAGACATCTAGCCTTTATTATGTATATCTATGGCTATGGCTGTACCTGCCGGCAGAAGGTAAGTGAAAGCAATGCGTTACTATGGTAATCAATGTCGAATGTGTTTTAGTAGTAATGTGTGTTTATCACCTCAATGTTTCAGGTCCGTTTCACGTGGAAGACAACGCTCAACACCCACAATGTGTTATCATGATCAACTAGATAGCACGAGCATGACAGTCATAGTAACACATATATTACAACTATAACACAATTAGGGGGTTATATCAATCGCTAAATGAGGAACCAAAGGAAAGAAACATTAGGAGTATATTATCTTTTTTTTCAGACACAGCCGACGCTTGATACAGACAGTGAAGGAGGTTTAAACGTGCCAGGCTTGTATGTGTCTTTTTCATAGCTGAATCCAACGACAATAATATCACAAATGAAAAAAAAAGCAAAGGTGACACACGAGCATATTTAAGCAATGGTCAGCATATTAGTTCTGTGAAACAAAGCTAAGCAATGTTACTCACCTATCAAGAAGTAATAAAGCAAACTCAGCGTCCGGTGTTAAGTTAGCTATAGGCCTTTCCGCTCCCTGAGTTCTCTCCAGCGCTGTTAGCTTCTCCGATATTAACACAAGTTACCTCTTGCCTGATCTTACCTAAGCCTTCTTTTTTCATTTTAAGTTCCGCAAACATTTTCCTCTTTTGTTTTTTATCTGCCATCTGTCTTTCTGGGGTGGGGGTTTAGCTGCTCTTTTTAAAGATGTCTATCAATGTAAGCAAATATCATTTGGTAATTACCCGTCTTTTGATATCTGGGTATTGTGTTAAAAGGTGCTCCACGCATTTTACTTATCATTGTTTACATGTCTCCAAAATACTCTCCAGCCTTTGCTGAGGACTTTACAGAACTGTTATCAACAATTTCCTCAGAGTTTGACTGTTTTGCCATTGCTGGAGATTTTAACATTCACATAGATAATGCAGAAACCAAAATGGCAAAATAAATCAAAACTGTTTAAAAAACTTTTGATCTGACTCAGCATGTACATGGACCCACACACAATCGTGGACACACTCTAGATTTACTTATCAGTAAGGGTCTAAACATTTCATCGATTGTTATTAAGAATGTAGCACTGTCTGATCATTTCTGTATTTTCTTTGATATATTGATCTCTCCTGCCATTGAAGCTAGATCTGTGTCTGTCAAGAAGAGATGCTTAAATGAGAACACTAGTGTGGAGGAAGACAAAACTTGTAGTGCATTATAACATCTACAAAGACAGCATCCATGCTTTCAATATGGAACTAGGCAAAGCTAGACTTTCTTCTCAAATATTATAAACAGCAACATAAACAACACACAAACTCTTTTTGCTACTGTAGAGACAGATAACCCCCCCCCCCCCCCCCCCCGTCTCCAAAATTTTGGAAGAAACCGTAAAGTCATGTCAAAACAATAACTAAATTAGCATACTATCATCTGAAAAATATTGCAAGAATTAGATGCTTTGTTTCCAGTCAAGACTTAGAGTAACTTGTGTATGCTTTCATCACCGGCAGGGTGGATTATTGTAATGGACTCCTTACTGGCCCTCCCAAAAAGACCATAAGACAGTTCCACCTCGTACAGAACGCTGCTGCCAGGATTCTGAGCAGAACCAGAAAATATGAAGTAGGGCTGTAAACGATTAATCGAATCCAAAATAAAAGTTTCTGTTTACATAATATATGTGTGTGTATTGTGTATAATTATTTTGTATATATAAATACACACACGCATGTATATATTTGAGAAATATTTGCATTTATATACTGCATATATTTTTATATGATTTATATTTCGTATAACTATATTTCGATAACTATTTTATATATAAATAAAAAAAATCTTAAATATATTCATGCATGTGTATTTCTTTTCTTTCTTCTTATGTAAAGCACTTTGAATTACCAATGTGTATGAAATGTGCTATATAAATAAACTTGCCTTGCCTTGCCTTTCTGTAGTGGTTCGGTAATGTCTGTGCTGTGTGTACTGAGCACTCTCTCCTCCCCATCATTAGTAGACACGCCCCTTACTGCTGATTGGTTACAAGTGTGTTTTGGTAGTTGGTCCAACACAGTTCCCTATCAGTCGGTCACTTTGACGTATGTCGTGACCGACAAATAGGAATCTCGCTAGAGAGCCAATCTACTTCGAGTGAAACTAAACGAGCCAATACACATTGGCATGCAATCATTTGCATCAGCTGCGCAGCCTCGCAGCGCGGGTGTATAACGAGCAGCTGGTGATTGCACTGTAGCTTTTTGCTTCGGAGCCAACCGATGCTGTTTGTGTTTAATCTATCCAATATTGAGTGATCAAACAACGAGCAAGCTCTTCAGGAAGATCTCTCGTTTCTGGTGCGAGTGATACAGCGCGGCAGTGGGGTCGACTTTCTTTTCTCTTTTTTTTGTGTGTGTTTCTGAGAAAAACAAAAAAGCTGTTTTCACAGCTGGTAACGGTGCGCCAAGAGCGTTAAATAGCCGTTCTTACGGCTGGTAAGACCGCCGTGAAGAGAGACAGCGCACGACAGGTTGCACATTTCTGTCTGTGTCCGCTGCGACCGTTCCCCTGCGTGCTTCAGTACCAAGAAGAGCATTCACCTGAAACAGCTTACATGGTTGCGGTCGTTTCCTGTCCTCACTGACGGCCACGATCACTGTCTCGCATGCCTGGGAAACATGTGAGACTGTGTTCGTGGGTGGCTCATGTTTTCGCACGGGAACATGACCACGTCGGCACGCTGGTTGACTCTGCTTTCTCCGGAAAGCTTGAGTCCCCTCTGTTGTTGGCCAGCCGCTGCTTGTGTGTGAAAGCACAGCTGCAGGTCTGCTCGACACTCTGGGACACGTGTGCCGTCGAGCTGCCGGGCTGCAGCGCGGGTTGTCACGGCGACCCAGCGCTCTAGATGCGCGGTCCCCATGTCTATTCTCCGTTGTAGCGCCCTCCCTGGTGGCCACCAGGAGAGGTCTACTTCAGTAGAATAGCTTGGGTGATCCTGAGAGCTGAGGGCTTCTCCTTCGGGGAACCAACCCCCTAGGGCCCCTCCCTCTCTTGCGCATCACAAGCTGTGCAGCTTCTGGATGGGATTGCTGGTCCTTCAAAATGGAGGAACCTAGCATTTCATTCAAGGCTCCAGCTGAGGGCAGATGTCGATTGCTGCATCGGAGAGAGGGGCTGTTTCGTTCTGGAAATGATGAGGCTGAGTTGTTTTACTCCCTGACCGAGGGAACACTCGGCACAGACGCACTGGCACACAGCTGGCCCCGGGGCCTCCGCAAATATGCGTTTCCCCCAGTGAGCCTACTTGCACAGACCTTGTGCAAAGTCAGGGAGGATGAGGAGCAGGTCCTTCTGGTGGCTCCCTATTGGCCCACCCGGACTTGGTTCCCAGAACTCATGCTCCTCGTGACAGTCCCTCCCTGGCCCATTCCTCTGAGGAAGGATCTTCTGACTCAGAGACGGGGCACCCTGTGGCATCCGCGTCCAGACCTCTGGAAACTCCATGTCTGGTCCCTGGACGGGATGCGGAGGTTCTAGGTGACTTACCCCCGGAGGTACTTAACACCATCACTTCTGCAAGGGCGCCGTCCACGAGACGTGTGTACACCTTGAAGTGGAACCTGTTCGTCGAGTGGTGCTCTTCTCGCCGAGAAGACCCCCGAAGATGTTCGATAGGGTCCGTGTTTTCCTTCTTGCAGCAAGGGTTGGAGTGAAGGCTGTCTCCCTCCACCCTCAAAGTACATGCTGCCGCTATTTCAGCTTATCACGACCATATAGATGGCAAAACAGTTGGAAAGCATGACCTGGTCGTCAGGTTCCTTAGGGGGGCAAGACGATTAAATCCTCCTCGACCCCCCTCCATACCCTCTTGGGACCTTTCCCTGGTGCTTCGAGCACTTCAGGATGCTCCCTTTGAGCCATTGCAATCAGCAGACTTAAAGCTTCCTTCCATGAAGACTTTGCTGCTGGTTGCACTGGCCTCTGTCAAGAGGGCCTCTGCAGGCATTTTCGGTCGACGAATCGTGTCTAGAGTTTGGGCCGGGTGACAACCATGTTGTACTGAGACCCCGGCCTGGCTATGTGCCCAAGGTTCCTACCACTCCCTTCAGGGACCAGGTAGTGAACCTGCAAGCGCTGCCCCTGGAGGAGGCAGACCCAGCCCTGGCTTTGCTCTGTCCCGTTCCCGCTCTGCGTATGTACGTGGACAGAACTCAAAGCGTCAGGACCTCAGACCAGCTCTTTGTCTGTTACGGAGGCCAGCAGAAGGGAAAGGCTGTCTCCAAGCAGAGGATGGCCCACTGGATAGTGGATACCATCGCCTTGGCTTACCAAGCTCAAGGCGTGCCCTGCCCGCTCGGGTTGCATGCACACTCCACGAGAGGCGTTGCATCCTCCTGGACGCTGGCACGTGCCTCCTCACTAACAGATATCTGTAGAGCTGCGGGCTGGGCGACACCTAACATGTTTGCTAGATACTATAGCCTACGTGTAGAGCCGGTCTCCTCCCGTGTTCTCACCCTAGACGGGTAGAAGCACTGAGAGGCCCGGCTCTGTCGGCTTGCTGCACCCTACTGTGCACCCTTATTCTCCAGTGTGAAAAACCTGTGAGTCCTCCAAACACCCTCGGGCCAGACTTGGCGGAGCGTCTGGTGCCAGGCCTTTATCCGTTGAATCCTTAAAAACCCGATTTAGGCTGGGTCCCATATGTGTGACCCTACGGGGATCCCATATGTGTATATTCTCCACGGCTGCTCCTAAACGGAAGCCCGTGTCTTTCCCTTGGGCTAAGTCACCCACTACTCACATGCTGTACAACCCTCGGGTTAGTCCATATGTTATCTCCACTTAACTCCTCGAGAATGTGGCTTCCGCAGCGTTCCCCTCCTTCAGTTCAGCACGCTTTCCCAGTGTTATCCAATAATCTCACTGTATGGGTTATCACGGAACAACAGTGACAGGTTCACTCTGTGTAAGCCTCCTCCTATCGTCCTTCCAGGCAAGAAGGTGTAGAGGCTTGCACGGGGCGCTGGATGGGGTGCAGCAGCTGTGGCGCTTTGGTAGGGATTCCTATTTGTCGGTCACGACATACGTCGTAGTGACCGACTGATAGGGAACGTCTCGGTTACGTATGTAACCCTCGTTCCCTGAAGGAGGGAACGGAGACGTATGTCCCGTCGCCACATCTGCTGCCGCCCGCCGGGGCAGCCAGCTTATCGGCTTGACTCCTCAGCCAAAAATTACAGTGCAATCACCAGCTGCTCGTTATATACCCGCGCTGCGAGGCTGCGCAGCTGATGCAAATGATTGCATGCCAATGTGTATTGGCTCGTTTAGTTTCACTCGAAGTAGATTGGCTCTCTAGCGAGATTCCTATTTGTCGGTCACGACATACGTCTCCGTTCCCTCCTTCAGGGAACGAGGGTTACATACGTAACCGAGACGTTTTCAAAAGTGTTTTTCAAAAACTACTGATCCCACCGCCACCTTTAATGATTGTTTTAGTAATTTGGGATGAAACACAAATTCTCATCACAAACACTATGTGCATTTTTCTTTTTTTTAAACAATTTAAACTAAATCAAAGGATTTTTTTATTTTTTTATTTTATTTAAAGAAACAGGGACAGCATACAATAAACATTAATGTACCAGGCATTGTACCAGGTTTTAGCTTAAGAGCTAATTTCCACCCGTAGTCCCTGGGCAGGCTGATGTTATACAGTACGATGATCTGTATATATGATCAGATAAAATACATAATACATCATACATCATACATACATGATTAATGAAATTTACAAGTCTTCACATACACAACATCGATCACATGTGGGTGCAAGTTTGATTTGACAAAAGCCATTTCTTTGCCAGACGTGAGAACGTGTAAGCATTGTTTCCAAATGCTGTCCTGCGTTTAGGGATCCTGCATTTCAGCCTTCATTATTATACATGTTGATCCAGACCTTAAGGTGTAATCATTCACTTAAGTGAAATCCAGTCAATTCAATATAAATCCACACAAACAGGAATTTTGTGTGAGGGCAAAAGATTTCCCCATGCTGATTTCCCAATGGATGCAAGTTGGTCACTTTTTTTTGCCATGCTGAAAAACAGAAAGCTGCATGATCTGTAAGTGACGTCTGTGTGAGCTGTGCCTCATGCATCGCTACACAATAGATTGTGGACCTTTTTGTGTCTGTGAAATTTCACTAACATGACCAAACCTTTCTTTCTTTTTGCCACAAAAAAGGAGGCATTTTGAAGAATTAATTCAGCTCTTTTCATTACAATGACAATTCATTATATGATAAATCACGGCTACCAAATAGAACAAAAATAACACCATAAAATTATATTTATAAGTATTCCAAAGCCATAAATGCTGAAGAAATTACTTACAAGCTGTTTAGATACAATGTATTTGTTTTGCATTCAGTGCAGTGTCATTCAAACAGTGAGGACAACACAATAGTGTTGTCAGTTTATTGGTTTTGTAGTATTTCTTCCTTAATGTGCTGGAAGGGTCGTTCTTTCATCGCATTAAGGACACAATAACACAACTGAGCTAAAAATAATTTCTCATGTCGTGGCACAGAAGATGCAGTAGCAGCGCCGCCACTGAAGCAGTGCAGGAAACACTGTCTGAGTATTTTAGCATATAGCCGTCCTTCTGCAAATGGAACATCATGAAATTGTTTTTATTATTATTTCAAACAAACCAGTTCTTGATTCCAAATGCTATTTATTCTTGACTTGTTTTATTTTATTGTTTGTTGTTTTTGCCATTTTAATAAATACAGTTGTTAGTAGAAGACAGAAAATGATTGAAGGACAGATTCTCAATGTGTGAGCACCTAAGTCAGAAAGTGTGCTCACACATATTCTTTCTTTCTTTCTTTCTTTCTTTCTTTCTTTCTTTCTTTCTTTCTTTCTTTCTTTCTTTCTTTCTTTCTTTCTTTCTTTCTTTCTTTCTTTCTTTCTTTCTTTCTTTCTTTCTTTCTTTCTTTCTTTCTTCCGTTTCAGAATACTTTACAATAATCAATTTACAATCTGGTCTGTGAACTTGTGTCCACTTGTCTCCCTGAAAGGTTTTGAGCTTTTAAATGTCTTCTGGAAAATAATAGCCATCATATTTGACAAGCTACACTTTGGTATGTTTGATATTAGGGCTGGGACAACTCGATCCGTCAGACCCAAAACAAAGATGGCGGCGCCGGAGAGTAGTAGCAGAGAATGTCTAATATGGGGAGAACTCTCAGTACACTTCCGGCTTCTGAACTGGTTACAGTTCCACTCCTATTCCATATGAGGGCGCTCACAGGACGAGTGCGGAATGAATGGAGGTCTATGGAGCTATACCCCTCAAAATCCACTTTTCTCAGAATATAATTTTTTGTTTAGTAATTTGAATGTTGTATTCGAAAGGAGATGCAAAGAAATTACACATTGCTGGGTGTTAGATTTTTTAGAGTCACTTATTTGCTTTAAAAAGTCTTTTAAAACGTCAATGATGTCATACACATAGTACAACCACAGATACTGCTTTACGGCAATCCTTCAGTCACTTTGGTGCTTTCGCGCTCTGCACTTTATTTTCTCTCGAGGCATTGACAACACAGCAGACACAGGTAAATACACGTGCTAGAAGAGTTTTAGCTTGAAGACATTCTGGTCCCGCTTCGGATCCCACGATGGCATCAAGCGGTATCTCTGGTCGTAACCAGTCTTTCACTGACCAATCAGCGTTCATTAGCAGAATGCTAGCATGTTATGGGCGAAATGGAAAGGACATGAGTACTTGTTCAATCAACTTTCGTCCTATAACCCATGTAGAACTTGCAAAACCTACAATCAAATCTGATATTTCTCAATGGCAATCGGGTGAAAGAGACAAATTTAGCCATCTAGCGCCATAGACTCCCATTCATTTTGCACTCAGGCGATCGCCCCCAGTGGAACTCTGGTGGAATTACAACCAAAATTGTAGCCGACAGACAGGACAGACCTGGTTACTTTTCGGTTACTTTTGATATTAAACATATTAAACAAATTCTCACCTTTCAAATTTGGTCATTTTTAAAAATAAATTTAAACAATAAATACCGTTTTGTGGGTCTTTAATGTGTCGTGACAGATCGCTGTAGAGCCTCAGTTAAAGCTGCTCGTGAACCGATCATCTCTTCCTTCTAGCTAATTTATAACATCAAATAAACATAAGAAGGAATGTTGTTTTAACCGCGGAAAGGCGTCAGTACACTCCGTTTCTCAAGTACAAATCCTCCAACGTTAATCTACTAACTTTCCTGATTGCTTTGTCAGACAAAATGGAGGATGGCGAAGTATGATTGGTCAGATCACCTTGTTATTTTCATCTGAAAGAAGAATTACAAGATGCACTTTTTTCAGTAAGCTAGGCCTATGTGTTTTCAAAGCTTCAAGGTTTAATTGAATGCTACCTCTGACTAAGAATGCATTACTTTGCACTTGTATAGTCTTTTATTTTGGAATTTTAAGAGCAATAAACATATATTGCAATGTTCAGGGAATTATTTTTTTTCTTCATTCAGATACAAATCAACATGTATAAATTGCTATTAGTCAATTAATGGGGAGAAAATCGATAATCAAACTGAAAAATGAATCGTTAGACTAATCGATGCATCGGAAAAATAATCGCTAGATTAATCGTTTAAAAAATAATAGTTTATCCCAGCCCTAGGAACACACACACACACACACACACACACACACACACACTGCTGAAAAAGTATTGACTGGTGGTCCCAGTGTGTGTGTGAGGATGTTTGCAGCTGCTGTCATGGTGTGTTTCCATCAGTGCTTTAGCCTCTGGAGTGTAAGTGGGGGGGTATTTGTGGCTGTGCTCTCCTGCTATACAGTAGATGGCTGTTAAGATGCCTGTGGGGGTCCTGATGACTGAATCAGGCCTTGCTCCTCACCAGGCCTTTGAGAACCGATGAGGCAGGTGGGGGGGCAACCAATATTGCAGGCTAGCGAGGCACGGCTAATCAAACAAAATGACAGATATTAAATGTGTGACTGTCCTCCTGTGAGTTGTGGCAATGCATTTGAAAGAAAGAAAGACAGAGGAAGCTATGGAATAGGTCTGATTTCTTGACACTTTTTCCTTTTTTGAGATTACATATGAGATTGTGTTGTAGTGTTGAATTGAGGTTAAAGGGGTGGTATAAGTCCCTTTTCACAAGATGTAAAATAAGTCTTTGATGTCCCCATAGTATGTGAAGGTTTATCTCAAAATACCCCACAGATGTTTATAGCATTTTAAAGTTGACACTTTTTGAGGGTGAGCAAAAATGCACTTTTTTGTGTGCCTGTCCCTTTAAATGCAAATGAGCTGCTGCTGCAGAACAGGGGGTGGAGCTTAAAGAGCTCGTGTCCTTTTACCTCAGACAAACATATGCACTGAAAATTGTTCAAAGCGAAGTCAGAAAGATGGAGAGACTCAATAAGTGACAACATGTAGACAACATTTCTGAATGGTTAGTTGATGAATTTATGTAGCTTGTGTGTAGTTATCTTCTAGTCATTGATTAGCATATTCTGTCATGATAATCTATTATTCGTGTTCTGGGGGCACGGTTTATGTACATTTTAGGGTTTATAATGTCAATAACCCAGGAGGAATGTTGTGTTGTCCCTTCCAGCCATTTGTTGTAGTCCTTAAAAAGCGATTTCTTTAAAAGAAAATATCTCCCTTTGCTTTTTTTGAGTGTCATAACTTTGCAGATGTTGTTTATGCTCAAACAGCAACATTACACACTAACTAAAGTTAAAAAAGTGAAATCATATTCAACCACCCCTTTAATGGTACTAAGGCTGGTCCTTTTTCACATTTACACTCTGAAAAATAAACGTCTCAAAAGGGCGGTTTTGCAGCGATCCAATTTTTAGTTCCCCAAAGAAGCTTTTAGTGAACAGATATTTTTATAACCATTTTCTTTTTATTAGTGTAAAGAACATTTTTCAATTATTAAGAACCTTTTGTGGAATGGAAATGTTCCATGAATGTTAAAGGTTCTTCATTGAGCCACCGATGTCAATAAATAACCTTTATTTTAGAAGAGAAAATATCCCAAATATGGCAAGACCGTGCAGAAGTAGATCATGTCTCACAGCGCAGCGGGTCTCATTCACTTACTGCTTGTGCATTCATGCCTGTGTAAGCGTGTTTTCACAAAATCAGGATCAGGAATGTTTTATGGTAACATTTTTGGTTTTATTCTGATAAAATAGTGTGAGAGGATGCAATGGGAGGAGAGAGGGAAATGGGATCCAGGAATGACCTCAAGCCAGGTCACCCAGAGTACTACTGCAGTTAATGTTGAAGCACTCAAGGCTATTACTATGATTCAACAATAAGTTTGAACTGATTTTCCCCCTAAATTAAGTATACAATTTTGAACCAACTCTAACCACACAATACAGCACACAAAAATAATAGAATAGTGTCACTAAAAACATTAACAAAGTTATAAAAGATTTCAAATAAATTCTGTTCTTTTGAACTTTTTTTAATCATGGTGTCTAAAAAAAATATTAAGCAGCACAATTTTTCAACATTGATAATAATAAGATATGTTTCTTGAGCAGCAAATCAGCATATTAGTATGATTTCTGAAGGATCATGTGACGCTGAAGACTGGCGTAATGATGCTCAAAATTCAGCTTCGACATCACAGGAATAAATTACATTTTAAAATGGATTAAAAAAAACACATTAAGTCTTGCTTGTCTCACCATAGTTCAAGGTTGGTTCTGCATAAAAATAAAAATAAAACACTTATCATGCATAGTCTAGGCCTAAATAAACGGTTTCAAATAATTTTGAGAATGGCCCACTTGTTATTACTCAAGTTCTTGCTGCATGTACTCTCAGACGAGGCCCATCTTTAGACAGAGTAATGAATGCCCGTAGAAGTGACATTGTGTGTAAAACCCTCATATGGAGATGTTTGTGTGTGTGTTATGCAAATTACTAACAGTGAGCATGCAATAATTTTAGAATAATCTGTATTGCAAAAAGGGTACAAACAAATATATATGCGCCAAACTTGCTGTTAATATTACATTTTTTATAATAAAAAAATAAAGCTGGTCACCAGCTGAATCAGCTTAGGTGGTCTAGGCGACTTTTTAAAGCATTAAAGATGCAAATGCCTTCATTCAACACTACTTTTGCTTAACTCCATTGTACTCTGTTGAAGCACACCTAATCTGTTAAATTCTCTCTCTTTCTCTGTTAGAAGAGACAGCCTTTGAGGCAGGAGTGAGGGTGCAGATCCACAGTCAGGCGGAGCCGCCCTTCGTACATGAGCTGGGCTTTGGAGTCGCTCCAGGCTTTCAGACCTTCGTGGCTACCCAGGAGCAGAGAGTAAGTGAGCTTTGACCTTACCTCAGACCCGCCTGATTTCATGGAAGATCACCCATGCAGGTTAATGAATGGGACCGTTTTATCCATATCAATGTGTTCAGGCTCATTATTGCACCACGTTTGTATTCTGTTTCATATGCAATGTTTGTATTTCGTCAACCTCCTCAGAGTGCTCAATCTTAAAGACTCCCTGTGGTGAAAATCAAGTTTTTAATGTTGTTTATATGTCTATGTGGTGTTTTTAATATGCTTTAAGACAAACCATGTGCAAATTCACCAGTCAACACCATTGCTGAGTATTTTCTCCTTAAAACTGCAGTGAAAAAAAAGACAGTCTCAGAAACACGGTTTGAAATCGCTGGTGTTTCTGACGTCACAAATATGTTGTAACCATTACAGTCAACAGGGGCGGACAGGACTTTAGCATATCATTACTATGTTGCGAAGCAGGGGAGTCTTGAGAGAAGGTTATCCATATTTTTCTGTTGATATGAAAAATCGGGTACATTTAGCAATATATTATGGATATGATGTATATTATGATGCTATGATGAACTATATGCCTTTCTCCACTGACGTTCTAAGTTGTTCAAAGCGTTTCTAAGGATACTGATTGTTCAAAGGCAGCTGTCTGACTGAGATGGTGAATGGGAACATGGTTAGTGTAACATTAGCCACACGTTATTAGCTGTTTGAGAACATAGTCAAGCAAAATGCGAATCATATCAATTACCGTTGTGTGTCCGACGTAGGGAGTCTTACATAAAACGCATTACGATTCTGATACCGAATCAGTTTCTGGTTCAAACATATATGGCTGAATTAAACCAGCATTTACTACAGTAAAGTTGACTGAGTGTATCAGGTATTCTGAGCGGGTGTGATTGAGTGGAGGCGGAGACCGATTTACATATTTATGGATTCAATTCAATTCAATTCAATTCAAGTTTATTTGTATAGCGCTTTTCACAATACACATTGTTTCAAAGCAGCTTTACAGAAAATGCATTTCAAAAATATACACACAAAATACAGTTAGTTAATCATGAAATTTAGGGCATAACATATCGCCGGCGTTGGGTCGTCTCTTCACAGGCGTCGAGTCGTCTCATCACAGGCGTTGGGTTATCTGAAGTCTCCATGAGAGGCTGGATACATAACTGGAGCTGACGAACTCTATTTGAGTTATCTCGGGACAGGCGTCCCGAGATAACAACAAGAAAGGCAGATGGGAAATAATTAGCGTAGCTGCTGTTCATAATATGAATGCATTTGATCTGATTTAACAGTAGTATAAAAGGCATGAGATGCATCATGTGAATGCTTGGCTAAAGAGATGCGTCTTTAATCTAGTTTTAAACTGGGAGAGCGAGTCTGAGCCTCGGACAATATCAGGAAGGCTATTCCAGAGTTTAGGAGCTAGATGTGAAAACGCCCTCCCTCCTTTAGTGGACTTAGTTATCCTAGGTACGACCAGAAGCCTCGAATTTAGCGATCTTAAAGAGCGCGATGGAATATATGGCGATAGAAGATCTCTTAAATACACAGGAGCTAAACCATTTAGGGCTTTATATGTCAGTAACAATACTTTGTAATTGATACGGAACTTAATAGGTAACCAGTGTAGAGATGATAAAATTGGTGTTATATGATCATATTTTCTTGACTTAGTAAGAATTCTAGCAGCTGCATTTTGGACTAACTGTAGCTTGTTTAGGGAGGATGCAGGACAACCAGCTAATAAAGCATTACAGTAATCTAGTCTCGAGGTCATGAATGCATGAACTAACTTTTCTGCATCAGAAACTGATAGCATATTACGTAGCTTAGCAATGTTTCTAAGGTGGAAAAAGGCTGTTCTTGTGACATTTGAAATATGATTTTCAAAAGACAAGTTGCGGTCTAGTATAACACCCAGGTCTTTTACTGTAGAGGATAAAGTAACAGGACGTCCATCTAGATTAAGGTTGTATTGTAAGAGGTTTTGTGGGCAGTTTTTTGGACCAATCAGTAATACCTCCGTTTTATCTGAATTTAATAGAAGAAAATTACACGTCATCCAATATTTTATATCTTTAACACACTCTGTCATTTTAGATAATTTAGTGTTATCATCTGGTCTAGATGAAATATATAATTGAGTGTCATCGGCATAACAGTGGAAACTTATTCCATGTTTTCTTATAATATTACCAAGTGGCAGCATATAAATTGAGAATAGCAGGGGGCCTAATACAGATCCCTGCGGCACTCCATAATTTACTGACGTTATCTTTGATTTTTCCCCATTTAAATGGACAAAATGGTAACGGTCTGATAGGTACGATCTAAACCAGCTTAATGCCTGTCCCTGAACACCAGTGTAATTTTGAAGTCGATCTAAGAGTATTTTATGATCTATAGTGTCAAACGCAGCACTAAGATCGAGTAAAACTAGTATTGAGATACAGCCTTGGTCAGAAGCTAAAAGTAAATCATTTGTAATTTTAACCAGCGCAGTTTCTGTGCTATGATGTGGCCTGAATCCAGACTGAAACTTTTCATAGATATCGTTTTCTTGCAAGAAAGAGCACAATTGAGCGGACACAACTTTTTCTAGTATTTTAGACATAAATGGAAGATTTGAAATGGGTCTGTAATTTGCTAGGTTATTTGGATCTAATTGTGGTTTTTTAATAAGAGGTTTTATAACTGCCAGCTTGAATGTTTTTGGAACATGTCCTAAAGATAGAGACGAGTTAATAATATTGAGAAGAGGCTCTTCCACTACAGGTAACACTTCTTTCAGTAGTTTAGTGGGTATTGGATCTAATAAACATGTTGTTGGTTTAGATGCAGTGATAAGTTTATTTAGCTCTTCCTGTCCTATAGTTGTAAAGCGCTGTAGTTGTTCTTGAGGGGCGATAATTGAGGCTGAATCATAAGACGCTGTCAAAGATTGTACATTTACAATTGTGTTTCTGATGCTTTCTATTTTCTCAGTGAAGAAATTCATGAAATCATTACTATTAAAATGTAACGGAATATTTTGTTCAGGTGATGTCTGTTTATTTGTTAATCTAGCCACAGTGTTAAATAAAAACCTTGGATTGTTTTTGTTATTTTCTATTAGTTTGCGGAGATGCTCAGCCCTGGCTGCTTTTAGAGCCTTTTTATAACGTGACATACTGTCTTTCCACGCGATTCTAAAGACCTCTAAATTAGTTTGTTTCCATTTGCGCTCTAAGTTACGAGTTTTTCTCTTGATAACATGCGTAGCACTGTTGTACCATGGTGCTTTAGTTTTCTCTCTAACCTTTTTTAATCTAATTGGTGCAACAGCTTCTAATGTACTAGAGAAAATGATGCTCATACTGCTAGTCATTTCCTCTAGCTCATCTGTTAGTTTGGGTTCACTGAGGAGCGGAGATAGATCAGGTAAGCTATTCAAGAATCTATCTATAGTAGTTGGAAGGATTGTTCTGCCAACAAACGTGGATCTACGTTTAAATGTCATTTTGGTGATCAAAGATCAAAAAGTTTTAAAGGATAAAATTATTGATTACACTGGGATTTTAAAAGACCATTAAATGGTGTGTGTGTGTGTGTGTGTGTGTGTGCGAGGTGAGAGTCTGTGCATACCATTGAATTTTTTGAAGCCCTTTGACTTAGAAATTGACTACTCACTGACTATGACATCTACTCCACTCATATCTACTCTTTTGTGCTCTCCACTTTGTTTTAATCTGTCTTTGTTGTGCTGATGCTGTGAAGCTGTAATATCTCTGTGACCTTGCTGGCAGTTTGACGACCGTTTGTTTGCAATCATTTTCACTGAGTCAGAGTTTCACCACAGTGAGCGGAAAGCAAGCCGTATGATTTGCATCTTTAATAATGGTTGGTTTAAAGGTGCATTTGTTTAGTGCTAATTTAAAAAGTTGTACACATTAAGAAATATGCTATTGTTTTGTGAAGAGTCATCTGAATGGTATACATTCACTTGCGATGAAGACTGTACGTTTAATACTTTTCTATAAAAACTGTTTTAATTATGTATTACGCAAGTCAACCCATATAAACGTCAGAGAAAATTCATCATGCTCAATGGCTGCCGCCACTGTAGATATTCTAGTGTAGTTTGGTGACGCCAGGAGGGGAAATTAGACAATCGACTACAGTGTAAAAAAAAAGATGTAAATAAAACTTGATTGGAATACATTTTACAAAACATCTTCCTATTTCAAAATGTCATGTTTAACTCAATGTGTTACTTCACATTTGTAATAAGTTGTGAAATCTGCTAGCAGTTTCTAGATGCAAAACTTCCCCTTACTGTATATTGGCACCGGATTACTTAAATCAGTAATATATCCTATACTAAACCTAAACTAATCTTGACAAACTATATATCATTTGAAAGCTTACAATCTCTAGTTTACATATTTGGTGACTGATATTTTTCAAAATAAATTACAGATAATATATTGTATGGGCTGAAATGTCAACTAGTGAAAAAGTTTGGTACTGCGCCTAAAATTTGAAACACAACTTGTTCAGATTTTTGGCTTTGATTTTTTTTGCATTTTTAGAGTCCTCTAGGTTTTGAAAATATATATTTTATATAAAATATGAATAATAAAATTTTTAACATTATACATTTTCATAAACTCAAACTTCTATAACTTTTTTTCTGTTTAACTTCCTTAATTTATTTAACTTCTACAAAAATCTGCCAAATGTCTTCTTTAAAACAAGACCAATCTTACCTATATTCCAAAGCATTCCTGAATTACAACCATTTAAGATCGGAATGTGCATTTTCATGTCTATTTAAAAAAAGTTGGGTGCCGCTTGTAAATCGTACACCAATTTTGTCAGTGTATACATACACTTATTATCATGCTTTACCAGCAGAGACAATGGGTGAGTGTGTGGCTGTAGAAGCAGAAAAGCTCTAAAGCCAGAAGACAGAAAGATTGAGAAAAAAGTAGTGATTCCCAAGTTGCTTCTTTTTTGTTGGACAGGTAAGAGAATTAATTGTGTAAACTGCTCTCTAATATCAGTTACATTTACATAAAACTTAGAGACGAGTGGTCCACATCAATAGATGGCTGTGCTGCATCTAATGCCATTGTGGTATCGGTACACAAATAACAGTGATGCTAACACTGGCAAAAAAAAAACTGGCCAACCGTTCCGTATAATACAGAATTGTCCCGTATTAAGGCATCAATAAAGCGTTCTGAATGCAAGCCAGACAGAATGTAGTTTATCCCGTTCACGAAGGCGTATGCAAAAGAAAGTCTAGACCATACTAACAACAAACTCTAAATTGAGAATGGAATGCTTTAAGACCCTGCAATATATAAAGATATACACCGTAAGCACATATTATGAATGACCCAACTGGCTAAGTAATAATGATTATTTTTAAACAATGCAAGTCACAGAACAAGATGCCACATCATATTTTAGGTTACTACATGTTTATTTGGTGCTTCCTTATTGCTGATTGTGCTTATGGATGATTACTGGTTTTGTTTAATTGTGCTAATTGTTATGTTTAGTTGGCTGTTAAACTGAAATACAGGCTAATGACAGTGTGCTAGTAATCTCAGGCCTTTAGTTAATTGCATCTGTCTGGTCATGGTAACCCCAAAAGTGTTTAAAGCTGTTGTGGATTATACATATGCAGCTGGTGTTTCTGTCAGAGATTTTACAGTCTGCACCCTCCCTGCTGTTATCTGAGAGCGTAAGGGTGGTGTTCACTTATCTGCTGTAGTGTCCAGGTTAGGGAGGGTATCAACATCTCTCCTCTGGGCTGCTTTTATCTGTCAAGGCCTCCTGCTCTCTTACCCTGCTCTCTCTCTCTCTCTCTCTCTCTCTCTCTATATATATATATATATATATATATATACACACACACAGGTTTATGGTCCTACAGCACTTTTTAGATAGGCTATTCATTCAGCAAAACAATTAAATCGTGAAATATAATTTAGAATAATCAATTTCTATCCATTAAGGCAAGGTTCCTGGATATTTATCTTGTCACCCTACTCAACTTATCCCTAAAATCAGAGTGAAATGATGAATAACTCTTTGTAGAAGCACTTAGTTGTAAGCCTAATCTTGACACAAACTGTAATCTGTATGTGCGAGTGATTTACAAAGACTAAAACATCCAAAACACCCAAAAAGCTCTCATTCACTGAAAGTCACAAAATATGCGATGCACGCACATCCAAAGCTAGTACAAATGCTTGACTGAAATAACAATGGGAAAACATAGTTACATACTAGAAATGTGAAAGGTATACTGTATATAGGCTATATATATATGTGTGTGTGTGTGTGTGTGGAAATCTCCTAGACTACTAATTGCATGTCTCTTGTAGCACAATCTTTCTTCTCACTTTAAAGTCAAATAAAATCGTGTCCATTTCATGTAGAACAGCTAAATTATTGCTGGTTCATAAACAATACACACTGACATGCTGAACAAATATATACTCCTGCACTAATGCAATCAGGCACTTTATTATGAACAAAAAGTCTGTACCATGGGTGTCAGTGAGGACGCAATGATGTGAAAGGAGGCATTGATGTGTTACTGTGGATGCAGTATTGCGTTGATGTATTCATCTGTGTGAAGTAGTAAACATTATTTTAATATTCATAATTAAACTTCTCTTAACTTTAATTGCCTCTGCGTTTCCACTTACACTGCACTGCATTTATTTGAACAAAATATAGTGAAATATTACAGTTTAAAATAACTGTTTTCTATTTGATTTATATTTTAAAAAATATAATTTATTCCTAATATGGTAAAGCTGATCTTTTTTAGCATCATTAGTCCAGTCTTCAGTGTCACATGATCCTTCTGAAATCATTATAATATGATAATATATATATTTTTTCAATTTATTACAGCCTTGATGATTAAAAGTATTGATTACAAAAATAAAAATAAAAAACTGACCCCAAACTTTTGAACGCTATGTTCCATTGCCTGTCGTCCAGATTCACTCTCTTCTGTATGAGTATTGTTGGGGAACACAACAAGATGTTTGATAGTATCTTTGATGAGACTGGACATGGTTGTAAAAAAAAAACAGATCAGTGGAAATATTAAACTAAGTTGCCAGCACTTGTAACCCTCCCTGTTGAGCCTTACAAGATTAGCATTTTTTTCTCTGAAACCATTTGTTATAAACTTGGTTTTGACAACTAGGCTGGCCCACTGGGAAAAGTCCCAGTGCTCTTTATTGCTAGTCCACCCTGTGTGTCAGGGAGACCCTTTAACAACACATTTATTTATTGTTGTTTTCTCAGGCCTGGTTGTCCCTCGGGATATTTCTAGATGCTACAAATCTCACATCAGCTTTCTTCTAAGAGTAAAACACAGATTTTAATTGGGGAACATTAATTGAATTTCTTTTGATAATAACAGTCTCTGACTGATTGATATTTTGGGAATGGCATCTCAATCACTTCCAGCATGCACTGAGAGCATAATCTGTCCTCACATGTTGTCGAAATATGTCTTGACTTTTCATTACCAAAATGTAATTTGGGTCGACGGTGTTATTTAATGTTTTGATCATTCTTGTCAAGAGAGTACAGATAGGCAGCATTAATTAGGGGAATTTACATTAACATATCTTATATGGGATTAATATTTACAGCAAAATAAATTTGGCAAAAAAAAAAAAAATCACTAGATTTTGGAGAAAATGTTCTGGATTTGTTTTTAAATATCCTCTGACCAGGAGGGTGTATCTCCAACTAATGATCATTAACCCTGATGTCCTAGCCAGGGGCTGTAATGACTCGCTGATGCAGTGTTGCAAGAAACCCATTAAGAGAGACCCAGAGAGAAGGAGAAAGAGAACAAACAAGGTGAATGCCAATTTCTGAAGTCATGCAATATGAATGCAGCTAGTGCTGTGAGTTGCAATGGCTTTTCATTTGATTGAAGAGTCTTGAGTTCACAGATTTAGTCTGAATGACATTTTCTTCTCAGAAATGTCATTTTCATTCCTCTCTTCTAGCTTCGTCTCAACTGGGAGATCTGTAAATTTAGCACTGGTTAATTTTTTTAACTTTAGGCCCATAGGACCCGCAAAATATTTTTCCACTCTCTTCTGTCTATCTCAAACCTCGCTCCTCCATTTGAGAGCGTCTCTCTGCCAGTAAATATGCTAAATTAGGTCTTCAAACTAGTTTTGAAGATACAAACTGTCATTCCCAGCATTTCATTATAATAAATGCTGGGAAATCATGGTCTCTAAGTCACATGATAAATATGCTTTAGAGAATAAACATTGCTTTCAGGTTTTATCAGTTCAGTCTGTGTTAACGTATGGCATGAATCGAGTTTAAACATATTTTATTGCATAAGTATTTGATACATCAGAAAAGCAGAACTTAATATTTGGTACAGAAATCTTTGTTTGCAATTACGATTGCGATTTTTGCCCACTCCTCCATACAGACCTTCTCCAGATCCTTCAGGTTTCGGGGCTGTCGCTGGGCAATACGGACTTTCAGCTTCCTCCAAAGATTTTCTATTGGGTTCAGGTCTGGAGACTGGCTAGGCCACTCCAGGACCTTGAGATGCTTCTTACGGAGCCACTTCTTAGTCGCCCTGGCTGTGTTTCGGGTCGTTGTCATGCTGGAAGACCCAGCCACGACCCATCTTCAATGATCTTACTGAGGGAAGAAGGTTGTTGGCCAAGATCTTGCGATATATGGCCCCATCCATCTTCCCCTCAATACGGTGCAGTCATCCTGTCCCCTTTGCAGAAAAGCATCCCCAAAGATGGATGTTTCCACCTCCATGCTTCACGGTTGGGGTGGTGTTCTTGGGGTTGTACTCATCCTTCTTCTTCCTCCAAACACGGCGAGTGGAGTTTAGACTAAAAAGCTCTATTTTTGTCTCATCAGACCACATGACCTTCTCCCATTCCTCCTTTGGATCATCCATATGGTAATTGGCAAACTTCAGATGGGCCTGGACATGGAAACACCTTTAATAGGAAGAGAAGGTCGAACACCGACCGACACAAAGCCGGTTACTAGGTCACTCTTTAAATGTACGCGATGTAACGGTGCCTTTACGAACCCCATTTCAATGCCCTGAACTAAAATACTAGAGCCACAAAATGAGTATTCCGACAAAGGTAAAAAAATTTCTACCATAAATGAGTGAGCAGCACCGGTATCACGCAACATATTAATTTCCTGCTGATCTTCAAGTTTACCGGTCAGCGAAATTAATCCCTTAAGCACAAATGGACTATAGCCAGACTCAATACAGCCCACACCAGATAAAATCTCAGTATTCGCACTAACAGAATTTACAAACCCCACACTTTTAGAATTAGACGGCTGTTGCTGCTGCTTGCGTTTCAGCGTGAGACAATCTGCAATTACATGCTCTTGCTTATGACAGTAAAAACATTCCCTTACCTCTTTAGATCGCAGGGAATTAGACATCGCACGAGGAAGCTCCAAATGGGTAAACTGAACCGTAGAATTTTTCTCAGAACGTGCTGAACTGAACACGGTTTTATGTGTAAGCACAAACTCATCTGCAAACACAGCTGCTTTCGACAAAGAAATTACTTTCTGTTCGTTCAAGTATACAACAACACGTTCTGGCAAACAGTCTTTAAACTCTTCCAACAAAATTAACTCTCTTAAGGAATTAAAATCTGTCAGTTTACTCGCAGTACACCATTTGTCAAAAAGATTGCCCTTTTCTCGAGCAAACTCAACGAAAGTCTGACTGGGAAGCTTTTTGTGGTTTCTAAACCGCTGTCTGTACGCTTCGGGTACTAGCTCATATGCGCGAAGAATGGCAGATTTAACAATGTCATATTGTAAGCTTTCTTCTAATGACAGCGTTGAACAAACCTCCTGAGCCTTACCAATTAGTTTACACTGAAGTAAGATGGACCATACATCTTTGGGCCAACGGAGGGAAGATGCAATACGCTCGAAGGCACTAAAATACGTATCTACCTCCGTTTCCCTAAATGGAGGCACTAAAGCAATATGCTTGCTAACGTCGAAGGTCGGAGATGGATCTACCATCGGAGCCGCAACGGAAACCTTAGCACGGGCGGGCCGCACAGCTGATCCAGGGGCCGCTTTTAATGCCTCTAGCTCAATCTGTCGCAGCTTCACCTCTTTATCGGCTTCAGCTTCAAGCCTGCGTATCTCGAGCTTCAGGTCCAACTCAGCCTGACGCGCATGCGCCCTTTCCAGTGCCTCATACTGTAAACGGGCCAGGCGGATTTTCAAGCGCCCATCCCCAGACCCAATAGAAGCAGGGGAAGACGGATCAAAAGGCGGCAAGTCGGCCTTAGTATCGGCCTCCGCGTCAACCTCGGCAACCGTAATATTTCTCGTAAGAGCTTGCCTCACCACAAAAATTTTATAATGGTCCGCAATCTGCAGCAAATCATCTTTTCTGCAATTATCAAACTCCTCTAAGGAGGGATGCTCAACAAACGACTGTAAATCAAACAAAACCATTTTGACTAACGCTACGAGGTAAACTACCGTCAGCACAACACTACGCATTAGCGTGCAACCCAGCACCAGGCACTCTGCCACCAGCATAAACCATATCCCTCTCAATGTCTTAGAATGGATGTTAAATATCCCGGACGAGCCCCCAATTGTCACGACCCCTGATTGTCCAGGAATTCAGGGGTCCGACATTTTGAAATTTGCATTAAAGAGGAATATATAATAGTCAATCTGCTGAACTAAAACTACCAATCCAAGTCACTGTGCAAAAAGCCAATACCTTTATTCGAAACAAGAAATAAGGTTTTAGGCAAGATTGAAGGAAGACAACATGTATGATAATATATATTCAGAAAACAGTCTTACTGACGGGTCAATAGCCTATAGACAATAAAGAGAAAGAGGGGATGTGGGCATCGCCAAAGAAAATAAAGTAATAAAACCAAACGAAATCTAACTTTTAAATAACCTCTAATCCTAACTAAGAAAATGAGGAAGGAAAACAAATCTCTTCAGCGTCTGTGACGCCCTAACTAAGCTATCCTGACTACCATAAACAAAAGTACATGGAGTGGCAGTCAGCCCTAACCTACTGTACTAGACAATCCAAAACGCTACATGTTGCAATGTATGTCACGTGACATTCTTACCTGTCTGCCTCTTTCAGGACTAGTAACAATGAGAACACTGTATCTCATGTTTACACAAAAACGAAAAGAAACGAAGACCATAAGAACGTACCCATACACTCAAATCAAGGCAACAACATAGACATAATGGTTATAACAAAACGGCAGATAGTTTGTATAATGATATCAACACAAAAAGCCGCGCGGGCTGGAGAACGTCTGGCGTTCTCTTTTGACGGAGGTGGTCTCTTCCCATTGGCGACAGGAATGATTGATGACGTCAGCGCTGATGATGAGTGACAGGCGGTTGGACCAATCACGGGTGCCTGCAAAATGAAAGTAAACGAGAAACGGGGAGAGAAACATAGAAAACACACCCGCACTACAGAGACGTAACAGCTGGCTTGAGCAGGGGGACCTTGCGTGCGCTTTAGGATTTTAATCCATGATGGCGTAGTGTGTTAACTAATGGTTTTCTTTGAGACTGTGGTCCCAGCTCTCTTCAGGTCATTGACCAGGTCCTGCCGTGTAGTTCTGGACTGATCCCTCACCTTCCTCATGATCATTGATGCCCCACGAGGTGAGATCTTGCATGGTGACCCAGGCCGAGGGAGATTGACCATCTTGAACTTCTTCCATTTTCTAATAATTGCTCCAACAGTTGTTGCCTTCTCACCAAGCTGCTTGCCTATTGTCCTGTAGCCCATCCCAGTCTTGTGCAGGTCTACAATGTTATTCCTGATGTCCTTACACAGCTCTCTGGTCTTGGCCATTGTGGAGTGGTTGGAGTCTGTTTGATTGAGTGTGTGGACAGGTGTCTTTATACAGGTAACGAATTCAAACAGGTGCAGTTAATACAGGTAATGAGTGGAGAACAGGAGGGCTTCTTAAAGAAAAACTAACAGGTCTGTGAGAGCTGGAATTCTTACTGGTTGGTAGGTGATCAATAAAATCAAATTAATTATTTAAAAATCATACAATGTGATTTTCTGGATTGTTTTAGATTCCGTCTCTCACAGTTGAAGTGTACCTATGATAAAAAATTACAGACCTCTACATGCTTTGTAAGTAGGAAAACCTGCAAAATCGGCAGTGTATCAAATACTTGTTCTCCCCTAGGTGGAAAGTAATGTCTCTACCTTTAGTGTAAGTTAAGTGTGATTAGAGCAATGAGCTACACACACACACACACACACACACACACACACACACACACACACACACACACACACACAGAGAGAGAGATGCTGGAAAGGAAGGTCAGTATAAAGGGTAGAACATTGTGTTAATCATTAATGAATAATTAACGTAAATGGAACATCAGCATTTTCTCAATTGACTAATGGAATTAAAAAATAATAGCTTATACAATCTTGTAACCTTGTACTGATTTTTAGTAAGAAAAATAAGAACTTATTGTAATGTGTAATAATTAGAGTTGTCAGTGTAACGTTGTATATCCGTATTACAGAATTGTAATCAGAATAAAACAGAATGAAGGGGTCTTGACATGTATTTTTGTCTTAAAATTTAGTAAGACACTGAAAAACTGTTCATTACTTATGTTCAGTGATATAGAAATAATACAGCAAATTATATATTGACCTCTAAATCATTTGTGTTCATTGCTCTCATCTGCCACAATAATGTAATATCTTTGAATTATCTTCATTTGAGGGCTTTTTCTTAGTGATGATCTTTTAAATATTTAAAATATTAAATTAAACTTAAACATATTATAAATATATAAATCTGATTTCTACTATTTCTACTATTTTTGTTATCCTTTGATGTTGGAATTTACTGATGTAATCTTGCATCTTCACGGCTACAAGTAATACACAGATGCAGTGTGATTTTGAGCAAGACTTAATCAAGGCCGTTTTTCATACAGTTCAAAGAGTCTATAGGCTGCAATATTTCTGAAGGCAAGCTGGAGAAATGCAAATGAAGTTAAAGGCTGTTTACTAAAAAACCTGTCATTGAGTTTGTTTTTAAGATATGTTGCGGGAGACTTTTGTCAGTGTCAGATCTGGTTGCTGGGTTTATTTTTGATTCCCGGAGCAGAGGTAAGACGACAGGCCTTTTAAAGTCTTCCCACGCCAACACAGCTTTGATTTTATCTCCACTGACAAATTTCATTTGCCTGTCAGATATCTTTTTTTCCCATCAGCAGCAGTGTGAAATCGGCTCCTCAATCTGTGCCTGATGCTCAGTAGTTTCCAGACGCAGTTGGAAAGAGATTATGTCCCTTCTTATCCTCTCCAAGTCAGCTCATTATTCACATTTGGCTCTTTCAGTCTTAAGGCTGCATTACCCATGATGTCTCCTGTTGAGACTAAATGAAGCTGACCTGCATGGAAGCTTTGGTAATGTATGCTTGGAGAAGTGTGAATGTGGGCAACCTGTTGTTTTGGGGCAGATGGGATCCTCCTCCTCTCCACCTGACATTTCCTGTGCCGTGTCTCTTCCTCTTGTTGTTTACCATCTCTTTTGTCATTCCCTCTTAAATCCTTAATCCCGCTCCATATTTCTCGCTCCCTTGACATTCACGCCCTTCCTTTCCTGTCGCCTTCCCCATCCGTCTGTTGCCAGGTTCACTGAGATGAGAGCCAGTTCAGGGTGTTTGGATTGTGGAGTCTGAGTGTGTTGGAAGTTGTAACACCGTAAGCACTTCTTCCAGTCAGTGGACACATGCCAGCAGGATGCCTGTTTGTTGTGTTTGTGTGAATTCCTTAGACAAAGACCTCTCTAAAAAGAAAAGTTGTAATTATCAAGCGTAGCGTCGGTTCTGGCAGGTCACGTTAGTCAAGCTCACATCAGCTGACTTTCAGCTGATCCACGTCTACCTATAGGAATTCGATGCCTATCACTGTATACATATATAACTCCATCAGTATTATCAGCAGCTATCGCGTTTCTCAGGAGCAAATTACCCTCCTCCCTCCCCAGCTCCCCCTCTCGCCAGTCAGGATTTGGCATTTGAATCAAAATAAATTCTCGAATTATGTTGTACTTTAAAATCTTGAATTAATGATATCTGCAATACATTCATGTTGGTTCTGTTCTGTTTACCCCAAGGGGGGTTATTGCTGCTCTTATCAATGCTAGGCTGCATGGATGCGCAGGGAGTTCTTGCCCAGAACGTAACCACAACGCCGATCCAAACTATATGCTAATTGTCAATCGTATTTGACGATAGTGGCTCTGACAGAAATTATTATCTTGTGATAAATTCATATAATTGGAATTGTTTTGCACAGAACAGAGGGCAGGGACACTGTGCTCTATGTTTGTCAAACTGGAACTAATTGACCCTTTTCCGATGATTGTGATGTGATTATTTAAATGCGCGCTGAGTACTTTTAAAAATAAAAAAATTCTGGATTCTGAAACAACAATGGTTTTGGATTTCATGCTGACAGGCATGGAAACAGCATCACACCAAATGCCAATGTAGAAATATCCAGAGGATAGAAAATGTGTTATTTATTTATTCAGCATGTAACGTGTCCAATAATAGAGGGTAACCTGCAGAGAACCTCATATTTAAACAATAAGAGACTGCATGATCGATTGATGTCAAATGAAAAGCAACAGACCACAGTGGTGGTTATTGTTAAATATTCCCTTAAATCTTATCTTTACTTTGTAACTTTGTAGTTTATGTCTTTTTATATGATAATTGACTTTTTAATGAATTGTACAGCAATTTGGTTCAACTTCAGTCGTTGTTTTGTAAATAAACTTTGACTTGACTTTGACTTGATAGTTAATTTTGTTTTTTACTTGCAGTTTTGAGATGTACCACAAAAATAGAGTAAATTCATGAAGCTGCGTTATGCAGCAGTTTCTGTGAATGATTGTACAGAAAGCAGAAAAGGTCAAACCAGGCATAACTGGACTGTACAGAATATCTGTTTTACTTGCTGAAACAAAGCTCTGATGACACTAATCCAATTAATCTGGCACAATAGTAACTAATAGCAAGTTCTGTCTCCAGTATTGTTATATCAGCCGAGTATCGTTTTCTTTTTTTTGTGTGCAATATGACATCAAAGGGGTAGGAAATTGACTGTGAATGGTTGATGGGCATGATGTTGCTGTATGAAACTAACATTGACCACTGGTGTTGTAAAAAGTATTACCCCAAAATTACTTGTGTAAAAAAGTTGTAAGCACTAAAACCTCTGTTCTGTAACTCACCTACACTGTTACATGTGAATGTGAATCATGCTAACAATCCTCTCTCCTCTTTTAGCTGACGTACCTTCCTCCTCCGTGGGGCGAGTGTGTGTCCAGAGCCCTGGACTCGGGCCTCTTTCAGGTGTACAGCGTGTCTGCCTGCCGTATCGAGTGTGAAACGCGATACATTGTAGAGAACTGCAACTGCAGGATGGTCTACATGCCTGGTACGTCCCAACCTAGCAGTGCTTGAAACTTTATACTTTATACCTCTTTCTTTATACTCATCCATTTACTTTAAATGCATCCTCTGCATTTTAGTTTTCAATTTTAGAATTAATTATCAGGATTTTACACAAAATATTGTCAAAGCGCCAATGATAAAAATGTGACAAAAAGATGTCTGTGATGACAAATTAAAAAGAAAATGTATACAAAAAATTATAACTGCAATCTTCATTAAATAAATAAATAAAATAATTGCCCTGTAATGTCCTCTCATAAAGTTGGTCCAAGTCTACCAGTAAAATAGTGAATATGGTGTTCAAAGCAGTTAGTGTTTACATACATATGTCATAGAAATAAATGACAGCTTTTGTGAACAGATCCAACCTTTTATTAATGTAATCAGAAGGAAGACATGATGAAGACGTCACTTATAATGTCTGTGACTGAATAGTAAGGACAAATAGAGTTTGTACTGTCAATCACGAAACCTGTAGGGACCCTGTTTCCATCTTGTCTGTATAAACCCCTGTCTAAGGTCTTTAATTCTTGATGAACAGTTAGCCAATGAGGTCAGATTTCATGCTCATAGATACCATGAGGTTGTGTGTTGTGATAACTTAATGCCTTGTGGCATTTGTGGTTTGCATTTGGCAGTCCAGTTTTGCTGGCTGAACTTGTTTAGGAGAGGTCAGAATATAGAAAAGAATTCATTTTTCTGTGGGTCAAAGGTGGTTTGGAACAAGCCCACAAACTGACAGCAAGGGCTTATAAGCAGGAGCCATGGCATATTGTGTAATTTGAAAAGTGTGGAAGAGCTCTTCCCAAAATAGTCTTCAGAAACATTCAGTTTTAATTTAATTTCACTGATAAAATGGTAATTTTGGCCCATTGATAAATAGTCACATTTAACTGTCGCTAAATGGTCTTTTTAAAGACGTAATATATTTCCAAGATTTCATAATATGATTTCATGAACTTCTCATTGTTACTCAGTGCCCTTTATGTCCTGTTCTTAACGCCAATTTATGCTGCCCCGTAATAGCTGATATTTAAAGTTAGTGCTGCTGCAGTAGATTTCTTTGTCAACTGGTCTCTTTTAATGACACTATATAGTCTCCATTTGCACAATTTTCTAAATTTTTAATCAAATAAAATTGCACTTTTTTTATCATAAAGTTTCTCTATTAATTCTAACCCATAAGTGCCAACCTCAGCCTCTTGCTACTTCAGTTGGTGCTCGAGACAGAACAATTATCTCATAGATGATTAGTCCTTCATTCACACAGGCGCCCTGCTCTAATAATGTAATTATAGATTCATTAACTGATTGTGATTGGCCTGTGATGTACATTCGGGATACATCTGATATATTTTGAGCAGTGTAGACACGTACAATTCTCTCTTGCATGCGCAGTGCGCACACACACATGCACTCACAGTTGTTTATTTCCTTGTCATATTGAGTTTGGCTGGGTGAAGGTTGGGTCTGTTTTCCTCCTATTAAGAACACAATATCAGTGTTTCATTATTAATTTAAGAAGGCTGAATAATAAATAAACTTTTTCTTTTTTCTTTTTTTCTTTATATGTTTCTAGGCGATTCTCCGTTCTGCACTCCTGAACAGTATAAGGACTGTGCTGAACCTGCTCTGGGTGAGTGCGATCTTCACACACACACACACACACACACACACACACACACACACACACACACACACACACACACACACACACACACACACACACACACACACACACACACACACACACACACACACACACACACACACACACACGTTGTGTTTTATGGAGACTCTCCATAGGTGTAATGGTTTTTATACTGTAGGAACTGTATATTCTATCCCTTTACACTAACCCTACCCCTAACCCTACCCATCACAGAAACATTTCTGCAATTTTAAATTTTCATAAAAACTTCACTTAGTATGATTTATAAGCTGTTTTCCCTCACGTGGACCAAAACATTTCATTTTGGACATTTTGTCCCCATAATGCTGGGTTTATAAGGCCACACACACCATGTGTTGCACCCATTTTGTGCACCCATGGGCGTGCTGGTCTAAAAACAAGGTGTGTTCAGGCGCATAGTTGCATTGCTATTTTGAAGAAATACGCCATTGACCAACTGAAACCTGGTCTAAAGTCAATGGTGTGCTATTTTTTTTGTTATTTAAAGGGCGCGTTATGTGCGCCAATAGGCGGGTCCACAACGTGCTTACACTCTGCTTATTACACACACAGGGATGCGCAGCAGCACACAAACATGCCAAATAAAAATAAAAGGATTACAATGTAAAAGATTATTATTGTGTACATAAAGATATGGTGGAATCCGGCTTGTCCCGTAGATGGTCTGTTTGCGTGTTTTAACCTTGCGCACGAGTAGCTCTCTGGAGATGCGCGTGTTCAGTCTTTCCATTTGCAAATTGCGGCATGTACATAAATAGCAATCCGCATGGCGTGAGCGCATCTGGCTTTTGGGAATGGGAGATGAGACACTTTACGCCCAAAACACACCCATTACTCATTAAGAGAATAGGGACAACCCTTTAAGACCATGCGCTTAGATCGTTAAAATAGGGCCCTTTGTTTGCCAGTCCATATTAAAATGAATATAAAAATAACAATTTAATTCAGTAATATCTATTTGACTGCACTGACTCTATTGGATGTAAATAAAACTTGAACTCAATTGAGTTGGATAATGACAATATTGTCTTCTGTAGAGCTGCTTTAAACCTGAAATTGAATAGGTTTGATAATTGATGAGCTCTGCAATATTGACACTGTTATTGAACTAAACTGAATCAACATTGAACTGACTTCAGCTGAAAATCACTCTATTGCCTTCTGTAGAGCTGCAGCTGAATTGAACTCGTTCCATAATTTATGTTGCACTGTTATTGATCTGAACTGAGTTGAGCAGAATAATGACACTTTTGTCTTGTGTAGAGCTGCTTTACAGCTAAAATGGACGTTTGTTTCATAATTGATTAATTTTGCAACATCAACACTGTTGTTTTGATGTGTTGCTAAATCCGTGTGTATTTGACATATTTTCTCATCAGTGAGACGGGCTGAACAAATAAAGTGTGTTTTGAATCCTGATGTATTACTAGGCTCATTTTCATTCATCTAACACACTACTGGGCCACAAAAAACATACGCGCAAGTTTCTGTTCAACAGGCCTTCATGATACCACTGACCCTCCACAAACCCTCCACAAAATTCAATTACATTGAAAAAAACCCTCATGAAAACAGCAGCCATCGTCCCTCTTTCATTCTCTGCCCCGCATCTTCCTCCTCTGTAGCTGTGTTTTGTTCTTAAGTAGCATCCGTAAGCGTAAAGAGGATAAAAGGGCAAACGGTAGAACAAAAAGTTAAATAAATATAATAGGACACATCTGTTTGTTTTATATGTGTGATTTTGTAGTGGGTGGCAGTAGACTTTAGACATCAGAATGTATTATCTGTAATCTTCACCAGCTTCACCAAATTAGACTATATTAACTCTGGAGAAACTTTGAAAGTATGCCTCAGTTCTCTCTCAAAATAATTGCAATTTTCTTCACAGATCTTGACTCTTCTTGACACAGGGACCAACTTTATTGAACTTTAAATTCCCTTATGAACTTGCTCAAATGAAGTCATTATTTTGGAAATGTATTCAGGGAAAACAAAGACTTTTTTTTGTGCACCGTCTCTACCGACAGAATGCATTCTGGCCCTCATTAACTCCCTCTCTACGTACCATCTGACAGTATATACCAAACATAATAAGCAAGTTGGCTCCATGTTCACTAATTATCTTCCACTAATGAAGAAATTCAAATTAGAGCATAGCTAGGACTGTGCATTTTCGAACTGTTCAGGTATTCAGCACACAAACTGTTTCCAAAGACTTCCTTGGGTTGTTAACATGTCTAATTTCACACATTTTTACCTTTTAGAGTTCTGTGTGCACAACCATCCGAGACAAAGCCAATTTTAGATGAAGAGAGGCAGAATTTCAAACCATTGGAAAATTGTTAGTGGGATAGCTCTAACCTCAATTGACAAGTAAAGGCACAGCACAAGAGCTTGCACAGCTTGTCTAAAACTTCAGCTGCTGGCTTCAAAATGCTTGACAGCTGGTTCCTATCTTTTGGCAAAGTGGAGAGGAAATTATCACCAACACCAACTTTCTGTTCACAGCACTCCGAGGAGGGAAGAAATGTGTACTTTCAGTTTCACCAGTCCAGAACATTATGCAGATGAAAACATGTAGACACACTCTAAAAAATGCTGGGTTGTTTCAACCCAATTTTGGGTAAAATATGGACAAACCCAAACGTTGGGTTAAAAATGTAATTTAAAAATTCAACCCAACTGCTGGGTTTGTCCATATTTTACCCAAAATTGGGTTGAAACAACCCAGCATTTTTTAGAGTGCATGAATGAGAAATATTAGAATGGAAATAAAGGATCCTCTCAAATGTTTGAGATAATTGAGATGACAATGACATGGAACACTCAGGGACAGAATAATATTACTTGCAGGATGTTTATCAAGACATGTTCAGAATTGAATAATAATATACTGCTTCCTGCACACTGTGTACTATACTACCGATCAAAGCAAGCGGGATTTATGTTCACAGAAGCGCGAGCGAATCCCAACGCGACGCTTCACGAGATAAGGGGCAGATGGCTAAACTAAACAGCTGTTTTACGATAGAAGTTTGAAACGACCGACATAAATAATCAGTTTGCAAAGACTTTATCAATCAAAGCTCAGCTTCAGGAAGGGAGATTTACAGGTAAAGATAGAGACTGAGAGAAGAAGAATGAGAGAAGGATATGGAGATGAGAGAGGAGAGCAGGTAGAGGAAGAGCCTATTGCATACTGTGCCCAGAATGAGAATAACTTTATTACAATGGATTCCTATTTAACAGATATACATATGTTCTTTGCCAGTGACAGTGGAACAGTGGACAGATCACTTTTTGGCACCTCTGTTATAAAACCCTGTGTACGGCTATTGCACTGAATAGAAAATGATGTATTTGAAAAATACAATGAATTACAAGGCTGTACAGAACAGTGCACTATTGCAAACTTATATAGGCTACTGGGGGGTTAATTAGCTACATTATTCTAATATAGTCAGTCGGGAACTAAAGTGGGCCGGTCTAAGGCATGAAACTCCAGGGCTGAAAATGAGTCCCACTCCGACCCTGCTAGTGTGTATAAAAAATGTGGTTACACTTTATTTCGATAGTCCACTTTAGACATTCTACTATAAGTAACTTTGCAACTACATGTGGAATAAGTTGATTTACTTGGTAAAGTTATTTATAGTCTGTAGAATGTCTGTATAGTCTCTAATGACTGCTAGTTGACATGTAGTTGCAAAGTTACTTAGAGATATTAGACAGTCTAAAGTGGACTATTCAAATAAAGTGTCACCAAATAATAATAATATAATCAAAAAAAAATAATAATACTATTTTGCCATTTAAATGCAATTAAAAAAAATATATGTTTTTTGTAGTCCAATCAAAACAAATACTGTGTAAAGAAGGAAATATTTGTGGTCACTGCCAGTGCCAAAACCTGGTTATTATCACATATACTGTAACATAGTATATTTTTTGAAGCTCATGTGGACAATGCAAGTTTGAATCCAACATTTCCGGATCCCATTTTGCCCTCTTTTCTCCATCAATTCCTGTCTTCTCTATACTATACAACGCTATCTCACGACCAATTCGTACAAATTTGTATGAGTGATCTAAAGGTGGCGAATTCGTGCGATTTGTCAAACCCACGTGATGGGTAGGTTTAGGGGCGGGGTCAGGAGTAGGTCATTCGTAAGAATTCATACAAATTTGGCAACTCGTAAAATATGTACGATTTAGCAAAAATCATACAAATTCGTACGAGTGAGGTCATATGAATTGTTACGAATTAGCCACCTCGTAAAATTTGTACGAATTTTTCATGAGATCGGGTTGTACCAGTGTTTCCCAACCCTGCTCCTGAAGGACCCCAAACACTGCACGTTTTCTTTGTCTCCCTAATCAAACACACCTGATTCAGCTCATCAGCTCATTATCACATGGGTTAATGAGCTGATGAGTTGAATCAGGTGTGTTTGATTAGGGAGACAAATAGAACGTGCAGTGTTGGGGATCCTTCAGGAGCAGGGTTTGGGAAACACTATACTATACTATACTATATACTATACTATACTATACTATACTATACTATACTATACTATACTATACTATACTATACTATACTATACTATACACAAAATGCTGAGAGTAAAATAAAGCAGGTTGAGTGGAATGCATTGTCATTGTCTATGGAAAGTCCCCATAAAACATGAAAACGCAACGTGTGTGTGGATGTGTGTGCGTGCGTGCGTGCGTGCGTGTGTGCGTGCGTGCGTGCGTGTGTGTGTGTGTGTGTGTGTGTGTGTGTGTGTGTGTGTGTGTGTGTGATTGAATCCTGTTAATTTGTCTATGAGTGTTTAGAGAAGGTTAAATCTGACTTAATTCTCCAATTAAATGATATGACTTTAGCTTCGTCTCCAGTGGTAGGGTTTGAGAGGGGATTGAAGTGAGGAGAAGAAAGCGAGATGGAGATAGAAAAGGTCAAGGATGGATGCATTTTAAAATGTTTCTGTGAAAGGTCAGATTCCATCTCCAGGTCATGCAAGTTATGAGCTGATTAGAAATCAGAGGAAGGCACAGCCAAGAGCAAAACATTTCAGCCCTGGGCAACAAGCAAGAGGATAGAAAATTATCTCTTTTGTTTCTTTACATGTACAAAAAAGGGAAATAAGAAACAGCATTAAACATTAAGGAGTTGGATATGAAACCCCCATTAACGTCCTGAAAAAATTTCTTTACTGTATATCCAGTAGGGGCTTTATTTGATTCGTATGTGATCCCATTAGGATTCTTTACTTTTGGTTCCAAACTATGATTGGCATTCCAATTCCAATTTCGTACACATACCCTTAGCTCTTTTTAACTAGCAGAGGATGGACTCTTCACCTCACTGAAACATTGAGTCTTAGAGTCTAACTCTAATGAAATCACTTAATGAAAGCTAAATGTCAGCACAAGTATATAAAAAAAATACTTCTTCATACATATTTCACCTGCCAATTAGTTTTTCAGTCAGTTTTTCTAGACTTCTAGCAAGCACTTTGACAGTATGATCCTTGCGGTTTACCAAAATCATTGTGGGTAACATCGTTTTTTGTGGGATTTTTTTTTGCAGTAGCCAATTTCTCTAAAGGTAATCAAAAGTGCAACACATAATATTTTTCGAAGCGTCAAGAGTTGACATCAGCGATTTAAAAGTGTTCTGACAAGGCCAAAAGTTGAATTAAACTCCAACCTGTGTAGGTGTTTGAATGTGTGTGTATGTGAAGACACTGAAAAGACCCTCTATGTGCAGAAAAGGATAAGACGACCTCATGTTCTTTACACTATCAGTTGTTCAAGTCATATATAGAACCCAGTTCAGGAATGCTTCCTGCAGAAAGAACAGACATATATTCTCCATTTCTTCCCTGTACCCTTTCCTGTCTCTCCTCATTCTCATTCTTTTTCTCTTTTCTTTTTCCTCTCTTCTATTCCCTTTTTTGCTCTCTGTAGCTGCTCTTTCAGCAGTTGAAGGCACAAACTGCATCTGCAGAAGCCCCTGTAACATGACTCGATACAACAAAGAGCTTTCCATGGTCAAGATCCCCAGTAAAACCTCTGCCCGCTACCTGGAGAAGAAGTTCAACCGATCTGAGAAATACATCACGTGAGTACGCACCTCATAACCCTTTTAAAAGCCACTTTCCTTTACATCAAAACAGCTTTGAATTCAGCATCCAAAGGTCTCTGAAGTGTTTTTTTTTTTATGTTGCAACTTTACCACTTTCCAAACTTTTTAATTGTAGTCCTCCTAATACTTTTCACAGACTTTAACTTTACCTCATTACTGCCACCAATTCGCAAAATTACCAGTTAATGTACCACCTCATATTCATGATCACAGAGATACGGAGCTTGTTAATGATCACAAGCATGCACTCTTCTGCCAAGGACAAGCTGTGGTGTTATTAGGACTGGGACAAATTTAGAAATTAAGAATTGGCTTTATTTTTTTCACAAGCTTGTATTGAATTGGCCGTAAACCACAGGGTGGTGAAATGATAGGTGAGGGGAGTTACTTAATTGCAATCCAAAGTCACACAACAAATCAGTAAAAACATGAATTGGTGTACAACCGTTCAAAAGAATGCAGTCAGTATGTTTTTGAAAGAAGTCTCTTGTGCTCACCAATGCTTCATTTATTTGATCAAAAATACAATAAAATAACTGTTTTCTATCTGAATACATTTTTAAATGTAATTTATTCCTGTGATGACAAAACCGAGTTTTCAGCATCATTACTCCAGTCTTCAGTGTCACATGATCCTTCAGAAATCATACTAATATGATGGTTTGGTGCTCAAGAAACGTTTATTATTGTAATTATCAATGTTGAAAACATTTGAGATGCTTTAGAATTGTATTCCATTTTAATTTAATTTACTTGAAATTTTTAAATTGTTCAAATACAAATTGAGGAAGTTAATTATAATTGAATTGACAGTTATGAATGGCACACAGGCGTGGTTTTGACACTGTACAGGAGAAAATGGACACTGGATTCTGGGAGAAAGCTTTACTTGTGTCAAATAAACTCCCCATGTGTGTTTGTTCGTAATGTGCGTTTGAAATGTTGCCTCATAGATGTGCTTCTCTACAATAAAAGCAGCTTTAGGACACCAGGACATTTGATGTGGCCCTCAGACATATTTATATCTCCTCCAGACATTTGGCTGACAAGTTGAGAACACTTTTGCTTTGTGTCAGGAAGATTCAGTGAGTTGTTCTTCAATGTAGTGACATATATCACATCCTGTCCATTCATTAGTTCATCGTCATAGCGATAAACTTGTGATTGATGTGTATGAGACGTGGAGCTATTGGGAATACGGTCTCTCTCTCTCTCTCTCTCTCTCTCTCTCTCTCTCTCTCTCTCTCTCTCTCTCTCTCTCTCACTCACACACACACACACACACACACACACACAGAAAGAGAGAGAGAGAGAGAGAGAGAGAGAGAGAGAGAGAGAGAGAGATTCAATTATATTAGCATAAAGTAGACAGAATATCATCACTCTGGTGTCCCACTAGAGAGAGATAAGCTAGACTGCTTCATTTTATGGTGATAGAAAAAAAAAAACTGTTTAACTCCTCCACACATTCACACAAATTATTGGTCATGCCAAGATCATTCATCTCTGCAACATAATAGGAGCGTAATGAATGGTTGAGATAGGTGTGTGTGTGTGTGTGTGTGTGTGTGTGTGTGTGTGTGTGTGTGTGTGTGTGTGTGTGTGTGTGTGTGTGTGTGTGTGTGTGTGTGTGTGTGTGTGTGTGTGTGTGTGTGTGTGTGTGTGTGTGTGTGTGTGTGTGTGTGTGCGTGTGTGCGTGTGTGTGTGCGTGTGTAGAAGCAAAAAGCGCTACTGAGGATAAAACCACTCTTTCATTTAAGTAATCCACTCAGTGCAACTAAAACACCAGTATAACTAACTGACATGATACAAATATGTTGTTGGTCACCATTTCTTTGATCCGAGTTTCTGTTCTAAGCAGCCACAACGTTTTATTGGTCATTTGTTTTTTATTTATGTTGCATCATATTGAGTAGCTCTGCTCACAGTAAAATCTCATTGGTCCAAAGTCCTGCTGTACTTAGCTTAATATGAAGCAACAATAATATTCTACTTTGCAGTGATTGTGTCAGGTTGCACTACATTGTCCAGGTGTTTCGTGTATGACCAGGACAAATGACTTTTTGCGTGAAAGGTTTTTACTGGTTTTGCCATGAACCAAAATATCTGAAATTCAAAGCAGCACTCTTTGTGTTCTGTTGTTGCAGGGACAATATCCTAGTTCTGGATGTGTTCTTTGAAGCTCTGAATTATGAGACCATAGAGCAGAAGAAAGCATATGAGGTTGCAGGTCTTCTAGGTAACACGACATACTGTAGTATGAATACTGTCTCTTTCATCTTTTCTCTTTCTCCATTCCTCTAAATCATAAATATATTTATGTTGCAGGTGATATTGGTGGTCAGATGGGCTTGTTTATCGGTGCAAGTATCCTGACCATCCTGGAGCTATTCGATTATGCATATGAGGTATGTCAGCATCTAAACACAGGGTCTAACATGCCATGATGTAACATCATTCGCTATTATATTAAAAAATAAAATGATTGTCATTATGACAATTGTATTATTTACTTGCTTTTTCTTGTGTATTTGTCACAAACACAGCACTTTCAGCATCATATACACAATCCTTCAAATGTTTGGGGTCAGTAAGATTTTATATTCATTTTATTAATACTTTTTTTCTTTTAAGGAATTGATTAAAGACATTTTTGAAGTAAACGCTGTTCATTAAACAATTATGAAAAAATGTATCATGGTTTACGTAAACTGTTACCAACCTTGATAATAATGAGAAATGTTTTTGAGCACTAAATCATCATATTAGAATGATTTCTAAAGGATTATGAGACACTGAAACCTTAAGTAATGATGCTCAAAATTCCGCTTTGACATAACACAAATAAATGTATGTACAGTTAAATAAATGTACAGTTTAATTTACGTCTATATTAAAATAAAAAACAGTTACTTTTTTTTACTACCCCAAAATTTTGAACGGTACTGTATCTCTCGGTTGAATCAGAGTTTTCACAAAAATGTGAAAGCCTTTTGTGATTATTTCCCCCAAAAATATTTTCATTTTGCTCATTCTTAAAGTTTAAATAACTTCCAGCCAGTTGTATGTTATATATATTATTTTTTTTTCTTGCGAAAGCCAATTTTTACACGTATTTGGTGCTTGTCAAGTGACCCTGTCTGACACAAAAACACCCCATTCGGTGTCCAAACTCAGAGGCACAGGAGACGCTATACACACTGCAATAATCATTTTAACAAGCTGAGACATTAAAAATTGCAAATTTATTCAGAGAATCACACACACATACATTCCCCCAGACACTGTGATGGCTGTTGAAAACTTGAGTCTGTCTGTCTCTGGTGTAGAATGAATGAATGACACTGATGGAGAGTTTCATCATAATGAGCCTTCATTAATTCTGCATTGCTGCTGGTCTCTTTGCTCTGTGGACAGCAGCCAGCACAAGCCCTTACACCACTCATACCCTCAGGAACACACACACACACACACACACACACACACACACACACACTCATTTTGCATTCTGCCCTGTCCTGTTTTAATGGATTTCTTATGCAGGATAGCTTTAAATGGACAGATTTCATCCTAAAACTTAGGCCTTTTAAGGATGTTAAGCCTTTTGGCTGCTGTTGACAAAGCACATAAAAATAAAAGAAACACTAAAGCGTTTAGCTTCATTGGAAATGCATGAGAATATATGCCCACTGAGATTTTAAATTTAAAAATGTGGAACTTGTTTAAAATGTTTAACATCTTAAGAACTGACATATTAACCAGTAAACTTTAACAAAGAGAGAGACTCAATAATGTCCACAGGGCATGTTAAACCTCCTCAGGTTCAGGACAAAGGCACCCGTCCCGGTGTGTGAAATTACGAAGCTAATGAATATTGAATAGGCCAGCCTCACATTTCTTGGTAACCTCCTAGTGCAACCCAGCAATGTGACCTAATTAATATTCATGAGCTCGGCCTTTACAATTGTAGGATTCGAATTGTCCATAAATGTTCACATGACCAAAAAGATGCGACCAATAAAAGCACACCAGACCGAACAATGATAAACAAGCTGCTTACAGCTTGAGGAGACAGTTTGGAGCTGAAAACTAGACCAAAATGCATGATTGTCCCAATCAAAATGGCCATTTTTCAATTCCTGTGTGGTTTCCAGTTCCTGGGATCCCCCAGTGGTCAGTGCTCTGGGCTGCAACCCATGTTGCTGATTTGATTAATGCAGCGCTGGCAGAGCTACAAAGCTGTTCTCAGGCCAGCAGTTTGAGACCTGATTTGGCAGTGAATGAGATGGTGGTTTGTGATGTGTGCTGGCAGGTGGTGAAGGAGAGACTGCTGGACCTGCTTAACCGTGAGGAGGAGGAAGAGAGTCATGGAGAGAATGTGGTAAAAACAACCGCCTGCTGAGCTTCAAATTATTTATTTAGTTATCAAGAACCCATTGCGTGGACTTGTGCCTTAGGCATACAGTTCTATGAATGATGACATCTGTTTTTGTTCTGCTTTCCCTCAGAGTACATGTGATCCGGTGGTAAACCATTCCGAATCGATTAGCCACACAGTCAGTGTTCCCTTGCAGACCACCCTGGGCACCCTAGAGGAGATCGCCTGCTGAGCACCGTTCCCCTCCACACCAGCAGGGGGAGCCGGGCCACTCCACTCCAATGGGTGAAGGACAGAGGAAAAAGAAGGAAACAGACTCTTTTTCTTTTTCTCAACATGTCATCATTTGGCACAAACATGGGAACTAGAAGCCAAGAAGCTTCTCGAGGAACATGAGGACCCAAAAGTTTCTCGCAAACACCATCTGTTTGTTCTGGACTCATGAAGGAAAGCAGAAGTTTGTGGACCTGTCAGGACAGTCACTTGTTAACATAAGACAAACACGAAAACACAAGCATGTGAGGAACTGCAAATGCACACGGCCTCTGCGTGTTCTCGCATTCTCTCTCTCTATCTCTCTCTCCCCAGCCGCCATTTTGAAGTTTACTGCCAAAACACTGTAAATTATTGACAGAGAAAATGTTGTGAAACTGTTCTAACTGTGCATGTGTCAGTTTCATGCGTTACAATGCGGTTTTCTCGAACATATCATCCTCTCTCATGTGTGGAGACAATTTTGTCTTCTTGTGCTGTTCGTTTGCAATGTGATTCTAGCGTCTCAGTTGGCTTTTTGATGTATCAGGGATGCACCATTAAACCGAGAGCCCCTTTCTTTCTTTCTTTCTTTCTTTCTTTCTTTCTTTCTTTCTTTCTTTCTTTCTTTCTTTCTTTCTTTCTTTCTTTCTTTCTTTCTTTCTTTCTTTCTTTCTCTCTCCCTTCCTTCCTTTTATTCTTTTTTCTCCCTTCCTTCCTTCCTTTTATTTTCCTATCGTTCATAGAAAAGCTGAATGGGTCACGGTACAATGGCAGCCATTACGAGCCCATTGTGGCTGCGGATGGTTCTTCTAAATGCTTTCTGGATCCCATTGGAAAAATTATGAACAAAGAAAGTACTGTGGAAAAAAAAGAGTTTTTGTTCCTTTCTGGTTAAGATTGTAGTGATACAAATAGCAGTTTTCATTTTGTCAAATGTAAGAAGTGTTACTTTGTCATTTAAAACTGATATTAGAAAGCTGATTCTATGCTTTTAATTCAGAATTGAGAGAAATATTAGCACTTTTTAGAGATTTTTGACAGCCATCATGATACCACATTCCCATACACATAAAAAGGTTTAGAGGTGTTCATTGTGATTTATTATGTGAGTTTTTATCATCTTTCTCATCTTATAATTTCAGAGATTTTCATCTGTTCTGTGGTTTGTAATACTGCAATTGCCATATGTTATCAGATATTTACTATGTTCCCTGTCCCACAAGGTTATTTGATGGTGGGTGATGGACGGTTCAAATGTGTGATTGTGTCTATACTGTTCTCAAACTAAATATGAGGTTCTCAGATCACTATACATCAGTATGAATGAAGCCTCAACTGACCCGTTCATTCTTCAACATGTACAGCGTTTCAGCCAGAATTCATTAACTGAGGCAAAATCATACTCACAGAATGTGCTTTGGCTAAAAATAATGAAAAGAGGGTCAGTTCTGGGTGACGAGAGAGAGCTTAATTGCATTTCTCAATTTAACTTACTTCAATATTCAATTTAAGAATACTGACTGGCACAAAATTCAGTCACAAAAATGAAAAATAAGAAAGCTTAAGAGAGCTTGTGTGTTGAAACTGTTGGTGAAGCTTTTGAACAAATTGTTCTGGGACACTAAGGCCCCTGGCAGATGTGTTGCACCATGAATTTGTTGACAAGCTTCTAAAATCTGATAAATAAATAAAAGGTATTTAATCTGGTTTAATAAGCCCAGGCTTCCACACATGACCTAGGGCTCCCTTGTCCAGTCAGATTTGAGGTTAAAGCCAGTATGCAAATATCTGTCATAAATATCCATGCTAAGATATTTTTTGTTTCAGGTTTATTAATTGCTCCTTCTGGGGCAACAGTAAAAGGGGGTGTGATTTGCACCTTTAACATAATGCAAAATTGAATAAACAATAACGTTAAGAGCGGAATAAAATACTGAATGTGTACTCTGGGTTGTTTGTAACATGTGAGAGAGCCATGTGAATGTTAATTCAGACACATGTTGCTTAATGTGTGGTGTTGTATTCTATAACAGTTGGGAAATTCACTCAATCTGGACACTTTCCTGATTTGCTAAATATCTGTGACCGAATGTAGATGTTTTAGTTGTTTTATTTGCAATTCAGTTTGCTAATTAAATGTAATGGGCTGTAGAGGATGAACGTCTTATCCTTATTTGCCCTAAAATTGTGAAGATTCCTTCTAAATCTTTGTCAAAGAGAGATCTGTAAACCTCAAAGGGTTTCAAGCACATGCAGGGGAAAAAATAACCAGACATGTACACAGTACAAATGTAGAAACATATTCCAATATAAGTCCATATTATAAAACCATGAACTGAGAAGTCGTTAAACAGTAATTTTAGTAGACCACACTCTTTCTTGCCATGTGGACAAACACTAAAGGGGTGTCATGTCAGCTTTGCTATTTTCTCATTTGCAGAAACCAGAGGGGTTGATGGTTTCCAATTCCAAGGTAATTTCTTCAGTACCTCAAACCTTAAATGAAAACAATAAAGGATAAATGACTTACAGCACCTGTCTTTGCATACGTCTCACTTGCAATTATCTATCTGTCCGTCAGTCACGTTTCTCTTGAATATGTTTCCCCGTTCGCAGCTTTAAAACCAAAAGACAATTTGATTGAAATGTTTTTATTTCATGCTTGCTGTCCCTTTATCATTTATTCTTACTCGATTACATGGTTTCTCTTTTATCTTGTGCGTGAGCACGGATGAAGGCTATGCGTGTCTGTCTGGGTTGCCTGAAACAAATGGTGAAATACAATTTTGACAGCATATGATTATTTGTCTCTACCTATAAAGAACGCAATTTCATTTAAGAAAAACAAATTCATTTTCTCCGCCTTAGAGATACACATAAACAAACATCACGAAGAACAAAAGAGCTACTTCTAAGAAAACTAGCTACCCCTCCAATTAACTTATAAGCTTGTAAAGTTGTCAAGAAATTGTGTCACACGCCTTGTAAAGGTCATGTTGCATAAGATGTTGTTGCTGTTCATTGTCATCACTGCAACATTAATTATTTAAATATGGTTTATAATAAGGGTTTGTTTACTGATTTATGAATACAAATGTTACCGGTTCTTGTTGCTGGTTTGTCAACTTTTTAAATAATCTATTCATTTGATATGGTACCGCCTAAAGTAGGGCAAGATGACAGGCCCCTCCCCCCACCCATATGTGTCCTTGATTATGGTCAGAAATTCCATGAGAATGTACTTTTCAGACATATTCCCTATTCATTCAAACCTATTGGCTTATTTAGTGAAATCATTAAATTTGAATTCATAGGACCCTATCTTGCACCCAGCGCAATTGACTTTGAACACCGACGCATGTATCATTCCTATTTTGCACCCGCGCACAGCGGACTTTTCCCTCCACAGATGCACGTCGGTAAATTAGGGAATGAACTTGCGCTCGCGGGGGAGGTTCAGCGCAAAGAGAAGGCGTGTTCCGGCGCAAAACTTCCATGGTGCTATTTTCCAGTTTTAGAAAGCAATTGCGCCATTGATCAGGAAAAAAACAGTCTAAAGACAGTGGCGAGTTGCGCGTTAGTGATGTGGTATTTTAAGGGCGCGTGCTTGGCCATAATGTTAACGCGCATCCACTTTGATTCTCTAATATAAACAGATGCAGCAGTTTTCATTTTTGCAAATCATACATTATTACAAGGAAAAATATTAACACACGAGGGAAATCATTGTTGTGTCCGTGAAGATGTGAAAAAGATCTATCTAGATAAAAATAAAAAAAAATCTAGATTAGGCTACACATTTACCAAAATTATACGCCTGTTTAACCGAACCTAATTTGGGTGGGTTTCTCCCATCATCCCCAATGTCACTTCTCTGTGTTTTACGGCCCTGACGAGAACATCGGTCTCTTTGGCTGTGAACCGCTCCTGGCGTGCGCTGGCAAATCCGCCGTTATAATAGCGATCCGCCATGGAACAAGCGCGCCTGCTCTTAAAGGGAATGTGAGAGGACGCTCTGATTGGTTTATTTCACGTTACGCCCAAACCACACCTATGAATAATGAAGCTACTTCAGACCAACCCCTTTTACATTTGCGTCGGGCGCAAGAGTCATTTATCCCGCTGGGAAAATAGCAACAGCGCCGGGATCCGCCCACAAAGTTACTTGCGCTTTGCACTTTGACACTTGCGTTTCAGATCGTTAAAATAGGGCCCATAGTGTTGCTATTATGTAATTTCAATAAAACTATGGGCAATTAATATTTATGTCAAGTTAAGTCAAGCAAGTCATATTTATATAGCGCTTTTTACAATACAGATTGTTTCAAAGCAGCTTTACTGAGATAACAGGAAATAATGCAACAAAGTTTTTTTTTCCAGAAGAAAATAGCATCACAGTCCAGCTTAAGTAAGTTCAGTTGATGTTTCATTTTTGTTGTAAAAAACGTTATTAATTTATATACGCTCTGGAGAAAACCATGATGTCACCGTCCAGCTCAGTTCAGTTCTCATATAATGGTGTCAATGCAGGTAGATCAATATTATTGTTGAATATTAAATGAAATGTTAAATTTAATGTACTCAAATACATTTATTTAAGTAACAGAACAAACCATTGCCTTTCAGATGAATCTCTTTTACTGGTATTCTGTCTTGCCTGTCATTAGTTATTCATTTATTCAACTAAATTATCAAAACACAATTTTAAACAGAATAGTTGGTACTTTTAAAAAAATGCACATGGTTCTTAAGGGGGGCATCTTTCCCCATCTTACCCTACCATCTGCACATGACAGTGCAGCACAGGATATTATGCAATGATCATGACTAAATATGTGCACTTTTATTCTAGTGATCTCCCTTAAAGTCGTCATGAAATACAAATCAACCCTATTTACTTTGTTAGTGCACATTACTAGTCTTGTAGTGAACAATTCATCCGCAAAAACAAACAAAAAAATGTCTTCGTAATCTTTCCTCTCTAATATTGCCTGCCTTTTCTGATGACGTCAGTTTGACGGTTTTGGTAGAACATCCCCATCCAACCGTCAGCCTGCTGCAAGATTTGACAGCGAACTGAATAAAACGCCCACTTTTCTAGATCCAATCAATTCACAGAAGGGAAAACACAACCCACACCCTCTATTTGTCTCATCCAATGGGTGAGTTTGAAATCTTAAAAATGCTGCCTTCGGAGGATGCATTCCAATGTCCAATGTGAGCTTCACTTCCTGTCTCCTGAGATACCCTCATCAGATCGATTTGAAGGCAGCTAAGATGTATCCTTTGCTGCCTTTGATATCCCACAATCCTGTTCAGTACATTCTGTGACAGTCGAGCTAAAAAAGAAAGATGCTGAAAGTTGCGGTTGGTGTTAAGTTTTCCACCTCTGATGTAATTTCTAGCGAGAAATTACTATTGTAGGGTTTAAATATTTGCTTAGTTATCACCAAAGCTCGCTCTATTTTGCTGTAGATTATTAGACCATTGCACTGCCTCAGAAGTCTCTCCGAAATCAGTTTCATGAGGTGCCTTCGTGCACAAACGCTGCTTACAAAGTCATTGTCTGATAAGGCACTAAGGCAGTGAGGCAACAAGCAGTTTTCAGACGCAGCCATTATTCCGTTTCACTCGGAAAATCCGTCACAATACTGAAGTAAAGTCAGTCACAAATTCCGGTTCACACAGACTGCTCTTCACACTAAAAATTAACTCAGGTGTGAGGCTGATACGATATTCTCATCATGCTTAATTACAGTAAAATTTAGTTTAAGCTCAAATTTATTCACATAATATATTTCCAGTTCCGAACTGCTTATCTGGTAGAAAATGCTTTCATTGTAATGTAGGGCTTTAGTCGTCAGTCCCTTTCCATCACAAAAGTAATCAGAATTAGTGAAAGAGTGATTTTATCCATTATTTCCCCACCAAAATATCAGGGATATTTTATGTGTTTGTAAATCACAGGCAGCCGGTATGTTGAGGGCAACTCATGTGCAATCACTTGTGGCTCTTGTTTACTGCCTCCGAGAGACTGCTGGCTAATTGAATAGCGTATACCCTGACGATAAGGGTGCTGAACTGAAAACATAACAAGGCCTGGGGAAATCAATGGCATTTAAACGGTGGCTCAACAACTAATGGTGAACGTGGCATTGGTGTCAGCCATTTGGACCCACAATAATGCTCCTTTCTGTCTGCTGACAAATAATAATCTCAGTATGAGGCATTACAGCAATTCTATAAACCTATTCTCCCAGGACTTAATTGTGCAGGGTGGGGTTGGCAATTTCAGAGAGGATAGCAATAGCAAGCTAGCTTTGAAAGTACTAGATGATGAGGCTTCAGAGCAATCTCTAAAGTCAAGCCTCCTTCAAAACACATGAACTCAGTCTGCAAAGTGTCACGAGATGAGAGACAGCGTTAAATTACCTCATGTCTCAGTGCACATAACATTACAATAATTATGAACTTAAACAACTTACAGGCCTCTAGTTGACTGCTGCAGATTTATTTTGGCATGAACGCAGCATAAGTTTTTTGCTTTTTTGTTTAGAAGGAACTTTAAAAGGCTGGTTTTGTTGTGGCCCTCAGTGACTGTCTGTCTACAACTCTGCATATAGCCTTACGAAACATGCATATGACGTGTGATGTTTACACGAGCAGGGTGCGCGGAGGTATACAAATATGTTTACAGGCAGGTAGGACATCGTATAATTTCATTCGGTCCTAAAACTTCCACAGAAGATGTTTTGCACACTGGTGTGAAGCAAGCACAGTGAGATTGACAATGGACCGGTGAAGGCGTTGAGAGAAGCCAAGAGCGTCAAAAGTTTGGATAGCTCTCGACTTTATGCAAACATCAAGCTAAAAAGGCGGTCGGCAGCAAATCACTGTGACGTTCAGGTAGTGACGTCTGTCTTGATCGTTTATGCTGGATATAGTGCGGAAATTGTATGGTTTGCATAATGACATTGGCCCAACACTTCTCCACGTAATTGTAATGTGTCATAATCATTGTGTCCGTGCCGGTGTCTGTTTCAAGTCATTTTATAGCATAATCGACTGCACACAGATTCCGTCAATAGAATTGAACTCGTATTTACCCAGGCCTTTATAATTGACAGAGAAATTGTGTCCCCCATCGATATTGTGATTGTGTTATAATTCAATCTTGCCAGTCCATAAAGAACATATACCAGCCAATGGCTCTGTGATGTTGACAATCTGTCTGGAACGTTTAAGTCCTCAAATCTGAGCTTTTTATTCATTATCCTTCTTGATGACATAAAGCCAATCTGTAGTAGAAAACACGTTTGTCTGAATAAGCCCCCTAAGTCTAAATACAACATGTATATGCAGGGAAGAGATGTTCTGCAGAGGTATTTTATCCAAATCCTTCAAAGATGACACAAAGCTTTCCGTTTCCTGCATGCGCATCCAACACAGAATACTAATTCCAGCTAAAAGTCTTTAAAAACATATGTATATATATATTTTTTTATATAGTACTTTTTTTAAAATGTGGATGGTAAGCCAGCCAATGTTACGTGTGTAGCCTATTGTAGCATCTTAATTACCCCTAATATGCCCTCTTGTGGGTCTCAAAGGCATTGCTTGTGGATGTAACTGCCATAGTTACAGTTTTTTCGATTGCTAACAAGCGGCCTCTCAATACCCTACTGAAGCACATTTTTCAAAACTCTTCATACAGTCTGCATTGCCAACATGAATCTTGGCCAAGCTGTTAATCTCACCTCCAAAACTCACTCAGACCAACAAAACACTTTCATATAGGCCCATGTCTCAAAATAAGCCCGTTCCACCATAACACTGACATTCTGGCAACAATTTAATTCAGAAAACATTACATTTACATTTAATAATTTAGCAGATGCTTTTATCCAAAGTTACTTACAAATGAGGAGCTCAGAAGCAATCAAACAAGCAATAGGGCAACAGTATGCAAATGTCATGTTTCAGCTAGACAAGCGCAGCACACGTAGCAAGGATTTTTTAATAAAATAGATGCGTCTTTTGTACTTTTTTGAAGATGACTAAAGACTCAGCAGCTCGGGTTGAGTTAGGCAGGTCATGCACCAGCTTGGAACAGTCAAGGTAAGGTACTTTCAAGGTCTGTAATTTGTGCCTTTTTGGGATGGTGGCACAAGGCGCCATTCATTTGCAGAATGCCAGTTCCTGGATGGCATATAGGTCTAAAATAATGAGCTAAGATATAGGGGTGCAGAGCCAGTGGTTGTTCTTTAGGCAAACATTAGTGCCTTGAATTTGATGCGAGCTGCAATTTGCAACCGGTGCAATTCTGTGAGGAGAGGTGTGACTTGCGCTCTATTCGGCTGGTTCAAGACCAATCTTGAAGCAGCATTCTGGATCAGTTGCAGAGGTTTGACAGGTGATGCTGGGAGACCTGCCAAGAGAGGATTACAATAGTCCAGTCTGGATAGAACAAGAGCTTGGACAAGGAGTTGTGTAGCATGCTCCAATAGGAAGGGCCTGATCCTCCTAATGTTATATAAGGCAAATCTGCAAGATCGAGAAGTGGTAGCAGTGCTACCCCGGAAAAAGAACTGAAAAAAGGAAGCAATAATTATAAAAAGCAAAACAAAAAAACATCAACAAGATGTGTAGTATAATGAGGTATGTGCAATATTGGAGTCACAGCTGTGTCAGGAGGTATTTCTGTGAGGAGTTTGTATGCTCTCCTCGTGCTGATGTTGGTTTCTTTTGTACTCTAGTTTCCCTCACAACCCAAAGACATACCGGACAGGTGATTTGGAGGCTATAAGTTTGCCTATATATGTGAGTGAGAAAATTAATATGTGCATGTGTGTCATCCCTGTGACGACGGACCAGCCATCTGTCCTGGGTGTTTTCCTGCCTGTGACCCAAAACGCTGGGAAAGACTCCAGCCTCCCCACAACCCTACATAGGACGAGTGTGGTGAAATGCAAAGTATTGCTGTGGTCCTTGTTCGACCACGCCCCCCCCCCCCGGGTAGCAATTGCGATGGAGAATATAAGGCGAGAGGTGCGGTAAACGGGTGTTGCGTCATATTCCGCTGATCGCACTTCCGGCGTCTCGTTGCGCTGCACGAGGGGTATGTATGAGTGTTTTCGCCGTGGGTTTCCATGTGGTCGACGCTAAAAGTCCTTTTTTCTTTAATGTTTGTTTGCTAACAGTACTTTGTCGCGCTGGCGTTTGGTTGAGTGTTTGTTGCACCCACGGATGATCCGCAACCGTTGCTTTGCCGATGCGCTCCGCTGTACTGGCGAACTGCATGTGATGCCTTTGTGGGTGATTTCGGCTGTCGGCATGCGATCAAATAGAGTGGTGGCTGCCGGATAGATGATGCGTTTCGCACGTTTCGGTACGTACATCTCACTTCTGCCTCCCTTTGGCCTTCATAAAAGTAATTTGGTTTTAATCATTTTGTGTGTTTTAGGAGTGTAATACATTCTGTGAGTGGGCCTGGCCTGTTTTGCTCCAATCTGCATCTTGCAGCGTCTTGATTTCGGCATGGCTTGCACCTTCAACACTGCTGTTTTGCTTTGACATTTTGTTTTGCTTTGACATTTTGTTTTGCTTTAACATTCTGTTTTGCTTTAACTTTTTGTTTTGCTTTAACTTTTTGTTTTGCAACTTTTTGTTTTGCTTTAATAATTTGAATTGCATTTATTACTGTCTTGTCTTTATTCTTTTTGTTTTCTATTATTTTGCTTTTTCTCTCTATTATTTTTGGTCTTTAGTAAGTTAAACATTTGCTTTGTTTTCTTTAAATGCGGGTTTGGCGATCGCTTTGCGTTCGGTAACGCTTGCTTTCTGTCTTATTTAGTTTTCTTGTATTAGTTTGTTTTGCAGTTATTGTTTGTTTTTGTTTTGGCTTCCTTTATTTTGCTTTATATTTGGTAGAATTGGTTTTGCATTTATTAATGAGTCCTGTTATTTGTTTTGCTTATTCTTTTATTGCAATCCGTATTTCTTTTTGTTTGTATAGTTTGTTTCTGTCTTCATTAATTGGTTGCAAACAGTAGAGCTTGTTGCAATCGTTCAGTGTGTTTTCCTGGATTTTGTTTAATTGATTATTTTTGGTAATTATAATCCGCTGGTTTTTGTATTTGACTGTTCGTTGACATTTCTTTTTGTATGTTGTAATCTTTCTTTTTTTTCATACTGGAGCTGGGGCCTGGAGAGGGCAGGCTGACCTTTCCCGTGTGGCTATCTCACTGTTCACCAGATTGGCGTGGAGTTGCCGTGAATCCTTTGGAGGGTGTGAGTGTGGTTTGGGGCACGTGTGGTTATTCTCATTGTTACTGCGGGCATTTTTTGAAGCCCGGTCCAGCCTGCCGCCCTAGTGGTAAGCCCCAGCTCGTCTGTTGTGTGTTTCTTTTTGTTTGATAATTGTTTTGCAGCAGGTGGTGTTGCGTGCGGTGTGGAACCTCCTTGCTGTTATGTGTGCTTCCTTGACCGAGACAAATGTTTTTAACTATTTAATTGTTTAATAAAGATGTATACATTTTCTACAAGGTACCCATGCCTTTTGGTCATTTCTTGAGGAATCGAACCGGTGCCCCTTGGGCTTTTCCCAGAGTTAGTTCTGGGTGGCGTAGTCGTTATCTTTTTTTGAATCAGTAAAATCATTTAGAAATTTAAGTTTCTATTACTGCTATTCGCCCTTGTAATATCTCTGATTGCCACATTTGGCGCAGTCGGCAGGGTTTTCTTTATTTTGACCTGAGGCGTGGATACCTTGTGTTTTTTTCTTTTTGTTTTTTTTCTTCTTTCTTTCAGAAGCAAAACAGCAGTGTTCGTTCGTGAACTTGGAACATCTCCTTTGGGTAAGATCCATCACCTACCAGAACTTTGTAGAGTTTTTTTTATGATGGAAGAGGAAATGCAGGAACTCCGAGAGCTTGTGGCTCAATTAAGAGCTGATAATGCTAAATTGAGACAGGAGCGCACACAGATTGGGTCGCCTGGTCCTAGTAATGAATCTAGTTTACTTGGTCCGTCCGTGGTTGCACCTCAACCAGTTGGGGCGGGTGCTGCATTGACTGAGCGGTTTGTTTTTATACCAAGAGACCGAAAGTGTCCAAAATTTAGCGGTAGGTCCGGGATAGGGATTAATGAGTGGGTTGAAGAGGTAGAGGCTTGTATGCGTGCTCGTCATCTATCCGTTGCAGACCAATCCTTTTTTTTGTTTGATCACTTGGAGGGGGAGGCCCGGGAAGAGATAAAGTATCGGCCCTTAGAGGAACGGGAGGACCCTGCCAAAATTATTTTGGCCCTGAAAGAAGTATATGGGTGTTCTCAATCATATGTTGCGTTGCAGGAGGCTTTCTTCTCTAGGAGGCAGCAGGATGGGGAAACCCTATTGGAGTTTTCCCTTGCTCTTATGTGCCTCCTGGAGAAGGCTAAGCAGTGTTCGCCGGATGCGATTCCAAATGCTGAGGTATTGTTGCGCGACCAATTCGTTGAACATGTTCTTGACAGTACCCTTCGTCGTGAATTGAAGCAGCTGGTCCGTCGCCAACCCACCGTTACACTTCTAGATGTTCGTGGCGAGGCCATTAGGTGGGAACGCGAGGGTATGCCCGGAGGAGTGCGAGGACGTAGCCATTCTGTCCCATTGGCACTTGGGTTTCAATATGGGGTACAAAGTGATTCGCGTTCTGGAATAGACCGTTCACCTCGACATTCGGAGGTGAGTGAACTTAGGGAAATGTTGCATTCACAGCAGCAACAGCTAACTCGGCTTACGCAAAGTATCGCTCAATTTCGAGAACAGCCTCGTCGTGGCCGACCTTTCCGTAATAATTCCGTTATATGTAGAAGGTGCCAGAAATCTGGCCATTTTGCTGCGGAGTGTGATGGGGAGCGTGTTGCTGCTCCCTTGCTGCCTCGGTCGGACATTCGGGTGCCGGAACATAGACCGTCTCGTTCAGGCTCGTTGCCGGAAAACTGATTCCCGCCGAGTTGTTGGGCCACAGCTCGGTTGGGGAATATATTGGCTCTGATTTGTTGGGTAGTGGTGGCCCTGTGTCGCAACTGATGTCTTCCTGCCCGCATCTGGTTGTCATTATGAGTGGTGTTCCTGTATCCTGTTTGGTCGACACTGGCTCCATGGTATCTACGATTACGGAAAGTTGTTTTCGGGAATCTTTTGAGCCATGGGGCCAGGATCGCCTTATGTCTTGTCATTGGCTGCAGCTGAGGGCTGCCAATGGTTTGTCTATTCCTTACATAGGTTATGTGGAATTGGATGTGGAGCTTTGTGGTAGGGTGGTCCCGAAGTGTGGTGTTCTGGTTGTCCGGGATCCACCTGGTGGCATCGGTGCTCAAGCCCCTGGGGTGCTGGGGATGAACATATTGGGCCGATGCTACCAGGAACTCTTTGGACAACATGGATCCTCTTGGTTTAAATCTCCGGCAGTGTCGCACGCTCCCAAGTCAGTTTTTCAGGCTTTACAGTTTTGTCATCAGGTAGGCATTCAGCAGTCTTTTAATGGTATAGGCAAGGTTAAGGTGCGGGGTCCTCGAGCCGCCCGCATCCCTGCGGGTGCCCTCAAATTGGTAGAAGCCACCTGTTCTGACTATTTCTCTAGTGGGGTTGCGCTTCTTGAGCCCCCAGAGTTTGGACTCCCAGTGGGACTGTTGATCTCCCCGGCCCTTGTTAAGGTGGTCAGGGGTATGGTCTATGTGCCAGTGGTCAACGTTGGGACTACTGACGCTCTCCTGTTTCCTCGTCGAGTGATTGGTACATTGTCGAGTGTGCATATTGTTAGTTTGCCTCCAGGTGTGACAGAGGTCAGGCCTGGGCTAGGGATGATTTGTTCTACCAATTCCCAAGTAGGGTCCTTAACCGTGCCAGGGCAATTGGATGCTTTGGACTTGTCCCAGTTGTCTGAGGATGAGCAAGGTAAGGTTAGGGCCCTTCTTTCGAGGTATCAGTCCGTTTTCTCCACTTTTGAGGGAGATTTGGGGTGTACAGATCTCCTGTCCCATGACATCCCTCTCCTCGATGACACTCCCGTTCGACAGCGTTACCGGCGCATACCTCCATCCGAGTACGAAGTAGTTAGGGCACACATCAATCAGCTATTGGAGACGCAAGTAATTCGAGAAAGTTGTAGTCCGTATGCTTCTCCAATTGTTCTCGTTAAGAAGAAAGACGGTAGTCTGCGCATGTGCGTGGACTACCGTCAGTTGAACTCCAAGACTCGAAAAGATGCGTTTCCATTGCCACGCATCGAGGAGTCGCTGGATACGTTAACTGGTGCCCGCTGGTTTTCCACTTTGGATTTAACCAGCGGGTATAACCAAGTCCCGGTTGCTGAGGGGGATAGGCATAAGACTGCGTTCTGCACCCCATTCGGTTTATTTGAGTGGAACCGGATGCCGTTTGGGCTCTGCAATGCCCCCAGCACGTTCCAGCGATTGATGCAACGACTGTTTGGAGATCAACAATGTCAATCTCTTCTCCTCTACTTGGATGATATTATTGTGTTTTCTTCTTCTGTCGAGCAGCACTTGGAACGGTTGGAGGTTGTTCTGGGACGACTGGAGCGGGAGGGTCTCAAGGCCAAGCTGGATAAGTGTGTGTTTTTGCAGTCACAGGTGAGGTACTTGGGCCATGTGATCTCTGCAGAGGGCGTGGCCACGGACCCGAGTAAAACACAGGCAGTGTCACAGTGGCGTCGTCCATCTAACGCCACAGAGTTGCGTTCCTTCCTTGGCTTTGCCAGCTATTACCGCCGTTTTGTGGAGGGGTTTGCTAAAATTGCAGCCCCTCTACATAGGCTGGCCGCAGAGTTCTCTAGTAATAAGAGCAGGCCTAAGAGGGGTATCAGGTCTGAATTTATGGATGCTTGGAGCGAGCAGTGCCAGCATTGCTTTGAGGAGCTAAAGGCGAAACTCACTACTTCACCAATTCTTGCTTATGCAGACTTCTCTCAGCCCTTCATTCTGGAGGTGGATGCCAGTCATGGGGGACTGGGAGCGGTCCTTTCACAGGAGCAGGACGGTAAGGTTAGACCCATTGCATATGCTAGTCGTAGTCTTAGGCCCACTGAGCGCAATTTGTCTAACTATAGCTCCATGAAGTTGGAGTTTTTGGCGCTCAAGTGGGCCATGACCGAGAAATTTAGAGAGTACCTGTTAGGAGGTCGGTGTGTGGTCTTTACCGATAACAACCCCCTTAGCCATCTCTCTACTGCCAAGCTCGGGGCTACGGAGCAGCGCTGGGCTGCCCAGCTGGCGGGATTTGATTTTGAAATCCGTTATAGATCTGGGAAAAGTAATAAAAACGCTGACGCCCTCTCCCGGCAGAACCCTCCGGAAGTGGGGGTACTGGGAGGACTAGTTCCAGGCACGGTAGTGCCTGCATCATTGCAGCAGGTTTTGGAGGCAGGACCAATTGTAGAAGTACAACAAGCAATGATAGCTGCTTTGCCGAGTCATTCATTAATTGAAGTTGGTGCTTTGCAGAGGGCGGATCCCGTTATTTCAGAGATCCTACCTTTTTGGAGGCGGAAGGTTCGCCCGGGGCCGGAAGAACGTCTGCCCATGTCTGCCTTGGCCTTGACGTTGCTTCGACAATGGGATCGTTTGGTAGAGAGAGATGGTGTACTTTATCGTAGGGTTTATTCCCCAAATGGGGGAGAGGAAGTCCTACAGTTGCTATTGCCTACTACCTTGAAGGTTGATGTCCTTACCCAGTTGCATCAACGGCATGGGCATCAGGGTATAGAGCGTACAGGGGAACTAGTTCGGCAGCGGTGCTACTGGCCTGGTATGTCTTCTGACATTGTTTCTTGGTGTCAGGAATGTGAACGATGCCAGTCTAGTAAGGATTTACAGCCACTGGCTCAAAGTTTTATGGGTCACCTTTTGGCTTCGAGGCCAAATGAAATCGTGGCCATGGACTTTACTCTGTTGGAGCCATCCAGTTCAGGAGTTGAGAATGTTCTGGTGATTACTGATGTTTTCAGCAAATATACTCTTGCTGTTCCTACGAGGGACCAGCGGGCAGAGACGGTGGCGCAGGCCTTGGTAACCGAGTGGTTTTATAAGTTTGGTGTGCCAGGTCGTCTCCATTCTGACCAGGGGCGAAATTTCGAGTCCCTGTTGATCCGTCAGCTTTGCTCCCTGTATGATGTACAAAAATCTCGCACGACACCATACCATCCGGCTGGAAATGGCCAGTGTGAGCGCTTCAACCGGACCTTGCACAATCTATTGCGCGCATTGCCGGCCTCTAGAAAGAGAGATTGGGTAGCTTGTTTGCCCCAGGTCCTCTTTTGTTACAACACCACCCCCCATCGAGCCACTGGGGAGTCACCCCATTTTTTAATGTTTGGGCAGGAACCACGGTTGCCAGTAGATTTTCTGTTGGGTAGGGTACGGGAGCCAGTGGCTGGTAAGGTGCACGAATGGGTCCAGGAACATAAGACCAGGTTGCAAGTGGCATTTGAAGGTGCACAAGAACGTTTAAAGATTGTGGCAGAAAAGCGGAAGGTAAAACATGATCAATCTGTCCATAGTGCCCCTTTGGCGGAAGGCCAGTTGGTGTACCTTCGGGACTATGGTAACAGAGGTCGCCACAAGATCCAGGATCTTTGGAGCCCGGTAGTCTACCAGGTTGTGCACGCTCCCCCAGCAGGGGGTGCAGTTTATTCCATTGCTCCCGTGGATGAGTTGAGTAAGGTGAAGACCGTACACCGCTCGTTGCTTAAGAGTCGGGCCCATAGGGACCCTCCGAGCAGTGTCCCTTCGGGGGAGCTGGTGGAAATCCCAGAGGACTCCTCGCAGGAGGAGGAAGAGGAGGTAGATTTGGTTAGTGTGATACCTGCTGGAGGTCGGGGTGGGGCGAGAGTCGTGTTGGGGGCTGTAGTTGTGCCTTTGCAAACTAGCCCTCAGTTTTCGGATGCACCCCCTGACTTGGTTAGAGGCCCAGTTAATTTTGGTGAGCCGGGGCTAGACGTACACCCGCTGGTTCCTGCGGTAGTAGAGGAGCTTGAGAGAGGCGATACTTCACTAAGACGAACAGGGCGAGTAACGGCCGGTCACCATCCTAATCCTTACCATCTCCCCCGTAGAGTAGGAGCGTCGCTTTCTATTCCTTCTGTATCTAATTCTGTAGCTGCTATCTTTAGGCCTTGGAATTGAGGTCGAGTCGTTAGTTATTTCATCGTCGGGGTCGACGAGGGAAAAAAAAAAGGGGTAGATTGTGGTGAAATGCAAAGTATTGCTGTGGTCCTTGTTCGACCACGCCCCCCCCCCCCCGGGTAGCAATTGCGATGGAGAATATAAGGCGAGAGGTGCGGTAAACGGGTGTTGCGTCATATTCCGCTGATCGCACTTCCGGCGTCTCGTTGCGCTGCACGAGGGGTATGTATGAGTGTTTTCGCCGTGGGTTTCCATGTGGTCGACGCTAAAAGTCCTTTTTTCTTTAATGTTTGTTTGCTAACAGTACTTTGTCGCGCTGGCGTTTGGTTGAGTGTTTGTTGCACCCACGGATGATCCGCAACCGTTGCTTTGCCGATGCGCTCCGCTGTACTGGCGAACTGCATGTGATGCCTTTGTGGGTGATTTCGGCTGTCGGCATGCGATCAAATAGAGTGGTGGCTGCCGGATAGATGATGCGTTTCGCACGTTTCGGTACGTACATCTCACTTCTGCCTCCCTTTGGCCTTCATAAAAGTAATTTGGTTTTAATCATTTTGTGTGTTTTAGGAGTGTAATACATTCTGTGAGTGGGCCTGGCCTGTTTTGCTCCAATCTGCATCTTGCAGCGTCTTGATTTCGGCATGGCTTGCACCTTCAACACTGCTGTTTTGCTTTGACATTTTGTTTTGCTTTGACATTTTGTTTTGCTTTAACATTCTGTTTTGCTTTAACTTTTTGTTTTGCTTTAACTTTTTGTTTTGCAACTTTTTGTTTTGCTTTAATAATTTGAATTGCATTTATTACTGTCTTGTCTTTATTCTTTTTGTTTTCTATTATTTTGCTTTTTCTCTCTATTATTTTTGGTCTTTAGTAAGTTAAACATTTGCTTTGTTTTCTTTAAATGCGGGTTTGGCGATCGCTTTGCGTTCGGTAACGCTTGCTTTCTGTCTTATTTAGTTTTCTTGTATTAGTTTGTTTTGCAGTTATTGTTTGTTTTTGTTTTGGCTTCCTTTATTTTGCTTTATATTTGGTAGAATTGGTTTTGCATTTATTAATGAGTCCTGTTATTTGTTTTGCTTATTCTTTTATTGCAATCCGTATTTCTTTTTGTTTGTATAGTTTGTTTCTGTCTTCATTAATTGGTTGCAAACAGTAGAGCTTGTTGCAATCGTTCAGTGTGTTTTCCTGGATTTTGTTTAATTGATTATTTTTGGTAATTATAATCCGCTGGTTTTTGTATTTGACTGTTCGTTGACATTTCTTTTTGTATGTTGTAATCTTTCTTTTTTTTCATACTGGAGCTGGGGCCTGGAGAGGGCAGGCTGACCTTTCCCGTGTGGCTATCTCACTGTTCACCAGATTGGCGTGGAGTTGCCGTGAATCCTTTGGAGGGTGTGAGTGTGGTTTGGGGCACGTGTGGTTATTCTCATTGTTACTGCGGGCATTTTTTGAAGCCCGGTCCAGCCTGCCGCCCTAGTGGTAAGCCCCAGCTCGTCTGTTGTGTGTTTCTTTTTGTTTGATAATTGTTTTGCAGCAGGTGGTGTTGCGTGCGGTGTGGAACCTCCTTGCTGTTATGTGTGCTTCCTTGACCGAGACAAATGTTTTTAACTATTTAATTGTTTAATAAAGATGTATACATTTTCTACAAGGTACCCATGCCTTTTGGTCATTTCTTGAGGAATCGAACCGGTGCCCCTTGGGCTTTTCCCAGAGTTAGTTCTGGGTGGCGTAGTCGTTATCTTTTTTTGAATCAGTAAAATCATTTAGAAATTTAAGTTTCTATTACTGCTATTCGCCCTTGTAATATCTCTGATTGCCACACAAGCACTATTTGCTCCATACAGGAAAATGTATGGAGCAAATAGATGGATTGATGTACAGTACTGTGAGGGTTGTAGTCCTTTCAAGGAGGAGCCAGAATCCGTTTCAACAGCATTGGACACAAAGCTCTGTGGGATGCTGATCTCAGAGCACCAAAGAGCCCTTAAATATGGAACATGCAGATGAGGCACTGAAGTAGGTGCAGAAGGTCCTTAACAATCTGGAACATGAAAATGATGGTACCTTGAATTGAAGATTCACTCTCCTGAGCTTAACCTGGTTGCAAATGTCTCTGTCTTCTGCCTCTCTGGGCCAGAGACTTGGTCAATCCACAATTGTCCTTTCTGGCATGGAGACTTGGAACGTGTTGCATCTGTTAACTGTCTCGCTGGACGAAGACTTTGAACGTAGTGTTTGTCAATGTCTCTTCTCACAGACTGGAGGCTCAGAACGTGGTCCGTTGCTGCCTCACAAGCTTTAGACCCAGATCGTGGAATCAGTTTTCTCTCTGGACAAACTGGAGGCTCAGAACGGTGCAGTGTATCTGTTGCTGCCTTCCCGGCAACAGGCCAGATGTTGAGAAAATGTTGATCTGTTTCTGTCTCACCTTTGCAGACCAGAGACTCAGAACGAGAATGCATCTGTCATTGTATTTCTCCTTCCAGGACTGAGACCCAGAACGGTGTTGCTCAGTTTTTGTCTTACCCTCACAAGACAGACTCAAAATGGCACATCTGTTATGTCTTATCCGATTGAAGACTCAGAACAAGGAGTGTCTATATACCTTTATCCCTTTGCGATACAGTTCGGTGCTTCTCCATTCCAGTGCTGTGATTGGCTGCTGGCATTAGAGGGGAGACACACAGTGTGGTGGCCCACCCTTATTTCCCCTGTGGAACTCATTTGCATAAAGCACACAGTTGGAAGTCTTTAAGTGTCTTTAAAGTTTTACCAATGCATTTCTCACTTTCCAAACCACCAGAATACCTTTGGCAATATTATAAACAAATAGAGACCAAAAACACATCTTTTTCTGAATAAGTATGAAATGGAGGTTTGTGGTTTGCATCAGTTTTAAGGTTTGAAAACATACAGTAGTTATGAATAGATTTGGATGGATCATTGTGGTCTCTCTTTGTTTTACTGCTGCTGCATCCGGAGGTCCTGAGGAATTTTTATGGCAGTCACAGGCCAAAACCTTAGGAAGTAATCTCTAGATGGGTCAAGAGCAGAAACTGCATGTGGACCAATGAGAAGTCCTGTCCTTCATGGGCTTGGCCAGAGGTCTTCTTCCTGCCCTCTAAGAGGTGTCTGGCTATTGTCCTCGCATCTTTATCTAATGGTGTTGGACAGTTTGCTTGTGTTAGTCCACCAAGATCCAATCAAAATGTAGCAAACCTTTGTCTACTGTTACGGACAGAGAGAGGCCCTGCCATAAAACTGGACCCTGGAATGTGCTGTTCACCACAATAATCACACATGCTTTTTTTATACATTTTTGTTCTGATGAGCCAAACAGAATATCCTCAGCCTCTTCATTGGTCACTTTACATTTGCATTGTTTAATTATTAAGAAAGACTTCACATATATTCAGTTGGTTTTGAGATATAACGTAGAAAGAAAGGTGATTCTGCATCAAAAGCAAAAAAGTTTGAGCTTTAGGGGTACAACAGCTTGTCAGCGGGGCAGTGTCCTCAAATACACTTGTTGTGCCTGTAGTACATGTTACGGTACTAATGTACCCTTTAGGCCACAGCGACAAGCTGTCGTTGTACCCCTAAAGGTACAAAGTTTGCAAAAAAGTACAGTATACTCATTAAGTTTTAACAAGTTATAATGCCAGCGGTGCTGTTTTCGTAAACAGACATCATGGCATGTCTGATGTAACAGGCTGATAGTCAAGCCTCAGGATGCGTGTGGAACATTTTAAATTACTTCTATGTAATGAAAGTCAGGAGTTTGGTGTCTGAACAGCAAAGCAAAACTGCAAATTCTGATAGTCCAGGCTGCAGTAAACAATGATACAATTATAAAATAAAATAAAACAGTGCGTATTTGCAATATTAATTGCTTTCATGACATTCGGTGAACATAAATAAAGGTAGGCCATGAAAAAGCCGAACAGGCTACTGTTTTGAAAACATTATTAATGTTGGCCTTTAGCAGAGTTACGTATTAGCAATGCCCTTAATGATACACAACACAATACAGTATAAATTAGCATGCTGTCAGATGTATGCTACACAAAAGTCTCAGATAAATAAACTAGCTAATGAGAATATTGTTGCCTCGCAAGGATAAATGTCTATTTTGCATTTTTAGTATGTTTCGCAGAAGTTAATCGCACTGTGCGTGTGTGTTAAATGAATGCAAGTGTGTGTTGTTTTGCTTCAGCTTCTTCTGAAAATGTTGTGCTTCTGACATTATAACTGTGTGCTGGTAATAGAAATCCACTCCTCTGCCAAGACTTCCATACTAATGAGATCAATCGCCACCCATTTTAATAGTTTTTTCTTCATCTTCCCATCTGTCTTATAGGGCAAACAAAATGTTCCAGAACTTAATCGCTTGAGAGGGAGAATGAGAATGAGACGGGATTACTTCAAAGGATCTTTCTGCCACCAAACAAATAACAGTTCTTCCCACACAATCAAACAAATGTCAATTAGCAAGCATCACATCCCTCCCTCTCAGCCCAATTAGGATGGAAGTCTATCACACAAATATACCACTGCTCAGGGACCTGTGAAATAAAGCTGGCTAAAGATAGCCAAGCTTTCACTGAGAACAGGCCTTTCTGTCCATTTTCCAATTAAAGACCATGATCTACTAATGAATAAGCAAGCCGAGGTCTCCAACAGTGGGTTGTTTGATCGGATGCCTGGCTTTTCTTTGACGCTTTTAAAAGGAAGACTCCACTTGAGGGATTGTTTTGTGGCTGTTTTCTCCATTTTTCACCACTTCCAGATTGAATTTGGCAGAGCTAGCACCCAGTCGGATTGATGTGTATATCTTTTTTTTGCTTGCATATTAGGTGAAATGATTCATCCAAATGTTGTGGAAATCTCAAATATTGAACTGAGATTTGTATTGAACAAATCTAACACTGTTTATTTCAGTTCTGTTTTAGGACAGCAGCTGTCAAACTGTCATAAATGCAATCTAACATGAAGCAGAAAAAACAATAGCCTGTAGAGCTTGGAAATGGGATAACGCAGTCTCGGGTTGTGATTGCCCGCAGCAAAGAACATATTCATAATGTTAATGCACAATAGAGTGGCTGACAGAATAATCCGCAAAGACACGTAGTACTGCTCGCTGTCATTTCAATCTGAATGCAATAGACAAATAAGAGGCAGCATTGTCATACTCACATTTGCACACATTCAAGACAGGCAACTTCTTGATAAGTTTTGTTTTTTTACTTGCAATCAGTACATGACATACAATTAAGAATTGATACCAAAGAATGGCAGCTGCTTACAACAAAAGCGACAGATTTCAGTTCAAAAAACAAGGTGAGGTAGGATCAAGAAGATTTGTATGATATGTATGGGAAATGGTAGAAAGTTGTAGAGAAATTGTGAATGTGAAAGTTGGTAACACTTTATTTTACAGTGTCCTTGTTACACAAGTTACATGAAGTTACTGTAGTAATAACTATAAATTGTGCATAATTACATGCAACTAACCCTACAGCAAACCTAATCCTAACCCTATAGTAAGTACATGTAGTTCATTAATATTACTCAGTACTTAAATGTATAATTACACTGTAACAAGGACGCCTTAAAAGTCTGGTTTAAAATAAAGGGCCTGCGTATTACTGTCTCAACTGTCTTACTTAATCTACACCTAACACCTAAACTCCAGAACGTTTAGTTACATATTTACATGGATAATGTGTAGCTTAAGTGCTTTGGCGTGGTATTTCGTAATCCTCCGAATGAACAAAATCTTTGAGAAGAAAAGCTTGGTGTATTGAGACAGTTGTTGGCACAGCAGGAGTTTAATATTTTCCTGTTAAACATTGATCAATCGTGCTCTTCAAAAAGAACCTGATTTATGTGATTCAATTAGACAACCATGGGCCCTATTTTAACGATCTGAGACGCAAGTATCAAACGCGAAACGCAAGTAACTTTGTGGGCGGATCCCGGGCGTTGTTGCTACTATACCAGCGAGATAAATGACTCTTGTGCCCGACGCAAATCTAAAATGGGTTGGTCTGAAGTAGCTTCATTATTCATAGGTGTGGTTTGGGTGTAAGGTAAAATAAACCAATCAGAGTGTCATCTCACATTCCATTTAAGAGCAGATGCGCTTGTTCCATGGCGGATTGCTATTATAACGGCGGATTTGCCAGGCGCACGCCAGGAGCGGTTCACAGCTGAGGAGACCGACGTTCTCGTCAGGGCCGTAAAAGACAGAGAAGTGACAATGTATTGATGGGAGAAACCCACCCAAATTAGCTTCAGTTAAACAGGCGTATAATAATTTGGATAAATGTGTAAGCTAGATTTATGCCTATTTTTTTCACATCTTCATGGACACAACAATGATTACCCTCGTGTGTTAATATTTTTCCTTGTAATAATGTATGATTTGCAAAAATGAAAACTGCTTCGTCTGTGTAGATTAAAGAATCAAAGTGTATCAATACATTATGGCCAAGCATGCACGCTTAAAATAGCATATGAATAACATGCAACGCGGAATTGTTTTCTGAAACTGCAAAATAGCATCAGGGAACGTTTGCGCCAGAACACGCCTCCTCTTCTCGCTGCACCGCCCCCGGCAGCGCAAGTTCATTCACTAAATTACAGACGTGCGTCTGTTGAGGGAAAAGTCTGCTGTGCGCGGGTGCAAAATAGGAATGATACATGCGTCGGTGTACAAAGTCATTTGCGCTGGGTGCAAGATAGGGCCCAAAGTCTGATAGGCAACACTTTATGGAATTAAAACTTAAAATTATTTCAAACTTGAAGTAGTTACAGTTGCTAAATGAGTCTCTGCATGGGTGTGCGTGGGAAAGGCTTACTGTGCATTGCAGAAAAATGTACATTTCAATCTGCAAATTCCCACTTGCTATGGCCAGATGTGGAGTTCTATGGAAACCACATTCCACATTTAATACCTTTCTGAAAATATAATCTGTTTGCAACTGAAGCATTACTTTAATGAACAGTCTACTGAAACTCTTTAAATAACATAAAAGGAAGCCACAAAGTATAAAATAAACAAATGTTATGACACAACAAGGCAAATAATAAATAACTAAAGTAATTAAAAAAATAAATTATACTGTATAAGTGCTTATGTGCCTGCATGTCCCAGCCTGAAAACAAAATCTGTATCAAGACAGACACCCTCAATGGTCTGTTCCCCTCTTTAAGTCTCTTGTTTAGTCTCTTTATGCTTTCCCTAAGAGGTCTGCGGGACCTGAGGCAACAGTGTGGACCGGGGCAAGTTTTGAATAGCTGAGTGCGTGCGGGAGGAAAGATACTGATATGTGGCATCTTTGTTGATCCTGGAGCAACATTCCAATCAACCAATCAGATTTTAGGAACAAGATTGAAGTTTATGCCATGTTTAGGCTTACAACCAGGGTAAGGTGCTTTACATCAGTGTTATTCACCTATCATTTCCTTCTGATTTTAGGGATAACTTATGGGTAGGGATAAGTTTAGGGGTAAGGATATAGTTAGAATTAAATTTTCGTCCTGTAATGTTGTTCCAGGATCAACAAAATATGTGGACCCAGGAACGTGTCTAACTCTGCAAAATCAGGATGTGCTGATATGTGGAAAAAAATTACTCATGGGCTCCCGCAAAATATAATTATCTAATAATAATAGCACGCACAATTCTGGAGATCTGAAGCATTGTGTGAGTGTGCAACACCAGAACAAGAAAGATTCTAACCAGACTAGGACTGAAAAATCCACTTAGACCTCTTCCTACTGGCTTTTGGTTGCAGGAACAGGACACAACGTGAACTTTTTGGGCGGGAGCGGGATCAAATATATAATCTTTTTGGCGGGAGATGGCGAGAACGGGATTGAAAAATCCATTCTGCGCAGACCTCTATCATTCTTTACAGATGGTGGATTGCTGAAAGAATCCAGGCCAAGGAGTCCGACTGCACCGCATGGAAGAAAAGAAGCCTTCAGTGGACTTCTACTTGGTCAACAGTCTGAAATAAAGATTGGAGGGGGGGAGGGGGAGATGAAATCCTAGGCCTTGACCCAGCTCATAGGAACCCAGAAGGTCTCTCGCTCTAGTCTTTCCAGGATGCTACGTAGTTCTGCACAGGCACTGGCAGTATCCTCCTTAATCAGGACCCGATCCACTAGATGACCATATTGTTGATCTATCTGCTGTGCAGACAGACGCATTTCCTGCAGGTCCTCCTCCTGAAAATGAAGAGATGAGAAAGTGTAGGGCATGAATATTAATAGAGAGAATGAAATGAAAGAGATGTCTGAAGATGTGCGCAAAAAATAATAATCAAGCTAGATATACCGTGCCTGTAGATTCTGTGATTTTCCCATACATTTTGCAAGTGAGACAAACAAGCTGATTTTCAAAGCTAGACAATCGTGGCAATTTTATCGCAATTATTACTAAATGAGACAATTTCAAGGCTGATTTTGGAGAGGTTGGGAGAATTGTTGTTGATCAGTGCCACAGTTAGATGGCACAGTTCTAAAAAGGATAATCTTTTTAGAAAGGCCTGACCAGGGACTGGGGTTGCAAATTAGCCTATTGGCTAGAAACCTTTTATGCAACACATCTACACATATTATTATGGCTCTGACTGTGATAATTATGTATGTAATAATGTGCGCTGCATTGTCCCTGACAAATAAACAAATTCAATAAAATTAAATAAGTGTTTCTTGAGAGCTGAGTGATGTAAACCTGTGATGAGACTCACTGTGAATCGCCCATGTTCACCTCCACCCGGCGAGGTGCCGGCACTGCGGCGTCTGCGACTCTCCGGGATTCGTGGTGTTACGAAAATGACATAAGGCTTGAATTCGGCTGTCCGCAGGGCCTTCAGAGCCTGTGGCAGGACAAACAACAAAACCAGTAATGTGAAGGGTTAAATGACACTCTATATATTTACAGAATTGTTCAAAAGTAAGACATTTATAATGTTACAAAAAAATGATTTCGAATAAATTCTGTTCTTTTGTACTTTCAATTCATCAAATAATCCTGATAATCATAAGAAATGCACCAAATCATCATATTAGAATGATTTCTGAAGGATCGTGTGACACTGAAGACTGGAGTAATGATGCTGATTCTAAATGCAGCTTTGTAATCACTGGAATAAATGACATTTTATAATATGTTAAAATAGAAAACGGTTATTTTCAATTGTAATCATATTACCAGTAGTGTTTTACTGTATTTTTGACCAAATAAATAAGATACTTCTTTCAAAAACAAAAGATCTTACTGTCTCCTATCTATCTGACTCTTTCATAACCCTTTCTTTATTGAGATTTAACATTTAAAAAGTAAATTATGAGGTCTGTATACACTGATAAACTTCATGCTCAGTTTCGGCCAGTAGCGTTAAAATCTCACATTAAAAATACATGAGAGCAAAGTTTAAGTCAAATTTCCTGCCATGTCCATAAGACGGATTCTTGTCATGGGGGTAAAGTGCTGCATGTGGTTTTGCACAACTAATATGCTTTTTTTGCAATAGGCAAGTAGCTCCACCTGAAGGTGAAACCAGTCAGTACATGTCAGCATTAGAGAAAGACTTGCCCAAGTGATGCATGACAATTGTAAATATAAACAAAGCAACACATTAAAATCTACAAAACATGTAATAAGACATATGGGTCATACTTTAGCTTTATTTGTTATTAAAAGATTACTATAAGAAGATGTTATAATAAAGAACAAAGATACACATTACATATACACAACATATAATATACAAATGAAATCAACAATGCTTTATTTTTTCAGCTACAGGAGGTGTATTTAACAGAAGCATTCAAGAAAGAAATTAAATGAACGAATATAAAAATAAAACACTACATAGACTTTGGTTAGCCACATTCTTCAAAATATATAATTTTGTGTTCATTACCAGAAAGAGATGAATACAGGTTTGGAACAACATTAGAGTGAGTAAATAAGGACATAATAAAAATTTTGGGGTGAACAATCCCTTTAAGGACAAGTGGCAGCATGTTTACTATTAGGCTACTGTGACTTTAAGACCGGCACGCATCCACCCGATTTTCTCTCAATTGTTTGCTTTCACTTTAGACACACGGACATGGACACCGACACACCAACACCGGCACAGACACTCACACCGTCACGGACGCCGGCACGGACACCGGAGTGAGTAAATAAGGACAGAGATTTTTGGGTGAACTATACCTTTAAGGACAGTATTAACCCAATGAGACTCGAAAGATAACTTATTCCAGTAACCAGGTGCTGTTTGACAGGCTTTTAAGTGCATAGGGTGTATGCGGTTTTGATGCTATCATAGAACTGCCCCATGCACTCCCATTCAAAAGGCATTTTGATCTAAACCGAAAATACGGTCAATCTTAAAAGTGGCATTTCTATTCTAATTATGCTTTTACACGAAAGTTTAACTCGGATAGATAAAGAGCCTAGGTTCAATTTTGGCAACAGTTACCCTTTAATAGTGAGAATTTAACCCTAAACTTAAGTGTTACTGACATATACTTTTGTGCATGATTTAAGTAGCCTGGTTAATACCAGACCCTTCTCAGTCGTAACTGAGTGTGGGTCTGGGGAAGGTTCATTCACAGCCCATTTCCAAAGGGGCGTCACCAACGGACGTCGCTCAAATGCCTCTGGGCGCAATTGGATATAGACCTAAAACCAATCAGAGCGATCGTCATCATGTAAAGCCCACCTCAACGTTTGTGATTGGTGCCACGATTTGGAAGGATTAGAAATGGGCTTGAATGGGCTCTTGGCCAGACTGACTAAATTTGCCGGAAGTTCGTCTGGGTTTTCCTAGGCTATAATTTAAGCGGATCAGAGAATAGTTTTGCTGTTTTCATGTCAATTATAAATGATCATGTTTACAGTAGTTCTTGAATCAACACAAAGGGCAAAAGCTGCTGTTATTTACCTCAGGCTGTACATCTACCAGACACATCTTGTTCTTGGCTTGAACGGAGCGGATAGCCTCTATACTGGTCCCATACAGATTCTCCTTATACTCTCCATACTCTATAAATCTGCAGACAGGGTATGACAAAAAGTCAGGGTATGACAATTGGACAATATATATTCAAATGGTAGTAGAAGAGCAGCAGTAGAAGAGGACCACAACACAGCAGCACTCACTTGTTATTCTGTGCATCTGCATCAAAGGCCTGCTTAGTCACAAAGTGGTACTCCACTCCCTCCTTCTCATGGCTCTTTTGGGCCGTGTGGTGTCTGGGGTGGAGGACAGAGAGCCAAAAATGTCATGTGGTTTGGAATGGTTGCAAAATGATGCTGTCATTTATTCACCCTTATGTATTTCCAAACATGCATGACTTTTCTTTGTGTGAAACACAAAAAGAAACATCGCAAATACTTTTTCATGCAATTATAATGGGAACCGAATCTTTCAAGCTTCAAAAAGAATGCAAAAGGATCATAAATATATCATCAAAGTGGTCCATTTGTGTTTTTTGCACCCAGTCCAATTTTACTTTCATAGATATATATATATATATATATATATAGCCTATATATATAATATATATATATATATATATAGAGAGATGAGAAGAGAGAGAGAGAGAGAGAGAGAGAGAGAGAGGAGAGAGAGAGAGAGGAGAGAGAGAGAGAGAGAGAGAGAAGAGAGAGAGAGGAGAGAGAGAGAGAGTAGAGAGAGAGAGAGAGGAGAGGCCAGGATATTCTCTCCAAAATTGGCATTTTCTTTCATCTGAAGAAAAACATGATGGGGGAAGTGAACAATGACAATTTTTGGTGGATCTAAAATTTCACATAGATCATTTCTAAAGTCTAAAAAACACTGGAAAGTTTGAATGTTAATGGTTTGAACTATCTGTGTATAATGTAGCTAGTGTATTTATTAGGAAACTCTTTTCATTCTGAATAGGAAATGAGGCAAGACCTACGGGGCACAGCCACAGCATAGCGATGCGGATTTTCTGCAATGACCTTTTGCTTCAGCTCATTGATGCGTGCTCCCAGAGAACCTGCGCAAAGATAAGCGGCAACTTCAAATCAGAGCATTTATAGTAGCCTATGTACTTAAAGTGCAACGTACAAGAAACAAGTATTTCAGAAGATCACTTAGATCACAGACACTTTCTGAAGCCGAGTAAAATCGTTATTGCCACTAGGGGGCAGTGTATCATCAGAATGTGGGATGCAGTGAACTGTGGTGGCAAACATCTTACTGATACAGGCAGTGGTTTATGGAAGAAATAGTGTAGCTCCAGCCTAGTTTTTAAGGATAAATTATATGTGCTTAATTATAATACCCGATTTGGTATATTTTCTGGAATTGCTAAGTATTCAGAGTAAGACATGGTAAAAAAGTTAGCTTCCTTGCTCAAGCTGCCAATGGACCCTTCACAGACAGTGACACGTTTTAACGGTCATCAACATCGTAAATCCTGCAAAGTTTTTTTATTTTTTTCATTTTTTTTTTTTAAATGTATGTACATTAATAACATTTGACTTTGTATTATATTACCATTAAATGACAAGAAACTAGTTAACGCTGCTGTGAGGGTGTTTCTAATACAGCGGCGGTGAGAGTGATGGTAAAATGTATGTCTTTCTCTCTTCTGCCTGCCGTTATCACAACGTTATCTCTTTTTGAGTTGTTAGTTGTGAAAAAGTTGTGAAAATTGTGAAAACACTACTGTGGTGTTTTTCTTTTGCTATTTGAGCAAATGGAAACACAATAAATATATTTCACGGTTTCTCTCATTCACCGCTATGGAAGTTTTTTTTCTATATCTCAGTTAATCAGTGGGCAGTTTATTCCACCAAAATTAAATATTGCACAATATACACAGAATACAAAACTGTAGTTGAAATATTATGTTTTATATTATCTTACCAATGAGAACTACTAATCGGGGTCTCTCATTGGGCCTCTGCTGATAACGTGTCACTTCTTCATAGGTCAGGAACTCTGTGTCATTCTGGTCAGAACCATTGGCCTCTCCTGAAGAACCACGACGGTCCTTCCGACTTAGACGGAAACTTCTCCTTAAACCGGCTGAGAGAGTCACACAATCAAACATTATTTATTACACATCTAAAAGAAGAAGAAGAAAAAACTATTACAAGACTATTCGTTTTATTTATATTCACTTACATTTAAAAGTTTGAGGTCAGTAGGAGTTTTATATGTGTATGAGTTATAAAATACAGTAAAAAGTAAGTAGCCTACTCAGCATCATTACTCAAGGTCTACACATGATCCTTCAGAAATGATACTAATATGATGATTTGCTGCTCAAGAAACATTTCTTAAAAACAGTTGATATTAATTAATTAATTAATGTTAATTACTTATTATTACATAATATGTTTGTTAACAGCATTTATTTGATTTTTTTTTTTTTTTTTTTTTTTTTTTTGCGATTTGTATGCATTTAATGCATCCTTGCTGGATAAACGTATACATTTTTCTAATCTTACTAACCCCAAACCTTTGAATAGTAGTGTATATTTAATGTATTCGTAGTTATAATGACAGAATAATGTGAAAGACAATCAAAAGTGCGATCATAGTTCAATTCAATTGATTACTCTATTTACACCCTTAAGAACTCACACTATCACATTGTATAGTAATGATACAGATAAAAATACAATATTGAAAGCAAGCAGAGATTAGCCATAGTCTGACTCCAATGAAACTCCTGTAATCTTCACTCCACCCTCTAGCAGTATTGCTGATGTTATGAAAAATGTTGTAAAGTGTTTTATATTTCAGGACATGGAGGTTAGTGGTGGGAAGATTGAGGACTGTACCTGAGTAAAACTCCCAGGAAAACACCTGGCCACAGGAGGGTGCCACTGCATTACACTTCGAAGAGACTACAATGCGCATTAGACCACCTCACACTTGTGCATAAGCCACACTCTGCCTTCAACAACTGACCCAAAACCAGTTAAGACTTTAACTTCTGAGATAATCTAGTCTGCATCAGCACTAGCCCAAAAGTTGGCCTGCTCAAAATCTGCACATTTCATCACAAATCAGCAGGATTTAAATATAGTCAAATGTGCTAAATGTAACAGAGCAGCACTTCGAATGGCAGCTGAAAGCAACAACAAATTATCAAAAAATATTTAAGAAGCAGTCAAGTTGGAAATAAGGAATAAGCAGAATGTTTTAAATGGCAGATATTCGAGTTCTGACAAAATGTACAGGTGCTTTATAATATTCGGTGGAGGCAGATTCCTTGCTGTCAGTAAATCTGACTTCAAAGCCTTCCCACTGTCATCTTTGGCACTTCCCAGTATTAGCACTATCAGATTATTGAAATGATTCTAGGTCAGTGGCTAAGGGCTGAGAGTTGCCGTCACGCACATTAGCTATATCACACACTTGACTCAGTGAGTGAGTGCACAGCCAATCGTGCAGGGTGGAATGTGCAGAGTGTCCTGTAGAAGGGCAGCAGCCTGACAGTGCTTTTGGAGGGGTGGGGGTTTTAGGGATGGAGGACTACATAAAGCAGAAGGCAGCAGAGAGGAATGCATTCACATAGAGACCGGGAAAGGGAAAGTACTATACCTGCCAGAGGGGAGGAAGGTAAGGTCAATTATTCTCATCTATAGTTCAATGTACCGTAATCTAAGATTTGCTCATATTTGAACCAGAGGAAAAGTCTCACTAAGAATGAGTTCTGCCTAATGATGGCATATTTGCACATGCTGACCCTGTTGTTGGTCTGTATACACTACTGTTCAAAAGTGTTGGGTCAGAAAGATTCTTTAATGTTTTTGAAGAAAAAGTATATTATTCCCTACAAGTTAGCATTTATCTGATCAAAAATACAGTAAAACAGTAATATTATGAAATATTTTAACAATTTAAAATAACTGTTTTCTATATTAATATATTTTAAAATGTAATTTTCATCATTCATTACTTGTCACATGCTTCAGTGTCACATGATCTTTCAGAAATCATTCCAATATGCTGATTTGCTGCTCAATAAAAAATTATTGTTGTTATCAATGTTAAAAACAGTTGTGCTGCTTAATTTTTTTTTTTTCAAAAGTGCAAAGGAAATTGGAATTGAAATATTTAATTGAAATATAAATCCGTTATATATAAAGTTATACATGTTTTACTGTCATCTTTGATCAATTTCAGTCTATGCTGAATACAATTATTAATTTCTATCAAAATGTATTTACTGACCCCAAACTTTTAAAGGCTATTGCATATTCAAAGTTACATATTTGTCTATTATTTAATCAGTTACTATTGACATGATCAATAGAAAAGTTTTTTATTTTTTTTGAACAATGTTAATTTTGCCAGGCCTAATGTAGATTTAAATAATCACATCACGTGCTATTTCGGCATAATTACCACTTGGGAAAAATGTAATAAATTACAGATGATTGGTGAACAATAAGGTTTCTGTGCTAAAAAATGTGCAGCAGTGTTTCAAATATCATAGCTACTTCTCCGAGCCACCCACAGAAAGTCACATAAATCTAAACTTTGTCAAGCTCATCTTCACAGATCGTAAGAAAGAGACTGGTGTCAGAAAGTGAAGATAGATGAGAAGCTGTCAGCCTGTTGGTCGACCCCACTAACACATAGGCCTATTTATAAAGATCTGCTACCCATTCTGTAAATAGAGTGATAGCCTGTGAATGAAATATCTAACACTATGAACTGAATATCACTTCTCTTTCGTCACTCTCTTAACAGCTCCTCAAATTAGCGTCATTAACTAATGAGACTTGAAACACGGTAGACATGCTTCTAACACTTTTAACTCTTTTTTTATCATCAGAGTATGTGAGCGTTGCAAGCATGATTTTGCCGAGAGATATTAATTTTCTACTAAAGTCAGAGTGTTGGAGTTCTCAATCCCGTTTTAATACCACTCCATCATGGACATTACTGGTTTCAGACAAGCGTTGGAAAAGTTACAGAAATTGCAAAATAAATTGATACAGTTGGTTTTACTTGACTGCAAGCTTATTTTCTGATCGGATAGCTATCCGATCCCAGTTAAAACTGTTCCATTTACACTTCATTTCCACATAAATGTTTCACTGCAAAATGAATATAAGTCTGATCTTCAATTCCCACGCCATATGCAAATTCAAGTTCACGTCACTAAAAGTAACAGATAAGCTATGTGTAGCAATTTATTTATCATCAGCTGATTTCAAGATCAAAGAGGAGAGAGAGCAGAATCAGCACTAGCGAGAGAATTTAGCATTCACCACATTCAAGATGACATACGTGTTGAGCTTCAGGATGAGATGCAGAACGTTGAGTTAAATTTGCGACAGTCTGCTTGCTGAAAAGAGATACTCATCTCCAGCGGGCCATATGCGTGTTGTAGCGGTGTCGTATCTGGCTACTCCTTTTCCTAACACATTACATTTTTTTACCATTTTGGGTCGGATTGCAATCTGTCTCAAATGCATTTTGACGGGCATTTACACCTGGTCTTTTCACAATTCGATATCTATCCGATCAGAGGAAACATGAAATGACCATAAACAGTCCCACCACTGAGTAAGAAACACAAAAAGTAAAACCCGGCAGCCCTGAGGAGAAATTGCTGTTGTTCCGCTCCACTCACATACTCGCAAAATCAAAGGTGTGAAAAAAATAAATAGCAGACCGCTTCTCAAACATCAATGCACCACTGCAAATTGGCTTCTTCACAGTCAAAGATTTGAGAAAGCTAAAATTCCCTTCGCGCTGCCAAACACCTCCCAATCCGGCCTCCCCTCATCAAGGCCATAGCTCTTGGCACAGAGGCAGGCAGCAATAGATGCTCACTCAGGCAGAAGGTTAGTACATTTCAGATTTAGCAGGCGCTGCCTGGGTACAGGAGAGGGCATGCAGTTTCTCACCTATGTACTGTCCATTGAAATAGCCCTCACAGTCACAGTCTTCTGTAGGGAGGCAAGCAGGGAGAGAGGGAGTGAGCAGAGGAGACCAGGAGAGAAAAGCAGGGCTGCAGAACTAGTTACACAAGCAGGTTCAACGATTAGGTACAGTAGGTAGGCAGGCGGGCGGGCGGGCGGGCGGCAGGTATTTCAGCAGACTGAAATGATGGCTGTGGTCAACCAAGAGGCTTTGTTATTTGCCAAGAAGAAAATGATGGTGTGATAGAGTGTAAATATTAGGATTTGCTTATGTGGTTGAGTGGGACTCAAAGGAAACAATGGGTGTTTTGTAACCTACAAATAATGAAAATGAGGCCCTTAGATTGAAAAAGAGATGAGAAAAGGCAATAAAGATAAAAATAAAATAAAAATAAAAATGGAATATAACATCACCTGACAGCTATAGACAATCTGTGAAAGAAAACTGAGAATGCTATAGGTATAATCAGTAATTATGTGATTCTGTTGTACTGGTCTAAATGCAATTCATATTCGACTTGTCTTTTACTGACACCTAACAGTGTTAATGTTGTATTATGCAAAATACAATTATATTGTGTGTGTGTCTCTGTGTGTGTGTGTGTGTGTGTGTGTGTGTGTGTGTGTGTGTGTGTGTGTGTGTGTGTGTGTGTGTGTGTGTGTGTGTGTGTGTGTGTGTGTGTGTGTGTGTGTGCGTGCGTGCGTGTGTGTGTGTGCATGCGTGTGTGTGTGTGCGCGCGTGTGTGTGTGTGCGCGTGTGTGTGTGCGTGTGCGTGTGTGTGTGTGTGTGTGTGTGTGTGTGTGTGTGTGTGTGTGTGTGTGTAACAGCAGTTGTAGTCTCTCTCCAGGAATTAAAATAGATTAGGTGACAGACTGGCCTAATTTCCTAATCACTGTGGTACCAATACGTGTGTGTGTTGTGTGAATGTGTGAACTCAGATCTAGAAGACCAACCTTTATCACATCCCTGGTCATCTGGTGTCAGCAGTAAAAGGAAAAGGAAAATATATGATGACGACGAAAGGAGACAAAACATCACTCCCACAACCAACTCAGACATGCAGTAGTAAAGGAAAAAGCATAAGAGGAGCAGATAGATAGATAGAGAGAGAGAGAGAGAGAGAGAGAGAGAGAGAGAGAGAGAGAGAGAGAGAGAGAGAGAGAGAGAGAGAGAGAGAGAGAGGCATGTTGCTAATCTGCAGATGTGTCTGTTCTCTAATCAGCTTTAGATTAGTGAACATGAAGCGCTCAATAAGCGCCTGGCCACTTCACACGAGCAAATTATGCCTCCCGTTAGTCAACACTGATTAATAACTCAAGGGGTTTTCGGTAAGGAAAGAAGAATCACTCTGAAATACTCACAGACAGTTTTTTGGGGAGACTTGGAGTTTTGAAGAGTGCCCATTTTTATTCTGAAGGCTAACCGCCTGAGGGGAGAAACCAAATGAGGAGAACTTCAAACTGTTGAAAAACATTAAATCCCTTGGCAAATATATTTTGTACCGGTCTGACATAAGCCATCATATACTGTTGAGCAAGATCAAACAAACTCATTGGTGAAAAAAAAAAAAAAAAACTATTATCAGTATATCCATCCAAAATACACCCTGCAGAGATGCAAGACAAAAAGACAGACTGGCTCATCTCTGTCTAATAAGACCCACAGGGAGAATAATTTAGAGAAAAATTTAATTGATAATTTAATTTGATTTAATTTGTAACTATTAACAATGAAGCAGCAGCCACACTGTCCATTTACACCTCATTTACCAAATGCTCAATAACAGTGTACACATCTCTTTACGCATTATAGTTTATTGTAAGTCATGCTGATATTACAAACAATTGTTTTTTAGCAACCTAAGTTACCTAGCCCGGGAAAACCCAGACCACTTCCGGCAAATTTAGATTTGCTCTGCAAGTGGGTCTGGCAAAGAGCCCAAAATTTAGCTGGAGAGAGCAAAAGTGTTAAATGTTAAAAGTGTAAAATATTTAGCAGTTTCATGCAAACTAAACTCTGAGGTGTGTGTTTTATGGATGATTTATCCCACCTCTCCTGAAACTGTTTGGATGGGATGAGTCCTGCACGCAGGCTGCAATCTCCCACTCTCTTGGCCTGCCACCACGTCTGATCATCCTGACTGACCACCTGCAGGACGTCTCCGCGTGTAAACGGAAGCCCTGCCTCCTGACACGGCGTGGCTTTGTCCTCTAATGGAGTGTAATCAAACAGTGCCCGCATGTAGACCTGTAGAAGACACACCGTACAAACAAGATACATACGGTACTCATTGGACAAGAAAAAAATACTGAAGAGATGCTGGGCTGATTACAGCTATTTTTATAGTCAATCACCTTGCTTTCTTTCAGTCTGTCCTCCTCTTTGATCGCTGGGATGATCTTCAATGTGATAGAGCCTTGTGATTGAGACTAAGAAAGAAAAAAACTGCTCAAATGATTCTGTTTTGACAATAAATGGGAATGATTAAGGTGATTATTTTGACTGTCAAGTGATTAAACAGGTAAATAAATCAAGTACATAATATGCCAATTAATTCATTTAATTATTCACAATTAAAAACAATATTTGCTGTGAAAAAACCCACAATTTAAATAATATAATTTTGTTATTAAAGGAAATGGTACACTATGTAACTCTTGGCCCTCTAGCGGTTAAAAAAACGAAACGGCATGAATTTTGCGGCAGAACATTGTTTTGGTTGTGCTTTGGCTCTGTGTGACTGTGTAGATAAATATGGTTCTTACTCATAACTAAAAAATAGAGAGAGAGATTATCCTACTGATCATACAACATTCACAACTAGGCTTATGCAATATAACCAGGTTTGGAATGGAAAGGATCTTAAAGGAGCGTTTCACCTGTGGGAACATTCGTCTTTATTGAAAGTGACCGAGGAAAGACAGAAAGTAACTTTAGGGCGCGTTTGTATGAAAGACAACAACTCCCACAATGCACCACATTGCAAAGCTCCGCAAGCCACTCCCACTAATCCAGAATGGCGCGTATGAGGTATCCGCCTATCAGACAAATCACTCTTCCGTCTACAAAGCTAGCTAACCACCAGAGCTTGAAATTAATTTCACACAAACTTTAAAGTTAGTGGGCGAACTCATTAGTGAATTACTCCTCGTTTGTAGTTATTTTCGAAATGGTGAATTATTGCATGGTACCGGGATGTTCAGTCAGAACAGATGCGGTGCGGAACAATGATGGTTCACAACACAAACGTCTGTGTCCTCGTCTGATTCAGAGATTTCGTCCAGGAGAAATTGCCATTGTTGATATTCTTTGCAGCATACGGACTCTATCTCTGTGTCCGTATGCGCACAGGCACCACCAGTCCGCCCCAGTTCGAGCCAGTCCGGGCTTCTCGTCCGCAACAGGCAGGTCTTCTGCCTCGGCTGCAGAAGCCGCCGGCGCCTCCTGTTCCTCCATCAGCCTCAGCTGCTCTTCGCTATATTGCGGCTCGTAAAAGTAGCCACGAACTTTCGAAATCCTCTTCTTCCATATCATATTGAGTAAGTTACCTTCCGCCATTGTCGTAACTTCACATCTGGCTCCACAGCGCCTGTTAGCTTAGCTTCCAAACAAGATGGATAAATGAGGAACGAGTGTTTGTAGTCTCAACCAATCTACAAAGATATAGGACTTCCTGCTTAGAATGACGCAAAATTACGAATTTTACATCATTATAAGCAGGAACTGCAACACTAAAATCCTTATTGCTCCCTTCTCAAGGGAAAATGAGCGAATATCGCATGACCATTCAAAAATATGACTGGGTTTCTAACGATACAAAGCTTAATGCAAACGGGTGAAGTGTCCCTTTAAGCTGACTATCTGAAGACGTTACTGTAGCTATACCATTAATAGACACGGTACTTCCTTGAAAATAAATTCCAGCACAGCACTACAACAACCAAAGTGAAATGACCCTTCACAATAGATGATGCCACTGAACTCTGTTAGAGAGCTATAAATGGCAATTTATCTGTTCAATAAAATACTTTTCTCACCTGTTGAGTAATAAAAATACCATCTATGCGTCACATTTACTACATCTTTAAAGGGCACCTATTATGGAATTTTGAAATGTACCTTTCATGTAGTGTGTAACATAGATCTAAGTGAACAAAAACATCCTGCAAAGTTTGAAATATGAAAGTGCACCGTATATAAAGTTATTGTCTTTCAAAAGTAAGAGTCGACTCAGAGTCATTTTTATGAATCGTTAGAAGACCGAAGCTTTTTCTCTGACTAGATGACGTCAACTTGTCAAGTTATTTGAATACGATACGCCCACTTATTGCGCTCCAAGCCCAGGGAAAACATCATGGCGACGAGACGCTGTGTTCTGAAGTGCGACTCAAAAGCCAACTTTTTTCATCTGCCCAAGGAGGAGCATTTAAAGACTAAGTGGCTACAATTCATATAACTATACCACAGAAGTATAGTCCGAGCCTTGTGCTTTGCTCGCGCATTTTGAAGACGATTGCTTTACCAACTTAAATGCACTCAAACTTGGATTCGCGAGCCGGCTGATATTGAAGGAAGGTTCAGTTCCAAGTGTATTTGCATCAGCTTCCTCCTCCGTATCACAACCTGTAAGTGTTATTAATAATTGTTGCTTTTATGTTTTATGTAGCATGATTAATAATTATTTTGTTTGTTGTGTAAGCACCGTTTAGCTTCTAGGTCTTCAATGACAATTGTATTGAGATATGTGAAGTGTTTGTCGTTGTTTTCGGAGTTGTCTTAAAGAATAGAGTAATACCTCGTAGTAACGTTACTGCATTATTATTTTTTTGTTGTTGTTGTAAAAACGTGTTTATGCATCGGGCTAACGCAAACAAAGACTGATTGTGCTTTTACAATATGAACTCTGGGCTATGCTCGCTAACATAACATTAAATTCTTTATCTTATTTTTAGTTTTTTACTACAAACTACAAAGCAGTGGACTATAATCATTATTATAACACAATTTAATTGATAAAAGCATCATTGTACTCCGTGTTAAACAATAAGTATTATCTATGTAAACACTGCTGGGTCATCTGACCAATCGCAGATTAGCGTCGCGCAAAGGAGGGGTTTGGAAAAATGAGTCGTTGAACGAATCATTTGGGAGTCGGTGAGCAAATCAGGTAAAAATAAATGCATATTATACGACAACAAAAGTGTTTTTTGTCATTGCATGCATGTAAAACTGTTGTTGGGGACTCCCTAAACAACATTAGGAACATTTTAAATGTCACAATAGGTGCCCTTTAAATCCCTCAGTGCTGGCCATCTCTGAAAATCCAAGCAAATGTTGATTGTTGTTTTATTATGAGCTCTGTCTTGTTCTCTTTTTGCCTGCAGAATCTCCTCTATTCAGTGTTTTTTTTAAACGAGTGATTCTCCGGAGGTTTGAGGTTTAGCTGCTACATATTAACCTTTCTCACTTATTGTGACAACTAACCTATGCCGATCCCACACAATACACGCGTCAAAGTAGCAACTTTTCTCTATTAATATAATACGGATATGACGAGACACGCACGGGCGAGTGATGCATGTACGCAATTTTCCCATGAAAACCATCCCGCTAAGTCTAAAATATAAACACTTATAATAGGCTTAACATAGTGAATAGTGAAAGAGTACGATATGTATGGACTCATTATTAACATTTTGTCAATTTTGACAAGCGGGAACCTTCCTGTCTCTCTCTTGAAACCAACACGGAAGTGATTTAAACTGCAATTCATTGACAGGCCGATAGAGACAGGCTGCAAAAGAGAGTCAATCCCATATACCCTCATGTTAAAATGGCAAACTTTACAGCAGAACAAAATGTGTTTACAGCCTGGTGCAAAAAGTGGTTTTGGTCTATATAGCTAATTTTGCCCTTCATGACTACTGTGAGAGGGGGGTGATCTTTTTTTATAACTAATCCTTTTAAATTATATTAAGCCTTAATGTTCTACATAATTAAGGGCGTGGCCACTTGAGTGACAGGTGGATTGTCACTGGTGTCACTACTAGCCATTTGTGTTCTGTCTGTTAGCCGTCACATCACCTCAGCTACGAAACCTACGGATGACGTCACGGACACCACGTCCACATTTTTTTACACTCTATGAATTCTGAACAAAAAAAAAAGTTACATAGTGTACTTTTATTAATAGAATTATATTATTATATTACATGAGACAATTACATTAAAATTGTGGCATGCAAATTTATTAAATAGGCAAAAAATTCCTTTACAAAGTAATATATTGTATGGACGCATTATATATATCTTGTTTTATGTTCAGCAGAAGAACCAAAATCATACAGGTTTGACACAACATGAAGGTGAGGAAATTGTGACTGAATTTGCATTTTTGGGTGAACTCTCCCTTTTAGATATTGTGTCAAGCTTGAAATGCTTTGAGGATAGAAAAATACCTTGAAACAGAACTTAGGAAGCATTTGTTAATTTTGTGCTAATGTGTTTAATTGTTTTGTTTGTTTTTTATCATTATAATTACTTATGTGAAATGAATGTGAAGGAAGTCAGGAGGTCCTCCTTACCAGTAGTTGACTGATCTCATCTGGTCTCTTGTGCATTACAGAGCTGCCGTTGACTTCTCTCAGTTCATCACCGACGTGCACCAGACCTGTGGAGAGAGGAAGGATAACTGATTTACAGATTCACTACTACATGTTCAAGCTGCATCCGCTGTGTTTGATCCACAATACACTTTATAGGGATAGTTCAATTAATTTTTAATGACCAAGATCATTCCCACCACACACACGGCATAGGGGTTTTATTCCCATGGCAACAGCTGTAGTCAGGTGGTTAGGGAGTCTGTTTGATTCGGTTGATTGGGTCTCAGGAGACCCTCCTTGACCACACAGATGGGCCATTGCAGCAGACATGCAGCCCAGAGCCCATCACAGAGGTGAAAATAACAAGCATATCTAGCACACTCAGTAAAGGTGCAGGGATATTCAGACACTTCAATGGTTTTAGTGATGAATACAGAACCTTTGAAGACTGCAATGGTTTATCTGATATTCTCAATGGTAATTAAAACAAAAGATAAAACACATTTCAGGAGTCTATTTGGAAAAATAGCTTTGCATCATGATTATTATGGAATCCAGTAAAATGAGACCTCTAGATTAAAGACAAATTCTTTGAAGTGTCCCTCACCACTCCTGTCTGCAGCCCCGCCCTTCATGATCCGAGCCACAATCACGGCCCCGGTGGACTCATCCCGCCGAATAGTGGCACCCTGAGACAGAGAAACACCAAACAACAATCAGATGAACGTTTCTTGAATCCTGAGCAATCTATCTCTTAATTAAAATCATATTCAGTGATCTCAAAAAGTCTATTTGGACTTTTACTTACTGTATATACATAATTTGCTTTCTTATGTGTTGTTCAAGTCAGTGTTGTTGATTGTTAGCTAAAACTAAAACCATTCCATATGAAATGAAAATATGAAATAAATAAATATAAATATAAATGAAATTATACGATAAATGAAATATAGATGAAAAACTTGTAGAACAAACATTAATTAAAAATGTTACCTAGGCAACTAACCAAAATAAACGTTTAAGTACTAAATACACTAAAAATAAATTCAAACAAAAATGAAACCAAATAGAAATAAATAAAAATGAATAAAAATGACAAAAGCACATAATTATTTAGTTTTACATTGCTAAAACTTAAACTAAAATTGAATTGTGTGTGTGTGTGTGTGTGTGTGTGTGTGTATACAGTATAATACACATGGCCATATATATATATATATATATATATATATACATAAAATTATATATATATATATATATATACACACACAGACATATATTATGTAAACAAAGACCTTTATGTTAGATGTGAATAATCGCAATGAGTCAATTTGACAGCACTACTAGTATGTAAATAATACTAAAACCACACAGGATCAAGTGTCCTAATATTTTCAGGGTCACTGTATTTGTGCAACTGGCATTGTTTCTTTCTCTCACCAGTGGCTCTTTGTTTTTGACAAGGCGGACGATCTTGACAGAGTCCTCATCTAGTTCATCCTCAAAGTCATCGGGAAGAGGAGGCAGCACAGGGTAAAAGTTCTTCTGGGCCACCGTGTCATGAACTGACAAAACCGCCTAACAAGCAGGAGGGATATGAAAACCTACATTTTGTTTCTGGCCAACCGTTTTAATGAAAATCTAACAATGTAGGTGTTGTTTGTACCTTGAGATGAGGTGATGTCAGCAAATGTAGAAGTTCTTTTTCCTCAACACTCATCGGTCCACTTTGCAACTCCTCTGCCACCTGCCAATCAATAAGGGTAAACCGTGATCAAAGCATTTAGCAGGCTAGCTTTCTTCTAATAAAATAAAATAGTCTTCTAATTTCTTAAGCCAACTTCCAGGGACATTTTTGAGCAAATTTGTCCTCAGATTATGGATACATTAGAGACACAAATTCGTATTCAATTTAATTGACTTTCTCAAGTAAGTGTAACAGAAAGCTGCTGTGTCAAGCATTTGAATGTCCCCTCATTCCCCCCAGATACCATTAAACTGTAGTCTCATATATTATAGTAAAAGGCCATTATTCTTGCCTGAGGTGATGTGATATGACAGACTGCAGCACTTACATCCTCTGCCAGAGTGGAGGCACTGTGGAGAACTGGGGTGGGGCTCTGCCTTTCATACTGACGCAACTTCTCATGGATCTAAAAAAGACAGGCACAATGCACATGTACACAGACACATTTGCTGCCATACCTTAAAAATAAGCTAAGGTAAATAATGCATGTAGTGAATCATTTATAACATAGGTGCTGCAAGTGAATTCAATGCGGAACCTACACACCTTCATCAGATAGCTGAGACTTCTCTCACTGAAGACATCCTTTAGAAAGACCATATCCTCTTTGTGATTAGCATCTGGACGCAGCTGTGAGGTCAGCAGGGCAAGCGTCTCATGCAACCCTACATGTAAACATAGATCAGTAAGCGTCATTGTGTGACTGTACATACAAGTGTGTTTGATTAGATGTTTAGTTTACATTTGTGCAGCTCACCTGCTCCTGCAGAGAGGACTGGCATGGCTTCTTTCATCGATAAGGAAGGAGTTGACCTTAAAAAAAGAGGTAACCATTATAGCAGTATAGGCTATGCACCCCACAGTCCTGACAGTGTTTTCAAAATCAATAGTTTTCATTGTAGTTTTTAGTTTACGTTAAAGGGCTCGGCAAAAAGTAAACATTTGCGACACTAACTTTTAAGATATCTTCCGTGACGTTGGTTAATTACGTCTTTAACATCCGCGTTTTTTGTTTGTTTTGTTTTTTACTGCAGACGATGTTTACTGCACGATTCACGAACAAATGACTCATTAACTCTTATGAACCGGTTCTTTTTAACGAAGTAGTGAATCGTTCATAGCTGTAAATTAGTTCACAATTGACTCCCTCACTGAACCGCAAGTATTTTTTTGGGTCCAGTTCAAAGAAGATGTATCCTGATGTGAGTTGACTGAGGAGTAGTTAAAGACATTTAGAACTACAAAAGAAAATCCTGCTTATAGCTATTAGCTGAAAATAAATCATAAAAGTGGTTTATTTTGTTTAAAAATACGAGGTGGCAAGGTGGGCCTTTTACCCCGGAGTATGAGGATCACCAGCATGTGGCAAAAGGTAGGCTACTTTGATTGGTAAAATTGTATAAAAAGTATAAAATTGATACTTTAGCGTTTTTAGCCAAACATTTTTTTTTAAAATAATGTATTAAGTTAATACTTGTTCAAAACAATCACTTGAGCAAAGTTTGTTCTATTGTCTGTTTATTTTAATAAATAAAAAAATATTCATTTTTGTTCAATATACTGTCATTAATATGTTAAGATAAATGTTAAAAATAAAGAAACAAAATTATTTTAAAAAGTAAATATTCTGAAAGCATTGAAGTAGATCCCATAAATATTCAATATAGATTTACTATAAATGATAGTAACATGATATGATTAAAATATTTTTAAATATAATATGATTAATATTTTTTTTCCCCCATCACTGTGGACCAGAAACAAACTCACAAAGGTGACGGGACTGTGACACCAATAGTCCTTTTTTTAAATAATAACCCTGTTTAATTGTTCTTTGTTTTATCTCTAATTTACAACAACAACAAAAATCAGTGTATGATATTTTCAATGTATGATTCATCTACTATATATCTTTCTTGCTGGTGTCTTCAAGGCTCTATAAATCTATTTAAATACATGCAGTGGCACATCAATATCCCATCACTTTTAAGCTTGTAACTTATATTTCATATAGTTCTTCTGAGTGTGTATTGCCTTGATAAGATTAATGGATATTCATCCATGATAAAGTGCTAGAATAGAGGAGAGAGAGTGACTGGAAGAGATGAGCGATGCTCTTCTGTGGGTGCCGAGAGGCCGCAGCAGGAACACAACGCTCAGAGTGCTGCCACTACTTCCTCTTTAACACTCTTTCTCCCTCACAAACACTCTCCTAGAGCAATTCAGACGTGCCATACTTTCAGAGTGCATACCCAGTGAAACAGAAATAGAAATTCAAGCACTGATCCGTCTAGAAAAGAGACGAGAGACAAAAAATAGAAACTCTACTGCAGTTTTCCTTCCTCGTAACACTCAGCATAAAGGGTGTTGTAACATGCCATGGGGTGAGCTTTATCAGTTCAACCAGTTAGAAATGAGCTACAATGAATGAAGCTTGCCTCTATGCTTAGACTGAGAGTCTAGAATGAATTCTGATGTAGATGGACATGTAAAGACTGAGGAAATGTGTTCATTGTATAAAACCAAGCCACTAATCCTACAGATTTGATGTATCACATTTGTGGCAATAAACATTGTGACTATTCCATATATTAGTGACACATCATTTTAACATCGTATGCACTTCCTGGTTTGCCAGTGAAAAAAATAAAAAAAACTTGCATCCAACGAGCCATACAGTATGTGATTGATTGCACAGTAATATGGCAAATCACAGATGTATTATATATATAGGCCTATATATATATATATATAAGGTGGCTGATAGATGGCTGCTGCACCATAATACCATAAAGCAACATTCAATTCTCAGCAATATCAGGAGAGTGAATGTGGGATATAAACTAATAATCCAATCATACCACAGATAGGAATCCACAATCACTTTTGCTGTAAAGGATGATGTCATTCCCACTTTATTCTGTTCTGGTAATGATGTAATTGGCAAAAGAGCTTTGTGGAAGCAATACACAGGGGAATGAGTTGTGTATTTCAAAGGTGTGTGTGTGTGTGTGTGTGTGTGTGTGTGTGTGTGTGTGTGTGTGTGTGTGTGTGTGTGTGTGTGTGTGTGTGTGTGTGTGTGTGTGTGTGTGTGTGTGTGTGTGTGTGTGTGTGTGTGTGTGTGTGTGTGTGTGTGTGTGTGTGTGTGTGTGTGTGTGTGTGCGTGCATGCGTGCGTGTAGAGGAATATAATATACAATTTGTACAGTATAAAACTCATTACACCGATGGAGAGTCCCCACAAAGATAGCGAAAACGAGTGCGTGTGTGTTGGTACAAACAGCACAAAGCTAGTATTGAGAAAAAAAGGGTTTTGTTGTAAGAAACTTTAAATAAATTAGTATAGTCTATCATTAAATTAATACCAGTAAAGTATTAATTTCTTAAATAAAAAAATCTTACTGGCCCCTAATGGTAGTGTATAATTAAGCATAGCTGTAATACATTTCTTACTGTGTTCTATCAAGAATATTATCTGGTTATGTATAAGTGTAATGTTTGTGTTGCATGGCTTGTTCATAGACCTGAAAAGATAAATATTAGTTTTGGCATAAATGCATGATGAACACGTCATCATGTGTGCTATTTCTGTCTGGAACAGCTTAGAGCCCTTTTAGTTGTTTTGGCTTGGATGTAAGATACACACACACACACACACACACACACACACACACACACACACACACACTCACACACACAAAGACCTATCTGCAACCTTATTGGCTTTAAAGGTCTGTTTAGGTCACACAGTCTTCAGCAGATAGTACATATGTTTGGCCTTATAATTCTGAATTTCAGAACATCAAATCCAGTCTGGTTGTTAAAAACTTTTAAGGATGTATAAAACACATGTAATGTAGTTAGGTGAATGGTGCTGTCATGCCTGCTGTCTGGAGGATATTCAAGGAAACCAGAGCAAAATATCTGACCTAAAGGGAAGCTTCTGTTTCTACCACAGGGTTCTCACAGGATTTAACATTTCCGTTACATTTCAATACATATTTTTACTCTTTCATTGTAATTAACACACTTTGAATGGGAATGTTGTAATTTTCTCAATGAAAAATACATTCCCTGTGTTATACTAATATCCCTGAAAAGTGAAACACAGGCTCTGTTGCACAATCAAACAATTAGTCATTGTTTGAGCAATATGACATGTCAATTTCTTGCTCAACCAATGTTTTGGGGCGGGGTTTTTTTAAACAATGTCAGACAATTAGTTTAGCAATACACTAGCATGAGTCAACACACTCATGAACTAAAAGCTACAAAGCTCTGAAATTAAATTCAAGGATCACTAATAGGAATGTTTCGTTGTTTCGTTTCATTTTTATGCTGACGACTGCCAAATTTATGTGCCGCTAAGTCAGTCAAAAACCCTTTTAGAGTGTCTAAATGAAGTGAAAGCATGGATGGCTATGAATTTTTTGTATTTAAATGAGAGCAAAACTGAGTTTGTGATATTTGGTCCTAGTGACTCAGCTGCTGCGGTTCCTGTTGACCTGGGTTGTCTAACCCGAGACATTACCCATGTGGTTACAAACCTGGGAGTCAAGTTGGACAGTCATTTAAAACTTGATGCCCAGATTAGTGCAGTGGTGAAGACCAGCTTCTTCCAGCTAAAGCAACTAGTTAAAGTAAAACCGGTTTTATCGCGACATGATTTTGAAATAGTAATCCATGCTTTTATCACCACTACTTTTTTATATTATTGCAATGCAATTTACATTGGTCTTAGCAAATCACTTATGGCACGATTACAACTAGTCCAAAATGCAGCTGCTCGTCTTTTAACTGGAACTCGGAAATTTGACCATATTTCACCCATCCTCCAATCCCTCCACTGGCTCCCTGTGCACTTTCGCACTGATTTTAAAATTATTTTATTTGCTTATAAATGTCTGCATGGCCTGGCCCCCCAGTACCTGTCTGATCTGCTCGTGCCCTACACCCCCTTTCGTTCGCTCCGGTCGGCTGACCAGGCACTGCTGGTCGTCCCCAAGACCAAACGTAAATCCAGAGGTGACCGTGCGTTTGCCGTGGCAGCTCCGAGACTCTGGAATGAGCTGCCTTTGCACATCAGACTGACTGAGTCTCTTTCTGTTTTTAAATCCCGTCTTAAAACTCATTTATTTTCTTTGGCTTTTAACTCAGTTTGAGGGTTGACTTTCAGTTTTGTAATACGGTTGTATTTATCTTTATAGTTAATTATTGTTTTATTATTTTTTGTTGCGCTTCTGTTGTTTATTATTGTTTATTTATAGACTGTGTTCAGCACCTTGGTCAACAGTGTTGTTTTTAAGGTGCTTTATAAATAAAGGTGGATTGGATTGGATTGGATAGGAAGCTTATTAACAATAATAAATGAATTGTTATCTTACACAGCTGAAAGCAGGATGGTGCCTGCTGTCTAGGGCAGGTGGGAGACTGCTCCTTTAAACTGGTATAATGGTGGAGGGATGTTGATCAGGTTATCGAAATAGATAGGTTTTCACAGACAGAGATAAAAGCATGTACATGATTGTTAGAGGAGTTTTAATATCCCTTAGGATGAATTTTGATCTGTGCTGGAGATGAATCTGGGAAGGCAAAGTGAGGTCTGAGATAAAGCATCACATTTTGACCTGGGCGATTTAAGATACAAATAAAAAAAAAACATCCTTTAAAAAACACTGAATATATAGTATGACTTATTACTAAATCATATGCAGAACAGTAGTTCTCATCCTTTTTTTACAAAAAGCAATTGTCCAACGAAGTATTTGAATATGCAATATTTCCTCTTGTATGATTGCACTGCTCTTTATCAATAGAGGTTGGTGTAATGTGTTACTAAGCATTTAATTACTGTAATTTATTTACTTGTTCCTTGAAAAAGTAACGTAAAGGACTGCACTTCATTTTTCTGTAATTTAATTTGTTACTTCTGATGTAATTGCATTAAATACTGTATTATAGAACAAAACTTTATAAAAACAAGAATGGATTTAACATCAAATTTTTACGTATAATGACAAAATGTATGAGTTTAATGTAAACGTCTCCCTTTAAATACTTTGGTCAGCTCAAGAATAACTTATACAATTTTATATCATTTATTTGAATTAAAAGAGCGGTTTCATGTCTATCCTTGTGTTGTTGAACTGGTCGAGGTTGATATGGGATTTAGAAAGTAATTAGTCATACGTAATGCAATAATACAGAGTGATAAGTAGAGTAATCTAATCACACTGTTGAATGTGTAATTAGCTTAGTGATTGATTACTTACCCAACACATGTTATCTAACTTTTTTATGAACAGAAACTGAGTGTTGTTATTAAGGGGAACATAAATTAGATTAGATTTTTTTTTTTTTTTTTTTTTTTAGCATTTAAACTAAAAGGATTCATTATTTTTTTATAAAGTCATCTTGTGCTCATCCTTGCTCAGAACCACTGATCTAGAACAATATTATACCAACAAGTGAGTCCCTATTTAGGGCCTCTGAAGATGAAAGTGGTGAAAAATGGGACAAATGGGATTCATGAATAATAATCTGACCCTAGGGGTGAAAGGTCAGCCATCACAACAGAAGCTCCTTTTGTTGGAGATTAAAAACACAGAGAGACATCAGTCTGAATGTTTTCCTGGGCCATCTTCAAATATTTCAATCATTTGAGAAGAATATAAGTTGTCTGGAGGCTGTACTCATGTTAGAGCAAATTCATTATTAGTTTAACTGCCTGTTGGCATGAACCAAACTCAAATATCCTGGCACAAATAGCGGTTCTTTAACCCTGCACCCACCTCCAAACAGATCCAGACCATTACAATTCAACTCGCAGTGACCTAATTCTGTTTCGCTTACATTGTTGCACTACCATGTGCAACACATACAGGAACGCATGCACCACAAACAATGAACATTGATGGGAAATTGCCATCAATAATGGAAACAGGTGTGCACGGTTTCCTCGGCAATGTTGTGAAAGCATCAGTAGCGTACTTTCTCTTTCTCTCACTCTCTCTCTCTCTCTCTCTCTCTCCATCACAGTCTTTCTCTTCCTCTCTCTTCCTTCATCTGCAGTGCAGTGCTGATTTGCACATATGCCACTGATTGGCTCAGAGAGAGAGAAAAAAAGCCCCTTTAGAGGAGATAATCACCAAAACACACATACTATCGCACGCATGATCTCGTGCAGTGCATGCTGGGTCTTGCTTCGTGTTTAGCTCCGGTATAATGAAGCAAATGAACGTAATAATAAGGAGCAGCCTACCTCTGGCTCCGTCTTCCCCTCTGTTTTCTGTGTCTCTGGATCTGTCGTTCCCAGAAGATTGCCTTACTGATCCTTTCGCTGTGACTCTTCCTCCGGCTGCCGCCCCTGCCGTCTGTCGCTCCTCTTTCTGTCTCTCTCTTCCACACACATACACAAACCCCCTCCCCTTTCCATCCTCCCTCCCCTCCTATCTCCTCCCCTTCTCTCCTCCGTTCACCCAGCACTGTATCCTCCAGCTAGTCTCTCTCTCTCTGCTGTCATTATGTCACCACCAGAGACAGAAGCAGGTGGGCGTTGTACGCAGTGGGCATCACCCCCCATCCCATTCATCCTCTGTCTTTTTTCTCTTTAGATGATTGTGTTCACTTGAGCAGCTCTGAAAGCCTAAGCACTCATTCACTCACAGTCAGATGGAAGATCAGAGGCTCTCCCCATCCCCCTTTTCTCTATTCCACAGGCATGCAGCATGCTTATGTTTTGTGCATGTGAGTTTGTTGCTGTTTCTTTGTTGTGATACGTATAGATGGATTATTCCAGGCAGAGCTTAGAGGTCTGTGTCTGTGGGTTTTCTTGCACGTACAGTAGGGTTCAGAAGACGAGACCATTGGAAATCTCTGGATATATTTTTTTTTTTCCTAATTAAACCTGGATGTGAACAGAAACTTTTAGAATTCTGATCATGTTTGAAAATAAATAAATAAATACATTTACAATACAATACATGATTCTTCGCTGTTTGGGTCATGAATCAAAACAGTAAATTTGTGACATTTATCATTCTTATCAACTTCAACTTACAGATAGCTTTTTTTGTTTTTGTTTGTTTATTTCTTTTAAATCGTCTAACTTGTCAGAGACAGTAACTGATGATATGATTTATTATTAAAGGAACACTCCGACTTTTTGTGACTTTAGCCTATTCACCTTATCCCCCAGAGTTAGATAAATCCATACATACCTTTTTCATCTCCGTGCGTGCTATAAGTCTGTTTGACGCACCCACCGCTAGCCTAGCTTAGCACAAAGACTGGATGTAAATGGTTGCAGCTAGCATACTAATCCAAATAAGTGATAAAATAACGCAAACATTTTCCTATTTACATGTTGTGATTTGTATAGTCACAGAGTGTACAAAAAACAAAGTCACATGAGACACAGACATATTTTAACCGTATAAAAACTGGGAACTATATTCTCTGAAGGCGAAGCACTGCTACTTGGGCGGAGTGATAACCGCAGCACCTGAGACGCGCCGTGGTGAGGAGCAGAGAGTTCGTTCAGAGCGCGTCTCAGGTGCTGCGGTTATCACTCCGCCCAAGTAGCAGTGCTTCCGCCTTCAGAGAATATAGTTCCCAGTTTTTATACGGTTAAAATATGTCTGTGTCTCATGTGACTTTGTTTTTTGTACACTCTGTGACTATACAAATCACAACATGTAAATAGGAAAATGTTTGCGTTATTTTGTCACTTATTTGACAAAAACATCGCTAGCGGTGGGTGCGTCAAACAGACTTATAGCGCGCACGGAGATGAAAAAGGTATGTATGGACTTATCTAACTCTGGGGGATAAGGTGAATAGGCTAAAGTCACAAAAAGTCGGAGTGTTCCTTTAAAAAAAAGCGTAATTGAAAAGTTGATATTCTAATTTATGAAAACATTTGTATTCAATTAAAAACTGGTCATTTTAAAAGATAACATTTGTTTTAAAAATCTATGGATAATATAATCTCTAATGAAAATGTATTAAATTAAAAACTGCTATTTGTATTGAAACATTTTGATTAAATACAGATAATATACATAAGTCAGCAAAAATAGGGCCATGTTAGTATGAATTCATTTTCTCTGTGTTTTCACATGTGTTTTACCTGTATTTTGAATTTTGTATTGCATTTTGTTGTGTTTTAGGGTTGAGGTTCAGAAAAAGGTAGGCTACTTGTCATTTTCATTTAGGACATTATCTGTTTTTCAAAAAAAAAAAAAAAAATTTGAGTCAAACGTGTAATTAAAAATGTTAAAAGACATTAAAATAACCATTTTCAAGTAGTCTTTTACATGCAGTATGTTTAAGCTAAGGTGTGTTCAATTAAAATATGCCATTAGAAACATTATAACATCAACATACTAAATTCAAAATCTCACTAAATAGAAGATTAAAGACTTGCAAGTTGTCCAAACACAGTGTGCTTTTTTGAAAGGGCCATGTGGTCCTCTGACAAAGTAACCTTGCATAAATAACATAAATAAATACAGTCAGATCCCTTCATTTTCGGGTGCAGGGGTCATTGAGGGTTGAAAGTGTTGTTTTGGGATGTCTGTCTAATTAATTCTGAGACAACATCTGTTACACCTGATACACACACACACACACCAAAAGAAATACATGTGGATGTGCGTATGCATGTGTGGAGACATATACAAGGACAGCTGGACAAATATTAGATAACTATTATTATATTAATTTATTTCCTTTCAATATACAGAACAAGAAAAATCACTTTGTCTCAAGAGCATTTTTTTTTTTTATACAAAAGCCTTATGTACAGATATAAAATCTCCCAGTGACACATAAATAAGTATATATATGAAGCAAACAGATGGTTAAGTAAATACAACAATGTCATGTTCTGATTTAAATAAATATGATTATTGGCACAACTACAGAGGACACATGGTTAAGAACTCCTCTTCAATGCATAAGTCTCCTATTCAAAGGAGAACATAACAGTCAGGCACAGAGATCAATTTCTGGTGGCATGCATTGTCCTGGCATAAAATAAATGAATGCTTTGGAGAAGATATCAACGAAAACTTCATCATAATTTAACACACAAACATGACATGCTCTCTCCTACAAAGTGCAATTGCTGTATCAGAAAATAGATTAGATCCAGATCTACTGGATTACACTGTATATTCTACCCCTTATTTCTTCCACAGATGAGACAAATTAAATATATAATGTGTCGAAATGTGGTTCAAAATGACATCATTTGTAATATAGTATTTTGAGTTGAAAACCACAGTAACATGCATGACAGACAACAAAACACTGAATATGATATACATTGCGCAGACGAAACATGGTAAGAAATGACAAGAAATACAGATAAGTGGTTGTTCAAGGTTCATCTCTCATTAACATACATAAGACACGTCAGTCAAGCTTGTGGTCAAAGAAACCCAATCATCAATGCACTTGTAGGAAGTGAGCATTTTATCCTGGGTGAAATGGAATAACAGTAAAATCTTAAAAACAATGTATCTCTCGAATGCCATTTGCGTGTATACCTTGAGTTTGTGATCAGCTGTAACGGTTTTGACAGCGTTAACTTTCCTGAAACATTTTTGATCCAAGGCCTTTTTATAATTCATGTTGTTATTGCACTCTTTCTTTGTCCTCTTACTTTTCGGTGGCTTTTCCTGCTTCTTTCCTCATCTCTTCTCATCTCCTTGTATGAAGTATGGATTTTCATGACCCACCAGATAAGAGTAGCGTGTGGGGTTTGGGTCCTTAAAGGTCCTCATGTCTTCTGTGTTGAGGTCATACGAGCCCTTCTGCGGAAGAAATGAGTTCATATTAGCCACAGGTAAACACAACCCACAACCCTTCACTCTCTCAGCCCATCTCCTCATGCAGGGAAATCACAATTACCTGCTTAAAAATTCATGCAAAGCTTAAAATGGCATGCAAACCGCTGAAAACAGAGACCAAAATCGAGATGTCATCTAGAATGTAACGGCAATTCACCTCAGAATCAGAATGTATTTAGTGGCGGTAAGCGGCGATGTCACAGGGAAAAGAAGAAATAAAGAAAAGTATAGTAAAGGAATATTCCTTCCAAGTCAAATACAGTTTAAAGGGGTGGTATAATGCCCTTTTCATAAGATGTCAAATGTGTGTATGTGAAGGTTTAGCTCAAAATACTACACAGATATTTTTATATAGCATGTTAAACTTGTCACTTTTTGAGGGTGAGCAAAAACGCACCGTTTTTGTGTCTGTCCCTTTAAATGCAAACAAGCTGCTGCTCCCAACACAGGGGCGGAGCTTCAAGACCTTGTGTCCTTTTACCTCACATAGACATGCACTGAAAATATCAATGTTCATGTTCAAACCGGAGTCAGACAATAATGGAGAGACTCAAGAAGAACTGACAACATGTAGAATGCAACAGGACATTTTTGAATGGTTAGTTGATGAATTTATGTAGCTTATGTGTAGTTATCTTGACCATCTATAAACCGTGTTCCGGGGGCGGGATTTATGTAAATTCTAGGGTTGGTGATGTCACTTACCCAGGAAGAATGTTGTGTAGTCCCTACCAGCTGTTTGTTGTAGTCCTTAAAAAACTATTTCTTTAAAAGCAAATATCTTCCTTTGCCTTGAACTTTAAGCATTGTAACTTTACAGATATTGTTTATGCTCAAACAGCAACATTACACACTAACTAAAGTTAGAAAAGTGAAATCATAATCAATCACCCCTTTGAGTCATAACTGATGTTGGTCCTGCAATTATTATTTTGGTTATGCTATAGTGATTAAGAATTGACACACTTAACTTTTAAATTGTATTTAATCCAGAATATTCCTTTACTTGGAAGAACTTGGACACTAAAGTCCCTTTAAGGCACGTCAGTTCACGTGGTGGCAATATTCGTATCGCAGCTACTTTCAGCTACAAGCGGTATATAAAAAAAAACGATTTATTATATTTCAATAGCATACACTGCTGTTCAAAAGTTTGGGCTCTGTATTTTATTTTTTTAATGTTTTTGAAAGAAGTCTCTTCTGCTCACAAAGGCTGAATTTATTTAATCAAAAAATCAATAAAATATTAATACAATTTAAAATAAGTGTTTTCTGTTAATATATTTTAATGTACTTTATTCATGATTTTTCTGCATCATTACTCCAGTCTCAGTAACTTAGTGTCACATGATCCTTCAAAAATCTGATTCTGAATGCTGATTTGCTGCTCAAGAAACATTTCTTATTATTATTATCAATATTTTAAACAGTTGTGCTGATAATATTTTTTTTGTGGAAAACGTGATACTTTTTTCAGAAATCTTTAATGAACATAAAGTTCAAAAGAACAGCATTTATTTGAAATATGAATATTTTGTTACATTAGAAATGTAGACATCAGAAAACATTAGAAACTCATTTTTACAGAAAATTAAATCCGTTCTTGCAGAATAAAAGTATTAGTTTATCGTTATAATCTTAATGAGCCCAAATTTTGAACGGAAGTATATTTCAAATCAGTAATAAAATGTGACAATAATCTTGTCATATTTTGTACGTCTTAAGCTCAAATCTACTGAGCCCCTAAAGGGACATGGTGGTGGAAAAAATATGGGATGGGAGGAAAAATTGTTTTTTCAAAACTTTGTGTTCTCTCGCAAAATGTTGGGGTTCTCTCGCATCGCATATTTTTTCCACCACGGTGTCTCTTTAGGGGCTCCATACAAATCACATTTACAAATATTGTATTTTTCAGGCTGGTCCAGCTAATTTTGCATGTAGAGTAAACAAACACGCGATTGGCTATTTTAACTGTCAGGCATGACTTCCAATCCTACAGCCGCCAAATTAAGCCCTTTCAGTGACTGCCGTTTTTAAGGCAAAACTACAGGAGGTATGTTCATGTTGTGCATTCATATATGTACAAGTAGACCCTTTTTGCCTTTTACAGTCCCTGACGACGAACTATTGCACACTTTAACAGCCCAATTTTTTCATCGGTGACTTACCTTTCCTCTAATCTTCTACGGTCATAGTGTTTGGAGTGAGGCAGTATCAAGTCCGTATACGGAACACCACATTCACAACACAGCAACCATAAATATGTACACAAACACACACAAAGAGGTTTGTTTAAGAGCTCACCGATCATAAAACTTGTACATCTAATATAATTATTTTCAAAAAAAATTAAAAAAAATTAATTAATACAATTTTAATTAAGAAATCTACTGAGTTTGCACTACTGTTAGCTTTCAATTCCTTTCAATGCAAAGGCACAAATGCGATAGACCCTCTTTATGTGTGGCCTGGTTAGGACTGCACCCACTCATATGGACTTCAGTCATTCAGTCAAGTAATACTTGGGTGAAAAATTAGGATAATGTAATCTTTGGTTTAATTCATAGTATGTTAGTGGAGATCAGGCAGGCAGAGTAAAGATTAAGAAATAGATTTGGGTCTGATTGAACAATATATTTAGTATTGGTTAGTGGTGTGATGACACTATTATTGGTTACGGGGTTAATGGAAGAATTGGAGGGAACTGTAACTTACAGTGGGTTCATTTCTACAATTATTAAAAAGAGGTACAGTAATAAGCGATATAAAAAATGTATATAAATACACCGTAAAAAATTGGGGTCAGTAAGAATCTTTAATGTTTTTTAAAAGAAGTCTCTTCTGCTCATCAATGCTGCATTTCTTTGCTCAAAATATGCAGCAAAAACAGCAATATTGTTATTACAATTTAAAATAACTTTTTTATTTAAATCTTTTTTTTAAATGTAATTTATTCCTGTGATGTCAAAGCTGAATTTTCAGCATCATTGTCAGTGTCACATGACCCTTCAGAAATCATTCTAATATGATGATTTGATGCTCAAGAAACATTATTATTAAAATACAATGTTGAAAACGGTAACACTTTACAATAAGGTTAGTTAACTACATTACTTAGCATGAACTAATATAATGCACTGCACTTATAAAGCATTTATTAATCTTTGTTAAAGTTAATTTCAACATTTAGTAATACTAATAAAAAAAATCTTTAACTGTGAAGTAACATGAACAAACAATGAACAGCTGTATTTTTTATTAACTAACGTTAACAAAGATGAACAAATACAGTTACAAATGTATTGCTCGTGATTAGTTCATGTTAGTTAATACAGTAACTAATGCTAAATAATGAACCTTATTGTAAAGTGTTACCAAACAAAAAAAAACATTCTCAATTATTTATTTTATTTAATTTTACAGGGATATATTGTTTTATTAAATAAAAAAAAAGACCACACATACGTTTGTCTTTGAATCGGTACGAAACCCACTGTAAGTTAAAGATCGGTGTAACTTTTAATGACAACTTATTTGTGAACTTTTGACTGGAATGAGGTACTCACCAATCCATTACTGTGGCCTTTTTTGCCTGGCCCTTCAACCATCTCCAGGTTGTTGCCAAAGACATCATTGCTGGAACTAGATGTGAGAGTGACACGAGGAATATGGCCGATATCCTGAGAGGGCCACGTGGCCCGGATTTCCTCAGTAGGATACGGGCTGCCGAAATAATTGTCGTTTGACTTCCTCCTGAGAAATAAGTAATGCACACACAAAAATATCAACAAGTGAGAAATGTACATCCATACCTAAGCATAAAAGACACCGTAGAAGAGAGATTCAAATGCACGTCTATACCTTTCATAAACACTCACCTATGAGTCACACAGACGTAGATGAGAACAGCCAGAATTACAATGAGCAGAAGTCCCCCTAGCACACACGCCACCACCACTAGAGCTAACAAAGAGGCTACGCGGAGAGACAAAGGTCATTAGACACAAATATACACGCAAAATCTATAATTTAGCACAGAAAACAAGCTGATCAATGTATTGGTGTAACTTAAAATAACTATTGCTTTAATGGTTAAAAAACAAGAAATATTGTAATAATAATATCTTACAGTCATCACAGTTGAAACCGGAATAGCCAAATGAACATCTGTAAAAAAAAAAAAAGGGAAATACATGTTGAAACCTATCCACAGACATCTGATTGTAGCAATACTGCCACAACACAAGAGGGCAGTAGTTTCTATTAACACCCTGAACAGTGAACACACACTCAACCATTGAATAGAGCTTGTCAATTTAAAACAAGGAAGGCAATTAGTATTTCTGAACCATCACCTGCTCTGAGGTATGTTTTCTTAAACGAAAATCGCTATTTTAAGGCCTTACAGGTTGGTGAATGAATGAAAAGCTCTAAAAAAGTAAACATGTTGTTTAGGTGTGTGTATTCAGAACAAAGAAATGAAATGGTACTCACGGAACACAGACATCTGCCTGTGCTTTGTAGCCACTTGGACAAACTGTGAAAAGATTAGAAAGTAAATAGTTGGTTTTGTGTTTGAACATGACACTACAATAATACAAGACTGTTGTTCTTACACTGGGATTTTATTTTACATAATGTAGAAATAAAATAAAAAATATGTATTATTTTTGGTCAGTGTACTGAACATTCTGAACCCTGATCTTACCAGACCAGGATTAATGTGTCTGTTACCATGGATAAATCCACGTCAAAATCAAAGGTCACAGACGATTATGATATGCACACACACACACACGCACACACACACACACACACACACACACACACACTCACACTCACACACATATGGAAGCCCATGTGTTTTTTTTTTTATTTGCACACAGAAAGGGAGTACTAAAGACACACACTCACCTCTACAGCTTTTGGGCTGGTAAGGGCTGCGTACGTGGCCAGGTTTGCAGGTACAGAGAACGGTCCCATCTTTGGCCTCACACACTGTAGTGTCAATATCACAAGGAGCAAGATCTTGCTCACACAGATTGCTTACTAACAAGAGACAGAGAGTGAGAGAGACAGAGAGTATAGTAGTGGGTTGTTTAGAGAGAAGTGTGTATCTAAAGTCCTTTACGTTTTACAGCATGTTAATTTTAAATGGTGCTGCGATGCAACTATGGATTTTTAAAGTATAAATATTTCATAGGCTCATTTAATTTCATGTAGTTTCATTTCATATGAATACCATAAAACAAACATAAGCAAACATAAACATAAATTGCTGCATTAAAGTTTTAAGTACAACTTTTTTTTTTAAAAACATGAGTTGTCAACTTGTTGATTATATAATTGTTACAGTGTATTTAAAAAAAAAAATATTAGTTTTAAATGTTAGCATGTGTGGCATGGTTATTTCAGCTCCTCAAAAGTATTTAATGTGAAATACCTCAGTATAGTTTACGTATATAGAGAGACAATCTTTTATGTGATCTAAAACATTTCACAATTACAAAACATGGCCACAATCATGGCTAAACACCTAAAGTTTGTGCACTGGCACTTAACTGTGTTCCTATTTGAGGAACAATCGATGCCATTTAATACAACTGCAAAGAGAAGCTGTTTTATCAATCTTTGTGGAAATTTGTATAAAAAATACTACATGTTTTTTATATTAACACTGTGAAGGTGAATTTGTTGTTTTATTAATGTCTTTAGAATGAATGTCAAGTAATGTATATATAAAGAATGTATTTAAAGAATGATTTATTATGTAAAATTGTTTTTAAAATGATGTGAAACCAAATATTGTAAATTTATGTAACCAATATACTGAATTGTATTCATTTATAATGTGGACATTAAAACATGTTTCACTCTGTTCATAGAGCGAAACTTAAATACTAAATCTTTTCAAGATACTCACCATTGTATACAGCATCAGCAAGAATGCCACCCTTAGCTGCATTTATACCATTAACAATGGCCGATGTAAACGATTCCTGGGTGACTGGAGAATTTGGCTCAAAATAACTGTTTACTGAAGCCACTATACTGCCAGGCCTGGAAATATTTACACAGAGATTAGTAATTGGCAAATATAATACAAAAGAGAAGAGCTTTGTTTAAGAACTGTTTGAAATGGACACTTACGTCAATCTAAGGACTGTGCTGTTAATGTAGTTTGTCTGGTTACGCAGAACTGCATTGACCTATGGTGAAAGGGAAGAATGAGTAATGACTTTAGACTCACTGAAACTGAAGGATATTGATCCAGGATATGGAATTTTTTGAAGTATTTACTTTGGCAGTCCCAAGTTCAATTAAGCTTTATTGGCATGACTTTTAACCATAACAGTCTGTACTGCCAAAGCTAAATACAGCAATATTTTAACTTGTATATGAATATAGCTATATGATAAATAAATATTATTCTATATTTCTATAAATATGATTCTAAATTCTATAATATGCATGATAACAAAATACACTACATTTGCGATCAACAACTTTATCCAAATTTGTATTGATATATTTATTTCGTCGAGTTATTAGATTAATCATTTTATTCTTACTTAATAGTTATACAAACAGACTTCATAAACTGCACCGTTTTAGTGTGAAGAAATACATCTTTGTAAGTAATAACTGAAATGTTAAAGCTAAAACACCTGATTGTAATGTAATTTTGTGACATACCGCAATAATGATCTCATTAGCAACTGTCCGGAATTCAGGTGAATTGGGATCATACATTTGAGATAGAAATGTGCGGTTCACCTTTAGTGAACTAGGGAACGATTTAGCTGGGGAATAAGAGAGAGTGAGGGTGATAAATAAAGATTGCTCTTAATAATTACTATAATCACATGAGTCGTATTATACAAATTAAAAGACAGAATGACTTTCTGTAATGTCCCATGGCCCTGTGTAAGAAAGGTTATAAGTGATTGACAGAGATTGGCATCAGACAGATACTCACTTTCCACACAGGCATTATTTAAAGGAAAAGTTCCTGTCAGACACTGACAGATGGAGCTCACACAGACACTGAGTGGTGGGCAGGGCACTGAAGGACAGGTAGCTAAAAGAACGAAAGGAGAAAGTATTAGGCATTTATGAAGATTTACAATTCATGAACATTACACTGTAATCCACAATCACACAAAGCATTCATTCAAACACACCTGGTGTGGTTGTGGTGTTAGTTGGGTTAGTAGTAGATGTGATTGGTCCAGACGTTGAGTTGGTAATGGGTGGTGTGGTAGCATTTCCTGTTGTAGTGTTTCCAGGTGTAGTTATGTTTGGTGTGGTAGCATTTACTGGTGTAGTTGTGGGTGGTGTAGTAGCGTTTGCTGTTACATTACTCCCTGGTGTAGTTGTGGGTGGTGTAGTAGCATTTACTGGTGTAGTCATGGGTGGTGTGGTAAAGTTTACTGTTGCATTATTCCCTGGTGTAGTCATAGGTGGTGTGGTAACATTTACTGTTGAATTGTTCCCTGGTGTAGTCATGGGCGGTGTGGTAACATTTACTGTTGCATTGTTCCCTGGTGTAGTCAAGGGTGGTGTGGTAACATTTATTGTTGCATTATTCCCTAGTGTAGTCATGGGTGGTGTGGTCAAGTTTACTGTTGCATTGTTCCCTGGTGTAGTCATGGGTGGTGTGGTAACATTTACTGTTGCATTGTTCCCTGGTGTAGTCATGGGTGGTGTGGTAAAGTTTACTGTTGCATTGTTCCCTGTTGTAGTCATGGGTGGTGTGGTAACATTTAGTGTTTCATTATTCCCTGGTGTAGTCATAGGTGGTGTGGTAAAGTTTGCTGTTGCATTGTTGCCTGGTGTAGTCATGGGTGGTGTGGTAACATTTACTGTTGCATTGTTCCCTGGTGTAGTCATGGGTGGTGTGGTAAAGTTTACTGTTGCATTGTTCCCTGTTGTAGTCATGGGTGGTGTGGTAACATTTAGTGTTGCATTATTCCCTGGTGTAGTCATAGGTGGTGTGGTAAAGTTTACTGTTACATTGTTCCCTGGTGTAGTCATGGGGAGTGTGGTAAAGTTTACTGTTGCATTGTTCCCTGGTGTAGTCATAGGTGGTGTGGTAAAGTTTACTGTTGCATTGTTCCCTGGTGTAGTCATGGGTGGTGTGGTAAAGTTTACTGTTGCATTGTTCCCTGGTGTAGTCATAGGTTGTGTGGTAAAGTTTACTGTTGCATTGTTCCCTGGTGTAGTCATGGGTGGTGTGGTAAAGTTTACTGTTGCATTGTTCCCTGGTGTAGTCATGGGTGGTGTGGTAACATTTAGTGTTGCATTATTCCCTGGTGTAGTCATAGGTGGTGTGGTAAAGTTTGCTGTTACATTGTTCCCTGGTGTAGTCATGGGTGGTGTGGTAAAGTTTACTGTTGCATTGTTCCCTGGTGTAGTCATAGGTGGTGTGGTAAAGTTTACTGTTGCATTGTTCCCTGGTGTAGTTGTGGGTGGTGTGGTAAAGTTTACTGTTGCATTGTTCCCTGGTGTAGTCATAGGTTGTGTGGTAAAGTTTACTGTTGCATTGTTCCCTGGTGTAGTCATGGGTGGTGTGGTAAAGTTTACTGTTGCATTGTTCCCTGGTGTAGTCATGGGTGGTGTGGTAACATTTAGTGTTGCATTATTCCCTGGTGTAGTCATAGGTGGTGTGGTAAAGTTTGCTGTTGCATTGTTGCCTGGTGTAGTCATGGGTGGTGTGGTAACATTTACTGTTGCATTGTTCGCTGGTGTAGTCATGGGTGGTGTGGTAAAGTTTACTGTTGCATTGTTGCCTGGTGTAGTCATGGGTGGTGTGGTAACATTTACTGTTGCATTCCCTGGTGTAGTCATAGGTGGTGTGGTAAAGTTTACTGTTGCATTGTTGCCTGGTGTAGTCATGGGTGGTGTGGTAACATTTACTGTTGCATTGTTCCCTGGTGTAGTCATGGGTAGTGTGGTAAAGTTTGCTGTTGCATTGTTGCCTGGTGTAGTCATGGGTAGTGTGGTAAAGTTTGCTGTTGCATTGTTGCCTGGTGTAGTCATGGGTGGTGTGGTAAAGTTTACTGTTGCATTGTTCCCTGGTGTAGTCATGGGTGGTGTGGTAACATTTACTGTTGCATTATTCCCTGGTGTAGTCATAGGTGGTGTGGTAAAGTTTACTGTTGCATTGTTGCCTGGTGTAGTCATGGGTGGTGTGGTAACATTTACTGTTGCATTGTTCCCTGGTGTAGTCATGGGTAGTGTGGTAAAGTTTGCTGTTGCATTGTTGCCTGGTGTAGTCATGGGTGGTGTGGTAAAGTTTACTGTTGCATTGTTCCCTGGTGTAGTCATGGGTGGTGTGGTAACATTTACTGTTGCATTATTCCCTGGTGTAGTCATGGGTGGCGTGGTAAAGTTTCCTGTTGCATTGTTCCCTGATGTAGTCAAGGGGGGTGTGGTAAAGTTTACTGTTGCATTGTTGCCTGGTGTAGTCATGGCTGGTGTGGTAAAGTTTACTGTTGCATTGTTCCCTGGTGTAGTCATGGGTGGTGTGGTAAAGTTTACTGTTGCATTGTTCCCTGGTGTAGTTAGGGGTGGTGTGGTAGCATTTAGTGTTGCATTATTCCCTGGTGTAGTCATAGGTGGTGTGGTAAAGTTTGCTGTTACATTGTTCCCTGGTGTAGTCATGGGTGGTGTGGTAAAGTTTACTGTTGCATTGTTCCCTGGTGTAGTCATAGGTGGTGTGGTAAAGTTTACTGTTGCATTGTTCCCTGGTGTAGTTAGGGGTGGTGTGGTAGCATTTACTGTTTCATTGTTCCCTGGAGTAGTTAGGGGTGGTGTGGTAGCATTTACTGGATTAGTAGTGGGTGAGGTGGTATCGTTTCCTGTTGTAGCATTACCTGATGTAGTGTGTGCTGTAATTGAGACATTGCCTGTTGTGCTAATGGGAGGAGTAGTGTCATTGCCTCTTGTAGTTTGGGGTAGAGTTGTGCTGTTGCCTGGATCAGGTGAAGGAGTAGTTGTGCTGTTGCCTGGATCAGGTGAAGGAGTAGTTGTGCTGTTGCCTGGATCAGGTGAAGGAGTAGTTGTGCTGTTGCCTGGATCAGGTGAAGGAGTAGTTGTGCTGTTGCCTGGATCAGGTAAAGGAGTAGTTGTGCTGTTGCCTGGATCAGGTGAAAGAGTAGTTGTGCTGTTGCCTGGATCAGGTAAAGGAGTAGTTGTGCTGTTGCCTGGGTCAGGTAAAGGAGAAGTTGTGCTGTTGCCTGGGTCAGGTAAAGGAGAAGTTGTGCTGTTGCCTGGGTCAGGTAAAGGAGTAGTTGTGCTGTTGCCTGGGTCAGGTAAAGGAGTAGTTGTGCTGTTGCCTGGGTCAGGTAAAGGAGAAGTTGTGCTGTTGCCTGGGTCAGGTAAAGGAGAAGTTGTGCTGTTGCCTGGGTCAGGTAAAGGAGTAGTTGTGCTGTTGCCTGGGTCAGGTAAATGAGTAGCTGTGCTGTTGCCTGGGTCAGGTAAAGGAGAAGTTGTGGTGTTGCCTGGTGCAGTTACGGGATGGTTTGTTGCATTCCCCAGTGTAGGTACAAGTGAACTTGCGGTGTTGGATGCTGTTGTTACAAGTGCGGGTGAAGTTGTGGTATTTCCTGATGTACTCACTGATGAACTTGTAGCATTTTCTGGTGCATATGTGGAGGAGCTTGTCACATTGTCTTGAGTAGATAAAGGTGGAGATGTGAAATTACCCCCATGCGTTGATAGCAGCGGAGTTGTGGCACTGTTTGGAAATTGTGTAGTTGTATTCCCAGATGGAATGCTTGGTACTACTGTTGATGGCCACAAACACATAATCACATGTAACCACACATAAAGTTTTAAGAATCTTATCTAAAACAGAACCAATGGCACCTGAAGCTGTACAGTTGTACACACTGTGCATGCCAGGATCACTCTGAGTGGCGTTTTCCTTGCAAATATTTCAGCAGTTATTATGTGTCTCATATTTCTGTCGACTGAACCAGTGATGCCAGTCATTTGTGACCATAATTTTTGGAGTCAGTTCTTTCTTGTCAGATGTTTTAGATTAGATATAAGATGTTCACTGGAATTACTGCTTATCCTAATTCATGCTTATTGCCTATTTTAATTTCTTTGAGAAAGATTTTAGAGAAAGAAGTAACTTTGTGGGCGGATCCCGGCGCTGTTGCTATTTTCCCAGTGGGATAAATGCCTCTTGCGCCTGACGCAAATCTAAAAGGGGTTGGTCTGAAGTAGCTTCGTTATTCATAGGTGTGGTTTGGGCGTAACGTGAAATAAACCAATCAGAGCGTCCTCTCACATTCCCTTTAAGAGCAGACGCGCTTGTTCGCTATTATAACGGCGGATTTGCCAGCGCACGCCAGGAGCAGTTCACAGCCGAGGAGACCGACGTTCTCGTCGTCAGGGCCGTAAAACACAGAGAAGTGACATTGGGAATGATGGGAGAAACCCAGCCAAATTTGCTTCGGTTAAACAGGCGTATAATTTGGGTAAATGTGTAGCCTACAGTGATGCGCGGGTCAATGTATAAACAACCCGCACCCGACCGACGTTTTCAACTAACCCGCCCGCAACTCGGACCGCAAAAAAAAAGAAAGAAAATATTGTACCCGACCCGCTTCCTGACCCGCGTTTTTTTAAAGTAGCTAGTAAATGCTCATCGTAGCGTCATGGGCCATAGACGGAGGAACTAGGGGTGCGCATTTTTCTGAATGCTGTGGGCTATGATATAGCCTATAGTGTTTTGGAATAAAGGCTTGATTTATTCATTTATTTCGTTTCATTTTCTTAACAATTAAGATGTGTTTATCCAGTCTAATCGGAGTGTGCGTCTCTCTCCCGACTTTCCCAACAAAAATCCCCCTCTCAGCAAACAAAAAGCCCCCTCTCAGCAAATACATAAACTGACATTACTGAGCTATATGTGTTTAAAAGTAGGCTATTAAAATGGCACAATGGCATTGCTCAGTTCAACGTGTTGGGAAATCGGGCATTTTGTCCCGCGTCAGCTTTTATTCAAAAGTTAATAACGCGCTCAACATTCAAAAGGTAAATAAGGATTTCCCACTTTCATCTGCAGACTGAGCTCGTGCGTCATCCTCGCGCCAGTTATTCAGCCAATAAAGTGTAGACCTATGTATTTCATAGAACATTTTGTCTAGTACTATATCAATTACAAAGGTTTACATCTTTATTTCAAACGACCCGACCGACCGCGACCCGAATATCATTAAAAATATTTGTGGATGACTCGTAACCGCGGGTAACCGCGGGTGACCGCATGCACCCGCTCATTTTGGATCAACCCGCGCATCACTGGTAGCCTAATCTATTTTTACAAAAAAAATCTAGATAGATCTTTTTCACATCTTCACGGACACAACAATGATTTCCCTCGTGTGTTAATATTTTTCCTTGTAATAATGTAGCCTATGATTTGCAAAAATGAAAACTGCTGCGTCTTTTTATAATTATTAGAGAATCAAAGTAGATGCGTGTTAACACGCTACATTATGGCCAAGCACGCGCCCTTAAAATACCATATCACTAACGCGCAACGCGCCACTGTCCTTAGACTGTTTTTTTCCTGGTCAGTGGCGCAATTGCTTTCTAAAACTGGAAAATAGCACCAGGGCAGTTTTGCGCCGGAACACGCCTCCTCTTTGCGCTGAACCGCCCCCGCGAGCGCAAGTTCATTCCCTAATTTACGGACGTGCGTCTGTGGAGGGAAAAGTCCGCTGTGCGCGGGTGCAAAATAGGAATGATACATGCGTCGGTGTTCAAAGTCAATTGCGCTGGGTGCACGATAGGGCCCTCAATGCTAAAATGTGTTCTCAGAACTCCGTACTGTTTCAGGTAATACTGTATACATGATTAACACTGTATAAAATATGCTGTATTTATAACTGTATGTATTCAAAAGAAAAGACATGTGTTATAACAGTGGTTGTGTACATTGCTACAGAAATAAGCATGTGAGAATTAAAATTCATTGACAAATATCTGAATTAAGCTGTAGATAAATAACAATGACCTATTTTGTCAAGACTAAAGATCTTTATATCAAATAAAGTGTGCTAATATTTATTTGTGGCTATAACTAGTAGCTGCTCCACTAAAAAGCTTAAAGCCCATCCTCACTTCATTAAACATATGAGAGAGAGAGTAAAACCAGCATAAAAACAACAATAAATTATTTGGTTATTTAACAAGCAACAGCAGAAGTTGAACAATATAGATGTACAGTATTCTGGTTAAACTGTTTTCAGAAGCATATGCAAAGCTTGAATGACTAGTCTAAGGACTGAATGACTGAACTATGAATGACTTGACTGATAAAATTAATGGAGAGTTTTTTTTTTACAAAATTGCATTCATCACTTGAATGAAGAAACATTGCTTGTGCGGCTTTGCTTCTGAAGCAGGAGTATATTAGCAAGAATATTTATTGAGCTAGCAGAGGCTGATGTTGTGTTACTGTTTTTATATAGGTTACTAATAATGTCTGATATAATGACTTCATCTGCATTGTAGTGATTGTACTAGCTAATGTTTCATATTGGAAGTAGAGAATGTGTCCTTACCTGCAGTATCAGTAGAGGTAGCATTGTTTGGGCTATCTGTGGAATCACTGCTTATTGTGGGATCCTCAGTGGATGTCAAACCTGTGAAAATTGCCAAAATTGGTCAGATGGCATGAGATGCATACATATACAACGAATACATACAATCTTGGGACACACATTTCAGTCTTCAATTGGTTTCCTGTATGTTTATTGCAATCCAATCAAACACACCCATTGCATTCAATATTTTCCGAGAACAAACAGTCATATAGAGTGACTGTCTCCTGCAGCTAAATACTGCTTGTGTTAATACCTAGCAACCACACACAAAAGAACAATAGATTAACAAGGAAAAGTGAACTCCAGAACACACACACATAGAGAGAGAGAGTGAGAGATAGACTATGTCATGTTTCTATACCTATTGCTTTTATTGTTTGCTTTTAAAATTAAATTGGATATCTAAACACAGACAAAGAAGTGAAATGAATTAGATTGGAGAGCTAGTTTTTGGCCTTGGTGTGTGTGGTCACCATCACATTTGACTAGTTGTCCATGGGAACAAAACGACGTGAGAATGAGTAGATGATGATGGGATTGTCATTTTTTCGAGCAACTATCCCTAAAGAAGTGAGCATGAGAAAGAAAGGAAGAAAGAAAGAAAGAAAGAAAGAAAGAAAGAAAGAAAGAAAGAAAGAAAGAAAGAAAGAAAGAAAGAAAGAAAGAAAGAAAGAAAGAAAGAAAGAAAGAAAGAACCATCAGGCTATTTGCATAGCTGCCTGTTAATTTATTAACTTTTTTTCCACTCGGCTACACGCTCATGGATAGATCACAGTTTACCCAGCAATAAAGTCACATATATTCATGCTTAGTGGAGAGGAAAATGTCAACAGAATTGATTCAAATAGGCTATTACCAGTCTTGTTTATAAGAACCATATGTCACCCTAATTAAACAATGTTCATGTCTTAAGAGTGCTAGCTGAATTCCCATTTATGAGCGTAAGTCATGTACAATCAATTAAATTGAAACAAAGTAGTCTTACAAACATATATATATATATATATATATATATATATATATATATATATATATATATATATATATATATATATATATATATATATATATATATATATCTTTGAATGTCTCACATGTTGGGTGAGCTTTGTAAAGGAAAATCAGGTTTAATGGACCCCTTTACATGGATACTACATCAGTTGTACAGATTTTTTAATGTCTCAAAGGGTGCAGGTTTTTTTTCACTGACAAAGATATATGCTGATAGACATTCACTATCACATAAGCAGTTCTGCAATCTGCATTTCCTGAAGATTTAAGGGGCTTCTTTAAAAGTAAAGATCCACCAGACTCAGAGGCACTATGCTTAAATCAGAAACATCTGTTTCTCTTCATAGTTTATCACATAGTGAGGACAAAAAGTGAAAACATAACGGTTACTCACAAAAATTAAATATATATTTCACTCAAAAAAATGCTGGGTTGTTTTAACCCAATTTTGGGTCAAATATGGACAAACCCAGCCGTTGGGTTAAATTTTTTAATTACATTTTTAACCCAAAGTTTAGGTTTGTCCATATTTGACCCAAAATTGGGTTGAAACAACCCAGCATTGTTTAGAGTGAGATTCCACAAAGGTACATGCTGTTGTATTTAAAATACAAAAAAAATTCTAATCTAATCTGCATTATTTTATTAAAGAATGGCATTTATAATACATCTTGTGTGTTCTCCCAAGGGCAGTGCATGATTCAGGGTGATTAGCCTACTACTTGCTAATCCGTTCCAGACACAAAAGAGATGAGTGGGTTACGTAAGGTCCAGTTCTAGCTTAAAGCATCACCAGAAAACTAAGTCTGAATGAGGAATGAGGCTGTCTGGGTCAAAGACCACATAAGACTTTACTTCTGACCAGAGCAGGGGTCAGGTCAGATGTCATCTTAGAGGAATTTACTAAGTTAATTGAACTTTTTCTACAGATCTCTTATTTAAGGGTAGTGGTCTGGACAGCAAAGGTTCATATTTTTATTTGTATTTTTGTCAATTTAAATAATATCAATGAACAAAAAATTGTTCATTTTTATTTCCAGTGAAGTTTATATTTACAATAAAATTTCTATATGTAATCCAAAAATATTGAAAAAGTATAAACAATTACTTAAAGCTTTTCAGTACAAATATTAAATAAAATGTATTTGTGACTATTGGAAAGGAAAATAATAAATTTTAAATAAAGATTACAAAGACAGTTTTATTTTTTATTAATTATAGGACTGTCAATTCAAAGGTAGTGGTAAATCATTTTGGATATTGATATTTTGTAAATGAAGTAGTAAATTCTGTTTTTTGGCGCAAACAAAGCACTCGAGTCGCTTCATTAAACCACTGGAGTCACATGGATTACTTTTATGATGTCTTTACTGCCTTTCTGGGCTTGAAAATGGTAGTTGCGTATAACTGTCAATGGAGGGACAGAAAGCTCTCAGATTTCATTAAAAATATATTTATTTGTGTTCCGAAGATTAATACTATGACATATAAGTATTTTCGGATGAATTAATCCTTTAACAACAAAACAAATAAATGAATCATTTAAAATCAACCATATTTTTTACATATATTTGATTTGTTTTAGATTTTGAATAATACAATAGGTATTATAAAGTATATTTATGATCATTAAGAAGAAACCGTAAGGTCAGTAACTTTAAGGTCAAAGTTAATCATCCAATGAATGACTGCTGAGAGCACTCACAGGATAGCCTATGCTTATTGAGGTTGCACTAGAATTCAACTACAGCATTCATTCAGGTCAAAGGAAGACAAGTTGCTTCTGTCCTGTTACCAGAGTAGCCAATGTCTCAACACCCTGTCCTCTAACCAAATTCCACTATTGCCATGTACAGTAGAACCTCTATTTCTGAATTAAAGTGTGTGTGTGTGTGTGTGTGTGTGTGTGTGTGTGTGTGTGTGTGTGTGTGTGTGTGTGTGTGTGTGTGTGTGTGTGTGTGTGTGTGTGTGTGTGTGTGTGTGTGTGTGTGTGTGTGTGTGTGTGTGTGTGTGTGTGTGTGTGTGTGTGTGTGTGTCAGGTATAAGATGACCTTGGAGCTTGTCCACACAGAACCTTGGAGCGTATCCACTCCCTCTCACACAGAAACAAACCCACTTGTGAACTATGTGGCAATAAGCTTAAATGTAAGATATAAAGCCAATATTACTTTTTTTAGACCAAACATACACACTGAGGGGCGGACACAGACAGTGTAAGAAAAACTAAGATGGGTTATGTGTGTGTGTGAGAAAAAGTGAAACGTGGGGGTTGACAGGCAGATCTGAGATGCCTCAAGGCTGAAGTCTTCTGCAGTCGTGGCTCGCTGCTTCAAAGCAGCAAACTTGATGCCAGGCAGCAGAAAGACCTGACAACTGTGAACTGCTTTCACCTCTTCTTCCTCCCACAGATAAACACATACTCACAACCACACACAATCATCTATCACCCTGGCTCTCAAAATCACATGTAACCTTCTCATTCTCGTAACCCAACACAAAAACCATGTCTGACTTTCTCTGACGCACACTGATTACCCTTTCTCTCTGTTTAAACATCTCCTCCATTCACTCCATGACTCAATTAAAATCTTTTGTTAAGTAAGAAAAGGGACTTCGTCCCTGTCACTAGCCAAAGCTGAGTTTTGGTTTTGACAATGAGTTGTTCAATATACTTTAATTAAAATGATAAATCCTAGTATGTATTTAGCGTTTGCAGTTTGAACCAAATATGCTTTTGTGTCAATAGTAGTTTAAGAACAGATCTATAGTTATATTATATTATGTTATACATTAATATAACATAAATATATAAAAAATTCTGTCATGAAACTAGATGGTGCTGACAATTCGCAAACACGCACAAAAAGAAGAGGCGGGATTTATCGCACAAACCAATCATTTCCAATCATAGCCGATGGAGGCATTGCCTCTTCTCACATGACTTTCCCTCTTCATTCTCAATTATCCCCCAACGTCATTCTCTATAGGGCACAGCTGCATCAGTAGCCAATAGTCTTGGTCAGCATTTGCTGTAGCATTCTGCAGCGTGCTTTCAGAAGCCCTCCACCTTCCCCAGCTCCACCTGTATAGATCTGCTATGGGTAATTCATGTTACCAGTGTTACACCGTGTTTGGCCACACACCGACTGGAGCAGTTCAGGTTAAGGTCCGTGAAAGTGATGTTGTGCCTCTTTAGGATATGTTATGCGTGTTGAACAACTATGGATAGAGAACTGACATTTGCATTTGCATCCTTCCCTTTTTACAGCAAGGGTGTGAGTAGAACTGTACATCAGCCTCTTAAGTTACACAATGCTATCTGATGTTTTAGACATTTTAGACACATTTTAAACTTTACATGTTTTATGGGGTGGGGGTGGCATATGTTGAAATTGTATTACTGGTACCATTGGTACTAGCATTTGAGCACCGGAGACTCTAACCAATAGTATCTAGCATACAAAAATGTGTATGCTGTGTTTCTTATGAGGCTTCTCTAAATATTAACAGTGACCTGACCAACCTGTTTACATTTCCCTAAAGGTGGTGACACATCCCAAATCTACTTCAAATCTAAAACTTCTAAACACACAGAAACTTGCGTGTGATCCATATTAAGCTACCTCACTAACATTGTTACATCCTCAGCCGTGACAATGTTGTTCCTCTATATCTTTCTTTTATGCCACAGACATGTTCTCAAATACTCAGTCTGTTCCTCCTTCACACTGCCGTATCTGTAATCATAATATCAGTAGCATTTGGAGATACGTGACCTCTGTTTAGGGTTTCTTTCTGGTGCTTTCTGGTTTCTTTGACTGAAACTTTTTAATGCCAGAACTCAGACATCCTGACAACATTTAAAGCAGAATCACATCTGGTCTGTTAAGTTAATCAGAACAAAACAATCAGGTAGCAGATTTAAAGTCACAATCTATGTTAAGTCAACCAGCTGTAGTTTGGCTTAAAAGGGCCCAAACAATTCAAAGTCTCTTGCGCCCTGAAAGAGATTTCTTGAAAAAAGTAATATTTAACTGCAGACGCATTGTTACTGTTAACTAACACTAAAACGACTAAAAATCATTTTTGTGAATTGAAATAAAATAAAATATGAATATTGGATGAAAAACATACAAATGATAAATGTTGCCTTGGCAACTAACTGGAAAAATAAGTTTAAGTTGCATATTCAAATTGATAAAACTATAACTGAAATAAAAATAAATGAAAGACAATTGTGTAAAATGGCAAAGGCACATAAATATAAATTTAAAAGCTAATTCAAAGTATAAATAAATAGTACATCAGTACATAAATAATACTAAAATAACACTGACTGCAGATTTCAAGTCATGTCATCATATTACTATTATATATTTGATCAAACCTCTAAGTTATGAACATGCTGACATGTTCATGACATGTTGACATGACATGTTGATTCAAATACAGTGGCTTGTTGGGCAAAAGGGCGTAATATTAATTTTCTAAGCAGCCTATGTACTTTTATTAAGTAATAACCTAAAACACCCTAGCAAACAAATAAAGCATTATAAACCATTAAGCAACACTCTGGGAACCATTCAACATACGTTTTATTAAGAAAATGTCAAAATTTTGAGTATCTTTGATTTACATATAGCACAAGTGCTAAATACATGTTTTAGATAAAGTTCCCCTCTTCATTGTTCCTTAACCACACTTCCTCTTTCTGTGTAAAATTGGTTGATTTTGCCATTTATAGACACAACAAGCCATTATAATGCCATATACTCTCCCTTACTCTCTCTTGCAAAGGCTTACAAAGCTTTAAATGCCTCTTAGGTAACAGATGGTTCCCTGGAGAAGCACTTCTGTGCTAGAACACACTGGACAAACTCACACTCAATCATATCCAATTAAAACACAGTCAGCTGCTGTCCAATTAAATGGGCAGATTTACTACCTCTAATCCCAATGAAAGAGAAGAGAAGAGAAGAGAAGAGAAGAGAAGAGAAGAGAAGAGAAGAGAAGAGAAGAGAAGAGAAGAGAAGAGACGAGAAGAGAAGAGAAGAGAAGAGGCCTTAATTACAAAAATAATTAATGTTATAAACAATTTCTAAAAACTAGAAATATCATGTGTGTGTGTGTGTGTGTGTGTGTGTGTGTGTGTGTGTGTGTGTGTGTGTGTGTGTGTGTGTGTGTGTGTGTGTGTGTGTGTGTGTGTGTGTGTAGGTAAAAAAAATCAGCAACTTAACTCCTTGTAGGTTTAGATGAAGCGTATGGTTAATTTACAGAGCAGGCAGTGTTAATTAACTATATTGACTGTATTAGAGAGCTTCTTTATCCCTCAGACGGCCAGATTAGCATTACAGCACTTTGCCTGGATTAGAGCACACTCTGAAACAAAAGCTTTATTCCACAATATTCCCAGCCTCACTGAATCAGACCTCAGAGGACCCAATAACATAATTTATTTTTAAAAATTTATAAAAATATATAGGCTATTTTTTTACTTTTATTTCATAGCCTATTTTATTCTGCTGTTGCATGTACTATTGCAACAAACAAATGAACAAGGAAAAACCAAGGAGTGTCCTAAAGACCCTGTTTTGTTTAGAGCTACGTTATTATGTCTAGATACATGATCTGAAATTAGATCAGAAGATTTGTCCAAAACTATAGTTACTCATTTGAAAACATCACCTTAGAACTAACAACAAGACTGCAACATTCTGACATTGCTTTTATACAACAGTTCAATAAACAAGAAGTTAATATTGAATAACTTACATTTTAGACACAATATTGCTTTTCATCAAAAAAAAAAAGTCCCAAACAAAGCCACATCAGAACTTTAGCAGCACACTTTAGTGGTGTTTGTTTTTGTAATGAATCATTCAGTGTTTTTTAACGAATCGGCTTAGCATATGATTCAATGACTCATTCACACACACATTTAGATCCCTAATGAATCAGCTTTTTTGAACGAAATGATTAAATATGTAAATGATTCAAATGTCAAATTCTGTAAATAATATATATTGGGCTATAACATCCTCAGCAGAACCTCTGTAAACCTCCATCAGTAATATGATACGCATGATGATTATGGGTTACTGAAGATATAAGGAAGATATAAATACGGCCTCTCTCACACACATGCGTTTGTCATTTTCCTCACATTTGACATCTTGCCATCCTGACATTCTCTCTTTAACTTGCTCTCTGTCTTTGACAGGTCCCCCGGTAGGACACAGCTGGACTTGGTGCCAGACAGAAAGACAGGACATACCCACAGGCTATTCCTCTACCACACACACACACACACACACACACACACAAACACACACACACACACACACACACAATGACTTACTTTATTAGAAACTCAAACCAGCCCTGGGGCAAACATGTGATGCCGTATATACACAGATTATTATGTTTAACTAGGCCTTGACATAATGGTAATTTCGTAACTTGAAATTTGAGTGGAATTTATGAAATACACTTATCAGCCTGTGATCAGTGAGTATTGAAATAAGGCTGCGATAGAGTCATCACAATCAGAGCTGCAACACAAAAGCATATATCCTGAATGAAACAAGTTATTTGATCGCCTATTTCTGTGTGTAGATGCTAAAATAAAGGATGTGATGAAGCAAATCCCCAGGAGTGCTCACTTGTGTGCGTGAATGAACACTGGAGAGTCTCAAAGTCATGTCTGGCTGTGTGTGACACAGTGACTCACCACAGACTAACCCTCACACCACACAAAATGCCAAAATTAAACAGAGACACAAAAACACTGTACACTTGAAAATAAAATAAACTCAATATCTTTTTAATATTGTGTTTTATTATAGAATTACAAATCAACGTTTTCTCTATTCTTTTTAAAGACAGTGTTGACAGTCTTTCATACTATTCTCACACAAATAAAATCCTGTAGGTTTACTTAATTTTTACATTTACTATTAGGCAATAATGGATATTGGATATAAAAGGGGAATAATCCAAGAATAAATAATTTAATAATTATAGTTATTGCTTGTTTCATTAAATGTAACCTACAATTTTATAACGTGAATCATTCAGTTACTTATTCAAAATGAGTCTCTGTTTCCCACTGACCACAAATGTGACCAATGACATATTTGCATGTGATCATGTATTATGTGAGAAAGAGCAATTTTTAAAGAAAAAAAATACTATAGGCCTACTAATAATAGACCCTTTCAATAGCCTACTATATTTAATCTATATTTAAAACAGTTGTGTTAGCTGCATGTTTTACGAAGTTTTTCAGAGGAACAACGTGGTAATGTCACTTTAAATTAGCCATAAAAATGTTCACATGAAATCAAGACACTGCACTTTAATTTATAGTTGACGACTCTGTCAAATGCTTCAGCGCCATCGGCTAGTTTTCACAGTCTTAAAAGTACATTCCGGACGCAAATGGTGCATGTAGGTTAAAGTGAGTTAGCTAAGGACAACGCTGATATATCGTGCCTATAAATGCTGTCTAGGTAGTCAGATCACTAAGTTTTGAATCTCGAAACTATCATTTAATTTATTCCGCTTCAAAACCGTATAGGCTGCGGAAACTATTTTGTACCCAAAGTCTTCCACGGAATCACTCAAATGTGCCTCACGTTTTCGACAGGCAAAAGTTGTGTCTTTTACAAACAGAGACCAACATTAGTAGCCTAATAAATAAAACACTAAATGGAAATGTTCGCGTTTATCCAGCACTCGAGACTGTCCATGGTCCTTAAAACCAAAACATATCCACGGCGCAAGTCAAATGAACACCAGTGGGTTAGTCTAAATAAAATTGCTATCTTTTTAAACATATAGCCTAGCCTACTTACGTAGTTATCTAAAATAAACACGTCAGCACACAAAAACACGCGGGCTTACCTGAGGTCGAGATTAATATTAATAGGCAGAGTTGATGTGTCCGTAACATGGTTCTCTATTTAAGTGACGTTCATACAAATAAAATAGATAATAACAGGCTTATAAAAAAAAAAAAAAATCTAATTCCCCAGAAGATTCCTCCGTGGCAAGGGCTTTATGTCCGTTAACTCGGTGTCTTTCGGAGGTTTATTTCCGTTGGAGGACAGATCCGCTACAGGTGGCTTCAGAGAGCACAGCCAGTTAAATACGCCTGCAGGGGGAGGATACTTAGGCTACAACCTGGATTGCGAAACTGGACTCTTAAAATCAGTGTGTGGCATAGGCTATTCTTCCCTCCAGTTATACGTAGGTTTAACGTCATAGGTCTGTTGAGAAAATGTCGTTTAACTGGGCTCCATTATTAAAAATCAATGGTTAACTTCCTATTTTTAAACGTTAAGACCTGCAATAGGCCTCTATTGGTATTGCTTGATTTGCATTCGTTAGGAGATTTGCATCAATGTGCAGTTTATTTGAAATAACATGAGTGATGCCAGAAAATCCATTAGGACTCATGAAAACCTCTCAAAATGTAGATTAATTTCCAGAGAATCAAGTGGGAAATTAATCTTAAATATGTCTGGTATAAGGTCAGTTGTGGAAGGTTGCTGGTGGCCTGTGTCTGAAAACAAAATCACTTTGGTACTATCTTCACAACAAGTAAGGTGTCCATTTTCAAAACTCTTAGTACAAAAATCCAACTGGTCACACTTGTAACACTGCTAGACATTCTTTTAAAAACTGATTTCATTCTTTCATTACAGTTATACACATTTTCAGTCTTCATAATCATCCTTTCAAAACAAGATTATTTTAATAGTGGTAACACTTTAGTTAAGGGTCAAATTCTTACTATTAACTATATGCTTATTAGCATGCATATTATAGGATATTGGCTATTTATTAATACTTATAAAGCACACATTAATGTCCTTTTCTGCGTGACCATATTCTACATCCCTTAATCCTACCCAATACCTAAACTTATCAACTACCTTACTAACTATTAATAAGCAGTAATTAGGAGTTTATTGAGGCAAAAGTCATGGTAATAGTTAGTTGTAGTGCGATTGGACCCTAAACTAAAATGTGACCGTAATATTTAATGAGAACATTTGGTTTAATCACCAAAACACAACAAATACTTCTTTCAATTTACTTTTAACAAACAGTTAATTCAATAGCAAACAATGCAAGATACATGTTTCAAATCACCCCTATTGCTAAAATAATTACAGTAAGAGACTACAGATGCTACATTAGAAAATACACTTAAATTGTTTAACTTGTGTAATTGAGATAAACGAGCTTGCTGCCAACAGTAACTCGTCTGACTGTACTATATAATTGACCTTTTCAAATGAAGGTACAGTAATGTGGCTCCCTTCTTCTGTATTTCTGATCAATCTGATGTTACACAGCCATTGACTGTTAGTTTATACTCTATCCTGCTCTGTCTTCAGATTGCAAATATCTCTGTCTCTCTCTCTCTCTCACACACACTTTGAACACAGTGGTTAACGTTTAAGATAAATCGCTCATACTGTAAAAAGCTTAATATCGCTTATAATGTAAAAAGAATACATTTAGTTATCTGTATCAGATGATTATTGTTTAACCATTAAAATGAATACATTTATTTATCCATATCAGAAATTGCAAACAAGTTATATATATATATATATATATATATATATATATATATATATATATATATATATATATATATATATATGAATCTATATAAACATAGATGTACCAAAATTCAATCAGTTGAATTAAACAAATGTATTAAACTGAATGCCTTTATGAAAGGCAGTTACTGAATACAATGTTTAGATGAAACACTGATTTTTGTGTTTTGAAAGTTTAGAAAATGTACCACTTGCTTGTTAAAAGTGCCAAAGCAATTAAATAAATAAAAGTATGTATGTCACTTTATGTTGGATCAACAATTCAGATAATATATCCAATTTAGAAGCAGGAGGTGTTATAACCTTTCAGCCTATATTGTCATAAACTGACGCACACAAAGGAATTGATCAGTTAGACCACACCTTATCGTGAAACATTTTATACATTCTTTTTCATAAAATTAACACAAGCCTTGTATGATGTATTTTATGAGGCTATACAAATTCTCCTGCTTTGAACATTAAAGACATGTTTGATGTTTGCAGATGCCATGATGAAGCACAAGTAAACCCTAACAAATATGAAAATGTAAAACTTGAGAGAGGGAAATAATAGAAAAGAGTCTGACGTCAAAGTTTTATTCCTCTGATTCATTCCAAAACCCATTAAGTGCTTCACAATAAGGGTGTGAAGCTCTCATATCTGCAATGGAAACAGTCTGTTCGATACCGTTTTAAAGAAGAATGTCTTGACATTTAGTGCCCAAACTCCTTCACTTTGTATCAAGTAGCACAGACACTCCCTTCCTTCTTATCACTTTGGAAAATGTGTGGATTGCCAAGGACGGGATGGCAACATAAGCCTTTTGTTTAACCAGTGATAAAAAGAAAGACTGTGAACACTCCAAGTCCCAACAGATAAAACTTACCATGCCAAGACTCGGTGTCAACTAGCATGCAAAACGTAGCAAAACAAAACAGCTCGACTCGAATTTGTTCTAGTCCCATGTATGCATTTCTAATTAGTATAAACCATTTTATTTTCTCCTCAGACACCTATGTATAAACAAATGAAAATAGTTTTAATTGTATCTCCTATAGAGGATTCATGATGAGAACATCATGTAATGAGAATATCTTAGGTCATCCAGGTCTAATCTCGAATCACACTTCATTCAAACATTAATAAAACATTATCAAAAGCTTCCTGTTATGTGTAATTTACTGTGTCTGTAGGAATGCAAAGTCATTCAGTGTTGAGTTTATCAGTAGTCAGTAGCAATGGCACCGACAGGGATATACCACACATTTTTCCCATAGTTTTTACTGACAGAGCACCTAAGGCATGGTATTTTTAAATGTTTTATTACAAACTTTCTTCTGCTTTTAAATGTTTGGAATTTTCAAATAACGCTGTTATTACTAGTAAACACAATTATTAGATTGAAATTTGATAAAAACTAAGGGTACATTTACACAATAATCATGTGCTAAAAATAAAAAAGATTTTCCTTAGTGTAAAATGTCACAATGATGCCCGTTTACACGGATCCGCGTGTATTATGCTGCCAGGCCAGTAGTTGGCGATGTAATGAAACACCACGCACCTATAGACTGAACACGTAATACGCATGCACATGACCTCACAGTTTTCACAAATTCGCACTTTTATAGTTTGCACGGAGGCGATAACAGTATCATTTTCAAAACCTTGCGCGTTGAACCCCGTTTTCAAAAGTTAGCGTTTTTAGGCCCCCAAAATGCTGCTGTTGTAAATGAAAGGCCAAAACGCATAAAATGTTTTGTGCATTTTTAGTTGAAACCATTGTCGTGTAAATGCTAAAAAATGGCTGTTCAGAAGCTATTTGAAAAAAAGTGAACTAAAATATATATTTACAATTGGTGATGAGAATTGGAACAACATTTTATAGTAATTCAAACAAGCTTTTAGAGCAAACTTAAAATTAAGATCCGCCATCTCTTTTGCTGGACAGGTTAATAGGTTAATTCAATTTTAGTTGAGGAATTGAGGAAGCAGATTAAATTCAGGCTCCGCGGGTTTATTGACCTTTTACTGGCTTAAAATGCTAGAAATTGGGGTTACGCATGATGATTATACACAAGTAGTATACAGAAGCTCATTTTGCCCTAGCCTCTATGTTTCGAGAGAACTCCATTATGTACTCATGAAAATGTGAGGGAATGATTTCAAACAAGTTTTATGATAGGCAGGCAAATCATCATGAGAGGAGGGCAGATAGCTGGCCACCGTCGTTCCAGGAATGGTTACAGAACATGAGGAAGTTTGCAGCATATGAAAATGTGTTATTGTCTAGTTAAAAGAATAGATGTTTACATATTTATAGTAGGTACTGAAACATGACCTTTCGGCGAGACTCAATAAGAGCATTACTTATTGGAGGACATTTTTAAATTACCCGTTTATTTGAGCAAAACGTGTATTCATTTGGCACATGTGTGAGTTTTATCATATAAAATATCACTTTTTAAAAGAATCCTGTATTTAATGAACATTTTGTACAGATTGTTCTCTTTGTCATCCATCATTTGAGAGTAATGAAGTAGTACCACGAGTGACTGTAGTAAGAAGTTGACAACTTCCAAAAAAGCTTTACTAATTAAGTAACAAATGACTTTCCACTGCATGGATTTACGAACCATGTGGGAGTCCGTTGTTACTGGTTATTGACATAACAGGAAGTAAAATGTGGAAATAGGAACTAAAATAATATATGAAATACGTATAAAGCAGTAAATGGCAGTTCCCTAAAATGTATTACATACCAGCACTGTCATTATTCTATTATGGTGCTTATTGCCTCATATAATCTCATAAATGCTCTCAATAATAGACAGTGTGGCCAACAGCTGAGCCATTGTTTTAATGTCATTTCCTCAAGCTGTTCTAATCAGTAAACGTGTGAGTGGTAGTTCTGCAAGATTACCATGTTTCAATTATGCTGCTTGTTCCTAAGAGACACGGGACAGAAGTTTTATGTGTGGCCAGTAATTCATCAAAAGGAAAGGACAACTGCAGTAAATCTTTGGACCTTTAATTAAAGCATTCTTAATGCGCTCTTAAGGGTATGGTAAACTTGACAGCTGCAATATTGATTACAATTTGGACACCCTACAACCTAAATCAAGGGCGATTTTAGTAAGTTATTTTGGTAACACTTTATTTCGATAGTCCCCTTTAGATATTCTACTAACTATAATTAACTTTGCAGCTACATGTCAACTAACTGTCATTAGATTATTAGTAGACTGTCTTCTTAATATCTGCTAACACTTTATTTCGTTGGTCCCCTAACAGATATTCTGACTATAAGTAACTTGGCAACTACAAGTCAACTTATTCTACTAGCCCGAAACCCTAACACCTAACCCCAACCTAACAGTCTACTAACAGGATACTACACTCTACTAATACTCTAATGACAGTTAGTTGACATGTGGTTGAAAAGTTACTTATAGTTAGTAGAATGTCTAAAGTGAAATAAAGTGTAACCGTTATTTTCTCTTTTCTACACTGTAAAGTCCCACAAACCAGATCATATATCTCTGGTTTCATGTTATAAATGGAATATGTTATTAGTATGGCAATTACTGCGCAATAGAGGTAGTAGTACACAGTAAAAAAAAGGTAAATAAATAAAATAAAATATAAAATAAAATGTTATATGATATGATAAATGTACATACAAATTTAAGCTTTATTCATTTTTAAGCTTTTGGTGAAGCTGAAGGTTGTTTTTGTTTTTGAATATAAAGTAATAAAAGCAAATAAAACTTTCCTGGGAAGCCTGTTCCAGGACAGAGGAACCAGGAAGAGGAATTACTGTATTTTTACAGTAAAAATATCACTTCTTCCTTACTGTCCTGTTTTAATTGGAAGCGTGGAATCAGAATAACAAACAAATAACAAATGAGCAGCCTATCAACACTTTTCTTTCAATATAATGGCAATTTAGAAACATTGTTTTAAAGCATCCTCATACAGTTGATAGAGACTGTACTCTGTCTCTGTGATGTCAAACTAAGCAATATCTTAAACACCACATTGAGTTAAAAGTGTTGACTTAATTTCTGTAGAGATATTCTATTATTAAAAAGACTGAAATTAAATAAAAGCACAAGGAAGTTGAGTATATGAGCAGCCCTGTCATATGACTCAATACAGTCAAACAAAAGAGGATTTGCTCCAAATAACATCATAACTATCACAAAATGGGAAAATGTGCATAATAAAGAACGAATGGATCTAATGAATTTGAACTCTCACATCACACCACAACCTACTTGGAGGCTCATACCGTCTTGGCTGAAATTCATGACGGTTCCGTCCGACCACAACAACTCTCTGTTTGATCAAGTGTGCTCAGGACAGAATACACCTTTATGGCTTTATGAAATGCAGGTTGCCATGGTGACACGGGCCACTTGGTCCTTCACTGTAAATATTAGAAAGCTGCTCCTAGGGCATCTGCTTAGTGGGACTGCTGTGAATTTAGAAACCTACAACTTGCCTGATAAGATGAGATTGCTAATGTAATTTTTAAGAGTTCATTTTCATTGCGGCGTTACAGTGGCCTATCTAACGTGTGACGTGAATGACTACAAGCAAACATTGCTTGGACTTTAAACCTTTTGAGTGATTGCACAATGTGTCTAATGTGTTATTACTATAGGTGAGTAATAACAATACAAGCGATTGCTTAGTAAATCCAATTAATTACACGATGTGCCGATTAATTGGTCGAAATAATCGAAAATGAATCACACATCAAATTTGTCAGACAACATTGACAACATGATATTTTTTCAGAAGCTGCATCTGAATTGGTATTTAGATATATTTACAGACCAAAACAGTTTGGTTACCAAGATTCTTCAAAATATATTTTTATATTCCACAAAAGAAAGAACGTCATACATATTTGAAACGACATGAGGGTGAGTAAATGTAAATAAACTGAATTTTAATTTTTGGGCAAACCATCTGCAAAATATGATTTGAAAAAAAATATGAAGTGGTACTCCCTGCCAGTAGGTGGGGGTAAATGTCTAAATGAATAATTGAGTCACTCAGTCATTCATCATTTAGATATGAGAATTAGACCAGAAATTAAAGGAGAACTCCGGTCAATTTTAACATTGAGCTCAATTTTTAGTAAATTTGGAGTGCTGTCAATACAGAGAACAACGACAAAAATCGGTGTTGCCTACACTGTGTTATCCTCTTTTTAAAATTTGCTCCCTATTGACTTGAATGGGGCATGTTTTAAACCTGCTTTTATTTCTCTTATCATCCTTGATGTGTCATTACAAGTGCCCAGCCATGTGAGTGATTCCTTCAGAGTGAACACGAGTGAATCTGACTGCAGGAGATGTGAAAGATATTAATAAAAATGATGTTATATCAGCCAGCGCACATACCTGTATTTACATCCTGTTTTCGGTCGAAGTCCAAAGTAGTCGATTGTCGAGTTCACGCGCGTGATCTAAGTAACTAAACCTATGCACGTCAACTCGACAATCGACTACTTTGGACTTCGACCGAAAACAGGAACTAAATACAGGTATGTGCGCTGGCTGATATAACATCATTTTTATTAATATCTTTTATTAAGTGTAGGCAACACCGATTTTTGTCGTTGTTCTTTGTATTGACAGCCCTCCAAATTTACTAAAAATTGATCTCAATGTTAAAATTGACCGGAGTTCTCCTTTAAGTAAATGTCTCTCTTCATGGGCCATTGAATCAAAGGGTTCATTTGATTGATGGATTCACTCAAAATGCAGATTCATTCAGAAACGAAACACCGCTGTGTGTTGCAGAACAACAGTTCTACACTGGCTTTACAGGAAATATTGTTGATGGCAAAATTGAGACAATAACAAAACAGACTGTATTGTTTCTAAAATATTATATTAACTTATTTATTTTTTTAACTGTAAAATCATTATCACATGTGCACTCCTGCTATCGGGATAAATAAAGATATAAATATGAGACAAAAACTCATTCAGAGGCCTGCTTGCCCTGACATCTTGAATTTTAAGTCATTTTAACTGCATTATATAAGGCTGCATCACATAGAGCGCTGTCCTGCTTCATGTTCGTCATCAATTGAATGAATTAAAAGATGAACTTCATAGATCTGGGGCGTTAAATCGGCAGCCTAGTTATAACACTAAATGGGACAACATCAGTTCTCAAATCATTAGGCCTACAGATAGACATTAGGAAATGGATATTTGAGAATGAGTATTATTATGCCTGGCGAAATGTAAAACAATAAAATAAAAGGTAGAGGGACACGCCTATCCCAGCCTAACATATTTTTCATAAATTCAAACATGGGAAGTCAAGCATATGTTTCATACATTCAAATGTCTTCACTCCTCAAACAAAATGAACAAAGCATCTGTTGATTATGAAGCTGAATTTATTACCCTGAAACAAACAGGGCCATAAATATCTCCGTTGACTCTAATTGTATTAAAACTTCCTTGATGTTGTGAGATATGAGTAAATGGTAAAACTTGAAAATGACTTAAATGTTTGATCAGTATTTAGCTCTCCATATAAAAAGGCCAAAATCAAGAATAATGTGAAACGATAGTGATCTAAATCGATTCACCAACTCTTTTCAAATCATGTAATGCTAGACCTTATGCACCAGAGAAACGAGGGTGCAGCCATCTTTATTGTCTGTGAACTTCCATTTTTGCGGTCGCTCTTGTATATTTCTATGGCATTGCTGTCCAGGAGTAATTAGCTTTTGAAGTGGATTTACTTAAAGCTGCAGTCCGTCGTTTTTCCTCTTTGTCGCCATCTCTGTTAGAAATCTGCAATTGCAGTTATTCGCGGAATTATTAACTGTGCGTGGGTAGTAAATCGGCATGAAACAGCGCGGATGAACACAATGTATTGAGGCTGCCGCGTCGCTGTGGATACTGTAACGTTACTGTCATCAGCAATCTCAGAGTATACTTTTTGAAAGTGTCAACATTAGAATTTTCATCGGAAAATGTCATCTGAACAAGTAAGTAACATTCACTTTTGTTCTGACCAAATTCGGGGGGTGGGGGGAAGCATTGCAGTAGCTATATCATGCTGATTAAATCTAACGATTGCTTATATCACGTCAAAACGTGAAAAACATTTTTTCTGTAGCCACTCTGAAGTCCGAAGTCTTTGGGTTTTACAACTGGTGAATCTCCAGTTGTCACTGGTGATTGTCGCTTTAAACTTTTGGGATCCGCCATACCAAGTGCTAAGCTAAATCTCCACTTCCGTCATCCACACACGCTAGCCGGGACTCCTTCTCTATGTGTACAGAAGTGACGTAATGACGCAAAGACATGCTCGAAATTCCCGCGGAAATCCACCAGTACCACTGGAATTAAAATCATTATTACAAGCTTACCGTTTTGAATCGAGGTAAGGCAAGCAGATCGTTTTGAACACTGGCTGGTTACGTTTTTTTTTTCAAAAATGTCTTTTTTGATATTTTTAAACCCAAAAAAGTGCCGGACTGCAGCTTTAATGTAAAGTTAACGAAAGTTATCATGAGGATTGTAATGTTTAAAGCAGATGTCTTAACAAATGTCAGTCGACCGGTAAGATTTTAAAACGAGCCGTTAATTCATAAATTCGCGAGATCGCTGTGAAAATACAGACCGGAAGACAAAAGACAACGAACGCAGGGCTGAAAAGGGGCGGGGCTACATAAGGTCTATAGGGCACAATTTATAAAGGTAAGACAATATCTTGTATTCCCATTAAGATGGAAACACTCATTTCTTATCAAGCAAATACACTGAACAAAATTATAAATGCAACTTTTGTTTTTGCCCCCAATTGTCACGAGCTGAATTCAAAGATCTAAGACTTTTTCTATGTAGGCCTACACAAAAGGCCTATTTCTCTCAAATATTGTTCACAAATCTGTCTAAATCTGTGTTAGCGAGCACTTCTCCTTTGCCGAGATAATCCATCCACTTCACAGGTATCCACATATCAAGATGCTGATTAGACAGCATGATTATTGCACAGGTGTGCCTTAGGCTGGCCACAATAAAAGGTTAAAAAAACAAAAGCTAAATGTTCTCAGACAAATTCAGGCCCCGTTTACACGTACATGGTTATTTTGAAAAACGGAGACATTTCCCTTCGGTTGTGCCCCTCGTTTACACGCAAACGGAGAATTCTCCTCTGAAAACGATTCTTTCTAAAAGCTCCGGCCAGAGTGGAGATTTTGGAAAACTCCGTTTTCACATAAAACTGAGAAAAACTGAGTTTTAGGCAGTCGACGTCACAGTATGCAACAGAACTTGCACTGCGTCAAAAGTGCGACATATTTTCGGGATTCTGATTGGCTAACGTGGGCTTGAGCTTCTCGTTACACTGCCACCTATAGGTTTGGCATGCTCTTGACGGCATATACACGGGTTTGTGTAAACGAACACTTTTCTGAAAACGGAGAGGGTGAAATGTCCGTTTATGAAAATAACCGGCCACGTGTAAACGTAGCCTCATACTAATACTAATTCAAACTTTGATGTAACCAGACTAATGAACGTATAGAACAATATCTAGAACTTGAAAGATTACATTTTGTGTAGTTTCAGATGTTGTTTTAATAGACTGTAAAAAATGGTTCTGGTTACAGATTCAAAGTTAATTCAAAGTTTGAATTACTACCGTATTGAATCATTTAGGGTCGGGGTAGGATTTTTTGAAAGAAGTCTCTCACTAAAGCTGCATTTAAATGATTAAAAGTAAAAACAATATTGTGAAATAACTGTTCAGAAATGTATTCATGTGGTGTCAAAGCTGTATTTTCAGCATCATTACAGTCAGTGTCACATGATCCTTCAGAAATCATTCTAATATGCTGATTTGCTGCTCAAGAAACATTTTTTTATTATCAATGTTGAAGACAGTTGTGCTGCTAAATATTTTTATGGAAACTTTTATTTGAGATCTTCTGTAACTGTCTTTGCTGTCATTTTTTGGTCAATTCAATGCACCCTTGCTGAATTAAAGTATAAAAAGTACAGGGTAGGTTTATATTTAACCTAAAAATAACTTGATTAATCCATTCTATTTCAAGGACGGGTCGCTATCTGGAAATAGTTAACCTTGAAGCACGTCATATTTAAATAGGCACAGAAAGCATCATCAGGGCTGGGCAAAGAGCTATAAAAAGACCTGACAAACAAAGTCCACACTCCACCCTGATACAAAAATTACCTCATAGTAGTGCAAGCGATGAGATACCAAGGGTAAAAAAAGGATGCTTTTAGCATTTATTACTTGATTACAGAAAGTAAAGCAAATAATTTAGAGGCTACTTGCTGCGAATGTCACTCTGGTAAGTACCTTGCTTTATGGTCAACATGATGAAAGATTCAAATTCACCTCTTCTTTTGCATCAGCAAAAAGCCCACTTACACAAGTCCTTCAACTCTATCTGTTGAGCTAATAAAACATGCGTTTATCAAACAAGATACGGTATGTAAAAATGTCTCTATATGACATGTCACAATGGAAATAAATCCATACGTCAAAACACACTGATATCAGCATTTTTATTGTTTTTCCTAATCAATAATAAAGTCAAAATGGACAGGTATAGCCCTGTGTATCAGATCACAAGAATCTGTAATAAAATAAGACAGGAGAGAAAAAGATAATTAGCTACAAATTTGGCATGGTGACAAAAAGGGGGTGAAAAGGAAAAAAAAATTCAAAAATGTACATGCAAAAAAAAAAACATCATGGGAGAGGACAATAATGTAGTGTTATTAACTGTATGTAAACAAAATAAATATTTTCAGGAATATACAGCAAGGAGTCCCCCCTCCCCCCAAAAAAAGGTGTCAAGATAACTTTATGGTGGCAACCACTGACAGATTGATGGCTGGCATTATTCAAGGATATCACATAGGATCTCAATCGAGGCTTAACAGTGTCTGAGGGGGCTTTACACATTGAACCAGAAATCATCCAATTTCAGCTGTGCTTTACAGCAAATCATAAAACAAAACTATGAACATGAACTGCAGGGCAAGGGATGAGTTCAAAACACAAGTAGGCTGATAGGCTGTGCACAGTCTGCATGTGATGCATAAATTTAGATTTGAATTCATAGCATCTTTGGATCTCCTGTCCTTTCAGTTATTGAAACAATACAAAGTGAGAAACTTCAAGAACCTTGTGTGTTCAGAAATACACTGTGCGCACGGTCCAGACATCAGTGTATTTGCCATTAGGTTTTGTTTTCAGAAAATTGTCTGCGACAAGAAAAAAAGCAATTCCATAATGAAAACAAAAAATGATGGTGAGGGGACTATTTGAGGCGTTTCTTAGCGGTAGCCACGTCAGTCATGCTACATAAAGTCAATCTTTGATATCCCTGCTTCGGTCACCAGTGATAAGAGGTATAAAATCATCAGCTCTAATGATTTCATTTTAGTCAAGTCATCACACTCCTCAATGTTATCATTACTACCATTATTGTGAACAGAGTACCTCAACATTTCTAAATGGGTCCTAGTGGTCTGTTTGTGTTCCCCAAGAGACAGCTGCCTGTCAAACAATCTTGCATGTGGTTCTGTCCTTTTAGGTATTGGTAGGTACAAAAGGAGTAAAACACATGAAAGGAAAAACAACATTAGATGACAGTAATTCAAGGACAGTGTAACAGCAGCCAACAGCGCTGATGGAAGACAGTTATTGATCGTTAAAAAAAAAAATACAATAATACTTGTACAGTACAAAATCAAATGTATAAAAATGTAGTTCAAGGTAATACTTTGCCCTGCATGCACACTGCAATAAGTTGGCTGAATTCCTTTTGGACTGTAAGTCAGTATATTTAGGACCTATACTATATAAATTACTAAGAGCGGGACATTTTACAAGTTGCCTCTGGTAAAAGGCCTGAAAAAAAACGGTAATCGGTACAACAGGGGCCATTTCAACAGCACATTTTCCAAACCAATACTTCTGAAAAAAAAAACGAAAAAACAAAAAAAAAACTACCTATAACCTGCCCTACATCCATGAGAATCTGGGAATAAAACATAAAAAAGGACATCCTACGCTCCCACCCCGAGGAAAGCCCACCCTTAATTCCACGTCCCTTAAAAACACGTCCCATTGAAACTAAAGTTTTCCATCAGAAAGACCTTATCACTGGTCTTTTTGACACAACCTACACTTACTAAAATAACAGCCGCCCCTTTTCTGTCTACTGCCCCCTTTTAAAAACAGCATGTCAGTTGCACAGCTCACATACTGTGTGATCATCAGCTTGGGTAGTTTCATTCACCATGTAAAATAAACAGGTTAAAAAAAAGTGCTAGATGGGATTCTTTCTGACAAAGAAGGTAAAGCAGGAGGGGACAGAGGGAGAAAGGGATGAGCAAGCCAGACAGCCACAGAAAAATCCCATGATCTGGCCTGTGCCAAGAGGCACTTACACGCTCGCATGCAGCGCCCTCTAGTGTATAGCCCTTGGCTTTACAAAGGGAAAAAAGAGGGACATAATGAAGGGGCTGTTATGTGCTGTCAGTCACAGGCCTCCCTTCACAAACTCGATCCCTCTTTATCTCCCTCCAAGTCACCTGCCAGTCTCAAGAAAGAGTATATGTTATTTTACATACAGATATTCTTATAAATATATATTCATATATATATATATATATATGGCCCTTACTGAAAGAGAATGTGAGCATTTCACATTGAGATAAAAGTACCATAATCTCTATACAGCTAAGTGGAAAGTGGTGTCAGTGTAATTTAGCAGGCAGCGCTTCGGTCTTCTACTTGTCGCACTCATTCAGAAGAATAAAAAAAAATATCTCCTGAAAAAGCTCTTTGTATTTGCAAAACGTATGCCTCTTCGATGAATGCTTGCTACCCCCTCTAATAGATTTGCCGTCCACACATTTTCCTGAGTAATACTTGAATCATTGTAACAGATGATTTCAGTTCTGGGTGACTCCCTGCCATTGCAATTTTGTAGTTATTTTTACATGCTTGCGTAGTCAATTACTAAAATGTGAGTGACTTTTGGAAAAAGTAAACAACTATTTTTACTTGGGTTTTTTTTCTATCTATTGATTAACAGACTAGAACTAAAAGTATGCTGAGAATAAAAAAAAGAGATGCGATTTCCTTAATTTCCAAAGGAAATTGGGGGGAGGTGGGGAGCAATGGTGGAAAATGCATCGCAGGCCAAAGGAGAGAGAAATGTCATATGAACATAATGGCAGTAAGAAAAACATTACTTAAAAGCATTACAATTTCAATAAAGTAGGAGAACTAAATAATAATAACAATATTAATAATAACAATAATAATAACAACAACAACAATAATACAAAATAAAGACAGCATGACAAAATAAAAATAGGGAACCTCCATCTGAGCATCTAGGCACAGGAGCCCATTCACCTGTAGCTTTGGCTTGTTGGGGTTTTGGAGCCACTGCTGACTGGGTCGCTGGCATCAGCCAAGAGACTGCTATACCCTGAGAATTCGGAGACTGATGTCTGTAAGCGGTGATTTACCTCTCCCCCCGAGTCACTGCTGAAGGCCAGGGGCACTCGGCCCCCTTTAAACTGTGCCCCGAAAGCCTGGGCAAAGTTTTCAATCTGATAAGAAGCCTTGGCTGGGTCCAGGGTGGCCAGGTCCTGGGAAGAAGCCAGAGTGAATCCTCCAGTGGTGGCTGCGGCTCCATTTTTCGGCCCTTGCGGTTCTTTTGGACCGCCTAGGTCAGGAGGCTGAGGTGCGATCTGGTAGGAGTTGGGAGTGTGTGGAGGCGGCGGAGGGGGAGTGTGCTGCTTGTCCAGCTGTTCGGTGAGCTCCTGGGAAGGTGTGAGCTGCTGGGTGTGCGCAGACTGCTCCAGGCTGCTCATGTGGAAGCCCGTTGGAGGAGATGAGCCCTCTAGGAGACCAAAGTGCGACTTTGGCACAGACGAAAGGGAGGGCGAAGATGAGACTGGTTGAGAGAACGAGTACTCGAGAGGTGAGGAGGTATACACATGCTTGTCTGACAAAAGTGGGCTAGGCCCAGGAAATGGTCCTGTGGTAGTCACGGCAGAACCATGACTGGGACCCAATGGGAAGTTTAAGTTGTGACTGGTTCGCTCTAGTGCCTGAAGAAGAAAACGCGAGTACTCGTGCATGATTATGGCTTTGTCGCCACTGTTGGGACTTGACGGGGAGCCCTCGGGTCCCAATGGGTCTGCGGCATCCGTGCCGGCTGGCTGGAGCTCCACGTGATGGGGATCGGTGATGTCGAAAGTCACGTCATGCTTGTGAGCGTAGTGGTCCAACAAGCTCTGGAGAACCTCATCTGTGATTCCAGACTTGTCCTGCTTTATATCTCCCAGAGGAGACGAGTCCAGAAGGCCTAGCGCGGCATCACCATCTAGTACCCCAGAAACGACACCCTGAATGACCGTCGGTTGCGACTGCAGATGACTGATGCCTACGTCGTAGTCTGAAGCTCCAGAACCCGCACTGCCATTGTTTGTCACATTGAGGTATCGCCTCTTCTTCAAAAACTGCATGGCATCGTCATAGTTACTGCTGCTGTGACCAACTTTGGCCCCTGGACCTGAAAGAAGTCCAAGGCCTTCCAAGCCTCCTTCTGCAGGCAAATCCATGCCTCCTGGTTTGGATTGATCCATGTGGTGAGTATTCTTCTCCTGGGACTTCCTGTTCCCCTTCTTGAAGGCCATCTTGGGAGCCCGGCCATGTTCGCCATGCATGCTGGGGCCCGGCTGGACTGAAGATGACGTCGTCGAGACCCCGTGGTTCACAGCTGAGCTGAAGTCATGCACCCCGTAACCATCCGCTCCCTGACTATGCGTCACCCCCATAGGCCCAGATGACTTCTTACGTTTGCGTTCACTCCCCTCACCAGCGTTTTTTGACTTGCCCCGTTTGCGGCCAGGCGTGGCCATATTTCCCTGAGAGATTCCGTAGCTGCCGTGTTCTCCGTCACCTGCTGCGCCCAACTCGTGCTCCGCTCCATCCATACCCTTTTTTATGGCATCTCCACACGTCCGCTTGTGCTTCAGCAACCGGTCCGTTCTGGAAAAATACTAAAGGAGGAACAACAGTATAAGAAGACAATACCGGCAAAGAGAACTGGCTGACACTGCATGAAACTCACCTGTTGGCAGGTGTCACACTTGTATGGCTTTTCTCCACTATGAGTTCTCTTGTGTCTTTCCATGTGATACTTCTGAATAAAACGCATGTTGCACTGGTCACAGCTGAATGGCTTCTCTCCTGGAAACCATAAAAGCAAGAATAAAAAAATAAGTTGCAGACCAAACAGGATTTGAATAATTTACAACAAAACAGAACCTGCTATGAGGCATGATAAACATGTTGCAAACAAAGAAGACAGAAATAGGGAAATGAAAGCTGAAGTTTGTGCAAATTTGAGGAACTTACCACTGTGGATCTTCTCGTGTCTCTGTAAGAGGTATTTCTGAATGAAGCTCATGTTACACTGAGTGCAGCGGAAAGGCCTCTCACCTGTAAAGGAAATAGAGTCAACCATTGACCTTGTTTGCAATGACTAGAGACAGCAATTCAACATGATGGTTTGTAATGTGACCAGTAGCACCCCAAAGTATTCTGTACTGGCATCAGTGTGCATACGAGTAGAAATAATTACAGTAGTTACAAACTGAATCAATTACTTCAGAAAGCCATTTGATGGGCAGAACTAAAGAGCAAATCAGCAAACCAAAAATAGCATTTTCAATGAAATATTTGAAGCAATAAGCTTGTTGAAAACTGAAACACCCTATTTGGGTGCTATTAAAGCAGTAGTTCTCGACCTTTTTGACTCAAATGTTCCCCTTTGTTTATGACAATACTCAAAGGTTCCCCTATCTAGGCAGGTTCTTCTGTTGTAATAAAAATAATCTCCAACATATGATGATGAATATAAAACAAATGTCTCTCACATTTTGTTAGAAGCTATTCTAGCAGTTATCGAAGTCACTTTGCAGTACATTTAAGCCAAATTATCCTGCCAAACATTAAACTTATTTTATACATGAACAAATTAAAAATATGTTTATATTGCTTGCACATCTTTTCTAAACAAATGTAAAACAATTCAATATTTTTGCTATTCTGCAAACCTTTTTTCTTAAATAATTTAAAATATTTTATAATTAACCCAAACAGTTCACCTGAGTAAGTACCGTATTCTTTGTGTAATATTTTTTTTTTTTTTTTTGTGAACTTGACAAACCAAATATTTTAGAATGCAAGTACTTTTAATCTCTACTTAGTACTGGCTGTTAATCCTTGGACCAAAATGATTGGTGATGACACTGTGTGCATGGGCCAATGTCTACTGTGTAGAACACACACTACCTTAAGCACGCTCTTGTGTGTAAGAGTAAACTCATGCTGACCTGTGTGTATAAGCACATGTCTGCGTAAATGATAGGAGCTTCGGAACGCTGCATTGCAGTGCTCACATATGTGCGGTTTGGAGTTTGGAGACAAGCTCCCTCCATCTGGATCCAGCATCATTGACTGCAGACAATAAGACAATGGCAATAAGGCATTAGACAACACTAATATTATTATATGAAAATCATTTTAACAAGCACAGCTGTGAATAATAACCAAGTTGTATGTAAAAGCTTTGCATGTTTGCACCTTCGACTCTCCTCGTTTCCTCCGTGTCTTGCCCTCCTGTCCCTCTCCGTTTGACCTTCGACCTTTCCTCCCTGAGGATTCCTTTACCAGCCTTCCTGACAGCTGGAAGGATAACAAAAGATAGAATGGGATTGGGAGAGGACTAAATAAAAGACAACAAACCCCCATTCATTCACACAACATTTGTGAAACGCAAATCTGTTTTTTGTTTTGTTTTATATGCATAGAAGGTTGAGACTTGCGTTGTGTGAATGAGAGACACTGCATGTCTGACACTTTTTTTCTAATGAAACAAAAGCACAGAATTCAGCCACAACTCTCTAATATGCACAGAATAGAAGAAAGTCTAGTTTGAATATTAAAAGTATTCCCTAATGTGCATGTGGCAGAAGGCATGGTGGTAAATCTCTTATTTACGAGCCTCTATATCTCTCCCTGGAGAATAAATGCCACTTTTCTCATTTTCACAACCATCGATGGAAAAATCACCATGTGGATTATTGACCAGCTGCACATCTGAATATTGTCTCACACTTAGCAGTATAAAACAAGAGATCGCCAAGAAACGCACACAAAAACCCATCCTGAATGGAGATTAAAATATTAATTAATTCTTGAATATCCTTAGTCATTCTAAAGGCTATGGCATATTTGACTAAATAACAATGGAGAAAACTAGAGGAAGTAATTTAAAAAAAAAAACTTACTCTTTGCTCTATTCTGACATATTTAAAATGACCTTTCTTTCAACACAAAGAGCATGAGGAAGAGCTACTGGGGCAGATTAAAACCAAGCGACCAGAAAACAAAAGACAGAACAAAGACAGTATGTGTGTTACTTCTTGGCGTGCTGCTAGAAATAATTGTGAATTAGCATGAGTCATAATTTTATTAATGTAATCATAGCTGCCTTTGGCTACTGCAGAAAGACAGAGCCAGATGCAGACTCAATGCTTCAGCCCAATTTCCTTTCAGCCATTGGTGCGGATGAGATGATCAATAAGCCCTTATAATGATTAAATGGGATCATTGCCCTTACAACCCTGGAAAGGGCTTAATCACCACAGTATGAGAAGCAAAGGTGCCGTTTTGCATTTCCACACGCATGCGCGCACACACACACACATCTGCATGACTCGTTACATTTGACCTAGTCAAACCCCTCACTCATCCACAGAAACGAGATGACATCACTGACAGGGAGGACAATTTGTACACTAGAGTATTATTATGGAATCTGCGTTAAGCTCGGCTTGAGATAGAGCTGTATGACTTCCATGGAATCTAGACCTTTATAAATCTGGCTTAACTCAAGTGTCTGGGGAATTTAGACATTTTGATTTTGTTTTGGTGGTTTTAAAATTATAATATAAACAACATGGCAAAAAGCATGGTACATATGCAACCCTAAGTATATTATAAACACACACACACACAGAGAGATAGATATGGGGCCATTAGATCACTGGATAAAAAGATGTGACTGGATGTGAAACTCTGCTAGCAAATGTGTCAATTAAAATAACAAAAAAATATTTAAAAAACCCTTTCATGGGACCCTCTTTAAATTTAGAAATAGTGCTATTATTTACAAGGAAAATAATTATGAAAATTCGTAGTTAAATATTTTATATTCTAACAATCTCTGAAGTTTTCCGGTCAAGACATTTTTAAATGTCAAAAAATAAAAATAAAAAAACGAACTGGACAAAAAAAAGCTATTTTAATTTTAAGATTCAAAAACCTTTTTCCTGGTGAAATGTTTTGTGTGTGTTTTTTAAAGCATCCCCTAAAGACTTTCTGGTTAAAACCTAATATATATCTAATGATATTAAAAGTGGGGAAGTCCAGTAAAGGTCCAAAGTAGTCGATTGTCGAGTTCACGCGCGTGATCATAGGTAACTAACCCTATGCGCGTGAACTCGACAATCGACTACTTTTGACTAAGACCGAAAACAGGATGTAAATACAGGTATGTGCGCTGGCTGATATAACATCATTTTTATTCATATCTTTCACATCTAATGCAGTCAGATTCACTCGTGTTCACTCTGAAGGAATCACTCACATGGCTGGGCACTTGTATGACACGTCAAAGATGTTAAGAGGCTAAAAGCAGGTTTAAAACTTGCCCCATTGAAGTCAACAGGGTGCAAATTTTAAAAAGAGGATAACACAGTGTAGGCAACACTGATTTTTGTCGTTGTTCTCTGTATTGACAGCACTCCAAATTTACAAAAAAATTAGCTCAATGTTGAAATTGACCGGAGTTCTCCTTTAATGGAATCTTGGAAATGACACAATGGTGGTTCTTTACCTTTTAATAAAAACACGAGCTAAAAATTCTTTGAAGTAACTAACATCTTGTCCAAACGTAACTTCAACGGACATTCTACAGACAGACACAGGCACACTTACCGGTACGTTCCCCAGACTGAGGTCGTGCACCAGCAGGTTCTGATGGTTGCCCAGCGAGACCTCCAGCAACTCTCCTCCACTTCGTACTCCGGCTCCAACTCCACCCCCCGGGTAGAGAGGAAGTCTGTAATCGTGTTCAGAAACCTTCTCCTGTTTAATGCCCATGGCATGAACATAATCGCCCACGCTTCCCATCATCCCTCCCATGCCACCTCCGCCACACATCCCTCCAGCACTCAGCCCTCCTCCTCCACAGTCCGGCGAGTCCCTCTCCTTCTTCAAGATCATCTCGTGGGGCTGTAGGTCAGCCATAACCGTTTGACTGGCCAGACGGGTGAAACTAGTAACAGGGGGCAGGTGGCTGAACATGAGCATGCCTGGACCGAAGCCTGGATCCATGCCACCATTGGAGCGGAGGAACTCATTGCCAAGTTTGTCCTGGATCAGGCTCATGTTGAAGGGGCAAGGCTCAGAGTGTTATCACACCGACACTGATGCTGGAATGGGGGCGATGGGGTCTGCTTCAATGCAAGGCCACCTCACTCATCCTAAAGACATCATAAGAGACAAAATAATGATTTGACATTTTTCACATGCATTACTACGGTCTAATGCCAACAACTGTGTCCAACTAGTCAAGTAGAAGGAATTACAGGGTTCGTAAATGTACTGTAAAATGAAATTCCAGGACTTCAAGCACCACTTTTTTAGTTTTCAAGGACTTCAATCAGAGCTCTCACTTATCAAGCAATATATTTATCTTTCATCACTATTGTGTAGTATATTGTGAGCAAAATAAGTGATTTTACTCACTTTTTTGCAATTTACAAAATAATATATATTAATAAACACTACCAAATGTTCAAATGTTTGTTTGTAAGATTTTTTTTTATGTTATGCTCACCAGTCATCAGGCTGTATTTATTTGATAAAAAAAAAAAACAGGAATACTATTATTACAATTTTACTTTTCTATTCTCATGCCTTTTTAAAAAAAAATATTTATTCCTGCGATGTCAAAGTTGAATTTTCACCATCATTACTCCAGTCTTCTCTCTTCAGTTTCAAATTGATCCTTCAAAAATCATTCAGATATTCTGATTTGGTGTCCAAGAAACATTTCTTAATAGTATCATTAATGTTGAAAACATTTATCAAAAGAACAGCATTTATTCAAAATATAATTTTGAATAAAAGTCTTATTTTAATTTAATCCTTGCTGAAAAAGGGTATTTTTTTAAATATAAAATCTAAATATCTTTTAAATCTAAATATCAGTACCAACAATTAAAAACAAACCCATAAAAGCAGTTGTTATTGCAGTTAATTTTTTTATTTTACTTAAGTTCCTAATATTTTAAAGTTACACTGCTAAGAGAATATCAAATAAATAAAAATTAATAAAAACTTAAAAAGCTGCAAAATATGCCATGGAGAAGCAAGTAAGCCATGTTAATGTTAAGACCGGAACACTCGGAATACTCGTTTGTAAATCGTAAAGTTTTCAGGATCCTAAAAATCAGGACACTGTGACAAATGTTTGCAAGAAAACAATTATTTGAGGTTTGCCAAATTGATGCAAAACAAATTTTAAAGCACTGATGTGATGTGCAGATCTGTGAGGATAATCTTAGGAATAGTTACGCCGTATGGTCTTTTGATCCAACTAGCGCTTAACTGGATTAATCACAAAGGTTTGTGGGTCAGACACAAACGACTGCTATATCAACTGCTCAACAGTGAACTATTGTTGCCCTTTCCTTCTTTTAACACACAAACAACAACCTACAGGAAACAATTTGCTTATGACTTTTGAAGGAGTAATGTTAAGTACTTATAAAGATCAGGAGTCATTAAGAGAACGCCAACAGGGCTCTTCATCACAGACTCACTTTCATTTAAAACTCTGTTAATGTGCTGCTGAGATAAAAATCTCATGGACTATTTTATTATTCATTCTTTACTCCGTATTATAGAGTCGTTACCAGGCTAGTTTCATGACACATTAAAACCAATCCATATTTTTAATTGTAAATAGATATAGGTCCAAAGCACACATAGGCTACAAGACATCTCGCTCCAATTTATTTTTCCCAGCCCAGAGTTGATTAGGATTAACCATCAATTAACATTTAAAGGTCATTTACTGGCAAGGATCTCATTCAAATAGCTGAACCTTTTTATTTTTTAAGAATATTTTTGTCTACAGCAAAACTAGAATTGTTTTTTTGTGTGTGTTTAAATTAAACCAAGAACCAGGACCAATTACATAAGACTAAATATCTATTTTCAAGCTAAAGAAAGCAGTATTTACACATGCACAAACATTCCTTTTAAGATGCCATATGCAAAACAAAATGGCGAGTGTTTGCTCACATGCTCTATTTTGAACGTTAAGGATTAAGAGCATGTTTTAAATATAAACACAGATGTTGTGCCCTGTGAACCTGTCTAACATTACGAATGTTGGCGGATGATGGCCTGTGGGATATTCCACCAAAACATTTATGTCTTGTGCAAATAAAACGTGTGGTGTGAGAAAGAAATATTTCTTATGAGGCCTACATTAATCTATTTTGGTGGCTATTTTATGTGTAAGCACTATCATGAGTATGAAGACTGGGCATCCTACACCAACTTACAGTCTGCTCTGTTTACTAAAATTGACAGATTTTTACCTATGCAAATTAGCACATTTTACCAGCCCTAATCTACTGTACATATTTGTGTGTGTCTGCCTAAACTGTGTCATATAAACAACCCAATGATACTAGAAGTTTGAAATGTAATATAAAAAAGATATGAAGTGGCTTAAAGGGATAGTTCACCCATTGACAAATAGGTTTATTCTCGTTTTACGGAGCACGTTTGAGCTTCTGTAAGAACCAATGAGGTTCATTCTCGTTTTACGCAGGACGTTTGAGCTTCGACAAGAACCAATGAGATTTGTTTTCGCACATCAAGAAGGTTTGGTTGAGCTTCTGTTTATGTTCACCGATTATATGTGAATAAAAGCCTAAATTTTAATCTGTTTCATATAAAGCAATCGTGTCCTCAGAAAATTTGGACTAAACTGCTCAATTCATATGGATTAGTTTTACAATCTCTTTATGAAGTGTTTGAAGCTTCAAAGTGGTAGTTGCATAGCTGTCAATGGAGGGACAGAAATCTCTCCGATTTCATCAAAAAAGATCTTCATTTGTGTTCCGAAGATGAAAGAAAGTCTTAGGGGTTTGGAAAGATGACAGTAATTAAAGACATAATTTTCATTTTTGGGTGAACTAATCCTTTAAGCACACAAACACTGAGAGTAATGACAGTGAGTCAGAATGATGATTTAATAACCGCTCTAACGGATCTAGTGAGTTCATTCACTGAAAAATGTATCATATATAAACCGATAACATGGGAGTCTTGCTTTATTTTGTGGTAAATAATAAATATCATAAACTCTGACTCGTACCTCTGGTAAAACATGAACAGTAAAATATAGGCTATATGCAGAATAAAGATGATATTCTGAACAATGCTGGAAAACCAAACAGTTTTCATTATCACTGACTTCTATTGTATGGACAAGAAAAACAATTAAAATATATATTTTATGGTACACAGAAGTAAGTAAGTAATACGGGGTTGGACCGACATGGAGGCGAGTAATGATTTAAATTTTCAGTTGAACTATCCCATGTGGCATTGTATTACTTGCTGTCTGTTACTCAAAGAATAAATGACAATTAAAAGCTTTTATCAGTATAAAAGGAAATCTCATTAATTTACAGTGACCAATTTACAATGATAAAAGAAAGAGTTGAAGTAACTATTTTGCAGAAATGTAGCCTAACTGGTAGAAGTTGATGAGCACTGACTGCAGATTGGTATCCATGTCTGTCTCAATGCATGTGCGCACACGTTTGCCGAGGGTACATGATGTTTCCGGGAAGTCAATGGCCAATTGCTCTTTGGATTTATGCGACATCCGATGATTCATACTATTCATTTCCCCTTAAAGAGCTGCTGGATTGGATCTGAACCAGATGCCCTGCATTAGTCAGAACCACTCCATCCGTGTCACTTCGCAGTCAAGTCAAAGATGAAGTCTAACTACAAGGATCAATATTGGAGGCCATTCAAGATATGGATAATTCATGTTCAACATTTAGGATAATTATTAGGGGTTCAAAAGCAAAACATGTCCAGCTATCTTATAAAAAGATGTGGTCCCACTTTCTTTGTAGAGGTGTTCCGTGCAGATATATGAATTATAAACGAATAGGAATTATAAAACGTGTACATAATGACCGCATTGTATCAAATTGCTTCAAATGTTAGTAGGCTATATAGTTAAAGACACTTAATATAAAGTGGGTCCAAACATGTTGTGGAGTAATAAAGGAACACATTGTCCCAGTAGAGGCGTCTCGTATCTCACGCAGCTCGCGTCTCTTTGTGTTGTGAGAGCGCGCAGACAACACGCGACGCAGATGGTATGTAAATAGCTCGTGCATACGTTAGCCAACTGAGCTAGCTCATCAATCAGAGACATAAATCATTTATTTCACACACTCAAATCAAATCGACCCTCAACTCGGGACGCAATGGCCATATTGGAGTGAAAAGCAACATGACTCCGTGGCGCGGGACCCTGAAATCTATACTATGGACGTAGGAGTTTAAAGTTTTTGTTAGTAAGGCATGACCGTTATGGTGGGATCCATATTAATAACTTCATGCCGACTCACAAAGGGCCTCGCCGCTAACGCGCTAGCTATCCGGCTAAGCGATGCTTAATAAATAAATTACATTGACGAAGTGTAGGGCATACAACGTGCAATCATATAATGACAAATATAATAAAAAAATACTTGCAATAATTAACTACAAAAGCACTTTACAAAGTAAAATGTGATTTTGTTTAACACATGCTCGAAAAAAGAAATGAAGACATATAGAGTAGGCACAATGGTGTGGCTGTGCGAGCGACAGCGCTTGCCCATAATAAACAGCACCATGCAACTCCAACGAACAATTGATGCTCCGCGTCAAGCTACGCGGCTAATATGCTACACTACGAGTCGCTGCGCTTTGTTGTCTGACCCGCTTGCGTGCACCTCTCCGGCGCATCAAACTTCACGCAAAGCTGATCTCGGGATTTCGCTTACCAGTGCATGTCCACCGTTGGCTCTCTCAGTGTGTATTTCCCCCCTCGCTCGTTGCTTTTAATGTTCAGAGTCTAAACATTGTTCTCCCGCAGCTGCTGCGTTCCTCCATCTTGTCTGAGCGCGGGGAACTGTGGGTAGTGCGGACGGGTCCTGCGAGGAGACAGACGCTCTGATCCAGGGCATTGGAGCAGCGTCCGATAGTGCACTGTCGCACAGAGGAACAGACTAGACCTAGTGGGGGCCATTGGGAAGATGTACATTTAAGCAGAATTCACTTTTGCATTACCAATTGTAACAAGGCACTGATATGGAAGGCCATTTCCCCCACATAAGAAAAAAAAGCGTGCTTTTGTAAATCATATGACAAAAGGTAAAAATTATTACATACTTTGTAGCCTACACTTTATTAGATTAAAAAAGTCAGAATTATGACATACAGTAGAAAGTAGTCATTTCTACTTTATCTCATTATGACTTAGTAGGTCATAATATGACCTATTCCTCATAATTATGACTCTGTCAAAATGTTTTCCTATTAAATTTCTACTTTTTGTAAATGTAAAGTATGTCATAATGACTTATGTAATAATTTTTAAAAAAGCATTTTTTTTAAGGCTACAAGATTTTAAAAAAAAATCATAATAATTCAGTTACTAAAAGTATTTTTGTCATATATTTGTAATATTTTCAAAATTGTGTGTCATAATAATGACTTACTATTATAGTTTATAGGCCTAGGCCTTTATAGTTTGATTCTCACTTTTTAATAATGTCGACATATTTTGAAATAATTATGATTCACAAAAGCTTTTTTTCTTATGTGGCGGAAATGTGTTTCCATACAGCAAACTGTGGGTAATTCTCACAAATATAAGTTCATGTTTTTTTCTTGTTGTTTTTGAAACTTTATCACATGTACATTCACTGATGAAAACATCTGCATTGACTGCTTTCATATTCTTGTTCATGACAATCTGTTGAAGTTTCCATTGCCCATCTGATTCTCTCAACTGTGTTTGTCTCTCAGAAATATGTTGGTATCCCATGGGTCCTCCAAAATTAGGACACAGCACATCCTACCATTGTAATACGGCTCTCAGATTAATAGGATGGCTGTGACACAATTCATTAAAAAAAAAAAAATCCTCAAATAGCCCCTAATTAACTACTTTATCCTAATTGTGAGCAAAAATAGTGATCCTTAAGAGAAGATCCAAAGAGAAACAAAGAAAGATATAGAGACAATGCAACATGATAAAACAACAACACGGTAAAAAAAAATGTTTACCTCTCCAAGTCAAAATATTCTAGTGACTGGTTACATCTACATTTTTTAATTGGCCCAAGTGAAATTCTGTAAAATAAATTGAATTAATTGTTTCAATAGTCTGTTAACATTGGCTCAATGAGAAATAATATGTCAGACTAATTGAAAAATTTAAGCTAAATGATGATTTATTTATTTTTCAATATGAAATCTCTCCCATCTCTGGACTGGTTAAATATGCATTGAACATTCTTCTCAAATGCCATAGTCAAACAATGTTCTGTCATACAGGTATATGTGTTCATGTGTGTTTGGTAATCCACTGTATAATTCATTTGAAACATTATTATGACTAAGATCAGACAAGAGTACAATAGTGCTGCTCATAACCAACCACAACAAACCAATGTGTGTATTCAAATTAGAGAAAGACCTGCACAACAGTCTGGTCTTATCATAGGCTTATTTTCCTCTTAATACATAGAAAATGCAATTATTAAATGAGGCATCGCAGTTACTGTGCAATCAAGGACACATTTTTAATACATTTATTAGTAATCAAATTCACTATATTATTTTATTATTAAAATGCATTACATATAGAAGATATAGAAGCAATGAAATACAATTATGTCTGCCAAAATATTCCAGTATTGTAGCTGTTAGTCTGTTTTAAGCAAACAGCTCATGACTGTTAAGGTAACTTGACAGGTCATGTGATATCATCTATAGATGTCATCAATAGAGCTCATTCATTATTCAAGAGCGTGTATTTACGCTCCCTGTCTGCCATGCTCTGCCTTTCTCTTCCTGCTCCTTTCCTTCTTCTCATCATTTTATTTCTTTTCATTTACAAATCTGAAGGCAGTGTAACAGCATCTGGTGTTCTTGTACTGCATTATATTGTTTATTTATCTTGGATATAGTATATATAACAATCCAAATCTTCTATGCGCCGTCCACATGGGTCCAGTGTTCATGGGTGAGCAACCCTGTCCCTGTCAATCACCAAGCATCATTCATTTCAATCACAGGTCAGACATGGAATCAGTTGAAACAATCATCCATACTCTCTATAATATTGTCTTAGTAGTTTGCATTGAAAATAAAACGAAGTATGCTTTAATCATGTTTACGGGTGTACACACAGTCCTACATAATGAAAATACCAGACCCCGCTCAATATTTCATTAAGCTATTAAGTCATTCCCCTGATAAATGCATTTAATACTGCTTTAATCTCAGATGGAGAAAATACACAGTGCCTCCATCAACAAGAGAAGTGCTTTTTCATCTGTGTTTGTTATTTCTCAGAGCCAGAAGAGTTGTCATTATGGGGACTGTAATCATTTTTAATATATATAACACACAAACAGATATACTGGCCTGGCCTGATGCATTACTGCACCGTATATTTGAGATTCCCCAAAGGAAAAGCAAACAGAGAGAGGAAGAGAATGCGGTTTCAAATTTCTCTACTCACTGAATAACTGCACAACAACCAAAAATAAGCATGCCATGGTGGGAATATTAAGTGTTTAGAGCTATAAGTTAAGAGTACTATTTAGAAAAAAGACAGACAGTGCATTTATGTTAGTGTTCACATCTTATAATGAGGATATATAAAAAATGTTTTATCTATTACTAAAACTGTAAGACAATTACTTTTTATAAATTAAAACAAAATGTAAAATATAGTTGTGTATCTCCATATCATTTTATTTTTTAAATAAATCAATATGCCTTGGTCACTCTTTAGGTCTGTATGTGGGTTTTGCACAAATGTAACCAATGAAAAGTATTGTGACTAAGAAGAGACAAAGACGAGCTTGTGACTAAACTTGGAAACCTCAGTGGCTCCTCAAACCTCGTCCACCTGCCAATATCGTGAATGAAGTGATGCACACATTTGGACCATCTGCTTGTTTGCAATGCAAAGTTAAATAAATAACTGGTTGTTTAAGTACAGCGTTTCCTTTATTCAAGAAACACTATGTAAATGTGTTACTGTAAGAGTGTCTTGGTCTAGCATTTGTCGGCGAGTCATAGCAAATACGGTCTTAAATATAGCCTATAGCACTTCATCTAACATGAGATTGACAGAATCTTAAATGACAGAAAAAAAACTGAGCGCCCACATATATAGCTACAGCCATGATAAACCTCATAACCCAACCTAATGGGATGCACTTATATAAATATATGTGTGTGTGTGTGTGTGTGTGTGTGTGTGTGTGTGTGTGTGTGTGTGTGTGTGTGTGTGTGTGTGTGTGTGTGTTATTATTGTTAATATTAGGTATTTTTCTGTTTTTAATTACTTTAAGGTGAATTATTAAAGGGATAAGTTAATTTGTCCGCACAGCTGGATGCCCACAAATAAATACAACACATTTTAAACTGCTAAAAAAAATTGTTTTACTGCACTCGCTCATTTCAGTCAGCAGATGGCGCTGTGAGTTGATTAATTGACTGCGGAGAAGCGTTCAATTTTGAAGGACAATTGAGTATGATTTTCTTCTTACCTTCAGTGACAAGAAATATCATTTGAATTTTTTGATTCAAATACTAACATGACAAAACAAGATATTGTGTCAGCTTTACCAGAACACCAGACCGACCGAGCAGCGTATTGATTTCTACATTGGACTGGAAATCCAATCTTCTTCTCATGCTGGGGAAACACACACACACACACACACACACACACACACACACACACACACACACACACACGTGTTGTTTTTTATGGTTTATGGGGACTTTCCATTATATGCTGTAGCCTAGCCTACAAACTGTATATTCTACACTTACCCTTACACTACACTTACAGCACAGTTGGATTTTGCATTGCATTAGCCTACTGTACAAACTGTTCCCCTAACCCTAAACCTTCCCATCACAGACAACTTTCATAATTTTTACATTTAAAAAAAAACATCACTTGATTTATTAGCTATATTGTCATCTTTGTGGGGGACATTATGTTCTCATAACGTTCACCAGGACCACACACACACACACAAGCATATTTTCCAGTAAAAATAGTATTTCGCTCACACAAGCCCCCTCCTCCCACCCGGTCGTCCATCACACCCACTCTCTCTTCTCTTTCTTCTTCTGCTGTTCATGCCATATCATGTGCAGAAGAGCTGAAAGTGCACAGAGAACACAGTCCGTGCATTTCACACGGACATCCAGAGAAACCCGACCAGAAGAGAGACTAGTGCAATGATGCTACAGTAAACTGACATTATAGCAGTGCACCTTCAGCTTTCCTGACCGTCCGGAGGGGTAAAACTTGGCAGACAGACATTGCCCTGCCTAGCGACCTTGTCAGCTACTTTTGAAAGTGAAAAAGGCACCAAAGCCATGCTACAGAGAAAGTAAGTTTCCTTTTTGTGTTTTAACTTATGAACCCCTTCCCACCGGTTTCATGAAACAAACGTGCTGAAGTTATGGCAGCGCTAAGGCGTAAATTTGGAGAGGACTACCAGGTGGTGAACACGAACAGAGCCGCGACTTTCCCCATCGCGCCGGTGAAGAAGAAGCGCCAGCGCTTCGTGGAGAAGAACGGACGCTGCAACGTCCAGCACGGGAACCTCGGCGGAGAGACCAGTCGCTATTTATCCGACCTGTTCACCACGCTGGTGGACTTGAAGTGGCGCTGGAACCTTCTAATTTTCATCCTCACCTACACCATCGCCTGGCTGGTCATGGCCTCGATGTGGTGGATCATCGCCTATATAAGAGGGGACATAAATCATGGCCGTGACGCTTCGTACACTCCGTGCGTCGCCAATGTTTACAACTTCCCGTCAGCGTTCCTCTTTTTCATTGAGACCGAGGCGACCATTGGCTACGGTTACCGCTATATAACTGAAAAGTGCCCTGAGGGCATCATCCTGTTCCTGTTCCAGTCTCTGCTGGGATCGATAGTAGACGCGTTTCTCATCGGCTGTATGTTCATTAAGATGTCTCAGCCCAAGAAGCGCGCGGAGACGCTCATGTTCAGTCAGGACTCGGTGATCTCACAGCGAGACGGAAAACTCTGCTTAATGTTCCGCGTGGGGAATCTGAGGAACAGCCATATGGTGTCCGCGCAAATCAGGTGTAAACTCATAAAGGTGAAAACACACACTGCACTTACAGCGCAACTCGGGCATGTATTGGCCTTTATAATTCGTTTAGTTAGGCTATAGGCTACAATACAGTGAAGCATCAAGAGCAAATAAACTTATTTTTTTAAGAAATGCAGAATTTTAGACTTCTACATGATGATGTGTCATCATCTCTCCTTTTTAGACGCTCAATTTATTGAACCTCAGCCACGAGTGTAAAAAAAATAGTAGCCTACATTTATATAAACAGCTGGCTTGACAGAACCTTTTCATAAAAGGTAGCAATCATTACGGAGTGGAATTAGGTGATTGCATACACTAATATTGTAGGCTAGCCTATATTATAATTATCATGGCATATGGCAACTAAATGGCATATGCAACATAAAAACCACCATTACTCACAACAAACGGAGGCTTCTGTGAATTAAATTATAAGGTGATTTTTTTAAACAATAGTTTACAGTAAAATCGTGTGCTGTATATGCCTTACAGTTACAGTTAACCAGTTAACAGTTTATTTTACCACTGTGTGTTTCAACAAATCGCATGAGAAGAAGTGTTGCTAATTTTATCTTTAAATCAGCAAGCTGATTTAAATTGAAAACAATTATTTTATAGTTTCATTAATTAATTAATTAATTCAAGGTTCTTTATGTGCCAATCTGTAATAATGGAACAACTCGTTATAATCTTAGTTGCCGATTTAATGTTGTTGTTGGAGTATGTGCATAGGTTATGGGACAGTTAGTTTACTCTTTAGCTATTTAGTATAGTGGCATATTAATTGTTATCCTTGTAAGATTTTCATGTTTCTGTTTGGTTTCCACTGATGTCAGCCCACTTAGGTGTTTTGGTATTGGGACTGATTGTAACACCTAGTCCTATTAAGCAAATTGTTGTGTAATATAGGTGGAATTATTTTTGACTGTTAGAAATGTATGAGCATTAGTTGTGCTTCAATATCACAATATGTCATTGAGATAGCTAAGTGGCGTGACAGCGTTGAACTGTAAAAAGAAAGTGGTTTACTAGAAATGTATTCATCCATCCATCCATCCATACATCCATTCATTCATTCATTCATTCATTCATTCATTCATTCATTCATTCAAGTTAAAAATATGTTTTTAAATATTGTGTAAAACATTGAATTGCAGAAATGTCAGGGAGGTATTATAAGGATTTACTTTTCTTTTCTTTTTCTTTTTTACCAGGAAAGGAACAGGCCGTTTACAAATATTTAAATTTTAATCACATTTTGCATTGCTGAAATCAGTAGGAATAACTTGTCTGTTCCTCATAGAAAGTTTAGCAGGTTTTAAAAGATTGGCTTGATTCATTTCTCTCCTATTGTCATTCGTTTTTGATTCAGTTGTATGACAGTACAAATGTTATTAGCATTAATTAAGCATCTACACTTTAAAAAGCCTCTGGATCAATTCTGTGAGACGGGGTTTCCCAAACTGGGGTTTACGAACCCCTAGGGGTTAGTGGGGGAACTGCATGGGGTTTGAGAGTTGATGAAAAGCTAATAATTACTTAAATCATAAAAATTTAAATACATCATTTAAAAATGAAATCAAACAAAAAGATTCCAACATGAAAAAAGAAATCAACATGTTAAATGAATACAATATTAACTAAAATTGGTCATTTTTTAATGCCACATGTTAGACTGACAAAAAGTTTATGAATCCCTGGCTCCTGTTAGGCATAGTTCATTGAGTTAGTTCATAATTTGCAGTTCTCTATCAGAGAAAGCATGGCGTGCAAAGCTTGTTCAGAATAAGTGGCAATCAAGGGACCTGTGAAATGCGATTTAGCGGGATAGCTGTGTAACTGGAAATTCGAGGCGCACAGGTACCCCCTTCACAACTGATTACCAGTGATACATGAAAAGGCATGACATTTTATTATTGTAATCTCGACACGGACAGCCATCGTTACAGTTGAATGAGATGAGACTCCAGTGACAAAAGGATAAAAGAGTTTTACAGACGACTAACCGTGTCCAACATCTGCCACTCTGTAACTGGTGACATTTAAACCGACCTGCTCTGTAATTGGAAGGCTGTTCCACGACAGCGCACGGTTCTGTCGGTTTTAGAGGGTTTGTTTCCAAATGCAAAAAGTTCAGAAAATGTCTCTGGATTTTGAGCTCATAAGCCTCTCTAAGACTCCTGCGAGAGCTGAGGTCACAGCCAGAGAGATGCCGGAAAATCTGCATTTGCACACTTGTGAAGGAGGATTTTCTTTTTTTGTGGCTTGTGGCCTCAAGCGCTAACTTCCAGAGCCTTAGAAAATGCAGCAGAATAATTACAGATGCGCACGAGAGTGCAATGCTGGAGTTGTACAAAATATATTCTGAGGCGGAGAGGAATCGTTCTTGTCAATGGAAGCTTTTTCTGGAAGAACAAGCTTACATAACAGCTCTTGTAGAAACAGTATGCGTTTCGAAGCTACTGTGTGAGTCTGTCTGTCTGTCTGTCTGCTGTTCCACATCAGCTCGGTCAATGGATCAGGCTTAAAATGAAATTAATAAGGCATGGAAAGTTGACATGGACTGTAATTGATGATTGTCAGTCAAAGGCCACTGATAAGGTGAACAAAGAGGTCAGTGTAATAGAACGGAACGTTTGTGGCTCATATGCCTTGAAATTGTGAGATAATCTGAATCTATCCAGTATAATAATGTTAGGATAACTGATCTCAGCTCTCAGAACAATTGCAGAGTTAAAGCAGGTGAATATTCTTCAAAGGTATGGATGGATGACTTCTCAGGCCCTCTCCAAAAATCTTTCACAGAGCTCACACTAATCTAGTGCCAATGCCAATGATTAAGAGTCTTTGGTCAATGGCGTCTGACTCGATGAGAGAAGAAGAGGAGGAAGAACAGGGGATAAGCAAAGAAGGCAAAGTGGGAGATAGTTAAAGGTTTGCCAGAATAGTATAAGGTTGAGAGAGGGCATCAGGGAACACAAACAAAATAGAGAGGGAAAGAGAATTGAGTTTAGAAGATTAAGAAGGCAAAATGAAGAGCCAGAAAACTGACTCAATAAAGAGAAAGAGAGTGATGAAATGTGAGCATAAATTGGAAAGAAGAAATTTCTCTTCGCCCCCATAACTCTGTTCTCATCAGCATTTTATTATAGAAGCAATATGTGGCTTATTTAAAAGAACCCTTATACAAATTATTAAAGTACACAATATGTTCAATATTTATGAAATAAAAAATAATAATTGTAAAGGCAGACGGTATGTCCAAAGATTTCTGCTGTGACTACAGCACTGAACATCACAATACCAGTCTCCTCCGTCGCTGAGTTTTTATTGTGTAACTGAGGAGTTGAGCACCGCGACTCTACAGGGCATTTATTTGGAGAGACATTTTAATGGCATCCGTTTTGAAAGCCTCGTCACACATACACCTATGCCGTTACAAAAGAAAACCATGCAGATAGGTTGGTTATGTCTGGACACACAAATATTTGATCACTTGCAATTAATAGTGCGAACAGTCTGCCTGAAAAGATCTGATTTGCAAATAAATTCAGATTTGCCTGCAGTCGAAACATAGCCTTTGACACTGAATACCTAGGTGGCATTGCTCTGTGCTTTTTAATCACATATGCTATATTCTCTCTCTCTCTCTCTCTCTCTCTCTCTCTCTCTCTCTCTCTCTCTCTCTCTCTCTCTCTCTCTCTCTCTCTCTCTCTCTCTCTCTCTCTCTCTCTCTCTCTCTCTCTCTCTCTCGCCAATTTTTTGTTAAAGCCGGCATATCCTGTCCATTTAGACTCAGTCGCCCACACACACACACACACACACACACACACACACACACACACACGTCTCAGTCATTCCCAGTCACCTTTTGTCAGATCATGCCTCATCCTGCCGTGTGTGCTTTGATAATATTGATCATGCATTTGTAGTTTCATCTGTGAGATGCACACTCACATTGTATGATTAAACACGAACATTTACAGTGGATTCAAGACATATTGTGTTGTGTTTTGTGAGTGTATATTATGCATCATTCACTGAAAATAGTCACACCATCGGAGCCTTATACCATTCTCTTAAAGTGATAATTCACTTAAAATGTTTAATTCATTCATTAATTACCTTCATGTCATTGCAAACCAATGTGCTGTATTTTTTGAATGATTAAACTAATGAGAGATCTTTCCATGTTCTTTAATGAAACGTCACTATATCCCCCCCCCCCCCCACCCATCTGCTTATTGTATCTTCAGTTCCAAACAAATGAAATGTATCCATCAACCTTCCTCTCACCCTGAGTCACTGTCTCCATTGTTTGTGAATTAATAAACAGAGAACATAGTGAATAGGAAAAAAGAACAGATGAAAAGAGCAGAGAGATGAAAGGGGAAGAAATCGTTATAATAAGGGACAAAAAAGATAAAAAACAAGGAGAAGAGGAGACAGAGAAATTGAGTTAGCCATGTGTTTCTACACAAGAGCATTCTAATGCAACATGGAAGAAATGAGGAAAACTCAATGAGAAACATGAGCGGGAGATGAGAGGAGGAGTATGAATGAATAGAATAGAATAGAATAGAATAGAGCTCACTTGACGGTACCACAAGAAGTTTGATTTTTATACAGTGTCCATCAGGTTAGAAGCTATTTTTTTAAATATATATATATTAACAATCTAAGGCAGGGAAAAAATCGGGGAATATCTGACTTAAGTTTTATCATCATCAAATTATTTTTTAAAAATATATATGGCTCCAGAAGTATAACACTATAATAGAGTAAAAATAAAAAAAATAGTAAGTAATATTTGTGTAGCTCTTATTTCTTACTGTTGTTCCGTTGTGCCCCCTTAATTTAACTGAGCAGCAAAAAAAAAAAAAAGTTTAGTAACCATCATATCCAGCTCATTATGTTGATTCAAACTTGAAGTGGTTAATTTCAAATGTGGAAAATGTTGTAATTTGTCGATCCATTTTCAGTAGTTTTGCACATTATTTTTTAATGTATTGCCTCCTTTTCCACCTCTGCTGATATTGGCACTAGGGATGCACCGATATGAACATTTTGGTCAATACTGATCACCGATAATTCGTTATATTTGAAAGGCGATATATTGGCCGATAAATCTAAATACAAATACGAATTTTTGGATATGGTGGCTGATATATCGTGCATCACTAATAGCACATATTCATTCTCACATAAATTTGTTAAGTAAATAAATAAATACATTTATAAGGTGATGTGATTACCCAGAGAGACAACCCGTTTACAATTTAGAGCTGAACATCCTTGTCAGACCAGACCATGCACGCACGCACACGCACACGCACACACACACACACACACACACACACACACACACACACACACACACACACACACACACACACACACACACACACACACACACACACACACACACACACACAAAATGGAGTTTAGACATAATAACCTCATAAAAGCTGAGGAGAAACACACTCCTCAGCGTGTCTTACAGCGAAAACAAACAGATATTTGCTGTTGTGCAGACAGTCACATGTGCGCTGTGATGAATGAGTTAATTGCAGATAATTTGATTACAGAAGACAGGCTTTGACTCAGGAATCAGCTTGTGAGGTTGACTGCACTGCAGTGCTGGTCAGAATTATTTGAAAATATGATCAAAGATGGCAGTAAAAAATAAATCTGCATTGTTAATCCTTGTGATATCACATTATGAAATAAATGTTTTTCTCCAAAACACGTTTGGGAACAATTATTTGTCCCCTTTTATTAAATACTTTTTGCAACATCTTTTTGCCAAGATAATAGCTCTGAGTTTTCTCCTATAATGCCTGATGAGTTTGGAGAACACCTGACAAGAGATCAGAGAGCATTCCTCCAGAATCTCTCCAGATCCTGCAGATTCCCAGATCCATGTTGGCGCTTCTTCTCTTCAGTTCAGCCCACTCATTTTCTATAGAGTTCAGGCCAGGGACTGGGATGGTCATTGCAGATGCTTGGTTTTGTGCTCAGTGACACATTTTTGTTTGGATTTTGATGTTTGTTTTTGGATCACTGTCCTGTTGGAAGATCCAAACATGGTCCATTATAAGATTTCTAGCAGAGGTTGTCAGGTTTTGATTTGTTATCTTTTGGTATTTGATCGAATCCATGATGCCATGTATCTGAACAAGATGTCCAGGACATCTGGCAGAAGATTAGGCCCACAGCATTAAAGGTTGTATCAGCGATTTCAGGCCCAAAAATAAATGATCACATTCATCTAATCTTTCCTACCGATCGGCTAGCTGCCCGCCCCATAAGCAGGCTGTCAAAAAAACGCGTCTCTGTAGGCAGCCTAGGCTCTGAGATCTGCAGACAAAACAATGGTTTCACTAACCACTCAAAACCAAAATAAACAGTGTTCCAACCAATCACCGACAGAGGCTGGGTGTTGAGAGGTTTTGTGCTCGTGCACGGCTGCACGCGAAGTCGGAGCTGAAGAAGAAGCCGTGTCTTGGAATAAACACGATGGTATTCCCTCGCCCTAATCCTCCTCCTCCTCTTGGGGATTGACTCAGCCATGTTCAATTTATCTTGTTCATTGATAGACGCTGGCTTCTTCTTCATCTCCGACTTCGCGTGCAGCCATGTACGAGCGCAAAACCTCACAACACCCAGCCTATGCTGCCTACAGAGACGCGTTTTTTTGACAGCCTGTTTATGGGGCGGGCAGCTAGCGGATCGTTAGGAAAGAGTAGATGACTGTGATCATTTATTTTTGGGCCTGAAATCGCTGATACAACCTTTAAAGATACAGCAGAGTATTTCATTTAGTGTTTAAGTGGCTGCTGGCAAAAAAGTTTATTTACTTGTAAGTTCAAGTATACTTTGAAACATTTTATTGACAGATGAAACAAAAAAGAGATTTTTGGCAGCAAACACTTAATATTGGTTCAATGAAAGGTTAGATTTTAGCTTTTTTTTTTAAGTAAAATATGAAAAAGGATAAACAATGCAGATTTATTTTTTACAGCCATCCCTACAGAGAGAGAGAGAGAGAGAGAGAGAGAGAGAGAGAGAGAGAGAGAGAGAGAGAGAGAGAGAGAGAGAGAGAGAGAGAGAGAGAGAGAGAGAGAGAGAGAGAGAGAGAGAGAGAGAGAGAGAGAGAGAGAGAGAGAGAGAGAGAGAGAGAGAGAGAAAGATTGATTGATTGTTGAATTGTTGAGAGTTGAATTGATTCTATTGATTCTGTTCTGAAATTGAGTAGAGATGTCTGGCAAAGAATAGAATCAATCTGAACAATGTTCTTTACAACAATGTTCTTTAGAGTTCTATAGAGTTTATATACAGTACCGTTCAAAAGTTTAAGGTCAGTGAGAATTTAAAATATATTTTCAATGCATTTTTAACTTTCTATTCATTAAAGAATCCTAAAAGCAATCATGGTTTCTACAAAAATAATAAGCAGCGTAACTGTTTTCAATATTGAAAATAATGTTTCTTGAACAGCAAGCAACTCAGCAAGTCAACATTTTATATATATATATATATATATAAAATGTTATGTTATGTAATGTTATATTCTACTCTAGACCTAGTTCTATAGAATATTCAGAAATATGATTGATAGATAGATAGATAGATAGATAGATAGAAAGTAAAGAAACATTGCATAGAATACAGTAGAGTTGCGGGGATAGAACAATAGAATCTGACTAGAATTGTATTCTGATTACACTGGTCATAGCTCAATAAGTTTATACCAGTTTAAATTAAATTCGGGTTACAGTGGCTCCTTATTAATAGTGTGAAAGACATCTATTTCCATGTGAGTGTTCACATGCACAGCCCCACAGCTCTGCTGTCAAAGTGAGTCAGAGGAAGGCAAAGCAGTAAAATCCCAGCTTTTATTCACCCATGCACATGACTGAGTCAAACGGATGGCTGCTGGTACCTGCTGCAGTGGAAAGAGGATTCGATCCACGGTTTCTCTCTTCTTTAAGAGACTCCTTCTATTTCTCCTCTTCTTTCCTGTGGGATATGAAGAAGAACGACATGTTTGATCTGGCAGCTCGTTAGTCTACAAGGCACACATACACACACACAGATGAACGTTTGTGCACACAGACACATTCAAATGGCTTTTTGAATAACGGCTTTTTCACTTTAATCATGGAGGTGCTGTTTTTAAGATTACTTTGGCTGTCTAGCTCTGTGCTTTAAAAGTCAATGGATACTGAATTACGAGTACAGCCTTTAGCTTGACATCAATCAGCATTAATATAAGCATTACAAATGTACAACTTATCAGACCCATACAGACATCTCATCACTTCACATGTTATTCACATTAAGTAACTTTCTCATATTAAGCAGTTTAATATTATCACTACTGCCCACTGTGATTTTGTGTGAATGTCTGTATTTAGCTGCATTTTCCTGAAATGAGCAGGAAAGGTAATGTATGTGAGATATGCTCATCTCCTTGAACTCAGTAATCTGTGCTATTAAGCTTAACTTAAAGAGACAGAAGTAAAAAGATACCATTGCCTAGAGTGGATTTACAAAGCAGAAGAAAGCAACAGAACATTTGTGTTGAAATGACCAGCTGGAAAACAGTGTAATACCTTTCATACTCAATACCACAAACCTCCCAATGAACCCCACATCATGTGTAGGACAACGATGGCTTGTGTCCCATGGGTTGTGTATTTTAGTCACATGCCAAAAAATGGGGAAACCAAAAATCAGAGCAACAATCAAAGGTATGGTGACAAGTGACTTTTTCTAAACTTATCTCAATACTACATTTCTTATTTGTCTTTCTCATTGTCATGAAATCTGTTCAATATACATTGTGAGGTGAGCTTAATATCTACTTTTTAGTGCCCAAAATAGCAAAGATTGCACTACGTATGATGTTTGCCCTGTAGGCAATGTAAGGAAAACTTACAGTAAAGCTAATAAAAAAATTAAAACACCACAAAGTCATATCGAAAGGTAGCTACTACAAGACATTTATGGTAGAGATGTATTTTTAAAAAATCATTGTTTACAAAAAAAAATTATATAATCAATACTTATATAACACAAAACAATGATAGTTAACTAAAAGATAAATACCAAAATAATATTAATAACAAAATAAATACTAAATTGAAAATTTATTAAAGGGTTAATTTTGTCATTACTTACCCAAGTTGTTACAAACCTGTATGTTGAACACAAAAGAAGATATTTTGAAGAATGTTGTTAATCAAACAGTTGATGATTGCCATTGACTTCTATTGAATTTTTTTCCATAAGTCAATGGCAACCGTCAACTGTCGAGTTCAACAGTAGAAAGAAACCCAGGTTTTGAACAACACAAGGATGAGTAAATGATGACAAAATTTTAATTTTTGGGTGAACTATCCCTTTTATAATTGAACACTCAAATTACTATATCTGACTTGAAAACAATTGTAAGCATTTATCTACAAAAAAAATAGACATACACTACCATTAGTAAGATGTCAGTAAGTCCGTTTTAATCTTTTTTTATATTGATTTTATTTATTTGCTTAAAAATACTGTAAGAATAGTAATATAGTGATTGTAATTATGATATTATTGATATTGTGAAATTTTCAGCATCATTACTCCCGTCTTCACTGTCACACGATACTTAAAAAATCATTCTAATATGCTGATTTGCTGCTCAAAAAAACATTTCTTATTATCATCAATGTTGAAAACAGCATGCATGGGAAAGAAGACAGGAGTGCTGCTAAAAAAAATAGTAGTAGGGACATTGATATTTGGCAGGGATGTCTGTGTGTGTGTGTGTGTGTGTGTGTGTGTGTGTGTGTGTGTGTGTGTGTGTGTGTGTGTGTGTGTGTGTGTGTGTGTGTGTGTGTGTGTGTGTGTGTGTGTGTGTGTGTGTGTGTGTGTGTGTGTGTGTGTGTGTGTGTGTGTGTGTGTGTGTGTGTGTTTGAGAGAGAGAGAGATACACTGGATGTAGTCTGATGAGACTTCCTTGTGGGTTGATAAAGAGTTAGTGCCGCTGCACCAGAACCTCTGTGTGGGTGAAGGTGGTGTATCTATCTATCTATCTATCTCTGTGTGTGTGTGTGTGTGTGGTGTGTGTGTGTGTGTGTGTGTGTGTGTGTGTGTGTGTGTGTGTGTGTGTGTGTGTGTGTGTGTGTGTGTGTGTGTGTGTGTGTGTGTGTGTGTGTGTGTGTGTGTGTGTGTGTGTGTGTGTGTAATTTCCAAAGTATGTTTATTTTCTCCTCTTTTTTCTGAGGCGGAAATGTGTGCACAAGAGTATCTACGGTATGCGTAGAAATTATTGTGTGTGTGTAAGAGGTTAACGTTTTACATCATCATCAAAATTATATCTGGAAAAAAAAAAAGAAAAAAAAAAAGAAGCAAAATCACCCTTGAATAATTAAATAACATTTAACACTCAATATGCCGTTTTTCTAATTGTTGATGTGTTAATTGTTCATGCTGTAATCAATACACCCAGTCAATGGATCACCCAGCCATATCGGTTACTGGATCAATCCCACATTAAAGCTTTAATCAAGTCAACTAACAATCCAATAAAATCTGATCCAAGGCTGGTGGTTCAACCACGAATTCATTATGCCATCACTGTGACAAAAAGATCTGCTATGATGCAATGAAAAGCAGACATATTTTCAGAGTTTGATCTATGTGTGTCGACTTATGGTGAAATTTCCCTCACTGTCTCTGATTTTTTAGCCTGGCCAAGAATGTGTTTGCAAGAGAAAGTACAAGACAAGGAGAGAAAGAGCAATAAGAGTGAGATGGAAAGAATAATGGGGTAAGAGAGAGATAGAGAAATGTCATACTCTGTCTGTATGAGCACTATTAAATTGTTCTGCTTGGGTGCACTGGATGTAGTTATAGGCCCTGTCCAGCCAGCCTTCCCTTCAACAAGCAACTCAATAGATTCATCGCATGCTTTATAAATAAATATTCACCTTTCTTCACCTATCTGTTTAGCTGCATACAAATTTGTACACAAAGATGATTTGTATGTGTAATTGTGTAGTGTCAGATTTTTACATCTGGTGTGCTTCATTCATTTTCATTAAATTTCTTCTATCATAGCAGCCTCGATGCAGAAATGAAAGCACACCAGGTGTGGGTCCTCGGGGGAATTTGCCGAGTTTGTGGATTGGGTGCTGGTGAACTGCGTGTCCCCATGCACCATCTGCTCTGCTGAGGAGGACCCAGAGCCCAGCCAGCCGTCCACACTGCCCAGCACGGACTTCATGCCTGAGCCCACCGCTGTTTAAGGGCATGGTGGGAAGCCTAGCACACATCCCGCCAGTGTGGTTGAGCTGTACCTGACCTCTGGAAATTATTTAGAGGAATTGGAGGAGGTAATTTCCCTGATTCTCCTATCCCTGCTGGTTCCTGCCAGCTCGACGTCTCCTGTGTCTCCAGAGTCACCGCCCAGCCTCCCTTTTCCACCTCCTCATCCAAAAACAGCCAGTTCCCCAGCCCCGCCTCTGCTGGTTCCCTTCAGCCCCTCGCCTCCACCCTGACTCCTCTCCACGGTGTGGATTTACCTCGGGCCTTCCAGTCTCCAGCTCCACCTCGGTCTGTTGACCTAACTGCTCTGCCTTGGCTCCAGCAATTGACCATCGTCCTTGCGGTTTCACCAGGCTCCCTCTGGCTCCGCCTCGGTCAGACGTCGCTCTGCCTGTGCCACAGACTTCTGATCCAACCGCTGCGCTGTGTTTCTCCACTCATTTCGGCTCCACCTCAGTCCTCTGGCACCCTGGCTCCGCCTCGGCCTCCAGGACCATCTGTGTCACCCAATCTCGCTGGCTCTAGGCCTGCGCATAGGGGTCCACTTCCACATGGCCTCGTCTCCGTCAGTCATCCGCCCGGGGTTGTCAGCCAAGTCTCCACCATGGCTCCTCCCTCCCTCGACTCCGCCGTGTCCTGGCTGCTCTCTGGGTTCCCGCCTGGCTACTCCTGCTCCTGGCTCCTTCCACCGTCATCCCCCGCCTTGGTCTCTTCCACACCAACGGCTCTTAGTTCCTGCCATTAACATGCTTGTAACATCCTCCACCAGATCCCCTCCCCCTCAATTGGACTATTACTAATTGGCCGTCCCAGGGTGTACAGTAACATGAATGTTCTGTTTTAGTTTTGTTTTCACCCTGTTCTCGTTTACCCAAGTTTCTGTTTTGTTTCTGTAGTTCCTAATTCCACACACCTGTTCTGTTTTTGTTCTGTTCCTCTGGTATTTAAGCCCTGAGTTTACTGAGTTCATGTTTCTGTATCATCAATGTTATTGTGGCTGTTTATTGCTGATCATATCTCCTACAATCTCCTGTGTTTTTCCATTGTGGATTTATTGATTAAAGATAGCCACAGCATGACGTTATTATTATTATTATTGTTAACATAATTATTAAATACAAATGGTTCACGAGATTACAGCATCGTTGGGAGGACAGAATAATAAATAGGTAAATGGGTGTGTTTTGTCACCATGTAGATACCATGATGTTTAAAAAAATTAACATGATGGTATCTACATGCATTGCATAGACAACAATAAAACTGCATAGACATACATTGCATGTACTACAATGAAAGAGATGTGTCATAGTCAACTCTATTGTATTATGTCCTACTCAATTCAGTAATCTAGAAGTACATGCTGAAATTAAATAAAAATAATTTAAAAACATTTTAACCTGAAGGAAGGAAGGAAGGAAGGAAGGAAGGAAGGAAGGAAGGAAGGAAGGAAGGAAGGAAGGAAGGAAGGAAGGAAGGAAGGAAGGAAGGAAGGATGGAAGGAAGGAAGGAAGGAAGGAAGGAAGGAAGGAAGGAGGAAGGAAGGAAGGGAGGAAGGAAAGAAGGAAGGAAGGAAAGTAGGAAGGAAGGAAAGTAGGAAAGTAGGAAGGAAGGAAGGAAGGAAGGAAGGAAGGAAGGAAGGAAGGAAGGAAGGAAGGAAGGAAAGAAGGAAGGAAGGAAGGAAGGAAGGAAGGAAGGAAGGAAGGAAGGAAGGAAGGAAGGAAGGAAGGAAGGAAGGAAGGAAGGAAGGAAGGAAAATGACGATGACAAAGTTATTACCCAATCACCTCTGTAGGTCTAATGCACTTTGGCTGTTTAGAGATTGCAAATGCCTAGACAGTTTTGTGTGGTTTACATGTGGAATATGATTCCATGTGGAAGCTTTTTAATGCCCCTCTGAGCTGCAGTGTTTTAAGTAATGGACCTATTTATAAAGGGCTGTTGGTTTACATCCCACGAGGCTGTTCTACAGCTGTAGGGCCCTTTAGAGACACTCTTAACCTAAACAGCTCCAGTATGGCCACTGTAATGAGAGAGGAGGATATGGAGACGAGTGAGAGGACGTCTGCCAACTAACTGAATGCAAGAGTGATTTCTTCCACTTTGTATTTACAGCAACATTATTCATAAGAGAGTTTGTGTGTGTGGCTCCATCCTCTGCCTTTCCACACGAGCACAAACCCCTCACTAGCCTGTGTAGAAAGACATATCCTTCTCATTGGAGTTTCCTTCTCTTTTTTAGTTTGACATCGCCCTGTAAATCAGTAGGTCTTAAACTTCACTCGCTCTCTGAAAAGACTCTCGTTATCTTCTTAAATCACGGTTGAAATGACACAATGCTTTGTAGGCATTTTCTTATCTCACCCCAGCCTCCTCCTTTGCTCCGTCTGCGTTTTATTTCACTGTTCTGAGCAGTCATGCTTATCAAAATCCCCCATTCACTCTTCACTCTGTCTCCACTTGCCTATGAGGAATATTTCCCTTACACTCTAAACAGCATGAATGTGTCCCTCAATTTCAATGTATATATTCTGTCATTTTGGGTTTGATTACGATTCAGTTTATACAGCAGAAAAATTGTAAATACACATGCTGACATTCTTCTTTCCATTTCCTTTTTCCATTTCTTACCATCCTTGACTGTTCCTGCTGTAATTTGTCTCAGATATTGAAGGGCATAATCTTAAATTGAAGTTTTCAATGTAAAACGGATACAGATTGACTATAATGATGCTAATGTCTCTCACCAGTCTCGTCAGACCCCGGAGGGCGAGTTCCTGCCGTTGGATCAGTGTGAACTGGATGTGGGCTTTGGAACTGGTGCTGACCAACTCTTCCTGGTCTCTCCCCTCACCATTTGCCACGAGATCAATCCCAAGAGCCCTTTCTTCGACCTGTCCCAGCGCTCGCTCATGAACGAGCAATTTGAGATTGTCGTCATCTTAGAAGGCATTGTAGAGACAACGGGTCAGTCGCATTCTTCACTCCACTCTCCATTCCTTTAGGAACATCATTTGGCTTAATTAAGTTCATTTAGAATGCAACTCTGCTTGCATCCCCTCGGCCATTTTGCAGTAATTTTTTTTCTCGTTTTCATGTAAAAATACCTAAACATTAAAATATTTCGGGGTTTTTTCTTCTTGTATTATGCACTAATCTTAATATTTTTGATAAGAACAAAACAATCTACTGTTCAAAAGTTTTGGGTTACTTAGATTTTTTAAATATTTTTGAAAAAAGTATTTTATGCTACCAAAGCTGGCTGCATTTATTTGGTCAAAAATGCAGTAAAAACATTAATATTGTGAAATATTTTTACAATTTAAAATCATTTCTATTTGAATATATTTCAATGTATTTATTGGCAATGTTCATGGTTTGGTTTTTGCGAACTCGATCTGCTGCTGTTGAGTATTGCTGCAGATCTAGGCAGGCGCTGGGGAGGTGGAGGATTTCAGAGGAACTCTGATTGCTGCAAGACTAACAAACAGCTAAAAATTAACCAGACTATTTAAATGTTGAGCAACCAATCTCATTGGCTGCAGGATCAATAGCGGCCAATCAGCTTGTTCCATGCGGTAATGATGTGATTGCTAGCAGATTGCATAAAAGGACCAGCCTGTGCCCTCTAGAGTTTCATGACTGAACTAGATATTTCAAAATGTAATTTATTCCTGCAATGGCAAAGCTGAATGTTCAGCATTACTCAGTGTCACATGATCCTTCAAAAATCATATACTTATACGCTGATTTGCTGTTCAATAATAATTTCTTATTATTAATGTTAAATTTTTTTTTGCTGATTAATATTTTTTGGGGAAACCATGATATATATTTTTTCAGGATTCTTTGATGAATGATGAATTGATGAAAGTTCAAAAGAACAACATTTTATTTGAAATAGAAATGTTGTGTAACATTATAAATATCAGCCACTTTTGATCACTTTAATATGTTAAAAGCTAAAAAAATCTTAGTGACCCAAAACTTTTATGCCAATGCAAATTTAATTTTCTCATGATGAATTCTCTGAAAACAAGTATTGTCTTATGCAAATTCTCTCCTCAAGTAAATTTATTTTGTTTTAATGATGTTTTGAAGTTTATTGGAAACCATGACACAATTACTAATTAAGAAAATGATTTTTGTAGCAGTGTTCATTTATCATCGTTCATCTTCATTTATCAAATTGAAGTGAGCATATCACTTTTCCCACACTTACCTTCTAAACCTCTCTCTATTCTTCCTCACATCCCTCAGTCCTGGTTTTCCATCTGAATGGACATAATATACAGTCAGGTCAGTTGGGGTGTTGAGTGGGTTGTAATAAGGTGTCTTTCTGATTGCATTCATTCAGGTCTGTGCTTTAGCAGTGCTGTTAACTGTGCCTTGTGCATAATCATTTTTTCCAGTCACATGCTTGTCAGTTTGAGGTATGAGCTTCAGACCTCGCTCGAGTTCAATCGGTTCCTGGTGTCTTTTATGCTGGCAGAGTGTGAGGAAGTTAAGTAACTGAGAAAGGCAGAATGGGATTTTCTTTTGAGGATGTAAGAGGAGTAGGAAGACTAAAGCAGTTCTTTTTCTCATTTCATTTTTAGTGGTGTTTTCTAAACATCACTTTTACTCATATTTAGGGTTAGTGATTTGACAATTTGCCTATAAACATAAAACGTTGACATATAGCAAGAGTGACACCTCAAATCATTAAGATGATTCATGCTATTAATTGCATTTCCAAATAATAGCATTTTTCTCACAATAAAATGAATGTAAAAATACAATAGATTTAAAGGAGTGACTTAATATGTACCAGATTAGAGGCTTAAATTTTGTATTTTTACACACTATTTTAGGATTAATTAATGTTGAATTAAAAAATATATATATTTTTTTTCATATTTTCACAAGTTTTAGTCATTTTATTATGTGATTTTGTCATTTTTATTGTTTTTAATTAATTTATTTCTGTTTACCTTTAATTTATATTTCAGTTTTATTTTTAGGATTTTTAGTTCTTCAAACTTACTTTATTTAAGTTAGTTTCCAAGGCAACATTTTCATAAAGGTTTTTCAAAATGTATATGTACTTTGATTTTTAGCAACTTTAGTTAATAACAACTACAACACTGGTAAATGGTGGTTGAGGAGATTCCCCCTGTAAAGCGCTTTGAGTGGCGTGAAAAGCGCTATATAAATGTAATGATTATTATTATATATATTATAAATGACCGAAACTTGGACAACCTTAGCAACCGCAGCAACTCCCTGGAAAAACACTGACATTTTTATCAGAAAATTCTTTTTGAATTCTTTTTGTGACTTCTTTCACACCTTCTAACCTTTCAGAGGACACCAGAAATTTTATTCAGTTATTAGTTGTTTTATTGTAAATTATCTTTGATAAAATGGAAACACCATGCAGGGGGCCTTTCAATTTGAACTCTGGCTCTATCAGAGAGACAATATGAGATGGAGACGAAGCGAGGGAAGATATTACATTACAATGTGTCAGCAATGCTCATTATGCAGCTGTTACCGCAGTGATAGACACAAAACTTATCAAGCATATCAGTGCACACCAGAGGAAGACTCCTGTTAAACCATCTATTAATTCACTTACTCTTTAAATTCAGTAATTAATTTTTTGTCAGGCCAGTAACGGGGCAAACAGTCATGTGGTGATTTAACCACCCTTCTGTTGGGGATCTGAGGTCTGTCATGTACTCATAAGTGCTTATTGATCCACTGAAGCCTTGGACACAGACAGAAATGTCAAGTTAATCATTTTACAGACTCAATGTTACAAGACAAAGCTATGGCTCTGTATTCCTTTTAGGGCATAAGGGCTTTGCATGAACTTTTGCACCTCACAGAATCAAAATGACTCACTTTAATTCACATCTTCTCTTTGTATACCCTAATAAGAAATAACAAAGAACGAAATATATGTGCAATTTGGTTAAATAGACTTGATGCAAGTGTGAAATAGGCTTTCTTTAATCAATGCCATAGATCAGAGACGACAGACCCTAATTATGTATGCCGACAGAGTATTGCGCAATCAAGAGTCTTACTGTGAAATTTGTCTTGCTTTAAATAAGAGCTTAAAAAGCTGCTTTCAGCACAGAGAAACCATTGATACATTCACAAAACTTCTTCCAGCATTGATCCATCATTTAAGCCTTTAGCTGAAGCCAGGCCACCCCACTGCTACTCAGCACGACCACTCCGGCTGCAAAATATAGAATTATCAGTGTGATTAATCCCACATAAACTGGTTTAATTACATGGGATGATGCAGTGCCAGCAGAAACGCTCACAGAAAGTGAATTGTTGGGATTTTCATCCTTCTGTTCATTTTTTATATTAGATGCTCCTAATTAGTATAGGCTATCTTTAATGCTAATTATTTAATCATGAGCAGACCCACACAGAAGCTCTGCAGACTTGGAACACTTTTCACTGATGAAGTTACATACAGATCCCCTGCCCATGCATATTTGTTTATTACATATTTGACTAATTTGATGCTTTCAGTTATCCGTATTACTCTCAAGCGCAGTTTAATGGAAATAGTTTGAAGCCACATGCAGCAGAATTAGCCATTATTCTGCAACACGCAGGGCTAGTGTTTAATTCAAGAACGAATAAACATTTTTGCGTGAAACGTTTGAGTGAAGATGTGTGTTCGACTGATAGGTGTATGACGTCACCGTATCCGGAGCCGTCTGCTCTCTAATCGCTCTCACAGTACTTTGATGTCATACACAGCTCTGCGCAGCGCCGCTTTAAGTCCAACACACACCTGATGATTCAATGTCTCACCCATAATCACTTGTTTCTTCATGAATAAATCAGTGTTTTGAATAAATCACTTGAGCGGAAGATTCAATGACTCACTCAAATAACCGCATGTTTTGTTCATTAATGAACCAGTGTTTTGAAGAAATCGTTGAGTAAATGATTTAATGACTGGATCACGTATTTTGTTCATTAATGAATCAATATTTTTGAATGAATCAATTAAATGAATGATTCAATTACTTATTTAATCACTTGCTTGATTCATGCACAAATCTGTGTTTTGACCAAATTACTTGAGTGAATGCCTGAACAATGCATTACACTGTAAAGTTTAAACCCTATGCTTAAAATAATGAATTGGTTTGAATAGGGTCAACTTAAATTAAATAAATTAGTTCCATCAAATTAACTTTTACGAGTATTTATAACTTTCTTTTTCTTATGAGTTCACAAAACTGACACATTTTAATTAATCCGAATTGTTTCATTGTTTTGGGTTTTATGAACTTGATTCTTTTAATTTAGGCAAACTTAAATTTAACTGAAACTTGCAGAAATTTCCCAGCATGCTTTGCCATGAAACTCGAAAGGGAGAATAAATGCTAAAATGTACTTAATTTTTGAATTTTTTTACTTACAAAAGTTCATGTAACTCATTACCCAAATTTTCTTATTTGGGTTTACAGTGTACTTAATTGCAATACTTGATTCGGTTTATATGTTTCAGTGAGAAAATTGGTTCAATGACCCACTCATAAATATAGTCATTTGTCGCCAACTACTGGCAATATAACCAGCAGAAAAAGAGACACTGAAATATCCCCACCACTACACAGACTGACAGTCTCAGCCAATAAAATTTGAGGACTGGAACTATTTCATAATAAAAGCATATACCTTTTTAAACACCATTCTGTTTGAAAAGACACAAATGCTACTTCGGCATAACAGAATACATTTTACATCTCTCTTTTGATTTATTGGTTTATACCCATGAAAATAATGACAGAATTACCCTGCAGAGAAACAACAACAATGCATTCTTAAGGAACACCAATTGTTTAGTGATTGCTCTATTGATTTTATCGAGGAGCAGATTGGGTTTTCAGTCTTCCTGGCCGGGTTTAAAAGCGAAAGAGCACGGCTGTGTAAAGCTATGGCTGGGCTGTGTGTATGACTCACTGAATGGCCCTCTGGCTGAATTATGGTTGCAGGAGTCTTAAAACTCTGCCTTCTCACGCACATTATGTACTGAGAGTCTTTAAATCCCATTCTAGGAAGACAAAGGAATAGAACAGTATAAATCATTCTCATGGCCAGGCCAACCTGACAATGAAAGCCACCTTATCTGAAATACGTTTCAACAGTAAACCTTTCTTCTCTATTGTAATGCTTGTTTATTATACGCCGTCTCTCACAGGTATGACATGTCAGGCTCGTACCTCGTACACGGAAGATGAGGTGTTGTGGGGTCACCGCTTCCTGCCCGTCATGTCTCTGGAAGAGGGCTTCTTCCGTGTGGACTACTCCCAGTTTCACAGCACTTTTGAGGTGCCCACGCCACCCTACAGCGTGAAAGAATACGAGGAGAAATCCTCGCTCCCCTCTCCCCTGCTCACGCCGCACCGCGAGAAAGTGTTTTCCATGGACTGCCTGGAAACAGGCGAGGGAAGCGCTTCTTGCAAGCTGCCCAGTAAACTCCAGAAAATGAGTTCGTCTGGCAGAGAAGATCTGCAGAGGAAGGCGCTACGCTTGAGCTCGCAGCACTCCGAAAAGGCTTCGAGTACTGGGGACCTTCCCCTTAAACTACAGCGGCTCAGCTCTAGTCCTGGGCAGGTTGACGGAGAGGCACGGTTCCACCTCAAAGCACTCAAGGTGGGTTTCCAGCCCATGGCCTTGTCCACTGGAGACCTCCACCAGAGGAGTCTGCCTCCCACCCCAGTGGTCGTGCCCACGCAGCAGCACGCTCCTCCACACACGCCTGGTGGCCGAATGGAGGACAACCTGCCTGCCAAATTAAGGAGGATGAATGCAGATCGCTGACCTGGAAGTGCTTTTGGAACTTTGTACTGAGAGCAGTTTTTAGGGTTTATTTACGATGAGCACAACTACTTCCAGATTAGGGCAAAATTATTGTTTTGTTCTGGACTGAATAAGGACTCTTATAGAGTAACGGTAATGGGAACTTTCTGACTGCACAGTGAATGCATTGGCTTGACCTGCAAAAAAGGTATTAATGTATTTTTAATGAATATTTCATGACTTCTTTCACTGTAAATTATCTAAAAATCCATACAAACAAACCACGTTTTAAAAGTTAAAATATCTAAAGATCGTGGAAACAAAATTAATTTAAACTCATTTATTTTTATTTTTTATTTTTTTTACTTGAAATGAGATCAATTTACTTGATAATCATGACTTAAATAACATTTGTTTTGTTATACTGTATATAAACTACCGTTCAAAAGTTTGGGGTCATTAAGATTGTATTAACTTTTTTTTAAAAGAGAAATTAAAACTTATTCACCAAGGATAAATTAAATTGATCAAAAGTGACAGCAAAGACATTAATGTTACAAAAGTTTTCCATTTTAAATAAAGGCTTAAATAAAATGTTTCTTGAGCATCAAATCAGCATATTAGAATGATTGATGAACTTCTGAAGGATCATGTGACACTGAAGACTGGAGTAATGATGCTGAAAATTCAGCTGACATCACTGGGATAAATCACATTCTAAAATACATCTAAATAGAAAACATTTATTTTAAATTGTAATGATATTTCAAAATATTACTGTTTTACTGTATTTTTTATCAAATAATTGCAGCCTCTGTAAACATGAGATGCTTCATGTAAAAACATTTAAAAATCTTACTGACCTCAAACGATACCTTATATTATTATTATTGTTATATTATTTTTTGAATGTAAGTATATATTGTCTTCACTGGTAGATTTTTTTCAATTGTTTTTGTTTGTTTATACTTAAAATAAGTGTAAAGAATTGTCAGTGCAATGCAAAGGTCATGGGTTCAATGCAGGGTAAGCAAGTGATTTATCAAAACTGATATGTGAAAAAACTGAATCCAATGCAAGTCACTTTAGATAAAAGTGTTTGCCAAATGCATAAAAAATACATCTATATTAAAGCTACATTCTCTGTGAACAAGTCTTAGGGTCTTAACATCTCATGCATTGCTGATTCCCAAGTAAATTTATGTTTAACTCAAATTTAATTTTCAATGATTTTTAGATATTTTAACTGGAAAATTAGGCAAAATACTTAAGAATATGATGTTTTGCAGTGTAAGAACTAGTTGGAGGTACAGATCTAGTAGAAAGCATGAGAGATGGCATTGAGTTTTTTTCTGTCAATTGTCTGGTTTGTTTGTTTGTTTGTTTGTTTGTTTGTTTGTTTGTTTGTTTGTTTGTTTGTTTGTTTGTTTATTTGTTTGTGTTTTCTTTGAGAAAAGCACCAAACTCTGGAAGTACTGTGTGATTTGAATTCCCTGTTTACTGGTGGCTAAATGGTCGCCCAGTGTCTTTCACTCGCACACTTAGAAATGTCACTATTACACACAATTACGTATGTGCATGCCTAATTCTCCTACTAGCTATGTATCATACAACCCTCTGGTATCCTAGTTACAATTAATAAATTCTATTTGTAAAGCTGCAACATGGTGTCTGTGTAGTAGCCTGTCTGTCTACTACAGAAGAGTAAGATACATATTAATTCAGTTTAATGTCTTAAGAAGGGCTATAATACATCTCTGGGACATACATCTGACTTTGAGTTTAGTCTATAAAACGCTCTTTCGTGAATTTCTTTAAATGCATAAAATGCCATTAAATTGAGGACACATTATGTTGTAAGTCCATTTCAAGTCTAACAACTTGCTCATTATTCATGTTAAATAACCTTGTACTTTAAACAATTCTATAAATGCATACATTATGTATTAATGACCACTGAATGTGTCACTAGCAGAGAGAGAGCTTATGTAACAAATCATCAAATAGACACAATGCATTCTTGAGGATACATGACATTTAAAAAACGGATGTAGAATAGCTTCCATCAGAAAATGGAATTCATAAATTCAGTCAATACATTAAACTCTGACGCTGTCAGGATGAAATCATTAGGCTGGTGACATATTCATATTCAAACAATTTTTCTGTCACCTTGTTTGATGCATGGGGTGAAATTTTAATGTTCTAATTATTACCTGTAGAGAAAAAGAAACACACTAAATGACCATTTTGTCTATAAACGATCCATTAGGACCTTTTACTGTGATTGGTTGAGAGGATAATCACTGTGGGCTTTACTTGTGATTGAAAGTGTAGTGATTGGTTGACAGAGTAAGTAGTTAGAGGAGTCATCGGGTCAGACAGTAATAAATGATAGGTAGTTCTACACACACACACACACTAGAAATTAAAGGAATTTTATTTTTAGAAATGAAAGGTAAAGGAAATAAAAATAGTGTTAAAATAGCAATATTAGTAGGGTCAATGATGTAAATGAGAAATCCTTTAAAAATCTATACTTAACACTTTTTGAAATGTAATTTTTGTAATTATGACTGTTTGATACATGAATTTGATTAATTTTATACATTTTCAGCAAGTGTATTGATTAAACAACTCTAAATATGTCAAGTGTTGTTAATTAATCATTATTACACTTAAGTTTGACACATGCAAAAAAAAAATCCAATAAATAAAACAAATCAGAACTTAAGAAAGCGTTCAAGTCAACTTATTTCAATTCAGACATTGAGAACATTTATTACAAATGTCTATGTGTATTCAAGTCAATCTCTAACTGTCAACTGAATGAATTGACAGAACATTTTTACTGTAATACATTTGAATAAAAATGATCATCACATTAATAAAAAGAAAGAAAGAAAGAAAGAAAGAAAGAAAGAAAGAAAGAAAGAAAGAAAGAAAGAAAGAAAGAAAGAAAGAAAGAAAGAAAGAAAGAAAGAAAGAAAGAAATTGGTTTCAGCACCATGGACAGGACTCAATATTGTTGAGTATTGAATATTGAATATTGTTTGAATGACAAAACCTGTCCATTTAGCACCTCTACAAAATAAGAGAGAGAGATCTCAATAAAGACAGATCACGTGTTACATTTTCAAAATGAAAGAAATCTCCTCTTCTGTAATATATGTAATTGGTGCATAAACATACAGACCTAAATAACAGAGACTTGTGTCATGTCATTTCCTGTCATATTAAAACAGATTATACAGTACAGAACTTCCTTCTACTATCCAGTCTACATCATGCTACTCTTTTCATCTTTTCACATCAGAGTTTCAGAAATGACAAGTTTTCTCCGGATCATTCCTCACAGTGTCTAATAGACTAATAACTCTGACAGACTGCTGGTATAAAAATACTTCTGACATTAAAGTTTCAGAAGAACTTAGAGGACTGAAGGAAAGGAATAGGACATGAAGAGTCTCTGAAAGGTTTGATGAAGGTGAAGAATTATTCTGGACAATGAGACAACAGACAGAAACTCGCAGGCCTGAATGTCTTACAGTAGTAATTAATAATCATGACCGGTAATGATTAAGACCATTTATCACGGGGCGCTCTGGAACACTCGACTCTGATTGGTCAGACGAGGTGTTCAGCGGTCTGATATTTCCTAATATTTTCCATCGTCCATCATGGCAACGCTGTTTATCAGTCAGACGCTCGTCGGAGTAGCTGAAAACTTCGCTACTACTGTCATGTCTTTCATATCACACACACGCTCTCTTGTTTCATACAAAGACAACAGCCATCATCTTGCGTCTCGATCGCAGTGAAAATAACCCCAAAGCACGTCTGTATTAATGTTAGGCTAACTACTGTAAACTTATTGAAGTATTGGTCTTGTTGCAGTGGATTTTCTTTAGCAGACGCTTTAAGATACAGGTCAATTAAATAATATCATCTAAACTTAAAATAATATTTCATCTGATTAATTTATGGGTAACAACACCAATTTATTTTGTGAGTATTGCAATATGTGGGACAATGAAGGCTACAGCTGGTCATCATCACAAAATAATAATGGCCTCCACTGCAAAAAACAAAAAACAATTGGTACAGGATTTACTATAACAATTTTCACTCAGAAATTGCTTGTAAATTTCAGAAATAATTACAAAGAAACGACTACAGATTGAATTAGAAAATAAAATAGTAGAAATAAAAAAATAAAAAAAAATAGTAGAAAATAAATTGTTTTTAAAAGTTGTTTTTCTGAAATAGTTTTTAAAGTGCTAAAAAAAGTTAAATAAAGTGTAATTAAAATTATGTAATAATAATAACTAAAAAGTAACTAAAATAAATGACAATTGCTGCAGGCTAAAACAAGTGAACATCTGGATTGCCATTATATTTAACGTCAGATGTAGCCATTATAATAACAATAAAACGAGAATACTGTTTTTTGAACATGTTTATAAATAGTCCAAAATGATTTGGGGGAACATCATAGCCTCAGTTTAGAGCACATAGACCACACTTTGTTCAGATGAACATTTGTATTTTCTTTCTTTGAGAATTGTCAACTGTCGCACCCCTATACCACCCCCACCCCCACCCCCAAAACAAGTCTGATCACCTTATTTTCCTGGTTGCATGTGTTCGCATCGATTCGATAGAAGAGAGTTTATATGAAGTGTACCTTGTTACACTCTAAAAAATGATGTGTTGGATTTACTTAAAATATATATGCACCATTTTTGCAGCATACTTTTTAAGTAATCCCAACTTGAACAATTTTACTAAAAATTAACAAGAAAACCTGTGTTTTATGTACTTAAATTTTTAAGTAAAGACTATTACGTAAACTCAAAATTTTAAGTACATATAACACAGGTTTTCTTGTAAATTTTAAGTAAAATTGTTCAAGTTGGGATTACTTAAAAAGTATGCTGCAAAAATGGTGCATATATATTTTAAGTAAATCCAACACATTGTAGGCCACGTGAGATCTATATAAATCTTAGTTGTGTTAACTTAACATGTAAGCTCATATATAAATAAAATAAGACAATTAAATGAGTTGAACCAACTTAACCTTTTTAACTTAAGATCTTGAGCTATTGGTTTGTTTACTGCACAGCTTCAATAATCTTAAATAAAATAAACATGCAAAACATACAAAATAAAGCATTTCACTTTATTTTTTTGCAACAAACTGCAAAGCATGAAACCACACTTTAAATTTACAACAAAAGTATTGTCTTAGAGAGTATTGTCTTACAATCATTTTAATACATATTTTTTTCTCTCTCTCTTTTTTCAATTCTATCTTTACAAAAGCTTTAAAAAACTTTAAAAAAAAAGTTTCACTCTTTGCAACAATACTTTAAATTCTCAACATTCACTTTTGGATTGTACAACAAACAACCTAAAAAATGATGCATAATCCTTCAGAAATAATTATAGTATTATAATGTTTTGAAGCTCAAGAGACCTTTTTTATTATCATCAATGTTGAAAAAAAATCAGTTTCAATTTTTTTTCAAGGTTGATGAATAGAGAGTTCAAAATAACAGCATTTATCTAAAATAGTATAGAAAATAATGTTGAAAAACCATGCCACTTTTGATCAATTTAATGCATAGAAGTATTGATTTATTTTTTAAGACCTTAAACCTTTAAATAATTGCATCTTAAGTTAAAATATATTCAAATAGAAAACAATTGTTTTCAAAAAATCATAATATTAGTTTTTTGCTGTATAATTGGATCAAATAAATGGTGGGCAGAAGGGACTCCTCTTGAAAATATTAAATCTGACTAATTTGTACAAATAAGTCAATTATTATATAAATATAAACATTTGTATATTTTATATTTAATTAAAAATTATATATATATGATCTACAATCTTTATTTGATGATAAACTTTTGTTTAAATGGTTTACATTGATCATTTCGAAGGTTTAATAGTAAAGAGTCGTTGCTGTCATGCATGTTAATATCGCGTTTGAATTAAGATTCGCCATTATTTAATGATTGTGCACACATGGAGCTGTAACCAATTTAATATTTGTATAACTTACCCAAAAAGTAACCCGCGCCCAAGCAAGGCCTGGCCGCTCCCCTTTTCCCGCGATATAGAGATTATGAAATAAATATATTTATCCGAAAAATCAACAGGCAAGATCGTTACTCAAGTGCTCGTAAGGCCTGTACGAATTTCTCCGTGGGGGAAAGAATGTTCGAATTGTCCATTAATGCACAGCCTACGTGCCAGGCATTGCATTGTCATATATTTCGAAATATAACAATGACTAAGTTATTAAAACACTTGACCATGCGTTCGATGGAAGCACACTAACTTTAATATTTCGAACACAGGTTATAGAATATTAATTCGCGCGCGCGCCACCTCTTTTAATATTTAGCAAAGTAGTAGGCAAACGTTTTCCTATGTAGGCTATTCGTAAATAACACGTTTCAAAATGTTAAAGCAAAGTTCAGATTAAAAGTTAATTTCTGGACGAAAAATGCAAATTAGGCTGTTAAAAAAGTGAAGCACTTACCTCTTTTCAGCGTGTTCCTCACGTTGAGTTTGACTATTTTTAACCTACACATTAAACAAGTGTTTATTAACATTTAAAAAAATCTAATATTTTACATATAGGGCAAGAAAGCTTACCTTTCGCTTATAGCCTACCGTTTTCACACAACAAAATGGCTACGACAAATGTCTGGTTCTGAATTTTTGGCTGGAAAGGCATCATGGGAAATTTGCATATCACGTGGCTCATAAAGTTATTTAAAATGTTATGTTAGATTTACTTAATTTTGATGCAATTTTTATAGTAGTTGACATTACTTATGTTTTTTTCATTTTATTTTTGCATACATTTAAGTTCACTTGGTAACTTATATTTTTGTGTTACACATACTATATATGGTAAGTAGAGGTTGAACAGTTATGAATACTATTTTTTTTGCGTTTAATCTAACTACTTAAATAAGTAATGGTTGTTCAGCCAACGAATCGTTTTTTAGAGTGTAGAGTGTGAATGTGCTTGTCTGTCATTTGGAGAAAGCAATGAGAAATGAGCATGTCCACTCAAAGCAACGGCTTGAATGAGACAACATTAGGCTACACAAGACATGTTCCTGATCCATCATCGTTTGTTTTTCTGGACCAAAACTTCCATCAAACAATCACAGCCAAACCCTAAAAGCAATTTGAAGATTGGAACGGTGTATGTTGATTCAGGAATATGTTGTACTTGCAAGAACACTAAGAAAAACCACCACAAACAGCCTTCTTCACTAAAACTGCATGTAAACCATTATAGTTTATTTTAAAAAAAACTAAAACTTGGAAGAACATACTGCTGTGTTCCTCCCACTACAGTCAAGGAGGACAGATTTGCTCATATATTTGGTTAGTCAGCAGATGTCTTTAGCAGATGTATCATACACTCTCTATAGAAGACCTGACATCTTAGAACATTCATAAATGTCTGTAAAGGGCACAAATCAGTGAGATTTAAACAACAATCTCCTCATGAGTCTGTTAGGCATCACTGGAACATGCCGTGAGTGAGCATTTCTCAAGCAGACCTGGAGATTTGTTCAATATAAACTCTGTAACAGAGTACATCACACAGTGTTCTTTATCTGCTGTGTGAAGCTGAATCAGCCTTTTCACTGAGGCATATTATGTGCTTTTATCTCCTTCTGTGCTTTATTGCTTTTCTTTTGTGAATTACTAGTTCTTACACCTTGGATCTTCACGGTGAACTAAACAAGTTTCAGTTGGTTGGCTAGCGGCTATTATCTTGTAGCATCATTTTTGACTCAATGGAATTAAAAAACTTGGCAGACTTGAAGCTGTTGTAAAATATGAATAATTTCTCCCGTAAAAATTTCAGACAGAAATCTGCTATTTAAAATATGATTTTTTTTTTTGTTTAATGTCACATGCCTGTAATTAAATTAAAAACAAATGACAAAATATGATATATATATATGTAAATATATAAAACAACATTTTGTTAAGTGCCACATGTAAAATGTACATAATTCAAATGTTTTCTGCATATCTACAGTTTCAGAGAATCTCTAAAAAGTAATTCAGGGCTCCTGTAATGACAACTTAAATAAATGCATGGTAATTGCAAGTTAAAAACATTTTGAGTTTGAAACATTATTTTGTTGAGTTTTGTTGGCACAATACTGTTGATCATTACATTAACTTGATATTGTGAGTAATTTAAACTCAAATTTCTGTCAAAAACGTACTCGGTTACTAACGTAACCTCGGTTCTCTCTAGGAGAGGGAACGAGTACTGCGTCGAATCGACGCTGCGGGAAAGATATTTCTTTGTCGAGATTGAAGCCCAAAAATTAATCCTTAATTTTGTAATATGTAAAACGCTTTTCTGTAGCATACAACCCTAGGCGGAGCAATACAGCTCGCCCATTGGCTGCTCCGCCAGAAAAGCACAGCCTATGCGAGGCCAGTGACGCTGACCAATGAGGGCGCTTCGCGCCCTTCTGCGTCATCTCCCGCCGAAACAGGCGTGGCCTAGGTCTATAAATACCAAGCATAGCTGCTTCCACTCCGATTTTTGTCACAGAAGCGACACATCGTGGGCATGCACGGCATGAGACGCAGTACTCGTTCCCTCTCCTAGAGAGAACCGAGGTTACGTTAGTAACCGAGTACGTTCTCTTACGTAGAGTTCTCTCCTACTGCGTCGAATCGACGCTGCGGGAACCCCTGTAAGACGCCGTGCGTGCTCTTGGACCGACCCAGACACCCGAGGGCGCGCGCACGCGCCCCGGCATGCCAGAGCCTACACCAAGAGTATACAGGGAGAGCGGCTAGGATAGCATCATCCCTTTATAATAGGGCCCCTAGGGGCATAATAACATATATATGTAAATAATAGATATATATGGGGGGGGGGTAAATAGCATGCTCATGGGACACATTGTCGGTGAGTGATGCTTAAACATTAGTGACCTGGGCCGCAGTGCGGGGCAGGAACACTATACCTGGTCTTAGACCGAGAGCAGTTTAGCCTGCAACGCGGGAACCTCTAGGTTATAGAACCTTATAAATGTAGACGGGGAGGCCCAGCCTGCCGCCATACAAATATCATGCAAAGAGATTCCGCTATACCAAGCCCACGACGAGGCCATGCCTCTCGTAGAATGTGCTCTGATGCCCAGGGGGCATTCCAAACCTCTAGATGCGTAGGCTAGCGCAATGGCATCCACTACCCATCGAGATAGGCTCTGTTTCGTCGCAGCACGCCCTTTAGAGCGCCCACTGAACGAAACGAAGAGCTGCTCCGTCTGTCGAAAAACAGCGGAGCGGGACACGTAAGCTCTTAATGCCCTGACCGGGCAAAGAAAGCTATTTCCGTCCTCAGAGGCCGGCAGAGCCGACAGGGAGATGACCTGAGCCCTGAACGGTGTGTTGAGGGACTTAGGTACATACCCGTGCTTCGGTTTCAACACGACTATAGAGTCGTTGGGCCCGAACTCCATACAAGAGGCTCTTACTGAGAGCGCTTGCAGATCCCCCACACGCTTCACTGAAGCGAGAGCCAAAAGAAACATGGTCTTGAGAGACAGATGTTTCATGTCAACTGAGTGAATAGGCTCGAAAGGGGCCCCTTTCATAGCGTTCAACACTGTAGAAAGGTCCCAAACGGGGACTGAGGGAGGCCTTGGAGGATTTAACCTTCTGGCTCCTCTAAGGAAACGTACCACCAGGTCGTTTCTGCCCAGTGCATGGCCAAGCGTCGGATTGACGAACGCTGATATGGCTGCCACATAGACTTTGAGCGTGGATGGGGTCCTACCCTTATCCAACAGCTCCTGCAGGAAGGAGAGAACCTCCGTTTCACCGCACTGAAGAGGTGATAGACCTTGGTCTGAACACCAGTCAGAGAACACCGACCATTTGGAAGCGTAGAGCCGTCTAGTAGACGGGGCCCTAGCCTGCTCGATCGTGTCTAACACTCCTCTTGGGAGTTTAGCGGGTACCCGTTTATGGCCCACACATGAAGGGACCATAGCTCTGGGTGAGGATGCAAAATCAAGCCCCTGGCCTGCGAGAGGAGATCCCTCCTCACCGGGATCGGCCACGGAGCAGTACTCTTGAGCTGCATCAAGACTGGGAACCAGGGTTGATTCGTCCAGTATGGTGCTACAAGAAGCACTGAGCATCCGCTTTTCCTGATTCGCTCGAGCACTTGGGGCAGGAGCGAGACAGGGGGAAAAGCATAGAGCGGACGGCGGGGCCAGACTCTGGCGAGCGCGTTCGTGCTCTTTGAAAAGAATTCTGGGCAGTGAGCGTTTTCCTGGTTTGCAAACAGGTCTATCTCCGCTCTGCCGAACGTTTTCCACAGCAGACGCACTGTTTGTGTGTGTAGGGACCATTCTCCTGTCGGAACATTGTTCCGTGAGAGTCTGTCTGGTCCTACATTCAGGCGACCAGGCACATGGATCGCTCTCAGCGAGCGCAGGTTGTGCTGGGCCCATACCAGTATGCGTTCCGTCAGCCTGTAAAGGTTTCGGGATCTCACGCCACCCTGGCGGTTTATATAGGCTACTACCGACGTGTTGTCCGAACGGACTAGGACGTGGTGTCCTTTTATCCGAGGACAGAAGCGCCTCAGCGCTAAGTCCACTGCCATCATTTCTAGGCAGTTTATGTGCGGTAGTTCGACTCGTTTTGCCCATTGGCCAAAAAACGGTCTGCCTTCGAGCAGTGCTCCCCAGCCTGAGGTGGACGCGTCCGTGGACACCACCTTCAGGCTCGAAGAAGTCCCCAGGCTTACACCTGACCGGTACCAGTCTGACGCTCTCCATGGTGTCAGGGCTGAAACGCATTCCTGATTGACCTTGAGGCGATAACGACCGTGGACCCATGCTCGGCGCGGTACACGCGCTTTTAGCCAGAACTGCAGTGGGCGCATGCGCAGCAGGCCCAACTGTAGAGCTGTCGATGCTGCGGCCATGAGGCCTAGCATTTTCTGAAATCTCTTGAGCGGCACTATGTGGCCGCTGCGGAAGGATTTCGCCATCCGCAGGGAATTTCGCCTGCGTTGTGATGACAGTCGAGCTGTCATAGACAGCGAGTTCAGCTCCAGTCCTAAAAAGGAGATCCTTTGACTGGGAAACAGTGAACTTTTCTCCCAATTGACTCTCAGACCCAAGCACTCGAGGTGATCGAGAATTAGGGTCTTGTGGCGGATGAGTTCTGAAGGTGATTGAGCTAGAATCAGCCAATCGTCCAAATAGTTCAGAATTCGAATGCCGCGGAGTCTCAGGGGTGCCAGCGCCGCGTCCATGCACACTGTAAATGTACGAGGTGCTAGAGACAGGCCGAATGGCAGGACTGTGTACTGATATGCCTGGCCCTCGAAGGCGAATCTCAAAAATCGCCTGTGACGTGACGCAATTTGTATGTGAAAATACGCGTCTTTCAGATCTATTGCCATAAACCAGTCTCCTCGGCGAACCTGCGCGAGGATGGCTCTGGTCGTGAGCATTCTGAACTTTCGCTTTGTCAGCGCTTTGTTCAGATGCCTGAGATCTAAAATGGGTCTGAGACCCCCGTCTTTTTTCGGTACCAGAAAATATCTGCTGTACAGACCCCCTTCGCTCTGAGCTTGAGATAAAGGCTCTATGGCCCCTTTGCTCAATAGCTTCGCTATTTCGGCTCGAAGTAGATGTGCTACTTCTGTTTTTACCGTTGTTTCGACTTTCTCCGTGAAACGGGGAGGGCGTCGATGAAACTGTAGCGAATAGCCTCTTTTTTTGGTCTCTAGCACCCATTCTGAGACCCCGGGAAGTCTTTCCCATGCTTCTGCACGTGTGACTAGGGGTTGAATGTAATCTGGGCCCTGGTCGCGAAATGGCGGCGACACGAGAGCAACCGTGTGCTGTGACATGGACGCCGTGGCGTGTGAGGCGGGGGGCATGTTTAACACAGTATGCATCCCGCGCGCGCTCGGCTCTCTGTGTCGAGAGAGAGCGCGCGGGACGAGTCCCGTAGGGCTCGATATGTTTGTGAATAAACGTGGGCGCTTGGTGGCGGGCACATTTATAACACCGGGGACATTGTGTTTGTGTACTGACTGACCGTTCGTTAGTTTCGTTTTTACAGAAACCGCGGAACGTGCAGTGTGTAGTGGTTGTGGGCACTGGATAGTGGGCACGCTCACTACATGCAAAGCACAATCGGCATGAGCCGATTTTATGTGTGCAAACCCTGTGTTGAACGGGGCTGTGCTTGTGTGAATGAATGGGCACTGGGTGGGCATTGCAGTTACACACATTACACCATCGGCCTTGGCCGGAACACCAGAAATTAAACTCTTTTTTAGATTTATCTGGGTCGCCGTGAAAACGGCGTTTGTGTGCAGGCAAACGGGCTTTACGGCCGGTTTGTTGGCTGCTAAATACACTGGTACAAACACGGAACTTAGGGCTGTACAAGCGAAAATCTTTGGTGGAAGTCCGGCCGCAGCGGGACCCGAACACCGTCTTTTTCCTAGCAGGGCTAGGATGGCGCCGAGGCCTCGGGCTTGAGTGAAATCTTGGGCCGAGGACCACGCGGTGGCGGGCGGCGTCCGGCGGAGCGAGACCGTGGTCTCTCTCGGGCCTGTTGCTGCTGGGCCGGTGCGGCGGGCGCGGGGCGCTGCTGAGTTCGGGCAGGCGGCTGTTTAGGGCGGCCTGTTACGGAACTGGAGCGCTTTGGCAGAAAATGTCTCATGGCCTGCGAAGTTTTCTGTACCTCGGCGAATCGGTCCGCGAAGTCCTTCACGGAGGATCCGAAGAGGCCCGTCGTTGAAATGGGAGCGTCGAGGAACGCAGAGCGCTCCGACTCCGCCATTTCAGAGAGAGTCAGCCACAAATGTCTCTCGGAAACAGTAGCTGAGGCCATAATCCTGCCGATGGCGTGTGCGGCGGACTTTGTAGCGCGAAGAGCTAGGTCTGTGGCGCTACGTAAGTCCGGAACACTGATCGCGCCCGGGCCTTCCTCGTCTAGCTTGCAGAGGAGGTTAGCCTGGTGGATTTGGAGCACCGCCATGGTGTGCAGCGCCGATGCAGCTTGTCCGGCGGCGGAATACACGCGGCCGTTCAGAGCTGACGATGTGCGGCAAGCTTTCGATGGTAGGACTCCCTTAGCCCGCCGTCCAGCAGAGGGTGGGCAAAGGTGAGTCGCTACGGCCTCCTCGACCGGAGGGAGAGCGTGGTAGCCTCTGTCTCGAGCACCGTCCACTACGGAGAATGCTGGCGAGGCAGAAGTACGCACTCTGGCTGAAAAAGGCGCCTTCCACGATTTCGCTACCTCTTCGTGAAGCTCAGGAAGAAATGGTGCGTGTCTGGAGGGGGGCGCAGCGCGGTCTCCAGCGAGGAAGCGGCCATCCAGCCGGTTGAGTGCAGGTTGTTCGGGCGTCGACCACTCGAGGCCGAGGCTCGACACGGCCTGTGTGAGCAGACGCATCAGCTCTGTCTCGATGCTGATCTTCCCTCCTCGACGTTCCGGAACGGCGGGGGAGGGGAGATCCACAGAGCTCGCCCATCCCTCGCTCTCCGAAGCGAGAAGCGAACAGCAGTCGTCATCCCCCTCAGATACAGCTTGCTGGTCGTCCTCCATAACGGACAAAGCGGCGTGCTGTGGCTGTTGTCCGTCGGTGAGCGACTCGAGCGAAACGTTGAGAGGAGCTAGCGGCGGCGGCGGCGGCGAGCTCCTCGTGGAGGGAGGTTCCGGGACCCGCTGAGCGCGGCGCTTCTTACGGCGCGGCGCTACAGGGGGCGGTTGAGCAGCTTCAGCGAAAGATGCCAGGCGAGTCCGCAGAGTCGCGATTGGCATCATGTCGCAGTGATGGCAGCCGCCATCACCGAGAGCGATAGCTGCATGTTCCTCGCCCAAGCAGGAAACACATAGTTCGTGGTGGTCCCCGTCGATGAGCGCGGCTCGGCAGGAGCCGCAGGAAACGCGAGACATCTTTAAAAAGACACTCGTGCTCTTTTGTGAGGAAAAAATGTGTGAAGCAGTAGGCGAACACACACACAAAACACACACAAAGACTGAAAGGATATTCCACGCCGGAGAAGCGCAGCAGGGAACGGCGGCTGAAGGCGGCGATGACCAGCGGCTTCAGGTAAGGGCTCGTCCTGCTGAGGTGCTGTGTCAGACGGCTGTGGTGGCTCGAATCCGGTCCAACGATGCGTGTAGCTTCGTGAAGTAAAAAAAATCGGAGTGGAAGCAGCTATGCTTGGTATTTATAGACCTAGGCCACGCCTGTTTCGGCGGGAGATGACGCAGAAGGGCGCGAAGCGCCCTCATTGGTCAGCGTCACTGGCCTCGCATAGGCTGTGCTTTTCTGGCGGAGCAGCCAATGGGCGAGCTGTATTGCTCCGCCTAGGGTTGTATGCTACAGAAAAGCGTTTTACATATTACAAAATTAAGGATTAATTTTTGGGCTTCAATCTCGACAAAGAAATATCTTTCCCGCAGCGTCGATTCGACGCAGTAGGAGAGAACTCTACGTAAGAGAACCTGTTAGTGTTTAATGTGATTTCTGTAATGTTGAAGATTTTGTGGTTACCAGCTGAAGAGTAGATGACATTAAGGTAAACATTGACAAGCACTGACTGCACTAATGCCAGTGACAAGTATCTTAAGTTACATTTATCATGTTTTATAGCGATTTGAACTAAAATATAAGAGTAAATACCAGGGATAATAATAATAATAATTAATTACATTTATATAGCGCTTTTCTCTGCACTCAAAGCACTTTACATAGAAGAGGGAATCTCCTCAACTACCAATGTGCAGCATCCACCTGGATGATGCGACGGCAGCCATATTGCGCCAGAACTCCCACCACACACTAGCTTACTGGTGGAGAGGAGACAGAGATGAAGTCAATTAGTATATGGTGATGATGAGGAGGCCATGATGGACAAAGGCCAAGGGGCAAATTTGGCCAGGATGCCGGGGTTACACCCCTACTCTTTCGAAAGACATCCTGGGATTTTTAGTGACCACAGAGAGTCAGGACCTCAGTTTAACGTCTCATCCGAAGGACGGTGCTCTTTGTCAGTTTAGGGTCCCCGTCACTACACTGGGGCGTTAGGACCCACACAGACCACAGGGTGAGCGCCCCCTGCTGGCCTCACTAACACCTCTTCCAGCAGCAACCGGGTTTTCCCAGAAGGTCTCCCATCCAGGTACTAACCAGGCTCAACCCTGCTTGGCTTCAGTGGGCTACCAGTCTTGGGCTACAGGGTGATATGGCTGCTGGCCATTTGATACAACTCAACAAGTTGAAGCAACTTTTATTTTAAATAATCTAATTTAAAATGTGTTGTTATGTTACATATTGTTCCTCTAAATCAATATAGTTTGTCTGTTGAACATAATTTAATTTGAAGTTGTCATAACTCTTGCAGTTTTTTAATAACTTGCAAAGGGGGGAGGGGGTATTCACACATTTTAGAGTGAGGATAAGATGCCAGTTTGGTAACTGAATGTCCTCAAGGTATATCTAGAAACTAGTCTCTCTAATGGATGACCTTATGTAACTGCTGTTTGTCTGTGGCTGTGCCTATTATCTATGACCAGTGTCTAGAGTCAGTATGTGCTTGATGTGGAGAGTATGTCTGGCTCTGTCATTGGTGTGAAGAGATGCTTAACTTTGTGGGAAAATCTGAGAAAATCAGTGCTGACTGAAGATGTGGTCTGTATGAAAACTCGAGATGAAATAGTCTCACTTCACTGAACAGACGGACTCAATGCAAAACGATGCAAGGGAGATGATCCACTTGACATTTACTTGATTGCATTTGCCTGGACATGAGCAAACACATTCACACACACACACATATATACACATCTTAAATAAGCTGAAAGAAATCATATTTGTGCGGCTACAATAAGGGCAGGAGAGCAGACTTTCTTATTTTCTGTAGGTGGTAACCAAACAGAAACTTCCAGCATACTGACTAAATATCAGTCATGAATTATTGAACAGATTGACTGAAAAGACTCCTGTATGACCCCACATATGCATACAGTGAAGAAACACATAAACAGATGATACTTTGAAATGGAGTATGCATGTGAAAAACAGTTTAAAAAAAAAGGGTTACTGTGAGAATAAAATGAGAAATGTCTCATTGTGAAATGAGACATTCGAAGAGAATGTCACAATTAGGATAAATAAAGTCATAATTACCTTAAGTAATTGTTTTTTAAATTAACTATTTCATGTTATTGAATCAATTTGTGAACAAGGTTCATGTAAATAGAAAATGTAGTAATCAAATACTGTAAACGACCAATTGATTCATTAAAATCTAAAAATATATACAAAAAGAACGAAATATTTACTTTAACCCTATGTTCACCACTGTTTTCAGCTCAGAATATTTACATTTTGGTGATGAAGAGTACAATTAGTACAAAAAAAATTACTATTTTTAGAAGAACAAACAATTCATCTAAACATCTGTGATGTAAGCAGATCGTACGAAAATATTACAATGAAATTGTACAAATTCATACAAAATCGTCATAAAAGATAGGCTCCAAACTGCCATTAGAGGGTGCTGGTTTTATTAACTGTATTTAAATCGCAAAATGTTTCATTTAATGTTTTTTTGTTATATATATATTTTTTTTATTAAATCATATCATCTAAATTTTTAAATATATTGTCTCTTTAAATGGCTTCAATAGTTTGACTTTTTTTTACCTCGTAGTGCTAATCACTTTTTTACCGTTTAATGTTGTCCCCCGATCTCCTCTACTATAGGACAAGCCTGATGAAACCTCAGGCTGAACTTTCAGAAACCTCTGGAATGGCCTCTCTGTCGGGTTCCCACAAAAACAAGTTGACAGAGCCAATCAGGAGTGACTCATTCACTCAGAGGCAGCCAGTTAAAATGAAAAGCAATGTGTGGTGCTAAAGAACATCATGAATTCTCTGATTACTTTCTTTTGGTCTTCCAGGAAATAAAACCTTTCCTCAATCATCCTCTTATTCTTTCGCTCTGTTCTTTTGTTGTATTCCACTATCCTTAGCCCATTTTCTCTCCGCATGTGCCTGAGGAACCATGGAGTTCCTCTCTGTTCGCTTATCCGGTTTCTCCAGATTTCTGCTCTTTCTTTTCCTCACTTTCTCTCTGCTGCAAATCTTGTGTGATAGTTTTGTTGTGTGGGTTCATGGTGTGCTCCACTGCTCTGTGCTCTCGGAGTGTCCCTAATCTCCAAAACAAAGGGTTTGCTTTAAATCCCCCTGTGCAAACACACAAACGCTCATACATCCACACACAGGCCAGAGGGCACTGTTTGAACATCTGCTCATTGTCGCATTGTGCCAAAGCACTGCTTTTCTCACTCATCCCATGCCATTCTTTCTAATTATTAACACAATAGATTTACCTCTTTGTCCTTTTTACCTCAAATTGTCTATTTTTGATCCCTATAGTCTTTTTAAAAGTGAAATGCATACATTTAACAAGCTCTCGAAACCTGCCGAACTAGAAAGGTGCTCTTCTGGCACAAATACTGTCTTGAAATTGTAGTACATCAAATTATATCATATTAGACAACTCATTTTGACCAAATGTTGAGATTTGCATGTCCTTCCTGGATAAGACGTTGAAGAAAAATAAACTAGAAAAAAAAAAAGGTGATTTAGTCTGGCCTAAGGCAGCATGTGAGTCAGGGCTGCCACTGCACAGTGGTATTTGAACATAATGCATCATACAACATATTGAATCACTCAATGCTGCACAAGCTTTAGTATAAACACTTACTCACTCTTGTCATATAACATATATTTTATCTTTCTAGTTTTTATTTGGACAATTAAAAAATAGTTTGGCCATGCGCAAGTTTGTCGTCTTTTTCATCTTTTACTGCCATTTGTCAATCTGGATGTGGATTACATACATTACATCGGTGGAGGTGAATATTTTCATTGAATAACTACTTAAATTCTACTTGCCTAAAGCTGTGTGTACTGTGTTTTCTGCGCTATATAATTTTTTACAAGAGTCATGAAAAAGAGTTTGTAGTCCGCATTGAGTCTCATGCAATAAAAAGACTACAAAATAATGGTGAGAATTGTCTTTCTCACCATTGAGTTATCGTTGCGGCCTAACGTAAAGCAATACGCAATCAAGTGCAGTTTCAGATCCAGAGAAAAAGGTACTCAGTTATAGGAACTAGCCACCAGGGTGGTCCCCTGACATGTTCTGAACATGAAAATGTTCCCCTAGGGCCTGTGGAGTGACGTAAGCCGACTGACAATGGCGTCATTTAGCGCTGCATTCAACACCGTCAACAACTCCATATCGTAAAGTGCCTGACCTTGGCGCTGGTCCATCTATCACTGTTTTACATATTTGTGGACGTGGAGTTAGTTCATGGAGTAAGTACATGTAAACTGTGTGTTTACATAGCTTTTTTAAAATGGCGGGTTCTGGAGTTTCATGTGTCATCCGTTTGGCCAACACACACTGATGTCACTGGTAATTTAGTCCCCCAAAAGGTATTCCTATTGAACAACTAAAATTGTTCCCAGTTCCTGTGGTGCAAACACACCATAAAGCGGGTATTTTCGTTATTAGTTATAGGAACTATGAAAATGTTCCACCTCTAAATAATGTGTTAAAGCCCCAATGACTCTTATAATCTGTTTAGTGAATCAAAGTCATACAACGCAACCAGTCTGATTCCCTCCAAGAAATGACTCGGCAAGCTCTAAAAACAGTTATCTTGGATGGTCCTGAAAGTGAGTAAATTGACAACAAATTAGAATTTTTTTGGTCAACTATCCCTTAATGAAGCAAAATCTGACTCACTTACTAAAGAACAATTTATCATTATTTTCAGCGACGAGAAATTCAATTAAATCAATGAAAACATGTTTGTAGTTAAGTCCCATTAAAGAGTTTTTTTCTTAGAAATTCATCAAGGATGCATTAAATGGATCAACAATGTGTGACATTTATAAAAGATTTCCATTTCAATCAATGCTGTTTTTTTTTAACTTTCTATTCATCAAAGAATTGTGAAAGAATCATGGGTTCCACAAAAATATTAAGCAGCACAACCTTTTACAACATTGATAATAAAAATAAATGTTTCTTGAGCAGCAAATTAGCAAATTTTACTGTGTTTTTACAATGTAGCTTTGGTGAGCATAAGTGAATAATATTTGGTGAGCAAAAAAATAAAAATAAAAATCCAGAATCTTGAGTGAACTATACTAAGATATATAATTTTCAAAATGTGAAGATGTGTATGGAAGGCCGTAACAATAAGAATTCAATTGAACTTTTGACATCAGAACAATAATATAGTCAACACATGCTTTGTCAACCGTGAGCCCAGGTCATCTGATGCCCGCGCACACACACACACACACTGATATTTGGTCATGTACATGCACACAAAAGGAAAAACAGCTGATTTCCATGCATTGTCCATTGTGAAAAATATCCTTTCAGCTTATCCAGGCAGAGTGTGAAAAAAAACCCAGCCTGAGTGCCCTCTTCAAAACACCATGGCAACTCTCCAGTCAGCTCTGGTTTATTTCTTAAAATTAATTCCTTCTTTCAAACCTTTCATCCTCCAATAATTCTCGCTCTCCTTCTTTCTTTTTCCCTCCACCATTCTTTCGTTGCCTTCTCTTAAAGAATCTATACAGATCTTATATTAAAATTGCAATGCCAACTATGACTACAAAAAAATGGCTTCCCTGTGTGATATTTTCCATTTTTTCAAAGACAAAACCCAAGTAAAGGGGATGGCATAGGAAAAACAAGCAAATTACTAATTGACCCTAGACACAAATGGCCTCAAATCATGGTCCTTTTTTTTTTTTTTTGTGCTTCTTTTAAATAAAAAGGGGTGAGTGATGAATAATGTATCAACGCTGGTTTTCAATTTGTTAGCATGTTAAACTGCCTGAGCCATCCTTCATTTTTCCAGGCATGGATGCAGGAAAGGCGGAGTGTTTATATGGATGGGCGCTTCCCAGCACTAATGGAATGGGAAATAGTGAGTAAAGAATAATTAAAGATAGCCGTTTGAATCCTTTCAGTTTGAGGAACCTTGAGTAAAGCTCTCTCTCTCTCTCTCTCTCTCTCTCTCTCTCTCTCTCTCTCTCTCTCTCTCTCTCTCTCTCTCTCTCTCTCTCTCTCTCTTCTCTCTCTCTCTCTCTCTCTCTCTCTCTCTCTCTCTCTCTCTCTCTCTCTCTCTCTCTCTCTCTCTCTCTCTTCATATCGCTATCATTCTCAAATATAGACACCATTTCTCCCACAGTGCCTGACGTATGTCTTATCAATAGTTCTGTTCTCATTTAGTAGTTCAAATTGCTGGAGAAATGAGTCAGGATGATAAATATATATTTGTTTATTTGTTTAATGAAAGGGAGATGAACACACCTGCTCTGAGTTACAATGAACTCAATCCGTATCCACCCACAGCGCCACACACACACACACACACACACACACACACAGAGAGAGAGAGAGAGAGAGAGTAGCACACCTGTGTTTTGATGTTTACAAGCAGACATAAATTCAGACTGAGGTGATTATCTGCATGTCTGTGTTTTGTAAAGATGAAGCCACTTATGTAAACAATACTTGACATGTTCGTCGCCTAACCTAACTAAGCACTAGCCCTGCGCAATATACACAGACAATATCAATAATGATAGAAAGGGAGAGATGTATATCTATATTTGTCATTTTAATTTGCCTTTGAATCTTCGATTTTAAGCTATGAGACGGAGAGAGAGAGAGAGAGAGAGAGAGAGAGAGAGAGAGAGAGAGAGAGAGAGAGAGAGAGAGAGAGAGAGAGAAATAAAAGAGTAAAAGAGTCAGACAGCGTCAATGTCTTTGTCATTTTGTCACTTTGTCACTCTTGCCACTTTGTCATATATTATTTGAGGCTTTATAAATATCCTCCAGGAAAAAAACAATGAAGGGTATAACATCCCCATTCCATTTGACCTCCTACTTCTGTCACTCACGCCGAGTCTCAGGCTCGTCTGTGCAGCTCACTAATTATATATTCCACATTTGAGTTCTGATTCAAAGCAGATGAAAATGAATTTATGTTTCGGTAGAGTGTTAGGTGAATTAATTAAAGTTCATTATACTGATAGAAATAAGCAGAATTAGCACCTGATTAAACTGAAAAGGCCTATGTGTGTGTGTGTGTGTGTGTGTGTGTGTGTGTGTGTGTGTGTGTGTGTGTGTGTGTGTGTGTGTGTGTGTGTGTGTGTGTGTGTGTGTGTGTGTGTGTGTGTGTGTGTGTGTGTGTGTGTGTGTGTGTGTGTGTGTGTGTCAAGTCAAGTCAAGAATATTTGTATAGCGCTTTTCACAATACAGATTGTATCAAAGCAGCTTCACAGTATTAAATTAAAATAATAATAAAACGTCCATGTTTGGTAATGCTAATCAATAGTAATATTGATTGATTCATTAAATTGAATATCCCCAACTGAGCAAGCCAAAGGCAACAGTGGCAAGGAAACGAAAAACTCCATCAGGTGACCTAATGGTGACCTAAAACTCCATCAGGTGACCTAATGGAGAAAAAAAAAAACCTTGGGAGAACCCAGGCTCAGTCGGGGGCCAGTTCTCCTCTGGCGGTTATGAACTAGAGGCCGGATTTAACTATAAGATTAAAACATTTATATGAATGCCTGGTTAAAGAGATGCGTCTTTAATCTAGTTTTGAACTGGGAGAGCGACTCTGAGCAACGAACAGTATCAGGAAGGCTATTCCAGAGTTTTGGAGCTAAATGTGAGAATGCTCTCCCTCCTTTGGTGGACTTAGATATCCTAGGTATAACCAAAAGCCTCGAATTTAGCGATCTTAAAGAGCGCGATGGATTATAGGGCGATAGAAGATCCGTTAAATAAACTGGAGCTAAGCCGTTTAGGGCTTTATAAGTCAGTAACAATACCTTATAATTAATACGGAACTTTATAGGTAACCAATGTAGTGATGATAAGATAGGTGTTATATGATCATATTTTCTTGATCTGGTAAGAACTCTAGCGGCTGCATTTTGGACTAACTGTAGCTTGTTTACTGAGGATGCAGGACAACCAGCTAATAGAGCATTACAGTAATCTAGTCTCGAGGTCATGAATGCATGAACTAACTTTTCTGCATCAGAAACTGATAGCATATTACGTAGCTTAGCAATGTTTCTAAGGTGGAAAAATGCCGTTTTTGTAACATATGAAATATGATTTTTAAAAGACAGGTCGCAGTCTAGTATGACACCCAGGTCTTTTACTGTAGAGGATAAAGTAGCAGGACATCCTACTATGTTAAAGTTGTATTGTGAGAGGTTTTGTGGGCGGTTTTTTGAACCGATGAGTAGTACCTCCGTCTTGTCTGGATTTAATAGAAGAAAATTACGCGTCATCCAATCTTTTATATCTTTAACACACTCTGTCAATTTTGATAATTTAGCGTTTTCATCCGGCCGTGATGAAATATATAATTGTAGAGTGTCATCAGCATAACAATGGAAACTAATTCCATGTTTCCTTATAATATTTCCAAGTGGCAGCATATATATTGAGAATAATAGAGGGCCTAGCACAGATCCCTGCGGCACTCCATAGTTTACTGAAGTTATGATCGATTTTTTTCCATTTAAATAGACAAAATGGTAGCGGTCAGATAAGTATGATCTAAACCAGCTTAATGCTTGTCCTTGAACGCCAGTATAATTTTGTAGTCGATCTAAGAGTATTGTGTGATCTATAGTATCGAACGCAGCACTAAGATCAAGTAAAACTAGTATTGAGATACAGCCTTGGTCCGAAGCTAAAAGTAAATCATTAATGATTTTAACGAGCGCAGTTTCAGTGCTATGGTGCGGCCTGAATCCAGACTGAAACTTTTCATAGATGTCATTTTCTTGCAAAAAAGAGCGCAGTTGAGCGGACACAACTTTTTCTAATATTTTAGACATAAATGGAGGATTTGAAATGGGTCTATAATTTGCTAGATTATGTGGGTCTAATTGTGGTTTCTTAATGAGTGGTTTTATAACTGCCAGTTTAAATGTTTTTGGAACGTGACCTAAAGATAGAGACGAGTTAATAATATTGAGTAGAGGCTCTTCCACTACAGGTAACACTTCTTTCAGTAGTTTAGTTGGTATAGGATCTAATAAGCACACGTTGTTGTTTTAGATGAAGTGATAAGTTTATTTAGCTCTTTTTGTTCTATAGTTGTAAAGCGCTGTAATTGTTCTTGCGGGGTGATAATTGAGGCTGATTTATAAGGCGCGATTGAAGATTGAGTGTTAACAATTGTGGTTCTGATGCTTTCTATTTTCTCAGTGAAGAAGTTCATGAAATCATTACTGCTAAACTGTAACGGGATATTTTGGTCAGGTGACGTTTGTTTATTTATTAGTCTAGCCACGGTGGTAAATAAAAATCTTGGATTATTTTGGTTGTTTTCTATTAGTTTGCGGAGATGCTCAGCCCTTGCCGCTTTTAGGGCCTTTTTATAACGTGACATACTGTCTTTCCACGCGATTCTAAAGACCTCTAAATTAGTTTGTTTCCATTTACGCTCTAATTTACGGGTTTCTCTCTTTAGAACATGCGTAGTATTGTTGTACCATGGTGCTTTACTTTTCTCTCTGACCTTTTTTAATCTAATGGGTGCAACAATATCCAATGTTCTAGAGAGAATGGTGCTCATAGTGCTAGTTACTTCCTCTAATTCGTCTGTTTGTTTGGGTTCAGGCAGTAACTGAGACAAATCAGATAAGCAATTTGAGAAATTATCTATGGTGGATGGAAGGATTGTTCTGCCTGGTCGGTAACGCGGCGCAGTATGACATAGTACTGTAGTCCGTAATATACAAGTTACCAGGAAGTGGTCACTGACACCATCACTTTGTGGAATGATATCTATATCGGTTGGATCGGTTCCGTATGATATAATTAAATCGAGTGTATGATTAAGACGATGAGTTGGTCCGGTGACGTTTTGCTTGACCCCAAAGGAGTTTAATAAATCTGTAAACGCAGCCCCTAACGCATCATTTGAATTATCTACGTGTATGTTGAAATCTCCAACAATTAATGCTTTATCGACGTTGACCAATAGATCTGAGAGAAAATCTGCAAACTCTTTTAGGAAATCAGCGTAGGGCCCTGGCGGTCTATATACGGTAGCCAAGGCTAGAGATAATAGGGATTTTTTCCTTACATCTAAGAGCGTAACATTTAATACAAGTACTTCAAACGAATTAAATTTGTCACCTGTTTTCTGAGTAACATTAAGAATATCTCTATAGATTGTTGCAACACCGCCGCCACGACCAATCAGACGGGGCTCATGCTTATAACAGTATCCTGGTGGAGTGGACTCATTTAGACCGAAATAGTCATTTGGTTTAAGCCAGGTTTCAGTAAGGCAAAGTACATCGATGCTATTATCTGTGACTATTTCATTTACAATAGCTGCTTTAGGTGTGAGTGATCTAATGTTCAGAAGACCTAGCTTTAGAAATTGTTTTTGTTCACTAATAGCGAGATTTTCTGTTTTAATAACAATTAGATTTTTCCTAGATCCTACAGTAGATTTATTATTTGATCTCACTAAACGAGGAATAGACACAGTTTCTATTAAATGTTCTACACTAGTATTTATATCAATTAATTTGGTGCAGCAGAGACTGTGATTTGGATTTTTGGTAACTAGTCAGACGGTCTTTAACGTCTTGGAGATGTTATCCGACAGAAGATCCGCTCCATTTCTACTTGGGTGTAAGCCATCAGCGCGGAAGAGCCTAGGACGCTCCCAAAATAGATTCCAATTATTTATAAAGAGCAGTTTCTGCTCATTGCACCATGACATTAACCATTCATTTAGCGCGAATAATCTACTGAACTTCTCATGCCCTTGTCGATACGTGGGAAGCGGCCCAGACACGATGATCGTTATTTCAGGCGATGCGGTGCGTACCGTCTCGATTAGGTTCCTATAATCCTTTTTCAAAACCTCCGTCTGCCGCAGCCTGACGTCGTTCGCTCCTGCGTGCAAGACGACAGCTCCGACGCGCTCGTCACCGTTCAAGATCTCGGGTACCCGCGCAGCGATATCAGAAACACGGTCATCAGGAAAACAGTGGCTACGCACCTTACTTTTACCTGACGTAGCGTGGACGTTCCGAACAATTGAATCGCCGATAATCACAGCATCGCGTTCCGTTTCGCGAAGAGGGGAGAAGCGGTTCTGAGTGGAAATCTCGAAAACCGGGAGGGGCGGAGAGATTCTTCGCGTCTTCCGCTGCGAAACAACCCAAGCTTCGTGACGGCGCCTCGGAGCCGGGGTGTATGAAACTTGTGAGAACCGCCTTGGCGCACGGGACCAATGCTGAGAGACGCACGGTGTTGACGCAATCGGAGTCTGCGGATTATTAACTGATTTGTGTGCATCGACGCGAGATGTTTCAAGAGCTAAACGCCGGTCTCTTAGCTCGGCTTGTCTCTCTAGAAGGTCGCGGATCTGCTTTTCTACAGCTTCCAGCTCAGACTGCACCGCCTGCAGCTCGAATGTGTCCTCACCTGCACCAAAAGGTAGACAACATAACGTTACATTTGATATATTCGCCATTTAAACAGATGGACAGTAAGTTAGCAACGACGCTACCAGTGATGCTATCAATATTAACGCTAATTTATAACTGAAATCTTGGATATAATCTGTCTTTTTAATGGTACGGGTGTGATGTAGACGCACGATAGGCGAGAAAATGTTCGTTTGTAAGTGAGTGTAAAGAAGACGCGCTCAGCCGTTCGACCCACAGGTGTAACGGACCGTTATTGGGTCAATCGGTTTGAGACGCGTCTACTCAACAGTCCGCGTTGTAACTATGAGATTTTGAGCAGCAGTGCTTCTCAGTGAGTAAAAGTAGAAAATGTTCGTTTGTAAGTGAGTGTAAAGAAGACGCGCTCAGCCGTCCGACCCACAGGTGTAACGGACCGGTATTGGGTCAATCGGTTTGAGACGCGTCTACTCAACAGTCCGCGTTGTAACTACGATATTTTGAGCGTCAGTGTTTCTCAGTGAGTAAAAGTAGAAAATGTTCGTTTGTAAGTGAGTGTAAAGAAGACGCGCTCAGCCGTCCGACCCACAGGTGTAACGGACCGGTATTGGGTCAATCGGTTTGAGACGCGTCTACTCAACAGTCCGCGTTGTAACTACGATATTTTGAGCGTCAGTGTTTCTCAGTGAGAAAAAGTAGAAAATATTAGTTGTAAGTGAGTTTAAAGAGAGAAATCCCGGATTTTGAATCAAATCGACGGAGCTCAAACACAAACAACGCGTTCAGGAAGTGACGTAACAGGAAGTGACGTAACAGGAAGTGACGTAACAGGTGTGTGTGTGTGTGTGTGTGTGTGTGTGTGTGTGTGTGTGTGTGTGTGTGTGTGTGTGTGTGTGTGTGTGTGTGTGTGTGTGTGTGTGTGTGTGTGTGTGTGTGTGTGTGTGTGTGTGTGTGTGTGTGTGTGTGTGTGTGTGTGTGTGTGTGTGAGTGAAAGAGAGAGCGAGGGAGATAGACAAACAAATGAAATTCAGTGCTATGGCTGTATGGCTCTGATGTTGTTGGTTCCGGTATGATAAATTGCTTTCCTCATTACACTCTGACAAACCCTTGACTGATTTTAATATCAGTCAGACCAGCACTGCTAGACTTTAATCTAGTCTCCAAATCACGAGATATAGAAGCTCAAATGCATCATTACGCCTGAACCCGGCTGCAATCAATTCTGTGAGAGTTTGTCTAAAGATGCATGATGAAAACTTCACAGGTTAGAGAGAGATTATGGAAACGATGCCTTTAAAAAAATACTGCGCAGTTCCACAGATGCAGTTGTGCGTATCAAATAGCTTTGCCCTTTCTAATAATGTTGCAGAACATTAATTTATTTAGGAATCTCAGAGGAAAGCAGATTTATTATTTGAGTTTTTAATATTTACAAGACAATGGGAAAAATAAAGTGAGAGCAGTGACATGAAGGAAAAAAACAGATCAGATTTAACACACACAAACACAAACACACACACACTAAACCCTAATAATTTAGTAGAATTATATAATTGATTTCAATATTGAGTAAGCTAACTCATACATTTTAATTGCTCTTGGGACAGGGTTCAGTTCCCTTCATGCATCATGGATGAGATAAATGCAGATATATATATATAACAATTACAGAAGATAAATGAATAAACAAATAAATGAAAATCCATAGATAGTCCTTAGTAAGTAAATAGTTCCAGTGGGACCAAAGCAAATATCACCTCATGCCAACCAACCAGGCCTTATCGCTGATCCACAATAAAATGTTCTTTGGCAGCAAAGGTTCATATATTATATAATTTCCTGTTGGCATATGTCTGTGAGGAAAGCCAAAAACGAATGACACTGGATCTCATTTTAATTGCATTTAACACAATTACATGCAATGCATTAAAGTCAACGTGAATTGCTATTTGCAACATGCTTTACTTTGGCAAAATTTTGTGTGTGACAATAACATCATTTATTTTATTTTATTTTTTTATCAATTTTTATTTCATGTTGGCATTTCAGTTTTACATTTTAGACACATGCGGCATTCCAAACAACATCTACAGCTAGGGAACACATTTCATTTAAAGACGATTTTGAATTAAATTTCCCTTGTGCAAATGCAAATGGATATTATTTTTGGTGTGCTTCCGTACCTCCTCCCATGTGGAAAGCAGGTTTAAATATGGGAAAGGCAGAGGAATGTTTTACAACGGAGAGAAAGAGTGCTGGATCGTCCACATAGTACACCCACACATGCTGGCATACCGTACAGTGTTGTATCCTCCATCAGTGTCTCCACAAGGTGTTATTTCAACTGTTAATCACATACTTCTCACACACAGACACCCTTCAGAGAGATAAGTACTTGTTGCAGCCCTCCACAGAAATAGCATGGCATGTGTTCCAAGCTATCAGACGAAACACATACACTTTGTGTGTATGTTTGATTTCGTCCTGATTAGACACTTAATTTGTTACAGGAAATACATTTGATTGCAGGCGTGACTGGTTAAGACAAGTGTAAATACACCACTCAGGGGTTTTGCAGGTGAGAGAGTGTCTGTGTGGGTTTCACCGACCGTCGTGGTTCTCACCCACAGTAATAAGTGTCAGCATGGCACTCTCCTGATCTACTCCTCTCTTCCTTCATTACCATCCTATCAACCGTCCTTCACTCCCCAGGGAAGCACAGAGACAGAGCACACACACATACACGCACACCACTTAACAGCCATCTCCACGTCCCACTAAACACCCCACATGTCACATGCACTTCACTCAATACACAATCTGCTTCATGATACAGCAGCAAATTACCACAAAACCTTCGCTATTTATTTTCTTTTTCCGCTGGAGAAATTGGTATTCACCATGCATCCTTTTCTCTGATTTTTGTCTTCCCACAATATCTTGTTTGTTTTTTTGTTTTTGTTTTCAATTACATTTCAACTAGGCTAGTTGTTATACAGAAATGTATTCAGTTTTGCATAGCGCATTCGTGGCAGATTTTGAAGGGCGCTGAAGACAAGAGGAGTAACTTTCCAGAAAAGCAGACTGACATGTGACAATGAGAATTCTAATTCTAGTCTTTCTGTCATGTGTGAAAACAAGATGCAGTAAGATGCAAGTTAGAAAGCCATACATACACTACCGTTCAAACGTTTTAATGTTTTAGAAAGAAGTCTCTTATGCTTACCGAGGCTGTAATTATTTGATTTTAAAAAAATGCAGTAAAAACAGTAATATTGTGAAATATTGTTACAATTCAAAATAACTTTTCTATATTATTATACTTCAAATGTAATTTATTCTTGTGATGGCAAAGCTGATTACTCATTCTAAAGTGTTGATTTGCTGCTCAAGAAACATTTCTCAATGTTTCTCATGTTTCTAATTTCTCAGCAACAACAAAAAATATTGAAAACAGTGCAGCTTAATTTTGTGGAAACCGTTATATACGAGTCTTATGAATAGAAAGTTCAAAAGAACAGTGTTTGTTTGAAATTTAAATCTTTTCAAAAATAAAAAATGTCTTTACTGTAACTTTAGATCAATTTAATACATCCATGCTAATCAAAATGATTAATTTCTTGTAAAAAAAAATCACTATTATGTTCAGTTTATCTTTAGTTTCATTTTCATGGACTCTTATTACAGTATGTTCCTCTTTGTTGCTGTCTGCCTATGTTCCTGTTTGCACATCATTAATCAGTTGTCATGGTGATTCATTATGTTTCCTAATTAGAGCACACCTGTTCGTCATTTAAGTTCAATCACCCTGGTCATTTAAGGCCCTGTTTACACGAGAACGCTCGTGGGTGAAAACGTAAAAATATTTTATCGGATGTGCCTTTTGTTTACACGGCGACGGCGTTTTTGGGGCTTAAAAATGCAAAAAAGTGAAACCACCCTCCAGAGTGGAAATCTTAAAAACGCTCGACCATCGCGTTCCCGTCTAATGGGTAAAAACGGTAAAAACGCAAAAGTCTGCTAGACAGTGACACTAAAATATAGCATTAATTTCATTGACAAAAAAATTATAATTCTGAGCGACACGCAAAGAGCACCGAGGGTTAAATCAGCAGCTTTACTGTATTAAACAAAAACAACTGGGTTAGGGGCTCTTTCACTTTCAGTGCTTCACATTGCCACCTAGCCGCCTGGAGTGCACACTGCATCCAATTTCACACACTTTTGCGTCACCATATGCACGCAGATTTCCCCCTCATAACGCTCGTCTAAACGCAGAATAAAAAGTAATAACGCAACGCCACTTTTGCGTTTTCTCTTCAGATCGTTTCCGTGTAAACATGTCCTATGTTCCTCCTTTTCATTCAGTTGGTATTGTTCGTGTATCACATGCTGTTAGATTGCCTTCCTGCTATTGGATTACATGAGTTTGTTTTATTAAATAACCATTTGTTTGAGGAAGCTTGTTTGAACCTTTTTCATCATCTTCACCTAAACCTGCTTGTGACAACAATCACTTCAGATCACAAGAAGTTGTTAAAAGTCCCTGTGAATATGAACATGCCTTCAGAACATTAAAATACTCGTTTACTCACCATCATGTGGCACAAAACATTATCACATGGTTCCCAAAGGTCTTTGCCATTCACTCACAAATGAGTGACAAGCGTTTTTTTCCCTTCCTATCCTATAGCACACACATAAGGTGAGTAATTAATGACAGAAGTTTCATTTTTGGATGAACTATCCCTTTTAAAAAAATGGAGATATGAGAACAAACATTTTTTATGGAAATCCTTTTGTTTAATGACTGCAGGTCATAGTCAATACTCTTCAGGCTGGTGTTATATTTAATCAGAGAATGACACTGTTTCTCACTGTATGTGTTTTTTCTAATACATGAGAATCATAGGTTAAACAGAACGACAGGATTCCTAAATCAAAGTGTCACTAAATTTCACATTAAAGGAGAACTCCGGTCAATTTTAAAATTGAGCTAATGTTTTTGTAAATTTGGAGTTCAAATTTCGAAGTCCAAAGTAGTCGATTGTCGAGTTCACGCGCATAATCATAGGTATCTAAACCTATGCGCATGAACTCGACAATCGACTACTTTGGACTTCGACCGAAAACAGGATGTAAATACAGGTATGTGCGCTGGCTGAAATAACTCATTTTTTTCATATCTTTCACATCTACTGTAGTCAGATTCACCCGTGTTTACTCTGAAGGAATCATCTAACATGGCTGGGCACTTGTATGACACATCAAGGATGTTAAGAGGCTCAAAGCAGGTTTAAAACGTGCCCCATTCAAGTCAACAGGGTGCAAATTTTAAAAAGAGGATAACACGGTGTAGGCAACACCGATTTTTGTCGTTGTTCTCTGTATTGACAGCACTCCAAATTTACTAAAAATTGAGCTCAATGTTAAAATTGACCGGAGTTCTCCATTAAACAGGTGTCCTGGGTGCATCAGATTGTAATTTCCTATGCAATAAGTCATCATAAAGAAATCCTTCAGTTCATGCAGTAAGTGTCGTGACAGGAAGTCCACAAACCTCTGCGTTGTACACTTCACACATTTACAAGATGTGCTCTTGTAATTCATTAATCCAAATCCCACAGGGTTACGTGCAGTACATTTGGTTCTCTCGACTCGCACACCATGTACAGTAATATCAATATTTACTTGATCTATAATCACCTAAAACATTATTACTGGAATAAATGCATGAAACGACCTGCGCTCATGCACAATCACTCCCTCGGCGTGGCTAATTTGTTTGCCTGACTTTGTAAACATGGCAATATTTCAGCAGCGTATAAAATGTGTGCGGCTGTATGTTATTGTGCATCGGGTCTGTTTGAACACCTTTAGATTAGAGTCATCGCACACACATGCACGTACATGCAGATCCACGTGCACACACAAAACACAGTTGATCAGCCAACCAATTTTAGGAAACAAAGAAGAGACAGGATGTAATTTCAGTCCAGTCCATAAATCGACATTGGTTGACTGTCTGGAGCTCTGCCGCATGTTTAACTATAATGAAAGCCAGCTATAATTCAGCACGGAATATCTGAATAGCTGAAGTAATGCAAGTTTAGTCTTTGATTATGATAATATATGTACATATTTCTACAATTGATTAAGAGAAGCAAATGTGCAACGCCCGACACGGTCAAAAGCATTTAACATGGCTAATTTCCATGGAAAAGGGGGGAGGTTGCTTTTGGTCTTCTACACAGGGGTGACAGGTTAAGATTCAGGATAGCCTGAAGGTTGCTGGTTCGATTCTCTAAAGGAATCGCCATTGTATCCGCTGCATACTTAAAGTCAGTTCATGATGCAGAAAACATTAGTGAGTGGTTATGTAGAGATAATAAAGGACTTCTACCATCAGGCTATAGAATATTGGTATTTAAACTTTTTGATGCCAAGGACCCCCTTCCTAAAATATAAAGCTAGCTACATATTAACTAATTTTATACTAAGTGAGAAAAATAAGTGCGATTTTGACAGCATTTTGTTTAAAAATTACACTACCATTCAAAATATTTTAATGTTTTATTCAAGTCTGCATTTATATTATATCATTTGAAATAACTGTTCTCTATTTTAATGCGTTTAATTGATTTCTGTGATAGCAAAGCTGAATTTTCATGGTCCTTCCTAAGTCATTCTAATATGCTAATTTGCAGCTCAAGAAAACTTTTCAGGTAAATTTTTAAAACTGTTGTACTGCATAATATTTTTTGGGGAAACCATAAATTTTATGAAGCTGTCACAAAAAAACAACAACAACAACAAAAACAGATCGGCCACTTTCAGGTGGGCCAGCATCTCTGCAGGAAACTATTTTAGGAAGTGTTTAAGACCTCCTGAAAGAAGAGGTGCTGTGGTTATCTGTCCAATTCACACTTCACGAAGGTGAGAAGAGAAAAAAAAACGTATGAGACAGACAAGCTATCACATGCACACCACCCCCCTCATCAGAGAGTAAGGGAAAACAGTACGGTTGTCACAGGAACGCTGATGAGGCGTAGCGAACCTAACAGGCACACCGTGCACCTTATCTCCAAAGCAACTATGAGCGGACACATGTGTAAAGTGGGTGACAAGGCACTGGTGTGTGGCCCTCCAGCCCTCCAGCAAGGCCATCTGTCCACACACATCACACCAGCCCTAATGAGGCAGATAAAGGTCAGCTCAACACCGCTCCAGTCAGGAATGCCCTCGGCCAGCCCAAGGGACAGATGTCCTGATTACAAAGGGCCACTGGATTAGAAAAAGTGCTAACTGGTGCGATACCTGGATCAGTACCCTGTCGGAGAAGAAAAGTCGGAAATAATATACTGGATATTTAAACCCTCATGTTCTGGTTGACTCTTTTTATGAGAATATATTCTAAGCAAAAATGTGCATTAAACATCCTCCATGAAAAAAAAAAGGAATCACACAAACCCATGTATGAAACATGGAGATTGGCATGATTTTATTTCAGTTAGCCTAATAGCTGGTTTGATTTGCATTGAGAGATGATCTCATGTAAAGTACCCCATGCCATAGGTATGGTGAAGGGTGTGTGATGATGTGGGGGCTGTGATGAATTTTAATTCCAAAATCAGTTGAAAGTAAAAAAAACAAACAAATTAAAATCTGCCTGCCTCTATGTGAATTTAACATAAGGGTGTCCTGACTTAAGGCTCGGTTTTACTCTAGTTTGGACGCGTACACGGACAGCGCAGAAGCGGACTACTTGTATTAGGCCTACTGTCTGCTGAGATCGTTACGCGGACCCTCGCGCACTCGCGGACGCGGAAAGTATAACACTAGCTTAATGCACCCTGTATTTTATAAGGAAGAACAGTTATTTATTTACGACACATTATTTATTCACAAAGAAAATTGGTGTCCTTACAGGTTGGAGTTTTCCTCATTTTTTAAATTAAGGCATTAAGATCAATTTCCAAAATATGACTTTTTATTCCTCTTTTTAGTCAACTTTAGCATGTGTGTGTTCACTTATAAGCACTGTATATTTTAAAATATCTGTTGTATAATTAATATTTTTTCACATCATATTGTTTTAAATACCAAGTCAGTATATATACATGCAGGGCCGTTGCTGGTGGGGTGAAAGGTGGTGACAATTATAGGGGCCCCCGCTGCCCAGGGGGCCCCCACAAAATCCAGCAGTTATACTATAGGGACACTATATGAATAATTATAATATTTATTAGTTGTATGCCTGAGATTTAAAATGAAAACCACAAAAAAACATGCAACTTGGTTAAATATTTTTTCCAAATAGCTGCTTCTCTTACCTCCCTAAAAATGGTTTAGTCCGATCTATTTATTAGTTATTAATAAATACCCCGCCCCAGCTCGTGAAGAGAACCAATCAGAGTTGAGGCGGCATTGCCTGAAGACGTTAATCTGGTGGAACTGACTCACTGGAAAAATGTCGGGAAAAAAATTATACAAATATGGTTATCAGAAACGCCACGAAAAGAAGGAGAGGGAGGCCAGGAGAGTTGTTGGATCCCAGTCAATTAAAACCTTCTTTAACGCAGGTTAGTGTAGCCTATTGTATTGTTATTTCGCTGAGAATCAGAAAACTACCGTCTTCTTTCACTTTTCATTAACGGGCGCGAGCGGCACTACAACCGACTGAATGATTACGCGATTAAAATCCCTGTCCTTTTCACTATTGTAAATAACTTGACACGAGACACGACGCATTGTATTATGCATAATATGACCTGCTGGCTGGTGATGTGTTTATTACATCAAGAAACACGAATACAACTGCACTTGAATGAATAAATGTATGAGCTTTATTTCAATATTATTTTACCAGTTCCATATTATCTCTATTAAAATACATAATAAGATAAATCTTTTTTAAAACTTTGACTACATTCTTAAGACTGTTACTTACGTGGTTTGACCATACGGCAACATAGGACGAAAAGGGTACCCCATAACGTCAATATGAGACGGAGACATAAGCGCACCAGCAGCGCCCCCTAACGGTACCCTAACGCATACCTAAACCTAACCATAACCTGAACCGTCTCATATTGACGTTATAGGGGTACCCTTTTCGTCGTATGTTGCCGTATGGTCAAACCACGTCAGTATGTGACGTTTTGAGATGAGACTGTGTTACAACCATAGACAGTATATAAACTGGACACAGCGACCCCATATGTTTCAACGGAGAGCAGTGAAGTCAATTAGAAGCACTTACTTCCTGATCGCAAGGCGAACTGCGCAGGCTCAAACTGAGCTTGACGACGTAGATGTGACGTGAGCAACCTGTAGGTCTTCTAGTAGCTGTGCCGAGAGAAATCTGAATCATTCCCTTCCGAATCCCGCAGAGACGGAGAGCGTGAGTATTAGCTGTCCATGAGCTAGCAACGGGAGCAACTTTATCACTCTCTATGGGCTAGGGCTGAACGATATTCGATTTTAACATCGACATCGCGATGTGCGAGTGAGCGATAGTCACATCGCCGGAACATGCGATGTGAAGGGTAGTAGCACATAGCACCAGCGGGAGATATTACGCGCTTCATGAGGCACGCGCGCGGTCTCTTGCTCTCTCTGCCGTGCATGCGCTGCGCGGTTTGGAGCACAGTCTCTGTCTCGCGGGCGCGCTCGCTCTAGATTCCGGAGATTTTAACTTATTCGCGGGCATCAGTGAGCCGCTATCAATATGCGGGAGACTCCCGGAACTTCCGGGAGACTTGGGATGTGTGTATCTATAATAATATCGGCATTAGAATTATTGATTTTTCATTAGGCTATTTTTTTAGTGCTCCCTCAGCTCTTGATGCGCGTGGTGGGAGCGGCGACGCTGACAGAGGCGGTAAAGCTGCTGTTTAAATGTGTTCGGCTTTTCTGTTTACAGAAACATGTTCTCTAATCTGTTTAGAAGATTTAATACAAAATATATTAAAGTTTTATATCATTTTGTTTATTTCATATGATTATGACCACCAACACCAACACTGTTTTACTTTGGCACTTTGGCTAAGAAAAGTTGACTTAAAAGATTGTGAACCAAAATGCTTAAGTTGTTTTATAAAAATATATATTTATTTTAAGTTATATTGTTGTAAACCAATCAGGGGGTTGGTGTAAAGCTGCTGTTTTATTTAAAAATGTGTTCTGCTTTTGTGTTGAAATGTTCTACAGAAATGTTCTAATTTTGGAATAAAATATTAAGTGACCTTTTTGTCACTTGTAATGAAGCTTGCTTATTAGTGAAATTATTAATATCAATATCAATTATTATTGTCTTTAGCCTGGAGTTATGGCTCTCAATATCGCAATATATATCGTTGGGGGAAAAAATATCGCAATGTAATTTTTTTCCAATATCGTGCAGCCCTACTATGGGCTTCTCCCTTGACTTTATGCCTCCACGTCCCTCGATTGCTTGCGAGCTTCTCTGCCTGTCCATACGGTAATTTTTCGACTTGTGCGACAGAGTCGCGCGGGTATGACGCAATCGTTAGCCTGTTTTTACAAAAACTGCTTCTACGGGGCCATAACGTAAGATACAAGGTAATGGAGCCTTTTATACATTTTCGTGTTTCTTTAGAAATAAACAATGGACAAACGGTGTCTTTAAACGCCTCAGATGTAAAGTTATTCGCTGTCAAAGTGACGCCAAAATGAATGGGAGTCAATGGAATGCTAACAGCAGGTGGGGGTCCGCTAGCCAATGGCGGCGCCCAGGTCGGCTTCAATATCTTTCGGAACACTGCCCCCCTGGTTACAACCCATAAAAACATTATTTTACCGTTCCTTTTTTAAAAATTGGTTTTCTTATTATTTAATTTGTATTTATTTATAGGCCTAACCTTTGATGACTTTACACCTCACTTCACTCCACTTCAAGCTTTTTGTTAATTTTTATTAGTTGTAATTTTATAGAATTTTAAGATACTCAAACTGCAAAAAAATGCCTTTCTTACTCTACTGTCTTGTTTCCAGTCCAAATATCTCAAAATTCTTAAATCAAGATACATTTACTAGATAAGCGAAATGCAATAAAATATTAAGTCTTGTTTTCTGTTGAAATAAATCAAATTTAAGTGAGTTTTTGCTTAAAACTTGTCAAATAATCTGCCAATGGGGTAAGATAAATAATGTTAAAACAAGATAATTTTTCTTACCCCATTGGCAGGTTATTTGTCTTGTTTTAGGCAAAAATATCTTATTCTATTATTTATATCTAAAAATACTGAATAAGAAAAGCATTTTTTTGCAGTGTTGTCAGGAATAACTTTATAATTTATATGTAATATTTAGAATAATAATAATATAATAATTTATATAAAGAAATTTTCTATTTAGGCCTATTTTCTTTTTATATTTAATGTTATATTTGTTTATTTTGCTTTTGCTGATGTTCATTAAAATCTTGATTTACATTTATTTGTTATCTGCTTTGTTATTTTGTAAGAAAACCCTAGTTACATGTGGGCCTCCATGCATATTGTACAGTACGCCAACAATATATGAGTATGTATGCAGAAAATATATTGGTGGAGGGTGGTGGGGGGCCCACATCAATTTTTTTTCAGGGGGCCCCGGATCCTCTAGCTACGGCCCTGTATACATGTATAGTATGCAGACTAACTAATATTCCTTTGTGGAAAGAAAAAAAATCACAAATCTGTACATCACAGATCATCATCATCAGGGTAATTTTGGGTGAATGACTAGCAGAGAAATGACACGGTTTAATGATGTTTCTTATGAGACACATGAGAGCAGAGTGACCACAGGTGTGTGCACGGAGCACTGAACCAGCAAACTACATCTGCATCAGTCCACCTCCACACTGCACTGCACAATAACCTTCCTCTCTCCGTCTCCATCATGCTCCATCAATGCATCAGGCATTGACAACTGCTCTGATGGTCATTATCACAATTGAAAGTCGTGCATGCTTCTAGCTGGATCAGTACCGGACTCAGATGAACCCTCCCAAAAGAATCCTGAGCACCAGACATTGTGATGACGACTTTAGGGATGAAAAAAAAAAATCTATTTTCCTCCAGCGCCCAGAGCCCTGGGACCACGACAAATTGAAATCTGTCGGTCATGAATCTTCAATTAAAGGGAGTATTTGGAAATGTATTACTCTGCAACTTTGCAGCAGCTGTCACAAAAGGAGATCAGCCATGCTAATGACTTAGAGCCGTCAGGAAAAGAAATATTCATAAAATGATTGGATGTCAAATGAACTGGTTTCATTACTTTCATCACTTTCACGTCACATGGCCACAATGCATTATTATGCTTTACAACGAACTAGAGAGAAAAAATCCTTTGGCTGAACTGAATTTAATTTAATTCAATACAGTGGTTCTACTACACATCGGAAATGGGTTTCTTAAACATTAAACTAAACTGTGAACTTCGGACTGGTGAATTGATACAATATGATTGCATTTCAAAGTAAGCAAGAATATCTTATGCAGCTAACTATAGGGAACCACAGTACACATTAGTATGCTATATCCATTTCTATCCTATGTTGCTGGTGACAGGAAACATGGAGAGACAAAATGATTCTCTCTCATAGCATTTGCACAGTAATTGTAATCAAAAACCCAGTATAACAGAAACTATTCTTAATTTGAACATAACTCTTTAAACACTCCCCATTCATCATTTTGGCAGGTGGGAATTGTAAATCAACTGCTTGAACCAAGGACACATGGCTTGACTAGTTAGCACAACCCTGCTGGTACAGTATATGTTGTAACTACACCATCTGGTTCCAGTACTGTTATTGTTAAAGCTGCAGTCCATAACTTTTTTTGTGTTTAAAATATACAAATATTATAGCCTATAATGAGTGAGTAATTAACTAAAAGTATTAAAAATATATATTTTCATTAACTGAAATAGAATGAAAAACTTAAACTAAAAAAGAAGACTTAAGTAACTGAAATAAAATATTATTAAAATGTTAATGTAGGCTATTTTACTCAAATAAAAATAAAGTAATTTTATTAAATATAAAATGAAAGCATACTACATATATAAATATTATTATTTTTTACATTTATATAAAAAATTACAAAAGCACATATTACTAAAACTTAACCTAAAATTAATATGAAAGCTGAAAATATTCAAATAAAAGTTAAACGATTTTTTTTCACAAAGGAATAGTCTGCATGTATTTAAAACAATAAATGTGGATACATGATATTGGTGGGTTGTAACCAATCTGGCTCTAAATTTAAACGCAATGAAATTAAGCTCAAAATATTAAAGAATTGTGCTCCATTAGATCATAATAATAAATAATAAACTGAGCAAGCAGAAAAAAAAATTCTGAGAGCATAGTCCATTGTACAGTGCTATGCATAAGTTTAGACACCCATGCTAAAGTTGACTAAAAAGAGGAATAAAAAATCATCTTTTGGAAATTGAACTTAATGCCTTAATTTAAAAAAATAGGAAAAATCCAACCTTTAAGGACACCAATTTTCTTTGTGAATGAATAATGTATCGTAAATAAATAAATGTTCTTCCTTAAAATACAGGGTGCATAAGTTTGGACACCCCTATGTTAAATTCCCATAGAGGCAGGCAGATTTTTATTTTTAAAGGCCAGTTACTATATGGATCCAGGATACTCTGCATCCTGATAAAGTTCCCTTGGCCTCTGGAATTAAAATAGCCCCACATCATCACATATCCTTCACCATACCTGGAGATTGGCATGGAGTACTTTCCATAAGATCATCTCTCAATGCAAATCAAACCAGCTGTTAGGCTAACTGAAATAAAACCATGCCAATCTCCAGGTATGGTGAAGGGTATGTGATGATGTGGGGCTATTTTAATTCCAGAGGCCAAGGGAACTTTATCAGGATGCAGAGTATCCTGGATCCATATAGTAACTGGCCTTTAAAAATAAAAATCTGCCTGCCTCTATGGGAATTTAACATAGGGGTGTCCAAACTTATGCACCCTGTATTTTAAGGAAGAACATTTATTTATTTACGATACATTATTCATTCACAAAGAAAATTGGTGTCCTTAAAGGTTGGATTTTTCCTATTTTTTTAAATTAAGGCATTAAGTTCAATTTCCAAAAGATGATTTTTTATTACTCTTTTTAGTCAACTTTAGCATGGGTGTCTAAACTTATGCATAGCACTGTATCTTTATCTTACTCATAAGGCAAAGAGAGCAATAAAACAAAATTATTTGACTTACAACTTTATTCGATAGCTCACTCCATGGCATTATAAATACTTGCAAACTGTATTTGATTTTAAATAATCATATTTTCAAAATGAATTTATTTAAATTGCTTAAAATCAGCATAAATCTGTCAATTGTGAAATCAGTTAAAAAGTATGAACTAAGTTTAAATGCGGCTAACTGTGGAACAAGATTCAATCAGTTAAAATACTGGGTTTGTTTATAGTAAATATATAAACCTGGTAGTTGAAAAAATATGACATGAGTTTATTTGCTTATATGTTAAAAACTGATGGATTTATATATTCTATCAAAATACAAACACTTCAATTTAGCCCTGTATTTTTTATTTAAAAAATTCAGTTATGTTTATTTAAAGGTGCAAAGCACATGCATCTTTACTCAAGTTTGACAATAACTATTGCATACTATTCCCTTTCAACATTTCAGTGAGAAAGTAATGACAGGAAAGAGGAAGTGAAGGGAAGAGATGAAAGCCTGCATAAGTGTAAGGCACAGGTGAGATCCAGTGAGAGTGAAAATTGACCTCTGTCCCTCAGGACTCCGGTGCGGTGTGAGAATGAACTGAGACCCTCATCACGGATATATAGCCTGCTTTTAGACAGAGAGATAGCTTGAGAGAGAAAGATGTACTGATGAAGTGAGAAAAGAGAAACAGCTCTTGCAGGTGGAAGAGGCAAAAACCTTTTACAGCCCTGGTCGACTGACACATGTTCCATAATCAAGTGAAAAATATAGTGTGTGTGGCCGTACAGCAAAATTACCTTCTGCTTCTGCCTGTGAAATATAACAGCATGTGTGAGACTGACAGATATGAAAGAGGTGTTCAGAGTAATAGCAAACATTCTTCACACACACTCCAGACGTCATCCACACAGACACGCACATACACAACGCGAGACGCACTGAGAATGTTTAATCCTCTTCTTGACCTCAGATCTCCTTCACATGTGTGAATAGCCCAGTCCCACAGCGCCGCAGTAAATGTTAGCATTAGCATTTTGGCATTTCAAGTGTGTTTGCAACACTGATTGTGTGTGTGTGTGTGTGTGTGTGTGTGTGTGTGTGTGTGTGTGTGTGTGTGTGTGTGTGTGTGTGTGTGTGTGTGTGTGTGTGTGTGTGTGTGTGTGTGTGTGTGTGTGTGTGTGTGTGTGTGTGTGTGTGTGCTTATATCAACACAGAAAAAAAAGTCCCATCTCCTTATTCGCACTCGTTGACCTCCGTGCACCTAAAGCACAAAGCAAGACTTGGGGGGGTGTTTACAGTGTTAATACAAAAATGAATAAAAAAATTAAATCTACAGTAAATGTATATTTACTGTAGGTGTGGTTGTTTAAGAGTTGTAACACATTTAGTGTCGGTGACTGTAACTTTGTTTTGCTTTTCTCCCAATTGTGACTTTTTATCTCACAATAGTGCATTCTTCCTCACAACACAAGTGACTTTTTATCTCACAATATCTTACAATTTCAGTTAGTTCTTATAATTGTGACTTTTTATCTCAAAATGGTGACTATATCTCACAATTGGACCTTAATATCTTCTAATTGTGACTTTATATTTTACAGTACTGACATTAATATCTCCCAGTTAGACTTTATATCACTCAATTATGACTGCCTCTCATTACAGTGACTTAATATCGCAAAATATAACTTTTTATCTTGTAATTGCAACAATGTGATTATTTCTTCGCAAAATATGACTTTTTATCTTGTAATTGCAACAATGTGATTATTTATTCATTTAAACCCTATCTCACTTCTTTTTTATTTTATTTTTTATTATTCCCATGCATTTTTCCCATTCCCATGTCCAAATTTAATGTATTGACTACTTATCCCTAAATGGTGTAAATAATGCTAAAAACAAAAAGGGCAGTTACAACCTGCTGTACCCCATTAGTGAGTTGTAACAGTACGTGAGGTAGGTTAACATTAGTTCAAATTAATTACGAATTTATCATGGTGACATTCTTTTTTATTGTCAATCAGCACTTCAAGTTTCTAGATGTACCTACAAGATGATCTTTAAATGCTGTCTTAAATTCTTGCAGAAAGCAATGTGACGGGATGAATGGAAAACAAAATAAATATCATGGCTTTAACAAAAAAAAAGTTTTTACCTAACATAAAGGTCTATTCATGACATCACCCACACACAATACAGCATGCTGGGAATAACCTTTAACCACAGTTGCTGCTAATGCTGTGTGTAAGTGTGTGTGCAAATGCAGGCGTGTTATTGCGTAAAGCAGTGTAGCAATTATTTCTATACACAATTTCTAACAATGTCAGTCTATCGTGGGGGGCTTTTCTCATTCTGACAATTCCACACAATGGAGGCTAAAGGTTTTATCACAGCACAGATAAAGTCAGGGATATAATTAAACTGTCCTGTGTACACCCATAGCTTGAGCTAGCATATCAGCTGAAGTGGCACTTTAAGCAAGACAAGTACATAATGGCTAGTTTTATCATTTCATGGTTAATGTAGTATGGTTTTATGCCTTGTACGCTACAGCACAATAAATTCATGTCTCTGAGTGCAATTTGTTACTCAAGTGTAACCATCAACTGATTGATTCATTCCTAAAACTATTAAAGGAGAACTCCAGTCAATTTTAACATTGAGCTAATTTTTTTTGTAAATTTGGAGTGCTGTCTATACAGAGAACAACGGCAAAAATCGGTGTTGCCTACACCGTGTTATCCTCTTTTTAAAATTTGCACCCTGTTGACTTCAATGGGGCACGTTTTAAACCTGCTTTTAGCCTCTTAACATCCTTGATGTGTACAAGTGCCCAGCCATGTGAGTGATTCCTTCAGAGTGGACACGGGTGAATCTGACTGCAGTAGATGTGAAAGATATGAATAAAAATTTCAGCCAGCGCAAATACCTTTATTTACATCCTGTTCTCGGTCGAAGTCCACAGTAGTCGATTGTCGAGTTCACGCGCGTGATCATAGGTAACTAAACCTATGCGCGTGAACTCGACAATCGACTACTTTGGATTTCGACCGAAAACAGGAACTAAATACAGGTATGTGCACTGGCTGAAATAACATAATTTGTATTCATATCTTTCACATCTACTGCAGTCAGATTCACTCGTGTTCACTCTGAAGGAATCACTCACATGGCTGGGCACTTGTAATGACACATCAAAGATGTTAAGAGGCTAAAAGCAGGTTTAAAACTTGCCCTATTGAAGTCAACAGGGTGCAAATTTAAAAAAGAGGATAACACGGTGTAGGCAACACCGATTTTTGTCATTGTTCTCTGTATTGACAGCACTCCAAATTAAAAAAAAAATTAGCTCAATGTTAAAATTGACCGGAGTTCTCCTTTAAGCAGTGTGTGTATTAGTGTGAATGACTAAAGCGAATACCCATTTGATGAATGCAATTGAATTTTCTTCCCTATACTGACATATTTCCTATTGAAACAAGACGTTAGAGAAGGACATACTTAAATAGCCATTAGTCTTTAGTTCAAGTTAACTTTTTTTCACTGTACAATACTTGCAAATAGGGGGAGGGACATTTGTATAAGATAGCATTTGATTGGACAAAAATGTCAGTCCTTTAATTTGTTTGGCTTAGAGACATTCCAAGAAATCTGATGTTTAGTACAATTGCTGAATATGTTGGTAAAGTGTTCTATGGACTGGACTTGTGTATACCTCCTCCCTTGTTTTGACTCGACTGCCTTTGTCTGACTGTTTAGAGATTTATTCAGAAGCACCAAATATGTCCTTGTGTGTATGTTTATCATTGTGTGCGACTGCTCCAAAACACGTTTCATCTGCCAGCTGTCGAGTCTATGACAGCCAAACTGGAAGCTCTTTGAAGTGTGAAACGCCGGAGCTGAGCTGCATTCAATTATGTGTAAAATTACACAAACACACACATATACAATAAAAGCACCCAATTTCACTGTGTGCTGGGTTCATTGAAGGATAGGTTTCAAAATCAGACATATACATCACAAACCCACAATTACTGATTAGGCTTATACACAATGTTGAGTGAAGACAGCACTGAACATGAAACTGCACATAAAGTGGGGTCCTAAAGTCTGAGACTACACTGTAAAAAAGTTATTGTCAAATTAACAGTAACTTACTGGCAACAATTATCCAGTAGTTGCTGTATTTCATTCAACAGTAAAATTACCGTAAGACTAACTACAGTAGTGTTTAGCATACTGTAAAATTAAATACAGCATTTTACTGTATTTTTTACCTTGCTAAAGTACAGCATTACACCGTTGATTTTCAATAATACTGTATAGTTATGAAATGTTATTTTTATTTATTTTATAGTGCTACTGTATAACCTGTAGAATATTTAGAAAACCTGTTGAAATGTTATTTCAATTGTTGATGGGAAATGGAAAAAAGAACAATTGAAGCTTTAACTGCACAAAAAAGTGTATTGTGTATTTTAAACAATACTTTAGTAGTAGAAATAATGGCATATAATAGAACAATAAAAATCTGTTTTAAAACAAGACTAAAGAACAATTTATAATAATAATTAAAATCTGTGAATAATTCATGTATCAAATAAATTATCCTGAATAAATTATAGGCTACGGTGGCCCAGTAGTGCACAACACAACAAAATGAATCCACAACACAACGGAAATGTACAACAGGTCTCTGAGGTCAGGTCCTCACATACGTGTAAAAGCACGTGAATCAAAAATTAATTTCTAATATTTTATAAATATTATCCGAATTATCATAAAAAATAAAAATTCATCACTAACCAGATATTTATGGCAAAAACTTTGCAGGCAGACAGCGACGCGAGGCAAAGGCTCTCAAAGTTGCTCAGAGAAGGGAAGTTCTTCATACAATGGCAGTGTGTGGTTGTTTTTCGCGGTCATTTCGTATTAATGCATTTAAATTTACAGTAGGCTACCATGTTCCAAACTACATCGAAACCTTAGTATCATGTAGGCTACACACAGAAATGTTGAGAATAAATGAAATACCTTGAATATGCGGTCAGCTATTTTATCAGCTATAAGGTAGAATCCATGCATGAAGATTTACTACTCACCACATGACGAAGTTCCAGGTCGGCAGAGAAAGCACGATGCACTGACATCACAGAAAACTATTTAAAGAAAATGCGCTCTCATGCACCCCCCACTGATAGAAATTAAGAGTGTTATGGTCACCCAGTGCTTTATGTAAGAATAACATTAGTTGGCTATCAATTTCACCCGCAAAATTTTGTATTGTGTTTTTCGCGGTCAATTTGAACTGCTGTATTTAAATTTGCAGTAACTGATAATTTCCCAGAATGCATTGCAAATCTACAGTAACTAACTGTCAATTGTGTGCACAGTACAGAACTGTTGAGAATACTACATAATACTGTGAAAACAACAAAATCTACAGTAACATACTGTACAAAGGTTATACAGCAATAAACTGTTGATAAAAACAGTATAATACCGAATACCGTGAAAACAACATAAATCGTTTACAGTGTACTGAACTATTTTGTATGCTTTTCTAAATTCTTAATGCTATTCTTTTGATCTGCACTGTAAAAAAAAAAAAAAAAACTCCTTCATATTTATGTACATACACATTTATGAAGTGTGTTGCAATACTCGTGATGTGCCTTATGAAAAAAAACTAAACATTTAGCCCACTATGTAGGAAATACTGAGATAAATATTGTGTATCGTCATTCAGCCAAACAATACAGAAATATGAGTAACAATCTATTTTGCCCAACCCTAATATCATGGCACAGTACATATCCAAAAAACATGGACCAATGCTACTTCTACAAATTGCTTTTTACTTACCCTTAGTTTTTTTTTTTAGTTTTTTTTTTTTTTTATCTCTAGGTCCTTCACATACTGTGAAAAGTCACTTTTAGTTAAGATTAACCATTAAATGTCTTATTTGATGTCTGTATTCTGCACCCTCTGGCTTTCCATATGATCCCAGAGCACTTTTTCTGTAAGACCCACTGTGGGGTCATTCTGATAGGGTCATGTTGCCTCATTTGGCTTAATTCGGTTTTAATAGGGTGCTGTCAAGCAGAATTATATACCACATGACACATACTGTCTACTGCAACATCAAATAGCTAGCTGCACATGTATTTGAAGCTTAGCATCCAATACACTCCCAAGGAACACAACAAATGCTCACAAAAGCAAGGTGGACCAAAAACAGCCTTTATCTTGTGAGACTGTATCCCCTGGGTTTTGTTTCAGGCCTGTTTAAGCTAGCCAGCGTCAGGAGAGCATGCATGAAGTGGTTAGCTTCTCTTCAGTAGATCCCCTCAGAGAGAGACAGAGGAGAAAGAGTGAGTGTGCATCTGGGGATCTGGCTTACTTATCACACACTGGCAGGACAGAACACTCACCACAGGGACCTACAATCATTACGCTTAGTAACTCAGCGTCTCCAGCTATAAAAACAGATACTCACAAACTGAGGACACATACAAATACAGAAACACTCTCTCATGATAATCATTTCAATATTAATACTACACTCTTAAATATAATGACATCATGGTTCCTTTACCATAAATAGAACCTTTCCAATGCACAAAAGGTTCGTATAGGTTATGGAAATATTCTTCACACTAAGAAAAACCAATGCTATCTCACGACCAATTCGTACGAATTTGTACGAGTGATTAAAAGGTGGCTAATTCGTACGAATTTGTACGACCTCACTCGTACGAATTTGTACGATTTGTCTAAACCCACGTGACGGTTGGGTTTAGGGGCGGGGTCAGGGTTAGGTCATTCGTATGAATTCATACGATTTTGGCAAATCGTAAAATATGTACGATTTAGCAAAAAACTTACAAATTCGTACGAGTGAGGTCGTATGAATTGGTACGAATTAGCCACCTCGTAAAATTCGTACGAATTGCCGTGAGATCGGGTTGGAAAAACAGGGTTCTTATAAGAACTGTTAAGGTTTTTGGGGAACCCAAAATGGTTATTTTATTGCCTCGCCACGAAAACCATCTTTTAGAATCTTTATTTTTAAGGCCTTTCTGTGACTGAAAAGGTTGTAATGAATTGCACTTTTTGACAAGCAGCGTCTTAAAGCGGCAGTTCAAATTATAATTGTCACTGTTTCCACAAAATAAGCAGCACAATTGTTTTCAACATATAATAAATGTTTCTTAAGGTGAGACACGGCAGGCAACAAAAAAAAATTTCCACTGTTCAATTTTGAGATTTTGGGCTATTTGTCTTCAATAACATGTCTTCTTTCAGACTTGTGCTGAAAAAAAGTCCAAAATACACATTTAGGTCTTTATTTTCCTACACTTTGTCTGTTTGCATGTGTAGATTTCCCTAAATTCAACAAAAGTCGGCGTTCTAAATCCGCGATCGCTGTCTGCTCCCTGTCATCACATACACCGTAGAAAGCTCTCTCTCTCCTTTACAATGCTGTCGGATCCGAATATGGTCATTTCCTGTTTATCAGCAACCAATCATGAAAGTAAAATGGGTGATTTAAATCGAAATGGTGATCTCATTGGCTGATGCCAATTTCTGACAACGCGATTCATTCAGAATCATCACGTGACGCACTCTGACATTTGTATTTATAAGTGTTGTCATGTTTTGGATGTTATGATCAGTGATGGATTAAGCAATAATGAGTTTTGGATGTTAAACAGTGTGATTTACTTGGACCTAAAGCATATTTTGTATGTAATTCATGGCTTTCAATAGAAATTTTTTTCTTTAAATGCCGTTTTCTCAAAATTCATTTTTTCTCACACTCCTAGTGACAATTTTCTACTTCACCTACATACACCAAACTTTACAGTTGTATTCATAACTATATTGTGAAGGTTTGTCCTGAGGGATTTGTTGATATATCATTCTTGACCTGATTTGACATTTTATGCCTTAAAATAGGGCGGAAATAAATGTAAGGCTATTGGTATTTTCTAATGGGTAACAAAAGGAGATATTCATATTCATAATCCCCTCTGGTAATGTCTTTTCATTGAATATGTCAACAAAATGCAAAAATAATTTTGAACCTTGTTTTTTTCAATGGTCAGATTCGTCACTTCAAAATATATGCAAATTAGCACATATTTAATTAGATATAGCCTGATTAGCATATTTAAACATAAAATTACAGAAAACTTGCAATAATTTTTTTTCTCCTATTCATGCGAGTAATCAACTGGTAAAGTTTCATGGTGATATCTGTAAGTTAAAATCTTTACCCTAGTCACCTGTAGTGTCTCGCCTTAAGGATCAAATCAGCGTGTTAGAATGGATTCTGAATAATCAGGTGGCTCTAAAATGCTGCTGAAAAAAAATCAGCTTTACTATGAGAGGAATAAATTATATTTAAAAAATATATTCACATTTTATACAAATTACTGTTTTACTGTATTTTTGATCTGGTAAATGCAGCTTAATGAGCACATACAGACCCCAAACTTTTTAACAGTAGTATGTTTTTTTTTTATATATATATATAATCCTGAAGTATATTTGTGCATTGGTCATTATTAAATGCTATTAAATGAAACGTTTATACATTTATATATGCAGCTATTTATTTTCTTAGAGTGCAGCAAAATTGCCTGAAAATTGGAAGTTCAGTAGGCCTATCAGTGAGCTGCATTTTTTTACTATTTTGTCCATAATAAACAGATTGCATTGCCATAACTGTATCTTTTATTATTGTATATATTGTATCTGCTATAAAACCTATTAGATAATATTCCGTCCATGACACAAAGCTAAAACATGGCAGAACACTTTTGCATGAATCACTTTTTTTTATTTTGTCCTTTTTGTAGCTTGACGTAATGTGGTCACTGGTCACATCTAAAAAATTCTCAAACATGAAATATCTCCCTGTGTGTTCATGGACAAATTAACAAACTAAGTTTCAGAACAACCTGAGCAAATAGATTCCTTTAAAACAGACCAGACAAACACACATAGCTACACACAATTAGCGGCTCTCCAGAAGTAAATGCAAGGGCAGGGTGGACTGATTTAATAAAGCCGACTGACAATGTACAAGTCTCTCCGCGCTTATTAAATGACTGCGATAGTGCAGCGGAGGAACTTTACTGTAATCCAGCCCTGTAGCACACGCTCACCTCTGAATGCGATTAGCATCGAACCAATGCACCACACAAGAAAAGTAATTAGTTGCTTTGATGTGAAGATTAATGGTTAGCGTTTAATCATTCTGGTACGGGTCAGGGCTTTTCATGTTGCTCAGTGCTGGAATCGGTATCAGTATCTTACTAATTGAGAAGCCATGTTGCGAATCTCTGTTGTGTAATAGATCTTCATCAGCCCAGCCTTGGACAGTCTCTCGTGACTGAGGAGACACAGCGAGAGAGAGATATTAATGCTCATGAAGAAACTGCTGACATGTGAAATTGGATTACATAATCTCTGTTTGTTGTGATGGCGTGTGCGTAACTGAATAAAATTCCGTATTATATCTATACTTGTGGCATGTCTTCTCAATTGCATGATTTGTGTGCGTGTGTATGACTGCGAGTGAGAGTATGAGGGTTTATATTTCTGAAACTAAATCAAACACCCTTGCCTGTGCTGTATGCAACATCCCGCTGTGTGCAAATCATTGAGGTAGACCTGTGAATACCTAGAAAGTAACTCTAGCTATTGTTAAACTTCTCGTTCCGAAAGGTCTAGAGCAATTTTGTTCTAAATTACAAAATTTTGTAAAATTAAAGGTCTGTAAATTTGCATAATTTACAGAATATTATAAAAAAACATAGAATATTAAATGAGACTTTTACATGCAGTATAAAGTAAATGATTTGCTTGCTTTTACTGTATATCTTGCAAAATGGGTGAAAATAAACAGACAAATTTCAGAATATATACAAAAACCAAAAGGTATTTTCATCAAATGTACACTTAATTAATTTGTATAAATGCCAACGTAAATGTGAAACAAACTAACCAAACCAATATCAAAAGAAATCCTTACACTGATATCGCACACCTAATATCTATGATCTTGCCATGAAATGAGTCCGATTCAGATACCACTACATTCCTTTCTTGAAGGGGAGTGGGAATAAATGAACTAAAGCACATGATCTCACCTCTCCGGGAGTATTGCAGGGATATATCTGAATCACCATCTTCAGCCTGGACATCAGAGCTGAGTCAATGAGAAACGTCTCTTCCTTTAAATCCAACATAGGTGTCATAGTCTCGTCAAACTAAAATACATCAGTGAATAAATGGGAATATCAGAGAACATTAAATGGATATGATTTAGTCTAGAGCGCTTGTGTTATGACCCTGCCAAAGTGACATTATGACCAAAGCCTCAAGAGGAGTTCAATCAATCCAGATTCTACATCTTATCAATTCATCAGCGTCAGTGAACTGCGATTTTCATGAATGATATTCATGCCCTTGGACATAAGTGATCTGTTGCGGAAATGTCCCAAATAATGGATATTTGCTCAGCAAAGATACTAGCTCACAGATTTCAGTCTTAAAATAAAGAGACAGATTTAGCTTGTTTACGTAAATATTTCATCCATCTCTCTGTCCCTCTCCTCTCTTTTTTTATGATTTTTTCTTTAGTTTTTCCATCTGTCTCATTGGCTTCATGCCTCTTTCTTACACTCTTGCCCTCATTCCTTCCTTCTTTCCCTCGTCTTCACACCATATCTGGCTCCAGGGGACCGTCTGCCAGAGGGAAGGACACGACTACAGGAAATTGGGCGGGTGACTCGATAAGGCAGGACATTAATCTGATATAGGGTTCCTAAGCAACCTACTGGGCCAGTAAAGAAATACAAGTAAGAGAAAGTGTATGAGATTGGGGAGAAAAGGTGCAACACAGGGACGTCATGTACTTATTTTTTATTTGTGTGGAGCCACTAGAGACACTGACCCACTAGACATGATCAACCAAATACATTTTTTTAAAACTTTATTACTTTTTAAGTTAACTAAATAAGTCTAAGATGTGCTGGTCTAATGGTAAAGGTTTTCTTTGGTGACTCAGGCACAATTCGTGACCTAATGACCTTTGTCAAATGAGTGTGTGGGTATTATGACTGAAGTTTAAGTTAAATGATCTGTGGAAGTTCATTGGACTCGACTGAACTGACCGACATGTGATTTCTGCACACAGCATTTTAGATTAACACTTTTTTTCTAACAAGCTTTGATTCGTTATTAACATTAGTTTATGCATCAGATATATCGTTCAAATTTTGGGCTCAGTAAGATTTGTGTTTATTAAAGGAATTAATCATTTTATTAAGGAATGATGCAATAAATTGATAAAAAGTTACATACAAATTAAATACATTATAATGTTACAAAAGATTTATAAATCAAATGCTGTTATTTTTTGTTCATTAAAGAATCCTGAAAAATATAAAGCAGCACAAATGCTTTTAACATTGATTCTAATAACTGTTTCTTGCAAATAAAACTAAAAGTCAATTAAAAAGAATTTTAAAAATCAAAGATAACTGACTGTTCGTGACAGAACTTTTATTAATTTTGGTTAATGTTAAATTCTATAAAATTTTCCATACATATTTCAAGTTTGATTCAATTATCAAGTATCAATTAAAGAATAGATCAATAATTAAATAAATACATGAACATAAATGTGATATGAGAATACTATCATAAAGCTTTCACTAAGAAAAAACAGTCTACAACAAGCTATCTGCTTAGCAAAAAAATGCACACTGCAACAAAATGTAAGTTATATTAATACTGAAGTCCTCTGAGGTCATTCACTACTGTAAAAAACTGAGATGCAAGATGGTGGCAGTTGCATTTGTATAAAACAAGAGTAGCAGCACAAGTTTCATTTACCCAGATAAGAAGACTGATACGACATGGATGACGGTGATGGAGCCATGTAATAACATGAGCTTATGCATTATGAATGGACATGAATCAAAAATGAACATTAGAAAATTGATAAATGAACCTAGATTAACCAAAATGTTGTTCGTTGTTAGCTGATGATTTCTGATGAATTCACTAATGTTCACAAATTGAACCGTATACCTTTTGTCATGGAAGCCGCATTAACAATCCACTTCGTTAAAAAATAGGCTGTATTTATGTCATTTTAGTCAGCCTCCAAAACACACACACACACACACACACACACACACACACACACACACACGTCGTGTTTTCATTTAATTTATGGGGACTTTCCATAGACAATGTTCTTTTTACTGTCCACTTACACATAAATCATACTAAATTAAGAAATGTTGCTCTCCATGAAGAAAACAGCTTCAAACCTACTTTTTACATTTTCAGAAAAATATAATTTAGTATGATTTATGTACATGATTTATGTGTAAAAATGGGGACATATTGTCCCCATAATGTAGGTTTTACCTGAACAATACACAAAGTACGTGATTTGAGAAATGGAAATTTATGATTTTACTAATGGAAAAGTAATAGTACTGTGATTTTCTGAGAAGTGTACTTTAAGAGGAGAGATAATGTAAGGACAGTTTGTTTTGAAGCTCATTAACACAGAGAATCTGCTGGTTTGGGCTTTTAATGCATTCTCTCTCTCTCTCTCTCTCACACACACACACACACACACAAGCAGGCACTTTATGTCAGCATTCTTGAGAATACAGAAATAAATGGGGTTATAAATACAATTTAAGTTCCACCTTTTTTCCCTGTTCTACATTTAAAAAACTGCACTAATTGATCATCCTCAAGCTCACATTTAGCTTAATAACTCTCAAGGGTTCAAAATGAAAATGAAAATTCTGTCATCATTATGCGGTTTCTAACAAGCAGGATCTTTTACATAAGGAGAAATTCTGAAGACTGTTCTGGTCACAATTTTCTATATGGGGACATTCAAGCTTCAAAAACAACACAAAAGCAGTGTGCAAAATTTAAAGTCTTCTAAAATCATATATGATACATTTGTGTGAGGAACAGATTGAAATGTAAATGTATTACCATTCACTGATAACCATTCCCTCCAGCGAGCTGTGAAGTGAACTGCTGCAACAGGATCATTGAATCAATGAGTTGAACTTGAGATCCAGTGCAGTTTAAGACGTTTAGATGGTTTGTGAACTAATTAGCAATGAAATAAAGATCCAAGTCCAAAGAACAAATTGAATTGTGCATTTGCCATCCCTACTTCTCTCATTAACTTTCATGAGAGTGATAAGAACAGCTAAGGTAAAAAAGGGTAACAAATACATTTAGGTCTGTTCCCCACAATAAGCCATCGAATGGTTTCAGAAGACTTTGAGTTGTGGAGTAATAGAGCACAAATTTTAAGCTACATTTTAACGCATTAACTTCATAAAATTCAACTTCACATTTGCATGTGAATTTTTAAGGCAAAACATTTAACACAGATGACTTGATTCAGAAAATATTTCATTTCATGGTCTGCAACTATTTAAATCGTTGTATTCTTTCATAATTGTATTTGTATGTGCTTTTAAGCTATTTATTATTTAGTCGTATATTGTAGATATTGCAACGGAAAGAGTCATTACTATTCATTAGCATGAGGGAAACCAGGAAACTTCATGCTGTTGCTTTATTACGCTCATTTTTTTGTTCAGATTAAGCCTCTGACGCAGAGGGTCTCTTACTCTTATCCTCCGCTCATCTCTTCAAATTTTAGCATGTAACCACGTTACCATATCAAAGGGATCAGCTTGTCCAAATCCCAAATACTGGCTGTGTGTGTGTGTGAATACTGAAGGTACCCACAGTGAGAACGATCCATTTCAATAAGGGGTTTCATTTAGCAAAGCACTCCTACTGTTTTCACATTACTATCTTTGTGTGTAAAAGTCAAGCACATTCTTAATGTGTGCACTTACATAGTCAGACTCAGGGGCTGGTATGGTCAGATAGACCCAGAGGAGTCTGATTCAAAAGGTCATTTAACACCTTACAGAAATCGAATGTGACTCTGCATTAAAGCAATGGGCCTGTGGATAGACATTCAGTGTGTGTGTGTGTGTGTGTGCGTGCGTGCGTGCGTGCGTGCGTGCGCGTGTGTGTGTGTGTGTGTGTGTGCGTGTCGCGTGTGTGTGTGTGTGCGTGTGCGTGTGTGTGTGCATGTGTTGTCAAAAAAATTATTATAAATAAACCTGTGATCACTGTAAGACATTACATTACAACTCATTAGTACCAATTTGTGAGCTCTTTCTCAGTGCTCAACATTGACGTTTATGTAATGGTTACCGTTTGCTTAACCATTTACTCATTTATTGCCCTTTGGCATTCAAAACCGGCAACCTTTAAGTTTCATATTTGCTAGATTTGCGTGAAGCAAAATTTACATTAATCCTGTCAAACCTGCTATTCTGAGGAAGAATATAATAGAAAGTAGAAAAAGTCTGAGACACTGGCGTTGCTTGCAAATTTACTAATGGACAAAGATCTTCAGCATGGCCAATCTGGATTTTTAGAGTATAAACTGGACAATCATCATATTTAAGAAATGAACATGTAAAGATGTGAAAAGCAGGTGGAATTGCAAGACAGCAATTCTGTTGATATTATTGATGTGCTTTTTGTAAATCTCTTAGCATTTGTCCAGCCGCTATGTTTGCCACATGCTACCCAGCAGGCAGTGCTGCTCGTAGTGACCATAGACAGTATATAAGATGGACACATCTTACACAACCCCATAGATTTCAACGGAGAAAAGTGAAGCCCGATTTGAAGCACTCACTTCCTGATCGCCAGGCGAACTGCGCAGACTCAAACTGAGCTTGACGACGCAGATGTGACGTGGGTCTTCTAGTAGCTGTGCCGAGGGAAATCTGAATCATTCCCTTCCGAATCTCGCAGAGACGGAGAGCGTGATTATTAGTTGTCCATGAGCTAGCAGCATGAGCAACTTTATGAATCTCTATGGGCTTCTCCCTTGACTTTATGCCTCCACGTCCCCCCGATTGCTTGCGAGCTTCTCTGCCTGTCTATACGGTAATGTCTCTTCGGTGCGACAGAGTCGCGTGGTTATGACGCAATCGTTAGCCTATTTTTTACAAAAACGGCTTCTACGAAGTCATAACGTAAGATACAAAGTAATGGAGCCTTTTATACATTGTCGTGTTTCTTTAGAAATAAATAATGGACAAATGGAGTCTTTGGACGCTTCAGATGTAAAGTTATTCGCTGTCAAAGTGACGCAAAAATCAATGGGAGTCAATGGAATGCTAACAGCAGGTGAAGTTCTGCTACAATGGCGGCGCCCGGGGAGGCTTCAGTTTCCGGCGGATGGATTACCCCCTTGGTAGTGACGGTGCATGTGTCTGATTAAACATGAGCCTGGCACTCAATTAATATGCTAAGGCTAAAAAAATTAACACACACAACATCCCTGTGAAAAAGAGAGAGGAGCTCACGGAGGAGCAAAGCCAATGATGGCCGTCATGTCCAATCAGAAGCTCTTCCTAGCGGATCACAGCAATAACAGCCCAGCTGATATCTGCAGATATGAACATAGACAGAATGAGATAGGACAAAACACAAACCCCTAATGTGGAAAAGCCTATTTGAGAGGATTAAGAGCGCTGTAGCGCTTAACGGTACTTGGGACTTTTATTATGAAAGTACGACGTGCACGAGCTCAAAAAAGCTAATGATTCGTCACAGAGTGACGCATATCGCCTCAGATATCAGTTCGCATGCACGGACGCTGGAGAAGACGAATAACGTTGGTTATCGGCCTAAGATTAAGTGTATATTGTGCTTCTGTGCGTCTTATAAGAGTGAGTACAGGAAGCCTACTGTATGCCGATCTACGCTCATTGTGATGTTATGATGCAATGATGCTGTTAACGTCCGTGTGGGCTTATGGCGCGATGCCAATTTACCCGTGTTATGCCTCATAACTGTCGATCATCAGTGTTCATAGATGATGTTTATAATGTTTAATAACTCATGTTGATAGATAATAACAGTAAAACGAGGGAAGATATAATTGTGAGTCATATAAGTAGCATAATGCTTGTCCGTGTGACGTTATATCTTGTGTTCATGCATGGTTCATGAATGAGGGGAGGAGTCAAATAGTTTGTATATTAATGCTATGATAATGTGGCATATGTAACGGTGCTAACGTGGTCATTTGTAATAGCGTTGCTGTTATTTGAGTGCTGTTCTTTGTCTTTTACAGGGAAACCACATCAAAATATCAGCACAATTCATGTTACACTCCCATCAGATCAAAACTTAACACCTACTCATTAAGCCAACGACATTACTCCATCTCTTCTTCCACCTGGGCCTCTTGTGCTCACATCTCAACAATTGATTACTCGCTTGACACTATTCCAAACCTCATACCGACTGTAATTCCTCAGAATTCTGGAAACAACCTGCTTTCGCCAGAGAAGGCTCAGATAATTCACTGTCACCCATAAAGCTCCAATAGGCCCATTGCAGGTCACAAGCCGCCTCCTACGTCTCTGGAAGTTGAGTAAGGTGTATGTTAGTGGTTGACTCCTCCCTCTGATGTTCATCTTATATCCTTGCCATAATAAAGCAGTTCAAGTTGATCACTTGTATCTCTGTGGTGTTCTGACCGACACACCTAGTACACTGCTAAACACACCTGAAACCAGCCCTTATCAGAAAGCAAGGTAGTCTTCACTACATTTGTGGTCCTTCGAGCCGGATAGCAGCTGTGCTGGGAGCATGGAACAGAGTGAGGAAGCATCGTGGGCCCCATCCACTCGGCCCAGACGGCAGTTAAGGCAGCCATTGTATTTAAGGGATTATGAGGTCAGTGCAGTGCGACCGAGGACACGTGGCCCACCACATGCCAGCCCGGCACCACACATGCCTAGAGGGGAAGAGTGGAGTTCACAGCCACAGGTGAAGTGGAGTAGGAATCCCGATGCACCGTATGATTATGACACAAGCGCTGAGGAGAGTTTGAACGACACAAGCCTGGGATGGCCACATACCCCTATGCCCTACACTGAAGAGGGAGCAGGGCAGAGCGGGCTACACAGAGAGAGCAGGCAGTATGGTATTGCGTCCCTTCATGACACTAGAGGAGATCTGTGTGAGTTAACGACCTCAGCTGGAGAGCAAGGAGTAGTGCCGCAGGATCAGTCTTTCGAGCGATGGCCAATGCCACCCCTTCCACCACTAGGTGACTCATTAGAGGAAGAGGAGTATGAAGAGGGATTGCCACCTCCACCATGGCCTTCGCATGACTATCCTCCACTGCCTGCAGCTGCCGAGGAGCAGCGGGTGGTTACCGTCATAGACAGAATGATGAGTGAGTTACAGCTAATGAGGGACAGTATGTCTTCCAGCGTCACAGCCCATACTCGACCACAGTCTACCCCTCGCAATTTGAACCACCCTCAGCCTAAACAGAGTCAAGAACAGCACCACACCCGGTCCTACACCCCGGGGCCAGCACCCTACATGCCCATCTCACGTCCACAGCCCAGTATGTATCGCACTGATGCGAAATCCTCAACTCAGTACCCAGCCAGGCCTGATACGAGCCAACCACACCCTGTTCGAGGCAGACTGTTCTCGCCAGCCCCAGTGACTCTGGGAGGAGGAGAGTACAGGGGGCCAGCGCCAAGAATTCCTTTCTTTGTCCATAAGGATCCGATGGAGTTCTCTCGGCTTAAACTAGCCCTAGCAAACCTGCTACCTACCGATGCTACAGAGCTTTTTAAGTATCAGATTCTGGTGGATCACATGAAACTTGAAGAGGCCTGTCTCATTGCTGACTCCTTCATCAACTCGCCTAGGCCATACACTGACACCATGGCAGCCTTGACAGAGAAGTTCGGCCAGCCGCACCATGTAGCCTTGCAGAGGATAGCTGCAGTTATGGATTCGTCTGAGATCAGGAGAGGAGATGTAGCTGCCTTTGAGAGGTTCTCCCTGCATGTACAGTCACTCGTGGGTATGTTACAGACACTGGGCCCAGATGGAGAAGTTGAGCTAAGGTGTGGCTCACATGTGGCTAGACTTCTCACCAAGCTTCCCATGGAGATGAGAGCGAACTTCAGGCGTCAGATGTTCCATCGTCCTGGACACACTCATACGCTGTTCGACCTGGCAGAATGGCTTCGATACGAGTCGTGGTGCCAAGGTTACGACAACCCTTCAGACATCCGTATCCAAGGGCTGACAGGATACCGAGCCGATAAACGACGCGGCAAGCCAGCAGCCACAGTGCTACACGGAGCAGAGAGCTATTCGTCTAACCGGGCAACCAGACAAGAGAGTCAGAGCGCATCTACAGCCAGATGGAAGAGCAAAGCAAAACCCTACTGTCCATACTGTGAGGGTACAGAACACTTCTTAAATAAGTGTCCTGGTATTCAGAAACTCACCAGAGAGGAAGTCATAGAGTGGATCAGAGTCAATAGGAGATGTTGGAGATGTGGGAGGGCACATCAAGCAGCCCAATGTGACCTCAAGAAGCTTTGTGATGTGTGCCAAGGAAAACATCTGAAAGTCCTGCATGACGCCAACGTACGCTCTAAGGCTGAGCGGCCAAAGGCTGAAAGTTGTCTGGTGAGTACCAGTACAGAAGTTCTCTACCTGGACAGACCATCGGCCCACTCTCGTGTTCTGTTGAAGGTCGTCAGGGTTCTCTTGCGCAACAGAGACAGGACATTAGACACTTATGCAATTCTGGACGATGGTTCAGAGCGCACAATGCTCCTCCCGGAGGCAGTTGATAAATTAGGTCTACAGAAGAGGCCTGAGGATCTTGCTCTCCGCACGATTAGGCAAGAAGTCCAAACTCTGACGGGAGCTGCTGTCTCGTTCAAAATCTCATCCTCTACTAATCCCAAGAGAGCATTTCGGATAGTGGAGGCCTTCACCTCTCGACGCTTGGGTCTAGCGGACCACTCCTACCCCATCGTCAGCTTGAAGAGGAAGTACAAGCACCTGGCAGATCTCCCCCTCGAGGCATTCGATCGCGTTAAGCCACTTGTGTTAATTGGTGCAGACTACCCCCATCTGCTTAACCCTATCGAGCCGGTGAAAATTGGCCCTCCTGGAGGTCCGGCAGCCATTCACACGAGACTGGGATGGACGCTTCAAGGACCCGCACACCTTACACAGTGGGCACCGAGCACCCAGCAGTGTCTTTTCACAAGTGTCTCACCTCAGACGACAGAGCTGATGCAGAATGTGGAGATGCTCTGGAAGATGGACACCCTGCCATACCAGAGCTGTAAACTAGCAATGAGGTCGAAGCAGGATAAGGAAGCGGTGGAGCTCCTAGAGGCCAAGACCAGACGAGTACAGGTGGCAGGCATCTACAGATATGCCACACCCCTGCTACGGATGCGAGACATTCCCCCGCTCCAAGCTCCTAAGGAAGCTGTCCTACCCAGCCTCAGAAGTCTGGAGAGACGCTTGGCCCGGGACCCCCTGCGAGCCGACGAGTACTCTGGAGCAATCCGCAAGTTGGTGGAAACTGGAGCGGTTAAGAAGATTGACTTAAGCAAAGCCTCACCCACAGAGGAGACGTGGTTCATACCTCATCACTTAGTGAGCCACAACGGAAAGAGTCGTTTGGTCTTTAACTGCTCCTTCCAATTCCGAGGTCGAAGCCTTAATGATACCCTCCTTCCTGGACCAACATTGGGGGCCTCTCTTCTGGGCGTTTTACTGCGCTTTAGGGAACATGCGGTGGCAGTCAGTGGTGACATCAGAGGCATGTTTCACCAGGTTCAGCTCTTACCAGAAGACAGGCCGCTTCTCAGGTTTATCTGGAGGGACATGAAGCGTGATAACCCCCCTGATGTCTTCGAGTGGCAGGTCTTACCGTTTGGCACTGCGTGTTCACCGTGTTGCGCTACCTTCGCGCTCCAAATGCATGCAAGGGATCATGGAGGGCCAGGAGAAGGAGTCAAGCACTCAGTGGAAAACTGCTTTTATGTGGACAATTGTCTTCAGAGTGTGCACACAGCGGATGAAGCTAAGGAGTTTGTTGACCGGCTCAGGGAAGTGCTAGCATCTGGAGGATTTGAGATCAGGCAATGGGCCTGCAACATACCTGATGTCCTTAGGCACCTACCTGCAGAGGCGAGGTCCGACAGCATGGAGCGATGGCTTTCGCACGAGGAACCTGGATATTCAGAACCGGCCCTCGGACTCACCTGGCACTGGGAGACTGACACTTTAGGCTACAAGAGCCGACCTCTGGAGTATGGAGCACTCACAATGAGAAATGTTTACAAGGTGATGGCCCGACAGTATGACCCCCTGGGATTCATTGCACCTTACACGACCCGCGCTAAGATGATCGTCCAGAGCATGTGGGACAAGCCGCGTGACTGGGATGACCCACTTATCCCGCAAGATCTGCAGAAGGCATGGAAGGAGTGGGAATCAGAGCTACACCTGCTGTCACGCATCTCATTATCCCGGCACTATGCTTCGGCTCAAGCTGATCAGATGGTTGCTTCCAGACAGATTCACGTGTTCAGTGACGCCTCTGAAAGGGCATACGGATCAGTCTCTTATCTGAGAACAGAAGATACCCAGGGACAGGTTTACTTGGCGTTTCTGGCGGCTAGATCCAGGGTAGCACCCCGACGGCAACATTCCATTCCCCGTCTCGAGCTCTGTGGTGCCTTGACAGCTGCCCAGTTGGCCAAGACGTTAGAGAGAGAACTGATGTTGAAAACAGATCAGACAATCCTCTGGAGCGATTCGACAACAGTGTTAACCTGGTTACAGTCGGAGTCATGCCGCTTCAAAGTCTTCGTGGGTACACGTGTCTCTGAGATCCAGGAGCTGACAGGAGAGAGTACCTGGCGCTATGTCGACTCCGCGCAAAACCCGGCAGATGATGTGACACGTGGGAAGACATTGGCAGAATTGGCAGTGCCTAACCGCTGGAGCCAAGGTCCGTCCTTCCTCCTTAAGGGACCTGATGAATGGCCATCATCACCAGGAGGGGCGTCAGAAGAGGATGTCACGGAGTACAGGAAATCTGCGTCGTGTGGAGTGGTATCTAAAGCAGATAGACAGGAGACTCAACTGGACCAGCCATACGAGTCCTGGAAGGATATGGTCGAGGCCGTAGCACAGGAGGTACATGGGGCGGCAGACCGTGATGAGTCCTTGATAGCGGAAGACTACCGGCAGGCTGAGATGACTATCTACCGGAGAGTTCAAGCTGAGTGCTTTCCGGAGGAGTTGCGTCACCTAAAGGCAGGGAAAACGGTACTTCGGAGTAGTCGCCTTCTTGCCCTCTCCCCGGAGCTGGATCCCGACGAGGGAATCATACGAGTTGGAGGAAGACTCAGACGTGCTGAATGGTTAGACCCCGCATTCAAACATCCTATTGTCCTGGACCCTTTGCATCCAGCAACAAAGCTCCTTATCCAGGATTACGATGCTCGCCTGTCATCCGGGTCCTGAGCGAGTATTCGCAGAAATGCGTCGGGTCTTCTGGATTCTCCGTGGCAGGGAGGCAGTACGGAGGGTGCAACACCAGTGCAAAGAGTGCCGGAGATGGAAATCTAAGCCGTTGGTCCCGAAGATGGCTGACCTACCCGTAGCCCGTCTACGCTTATACAAACCGCCGTACTACTCTACGGGTGTCGACTGCTTTGGGCCTTTTCAAGTTAAAATAGGACGACGCTCAGAGAAGAGATGGGGCATCATCTATAAGTGTCTTACTACACGGGCTGTGCATCTGGATATCCTGCACAGTATGGACGCAGACTCCTTCTTGATGAGCCTCAGGAGGTTCATCGCTCGCCGAGGTACTCCAGCTGAACTCTATTCCGACCAGGGTACGAACTTTAAGGCAGGGGAGAAGGAGCTCCGTGAGTCTTTTAACAGCATGTCTCCCGACCTCCAACGTCTCCTAGCCAAGCAGAAGATTGATTTCCACTTTAACCCCCCTGCAGCTCCTCACTTCGGGGGAACATGGGAGAGGGAGATCAAGTCTGTCAAGACTGCACTGTACACTGTCATAGGAGTTCAACCTATCTCAGAGGAGGTACTACGTACTACCTTACTAGAGGTGGAGGCAATACTGAATACCAAACCTTTGGGCTATACCTCATCCAGTGCGGCTGACTTGGACGCTGTGACTCCTAATGTCCTCTTGATGGGGCGGCTTGATGGAGCATTACCTTCAGTTGTTTACCCTAAGAGCGAGGGACTTAGCCGGCGGAGATGGCGACACAGCCAGGTTTTGGCAGATCACTTCTGGGCACGGTTCATCAGGTGTTACCTGCCAACCCTCCAATGCAGGCAGAAGTGGCATGGTGCCTCAGCTGATCTGACAGTGGATTCAGTAGTTCTGGTGATGAACCCCCAGTTCCCGAGAGCACTTTGGCCAGTAGGCAGAGTGGTTAAGGTACATACGAGTGCGGATGGTCATGTGCGATCCGCGGACGTACAAGTCAAAGACAGAGTATATACCCGGCCAGTTGCTCGTCTTATTACTCTTCCAGTTATCCCAGATGGTGAGGAGGATGAGGAATGCCCTCCGGTGGCTTCAAATTAGGACGAGTCTTTTACATGAGCAAATTGCACGCAATTTGGGGGCGGCTGTGGAAAAGCCTATTTGAGAGGATTAAGAGCGCTGTAGCGCTTAACGGTACTTGGGACTTTTATTATGAAAGTACGACGTGCACGAGCTCAAAAAAGCTAATGATTCGTCACAGAGTGACGCATATCGCCTCAGATATCAGTTCGCATGCACGGACGCTGGAGAAGACGAATAACGTTGGTTATCGGCCTAAGATTAAGTGTATATTGTGCTTCTGTGCGTCTTATAAGAGTGAGTACAGGAAGCCTACTGTATGCCGATCTACGCTCATTGTGATGTTATGATGCAATGATGCTGTTAACGTCCGTGTGGGCTTATGGCGCGATGCCAATTTACCCGTGTTATGCCTCATAACTGTCGATCATCAGTGTTCATAGATGATGTTTATAATGTTTAATAACTCATGTTGATAGATAATAACAGTAAAACGAGGGAAGATATAATTGTGAGTCATATAAGTAGCATAATGCTTGTCCGTGTGACGTTATATCTTGTGTTCATGCATGGTTCATGAATGAGGGGAGGAGTCAAATAGTTTGTATATTAATGCTATGATAATGTGGCATATGTAACGGTGCTAACGTGGTCATTTGTAATAGCGTTGCTGTTATTTGAGTGCTGTTCTTTGTCTTTTACAGGGAAACCACATCAAAATATCAGCACAATTCATGTTACACTCCCATCAGATCAAAACTTAACACCTACTCATTAAGCCAACGACATTACTCCATCTCTTCTTCCACCTGGGCCTCTTGTGCTCACATCTCAACAATTGATTACTCGCTTGACACTATTCCAAACCTCATACCGACTGTAATTCCTCAGAATTCTGGAAACAACCTGCTTTCGCCAGAGAAGGCTCAGATAATTCACTGTCACCCATAAAGCTCCAATAGGCCCATTGCAGGTCACAAGCCGCCTCCTACGTCTCTGGAAGTTGAGTAAGGTGTATGTTAGTGGTTGACTCCTCCCTCTGATGTTCATCTTATATCCTTGCCATAATAAAGCAGTTCAAGTTGATCACTTGTATCTCTGTGGTGTTCTGACCGACACACCTAGTACACTGCTAAACACACCTGAAACCAGCCCTTATCAGAAAGCAAGGTAGTCTTCACTACACCTAATAAGCAGATCTACAGCGAATACTTTTTTTTTTTCTTTAAGAGCCATGATCGAATGTTTTAAATTTAAAGGGTTAGGTCACCAAAAAAAAAAAAAAAAAAAAATCTGTCATTAAATACTCACCCTCATGTTGTTCCAAAACCAAGACCTTCGTTCATTTTCGGAACACAAATTAATAGACTGCAATGTTATTACTACTTTCAAGGCCCAGAAAGGTAGTGAGGACATCGTTAAAATAGTCCATGTGACAACTAGTCTTTCAACCTTTATGTTATGAAGCGACTAGAATACTTTTTGTAGGCCCTACGCAAAAAAAAATAATAAAAAAAATAACGAATTTATTCAATTTGTTAATTTCAGATGCTTTCTGGAAGCACCACATACTGCTAGCAACAACCTATGGCAACACTACCGGTATTTGTTTGAATGTTGAGTAGCAGCAGCTCATTGGTCACTGATGCTACAGCAACCAATCAGCTGTGCTATGTAGATGACGATGCGATCGCTACCAAATGAATTAAAGTCCTATCAGTTTCATGCCAGAACTAGGTATTTCTTCTGGATTTAATCAGTCTACGTGCCTAAGATTTTTGCACAGTACTGTGTGTATAGCCTATGCACTAATATTATTATTGAAATTATTTAAAAAAATTATTCCATTGTAAGTGTCTTGTCACCCAGATTTTTTACTTTTTATTGAAGCAGAAATGTATTTAATATTACGTTTTCTGAGGCTGAACCTCCATGTGCTCCTCAGCTCTTGACCTTTGTTAAAAAGTCCAGAAAAATGTATTCAAACCTGATATCAATTAGTCTAGACAGCTTAGTGGGAGGTGAGCCCCATCTGAGACACTTAAGAGAGCAGACATTAGAAACAACATAATCAGTGTAAGAGGGACTTGACTTTGAACATCTCCTTTGTTAATAGGCCCTATGCACAGCTTCACTACTTCCTGAACTTAAGCAGGGACCTTTGTTTCCTGTCTGCCAGGATTGGCCAAACTGATTAATCCAGGTGTGTCTGATTATTGTTGTTGGTCAGACACACCTGGATTAATCAGTTTGGCCAATCCTGGCAGACAGGAAACAAAGGTCCCTGCTTAAGTTCAGGAAGTAGTGAAGCTGTGCATAGGGCCTATTCAGTAAATCCATGAAGACATGCATAATTAAGCATATAGAACACCAGAACAAAGATATAAAAAAAAATCTGAATTCATGCATCCTCTAAAATGAATCAATGCTCTAGCATAATTTGTCAGATATCACTTGTTTTGATATTTTGTTATCTAATGCAATTATGCAAATTAAAAAATGTTGAAGTGTGACTTAAATGTCCTAGTCATTTATGGTCAATAGCAGTACTATAGTATACTATATAATATTGTACTATAGCAAATATACTCTCAGAAAAAAGGTATGCTGTCACTGGGATGATACCCTCTCAAAAAGTACTAATATGTTCCTTTAAGGTATCAATATGCACCCTTTAGAGGTAAACATACAAATGTGTACCGTTTGAAAGGACACCACCCCAGTGACAGCTTTTTGTATCCGTTTTTCCGAGAGTGTTGTATATGCATGGATGAAACAGGGCACACAATAATTGTATTGTTTCTATGTCATAGCTGCGCATAGCTTGCATCTTCTTTTGTTTTGCATGGGAAAAGAAAGAAGAGGGCTGTCTGTAAACATCCATCAGTAAAGAAAGCCCTAATGACTCAGCACAGAAAACAGAGAGATAGAAAGAAGCATACGTCAATAACATCCCGCTCTCTTGCATTATGCATCTATGAAATGGCTTATATGTCTACATTTGTCTTTGTTATGATATTGTGTATGCGAGAGAGAACGAGAGAGGAAGAAAGAGATTTGTTGCTCATCATCATGAACACAGGTGCATGTGTGTGTGAGTTTTTCCTTGCAGCAAGAGGTGAGTAATCAGAAATCACAACATACCTTGTCTCTGTTCTCACAGACGGTAAGCTCATCCTGCTCTGAAACGAACTGTCAATCAAATTCTGGAGAGATTCCAAAAAAAACACAACCTTAGGAAATCTGATTACTGGTAAGTAGAGTCATTGTGATCCTTTTTAAACATCTAATATCCAAGAAGTGGCCGTAAATGACTATTTAACACCTAAGGCACCTTTTAACCCATGACAACTATTATGAAAATGGATGATAATGAGACAACCAAATGTACCAACAGTGGGAGAACAAAGCATGCTGCTCTTTGAGAGGAATGTTTTTTTGTGCTTTCTTTCACTCTCTTTATTTCTCTCTCATTCAAAGGCAATGCTTGCTCACTTTTAGATAAATGCTGGGCGTAGATGCTTCAAAATGATTTTAGAAAGAGAAGAAACTTTTTACAATTGTATCATTTAGGCTATGTCTTATCTCTCTCATAGTTTATGCAAAGGCAAAGTTAACAAAGTGCTTTGAAACCATGTGATAAAATGACAGGCTGTTTTATGCAGCGGTAAGAATCCGTCAGATATAATATAATCAAATGACTATTTATGTTCATTGGAATGGGATAAGAAATGAAATATGGACAAAGTACAGTTCCAAAGAAGAAGTGTGCTCAAGCACCTTATTGTTAATGTGACAAGTGACACAATGCTTGACATTTCAACAAAGCCCTGTCAATCCAGCTGAGCTGAAACCCATGAACTCTGTGGGAAGCACCTCCAAAGATGCCGAAACTCCATGTCACTGTCACTCACGGCATTCTGCTTTCTAAACGTCAAAGACTTCAGAGATGTGAAGCAATTGTTATTTTGCTGCTTCACATAGCGATATACAATAAAAGGGTCATATCACAGATATTTATGAATTAGAAAGTTTAATAACTCTTCTCTCAATTCTATTTGTTCATCTGGTACTATGCTTTGCCATTCATTTTGCCATTCCGGTGGGGTAATTAATGCCAACATTAAAATCTTCCATTTTTGATTATGGTCATCTTTAAAGAGCTACTGCCCCCGTGTGGTCACCAGCCCTTAACCTAACTCTGCCATCTACTGGAGAGCTGTCTGGAATAATGTTTATATGCTATAAATTCCTGTGCTATTAATATATTGGCAATATTACTAAACATTTAAATAATGTAGCCTCATCCAGTGACAATAAACAATGTTTTTTCAACCAATAACAATAAAATTGATAGAACATGTAATGGAGGCTTGGCAGTGCTTAACAGAACTGTGTAACCTTACAGCATAGTCACTTCTTCTCTCTTTGCAACAAGCGTAATATTTGTCATTATAACTTGCAAAGCTTCCATGTAACTTTATTTTGAAATATATGGAGACTGAGGACAATATACTGTAGCCTATGTATGTGAACAACTTTGACATGCCTTATTGACTGAAGTGCCTTTGCTTAATTTATTCTAATTTTATTTTATTTGTATTTATTTTCTTTATCGAATTTGTTCTAGTTAATTGTGTTAACTATGTTCTACACATACGTCTCCCAACGAGAGATTTTGTATATTGTGTTTTGTAAAAAATGTGTTCTATAAAAAAAAAAAAAAAAAGTTTGTAAATCGCAGGAAGTGCATCCGCTCAGTCGGAAGGGCACTGCAAATGGCATAAAGAACAAGTGTACACTGACGGGAAGTTGCTAAAATAAACACAAAGGAGGTTTTAATTTAATTAAATTTTTGTTGTACAAAAAAAAACAAAAAAAACAAAAAAAAAAAACAAGCGTGCTCTTAAAGTGGCAGCAACATAAACCATAACCCATTATCATAACAGAACAGAAATAGGGAAGGGTTGTTTATATTGGCCTATAAAAATCCACTAAGACGTAATGATATTATTGTTGAATGTTTACCCATTGTATTAGTGTAGTATAACTGATTTATTTATTATTAAAAGTGTTTACTTGGTTTTAGTTTCAGCTCTAAAAAGCATTTTACTTTGGAATTAAAACACAACACACCCTTTAAAAGGTTAGAAGGCTACACAAATTATAGAAATAAATCAGATAAATAAGGTTTGGAGCTGCAAATGATATCTTCACTTTCAGTTGAAATTGTCCTGTGACATCCAACAATATGACATGTGATTCATCTAAATGTAAAAGTTGAATATGAGTCCACACTTACAACACACATAATTATGATTACATGCCTTAGGAAATGATCATCTTTTTAATTTTTTTTAACTTTTTTACATTATTTACTTAAACTTTCTTTTTAAACTTAAACAGGGTATTTTTGACTTCTCGTTTAATCTAACAGTAAGAGGGATAGATTTCTTGAGATTGCCCTTGTTGCTTAGACCTCATCAAACCATAACTTTCAGAGAAGATTCAAGATGGAATTCTCTGTAAAAACAAGATCATAAGTTACATTTCAACTTGATCTATATTTGTAGTTGTTTTGTATCTGTTTCCATAGGCTATATGGTGAAGAGGAAGCCCAGTGAAGTGCCAACACAGCACACTGTATGTTACTGTAAGTTTTCACACATCTCTGAGTTGTTGCATTTTATCTGCTGCTGCTTAGTTGCTTAAGAATATGATCACCATAGCAGAGTGATGATGATTTTCCATATAAATATATATATATAGCTTAAGCCAACACATTTACTTATAGCCTATTGTAGCTATATGAAATACTGTTGTTACTAAATGTTGTTATTGGGTAAATTATGAGATCTTGATCTCTTGGCTTTTTTGGCTTTGTCACAAAACATCTAAGCTGTTGTTCATGTGCGGATACAGAAAGATTTGAGCAGCAAAGTCAACGTCACGTTTCAAAAAGCCCTTTTACTAATTCATTGATAAAAAAAAAGAAGAAGAAGAAAAAAGTAAGCACTTAAACGCCAGGTTGCATTCTGACCAAACTGCTAAAAGAGAGCAACAAACCAAAACCAATGTTTATGTAGGCTACATAGAATGTTAGTAGCATTTCCTTCATATAAGCTTCCTGTAAGCATTGTGTGTGTGTGTGTGTGTGTGTGTGTGTGTGTGTGTGTGTGTGTGTGTGTGTGTGTGTGTGTGTGTGTGTGTGTGTGTGTGTGTGTGTGTGTGTGTGTGTGTGTGTGTGTGTGTGTGTGTGTGTGTGTGTGTGTGTGTGTGTGTGTGTGTGTGTGTGTGTGTGTGTGTGTGTGTGTGTGTGTGTGTGTGTGCGTGCGACGTGCGTGCGTACAGGTTTGGCTATATTTGTGAGGGCCAAATGTCCTCACTTATACAGTGAAATATATGGTGACAACTGACTAGTGAGGACAACTTAGTAAAGGCTTATTGGCCAAAACATGTTTTTTTTTAAATCTAGAGTTTTGTAAATGTTTCTGTTTAGGGGGTGGGTTAGGCGAAAGAAAATACATTTAAACTAATTTAAAAACAAGTCTATAAGATGTCCTCTCTAATATAGTGAAACAAACATTTGTATTTGTGAACATAGAGGAATGCTAATTGATGATGCAACATATTAAAAACTGTTTTACTTAAGCAGAGGTCAAGATCTCTACCCCTAATATGCACTCAATATTTTTATTGTAATAAAACAACACAGTCCTTTTGATAGATAAGACATATACACACACACACACACACACACACACACACACAATGTTTGTTTGACAGTAAGGTGTACGGTAATATGCTCATTGAGTTTGAACATTCATATGTTTTCATGAATTTAAATGAGGATTGCTTCTGTTTGATGAGCTCAAAGCAATAATTCAACCCTCAATTTTAGAAAAATCAGCAGTTTAACAGCCATAAAACAGACAACATTGTGGATCATGATCTACCGATTAATGTGTAGAATAGATCATTTAACTCTCTTAATGTTAAATCCTGAGCTGCAGTAGTGACACGAGAAGCCCTGATATATATCAAATACAGCATATATGTTTATTAGTGTCAGTGATGCAGGCAGAGAAACAGAATTACTAAAGAGGAAATGGCACAACATGCTAAGTTCCTGAAGAACAAGAGCAACATTAAGACTCAGTTCACACTCGCTGTTCAAGTGACGAGTGTGTAAGTTTGGACCATCAGTGAGTGAGTTCAGAGAATCAGTCATGAAGTGTTTCTGTCTTTTCCTCTTTATGCTTCACTTTACTGAAGGTAAGTCAGATTCATAAATACTTGTAAGACTTAAGAGTGAAATGAATCAGTCATCAATGGTTGTGATTGTGATAGTGCTGAGTGATGTGATCACTGGTTCCCAACTCCTGGAGAGACAACACTGCACATTTGTAATATCTCTCTTGCCTGACAAAAGCTAAAATACAAAAGAACCAGCACACTGCTATTCATGCTCCCAAAGACATTTATTAACTTGCAACGTTTCGACCACAAGGTCCTCGTCAGGCAAACTGGTTCTTTTGTGTTTTAGCTAAGGTTTCTTTTTGAGTTATTTTGGATGTGCGCATTTTGAATTCTCTGCAGTCTTTAATGGGCTGATGAGTTGAGTGAGGTGTGTTTTGATTAGGTGGACATCTAAAATGTGCAGTGCTCCCGGACCAGGGTTAGGGTATGTTTACACGACAACGATGTACTAAAAACGTAACGATCCCCGTTCACACGGATCTGCGGAAATGACTAAAAAGGCTGTATTATGCCAGACCAGTATGGAGACGGACCTTGCACTTTGAAAACCGTTTTCAAAAGCTCGCGTTTTCAGGCCCCCAAAACGCCATTGTCGTGATGAACGGCCAAAATGCATAAAAAGTTTTCAGGTGAAAACGGTGTCATGTAAACATTACCTTAGATGAGTAGTGTGAATTTTAATTTAAAAGAAGATTTCGCATTCAGTTATACAGCCTCTGGCACCCTGACCAAAAGCTCATATTGATGCTCTGTTATCGTGTGACTTGTGAAACTTTATTTCATGCTTATTTTTTTAAGCTGCATTATTATTCAATGATGGTATAATAAAACTCTTCTTCATGATGTTAATCTGTGAGATCACATTGATGCATTCAGAAAGAAACTCTCTCTATCTGCAGGTTGTTATCTTTCAGATCATAGAAAGACTAGAGAAGTAACAGGTTACACAGGTGGATCAGTCCTGCTGCCCTGCTCCTGTACTTACCCTGACCATCAGACTACAGTCAAATTCACCTGGATCAAGCTATACGGGAGCCAACGAAATGAAGTATTAAAAAAGGAGAGTTACAAGGGCAGACTGAAGCTGTTTAATGAAATTTCTCCAGCAAATCTGTCTCTGCTCATTTCAGACCTCAGAAAGAAGGATGAAGGGTCATATAGGTGTGAGACTTCACAATACTATACAGACATTACAGTGAAGATAAAAGGTACATGGAATATTTTTGCCTGAAACGCGTATCTCTCACAATGCAGTAGATATTTTCTTCTTCCAGTAAAGTGCAGTGTAAATGTCAGTCTAATGTGTTGTCAGGGTGTGATCTGGATCAGAACACACAGACGGTGGAGGTGACGGGACACTCGGGAGAGTCTGTAGTTTTGCCCTGTTCCTGTACCGAACTACAGGACACACCTCTACAACTTACATGGACATATACTTCACTAAAAAACAGAACAAAACCTGAAGAAATTTACCCAACTAAACAGAGTGAGAGACACAGAGGTAGAGTCAAACTGTTGAATGAATCCTCACCAGGAAATCTGTCTCTACACATATCAGACCTGAACACAGAAGATCAGGGGGAATATCATTGCTCTGTGCTTCATCAACCACACGTCAACATCACACTCAGTGTTCAAGGTAATATTATTCTGTGTTGTTGTTCATTATAAATTGTTGAAGATGACGATGATGTTCTAGAATAATATATCCTCTGTTGTGTAGATGATGGCTGCAGATTTTGAACTAATTACAGAAAAACCAAAAGTTCATGCAATAACCATATAACCTCACTGACCCTTACAGGAGAACAAGAGACAGAAGACAAAATGTGTACGTAACAGTCTATTTTGCTTTAAAGATTTTTTTAGATATACTATTCAATGTATTTTTGCCTGTTTTCTTGAAGTGTCTGCATAGTTTATTTAAGGTGTGTGTGTGTGTGTGTGTGTGTGTGTGTGTGTGTGTGTGTGTGTGTGTGTGTGTGTGTGTGTGTGTGTGTGTGTGTGTGTGTGTGTGTGTGTGTGTGTGTGTGTGTGTGTGTGTGTGTGTGTGTGTGTGTGTGTGTGTGTGTGTGTGTTTGTTTTTCAGCCTTCATTCTGCTGTCACTGCTTCCAGTATTAATGTTACCAGCAGTACTGGCATTGATCTATTGGAAATGCAGAGGTACACGCGCACGCACACACGCACGCACACACGCACACACACACACACATACTATTATATGTGATGATAATAGTACAAATTGAAATAAGACTGGCCTCTCAAACCTTTGGGTTTTTTTTAAAGAAATTTAAAAATATTTACTGACCATTAGCATTTGATGTTATTCAGAACGTTAAAATCATATGTAAGTTTGATGATATATGATATGATATCTTTGAACTATATTACAAATAGGAAAAATACATGTCAAAAGGATGTTGAATGTTCAACTTTAAGTATTATAAACTCATCGCCATCATATTTGATCTTTTATCCACACCCTTTTGTCTGATGGTTTTTTTTTTCAATTTGACAGAGATTTTTTTCATTTCTAGGAAGAATAGATGTCAAAAAGATGACCAATGATGGACTTGTGCTAGTGAGTAGTGAAAATGAGAAACAGGTGAGCACAAATTGCCTCAAACCCATTCAGATAAATATTTAATATGTTGACACGCGTGCACTTCCAGTAGGCTACTAGCTGAATGAAATAAAGAGCAGCATCTGCATGTGTGTCCTGATCATGATGTCTCTTTCTTTAGGCTGATGTAAATCCTGATAGTTTAACGCAAGGACAAAACTTAAAACAAGATGGAAATGAGGTCAGACAGAGTATATTCTGTGCATAATATATGAATATATAGCTACATGTAGGTATTTTGAACAAAATCTCTGTCTTTTCCCCTCTCTCTCTCTCTCTCTCTCTCTCTCTCAGGACGAGGTGACATATTCTTCTGTTGTCCATGTTAAGACTGCTGCCAAACCAGTTCACAAACAGACAGTCCTGGCAGAGCACTCAGAGTATGCCAGCCTCAAATGAAGTTAAAATATACAACTTATTTTCATTGCTTTTCATTTTATTATTCTTAAAATTCATATAGCTTTGTAATTGTGACTATAATGTGAAATTTGACCAAATGTGTCATGCGGTTTATTTTGAGGGATAAAATAATCACTTTCAGTTATGGGATGCATCAATGGTGTGCACATGAGAGAAAGAATAAACAAATAGCCTATGTTAAAGTGCTAAGTTTGTGGTTAGCTTCAAATGCTTTCTAAATGTGGAGATACAACTAGCTTGTCATCTCCTATAGAGCTGTGAAAAGACATGGGCCTTCTGTTCGGCTTGCTTGGACCCTGCTCATTGAACTGTATTTGAAATTCAGTGTTTCTGTTGTGTGGGCCTATTCAAAATGTCAATTTACAGAGCAAATGACTGCGAAATCTTTTTTAATAAACGTTGAATGATTAGTAGTCTTTTACTGTCCTTCATGCTTTAAAAACTGAATAGGCTACTCACTGTATACCTGCGTGCACGTGAGTCGAACTGCCACAAGGTATTTGCACATGCGCAATATGGAAAACCCCGCATGGGCTCCACAAAACATGAACACATGGATTGGGAATGACACCAGGTAGGTCAAATTTGATAGCTGACATCTGTGGGTTTAAGCGCGGGCGCGCGCTTCTTGCAGGAGCGAAGTTCACAGTGCTGCTCTACTGCGCGCTCCCGCGCTGGAGATCTCCGTGCCGTCTCCGCCTTTCCAGCCCAAACTCGCTTTGTTTCGTGGGACAAACGCCATAAAATGGAAAAGATATATAGGTAAGAAGATCATAAAATTCAACTAATTGCGCTATACTAAATTACTAAAAGGACTATATAATTGACCTAGTTGTTTACTTGATAGATTTGTAGCCTAACTGTGATAATGTAAAAAATAAAAATAAGTGAGTCAAAAGTACACTAAATGCGACAGACAGAAAACTCATATAATAAAAGCTTGAATTTAGTGATAGTCTATTCAAATTAAATAACGCTAACTTTTAAACAGACCCCACTGATTTGGTTTGAACCGAGCTTTCTTTGTCTCAGTGCAGATTCAAGCCTATTAAGTTGTGAATATACAGTAGGCTAGGCTATAGCCTTGAAAGTCTCATGTGCCGGATATATGCATCATCATGCCATACATCGAATCCTTATGAAATTTAAGAGTAAAATGGAGGAGAGCAGCTACTGCGTTTAGGCCAATAACAGTGCACATAATTCTGTATTTTGTTAATGCTTTAGTAACACTTTATACTAATAACTTTATTAAGTCGTTACCCATTAACTTATAATGTTCAATAGATACAGTCTACATACAGTGGGGTCCAAAAGAGACCATTAGTCAAAATGCTTTTCTATTTTGCTTTCTCTTCTAATTTGGTACATTTAAGTTTCATTAGAAAGTAGGCTATATTATGAACATTAAATGAGTGAGTACTATATATATATATATATATATATATATATATATATATATATATATATATATATATATATATATATATATATATATATACCCAATATGTATATAGTGAGTACTACATGTATATATACCCAATATGTACCCGTGTGTGTGTGTGTGTGTGTGTGTGTGTGTGTGTGTTTATATATAGGCCTATAGTTCTGGTAGTTCTGATTACATGTAATCCAGATTGCTTAATCATATTTAAAAAAATGAAATACTTGTAATTGTATTTAGATTATATTACCTTTTAAAATACTAACAATCAGAATATATTCTGATTGTTAGTATTTTAAAAGGTAATATAATTAATCAAATAGAGTATATATACTCTATTTGATTAATTACATGATTACATATTTTTCACACAATGGCCCTATATTATGCAAAATTTTATGATTCTCCATAATTCTTTTTGTAACTTTTTTTTTTTTTTACCAAACGCTTTTATTATGTTTGGAAAGTCCTAAAATTTAACCATGGTTAAATCTTGCTGCTCTGATGTCAGTCAATGGTCACATGACATTTTTAGTAAGGGTTTTATTTTGATGATAGTTTTATTTTTTTGTTTTTTAAGTTACTTTCATTTTACATTTTTATTATTTAGATGATTAGCTTTTCATCAACTGCAGTTCCTTCATGAGCCCCAGTTTGGGAAACACCGGTGTAATGTAGGCCTAATCAAATTAATGACTGTAACTAAAGACCAGCTTCCTTAGCAGGACATTGTTTCAAAATGCAAAGGCTTGACATTTTTTTTCTCTGTTTACTTTCACATTCTGTGTCCCCATCTATCATAACCATAGAAGGGTTAATGCAGTGTCTCTGAATGCCAGGATAAATTTGAAAAAGTGCCTATAGTGCACAGTATGCTATACGGCCAGGGGAGTTCAAATTAATCCGATTAGGGAATTACAGCATTCCAAAACACTATTTCATCATCTTGATTGAAATACTACCACAGAAAGCGAAAATTCTCTGGGCAGCAGCTTGTGTCCAAATTTCAATCTTAACCGTTCTATTTAATCAGAAACGATCTGAAAACAGGGCTTTAGGTGTAAAATATCGAAATTGTCCTTTAAATGGACAATAATAATTTCTCCGTTTGTTGTTTTTGGGATTAGAAGTGAAATAGAAAGTAAGTTGTAAGTTGTCACTTGTTAACATTAAATGAAAGACTGTTGGGGAAATTAAGTGATATAGGCCCAATTGTAACCCTAAAACCTTATAGGCCCTATCATACACCTGACGCAATGTTTTTTTGCTAGTTTCAGCCCGACGCAGTTATCATTTCCTGCGCCACGTTGTTTAAATAGCAAATGCATTTGCGCCCATGGGCGTGCTGGTCTGAAAACGAGGTGTGTTCAGGGGTATTGATGCCGCATTGCTATTTTGAGGCAACTGAAATAAACTGCGCCGTTGACCAACTGAAACCTGGTCTAAAGTCAATGGCGCAATATATATATTTTTTTATTTAAAGAGCGCGTTAGTATGCGCCTAGGGGACAGGGACGCGCAGAAGCACACAAACACGGCAAATATAAAAAATAAAAGGATTACAATGTAAAAGATTATTATTGTGTACATAAAGATATGGTGGAAGCCGGCATGTCCTGTAGATGGTCTGCTTGCGCGCTTTTACCTCGCGCACGAGCAGAACCGCGCACGCTCTGGAGACGCGTTCAGTCTTTCCGCTTGCAAATTCCGTCATGTAAATAGCAGCCTGCCATGGCGCAAGTACAACTGGCATTTGAAGGGAATGGGAGATGAGACTCTGATTGGTTTATTGCATGTAAAGGCCAAAATGCACGGCAACCATTTTTCCCTTCTTTAAACTAGCAAAAGTGGATTCGTACACGTCCTGTGCATTAGACAATGCGCTTAGATCGTTACAATATGTTCAAAAACATGTTCATGTCTAAATTGAAATATTCAGTCTTGCCTCTTGTTCTTTACCAAAAGGGCAAGGCAAACACATGGTGCCAAATTGACTCATATATCAACCGACTGACTGATCAAAGGTCTGATGGGTGTGACCCTTACAAAGACACAATTAGACACAGACACACACAAAAACACTCCTGCATTCATTTTACATTCATACTCATAAAAAACAGCTCTTACACTGCTGTAAGCGCCATAGAGGCCATAGAGAGAGAGGACGAGAGGACAGTCTGAATGAAGCTTTACATATTCAATTGCAAAAGAGTGGTATGATCAAGATAAGTGTATAAATCAAGTTGTTATCTCTGTATTTGGTGAAGTGTAAGGAGAGTAAAAGGGAGGAAATGACATTTACTCAACACGTTACAATAATACTGAAGTCTCATTATGATTGTTTTTCTTTGCTCCTTTAAGAAACACAAAGATAAAACCAAACCTTTATTGACTTGATGGCTCTATACTAGAAACAATGTTAGATAGATAGATAGATAGATAGATAGATAGATAGATAGATAGATAGATAGATAGATATTTTTTTATATTAAAGAGATATTATTTTATTATAATATTGACCTTGTCTTTATTTCCTCAGAAACGTCTAGCTTTTGCAAACTCCAAAATCAAGACAAGCAACTTTTTGCCAATCGTTCATCACCACCGCCATGGAGACGGTTGTGATCGTGGCCATCAGTGTTCTCGCCACCATCTTCTTGGCATCATTTGTGGCTCTGGTGGTTGTGTGCCGCCATCGTTACTGCCACCCTCCGGACTTTCTGCACCAGTTTGATTCCAAGTATGTACCTGAGTGTGTACACTACAGAATAAGACATGGCCTCATTCATTCCCACACTCAGGATTAAGCAGGCATCAGCATTTTGCATTCCAACATTCTGAGCTATGAAAATACCTCTACTCTTCTTTTTGTTTATATTTTAGACCTACAGTGGATTTGATCGGAGCGATGGAGACTCAGAGTGAACCATCAGAGCTGGAGCTGGATGATGTTGTCATCACGAATCCTCATATTGAGGCCATACTGGAGAACGAAGACTGGATCGAAGATGCCTCGTATAACTTCTCTCCACATTCACAACCATAGTATTTTTTATTGATAATAATATCCTGTTATTAACACTTCACTGATATCTTTCTCTCAGTGGTCTTGTGTCTCACTGCATTGCAATTCTGAAGGTAAATTTTGTGCTCAAATTTCAAGACCAAATACATGAAATCTTATAATATCATATAATTAATGTTTAAAGACCTGGATAATTTGGGTATGATAGTATGATTTTTTTATGTATTTGAAAGAAGTCTTATGTTCACCAAGGCTGCATTTATTTGATCAAATAAAATAAAAAACAGTAATATTGTGAAATGATGACAATTTCCAAATAACGCTTTTCTATTTTATTCATGTGATGATAAAGCTGAATTTTCACCATCATTCCTCCAGTCTTCAGTGTCACATGATCCTTCAGAAATCATACTAATATATTGATTTAGAGCTGAAGAAACATTTATTTTAATTATCAATGTTGAAAACAGATGTGCTGCTTAAAATTTTTGTGAACGCATTTTTTAACATTATTTGATGAATATAAAGTTCAAAAGATCAGCATTTATTGGAAAAGGAAATATTTCCTAACATTATAAATGCTTTACTGTCCCGTTTGATCAATTTAATGCATCCTTGCTGAATAAAACTATTCATTTCTTTACTGACAAACATGACATGAACTGTACTGTAGTGTAAGCATAATAATACACCGCATTGCGTCCTGATTCTGTACAGATATGCCACACTCTCACCGAAAAGCTTGTCGCCATGACAATGGGCTCTGGGGCAAAGGTCAAAGCACCTGCCAGCCTGAATGACATCATCACCGTGGCCAAACGCATCAGCCCAAGGTAAACAGTTTGAGGAGTTGATATGACACACATGAGACTGAGTGTTGAGACTGACACTTTGTGCCATCACAGGGTGGATGACGTGGTTCGATCCATGTACCCTCCGCTGGACCCCATTCTTCTGGATGCCAGGTAACTTCATATGCTAGTATGTCTATATGTCTATTGTACTGTAGCCTACGTTTAAATTTCTGCAAAGAAGTGCATTGACTTTGCCACATTTTTTTTTTTTTTTGGACCAGGGCCACAGCATTACTATTGTCGGTCAGTCACTTGGTACTGGTGACACGAAACGCCTGTCACATGTCTGGCAGCCTGGACTGGATCGACCAATCACTGCATGCAGCCGAGGATCACATGGTGGTGTTGAGAGAGGCGGCTTTAGCGTCTGAACCAGAGAGAGGTTTGCCAGAGAGAGAGCAGTCAATCTGAATCACTCACAAAACTTTGGCAGGTTTACTGTATGTACATACACTATTATGAATGCGCCTGTATAGAATCTGCTATTTAGTGGGCAATACCTCAACACATCCATGGTATGAATGAGAAGGGCACCTTAGCTTAGCCTTGTTTCCAAACGTTGTTTCTTTCTCTCGTTCTTTCATTTGATCTGTTACATTCCAGTTTAATCTGTGGTCATACTGTCTGATATTTCCTCATGCTGGATTCAAATGTAGATGCTAAACAATGCCTGAGACAATCAAAAACATAAATGTATAAACCAAATGCAAAATGTGCTAAATGGTATAAGTTTGTTAGCTAAACCTTTTATAAACATAAGATCTACCTTTTATTTCTTGTGTCTCATATTTAAGTCTGCATGGTGTGTTGTAATTATTTCATGCATTAATTACACATTTCATTATTACCATCAATAGTCATTTGTATTTTTTCTCTCTAAAATATACAAATTCTTATTTCCAGTTCAGTATCATATGCAGATCAGTTTGCATTTAGTACATAGTAAATATTAACAATTTGAAAAGACATTTGCATAGTATAATCACATGTTAAGTTGATGTAGTACTTTTGTATTAGATTTCTCTTATTTGTGACCCTGGACCACAAACCCAAAAAGTGGCCGAGATACAACTATTGTAATATTTGTCCGAGATACAACTATTTGTAAATCTGGAATCTGATGGTGCAAAAATATCGAACCATTGAGAAAATCGCCTTTAAAATTTTCCATTTATGTTCGCGATTGTGCTGCATTCACTATTTTATATTTTAACGGTAGGACATTTACAAAATATCTTTATGGAACATGATCTTTAATTAATATCCTAATGATTTTTGGCATAAAAGAAAAGTTGATCATTTTGACCCATACAATGTATTGTTGGCTATTACCACAAATATACCCGAGCGACTTGTGACTGGTTTTGTGATCCAGGGTCACATTTTGTCTCTCTCATGTATACACTACGGTCCAAAAGTTTGGTTAGATTTTTTACAATCTTTTTTTAAAGAAGTCTCTTATTCTCACCAAGGCTGATAATCAAAAATAAAGTAAAACAGTAATATTGTTAAATATTACAACCATTAAAAAAAGTATTTCTCTATTTGAATATGCAATGTAATAATGTAATTTATTCCTGTGATTTTTCAGGATTCTTTGACAAAAAGAAAGTTCAAAAGAAGCATTAATTTGAAATTGAAATGTTTTTTTAATAGTATGCTTGTTGTTACTGTCAATTTTATCAACTTAATGCATCCTTGCTGAATTTATTAATTTTTCAGAAAAAAAAAAAAATCTTACTGACTCCACACTTGAACAAGTGAAACTTGCTGGATGTGAACAGTTACACAGCAAGCAAAACTCGCATTCTTTTGTCAATCTGCTATCTAGATGTTGCCTGTAATTTTTCACCAGTCACATGAGTCTAAATCCACACTAATTCCCACCCTCAAACCCCCACTACACTTTAACCTTTCAGCTGCTACACACACACACACACACACACACACACACACACACACACACACACACACATACACAGTACTCTGTAATTCATGTATTAAATATATCAATCATATAAGAAGAATACATTTCAGCATTCTGTTGTTGACTATCAGTATTTCCCCTTTTAATCCCTATTGCTGTGGTTTGCTTCTTTTTTTTTTTTGAGCAATCTTGTTACTGATATTTCTTATTTGTTCCTCTATTTGTTCTTCCATTCTTGCTCTGTTTATGTATTTGAGATTTGTAAAGTTGAATAAAAGTTTCACAGTGAAAAGATTTCATTTTGTTTTATTTTAAAATAAACATGACTAAATTCAACTGTAAGTTCAGTAAAACAGCCAAATCTTTATTCACATGTGCTGCTTTGTGTTGAGAGGAGAGATAAAAGGCAGACAGGAAGAGATAAAGAAAGCGGGAAGAGAAACAGCTGCAATGGAGGATGGGGAGGAAGAAAGAAAAAACATGGAAGCTATTTCTCAAAGTCATAGTTAATGGTTCTGTCTAGCTTTGAGCAGAAAGCTTTTGGCCAAAATGAGCGATGGGCATTAGACATTATAAGAAGCAGCAGACTGAAAAGACACACTCACACTTACACTGTACACGTGACCGCCATCAAGAACATGTCATCTTACAAACACATCTTTTTTTAAATATTGCTTCATGTTGAGCCTAGGTCACAGTGCTGCTGACACTCAGTAAAGTCCTTTGCTTTTCTTCAGGTCCATTTTTTGTAAATCTGATAGACAGTTGTAGTCATTCCATGTCATTCCTAAAGCAGCCTAAAACAAATGAACAGGACAGTTACTTCAACCTCTCCTGGTGTTTCTTTCAAGAAGATTGTAAAATAGCCTATCAGACTTAATAGTTCACTTGATATTAGCCTCTATTTTCTTAATCAGGTGAGCTATAATTTGATAGGTTGACTTTGAAAGACAGACTTTAAAAAAAGACAGACTGCCTGTAAACCAAATTGTGTTTATAAGATTTGAGTTTAATAAGACTTTAGTTTGTAGTTAACTAGACATCCACAAATTCTGCTTTAAAAAAAAAGATACTATAGTTCAAACATTTGGAGTCAGTAAGGTTTTTTACATTTATACTTATCCTAATCGTAACTTAAACAGGGACAGAAAATACATTTATAATGTTACAAAATATTTATATTTTAAATAAAAGCTGTTCTTTTGAACTTTATATTAATCAAAGAATCCTGAAAAAAATGAATCAAGGTTTCCCCAATAATATTAAAGCTACACTGTGTAGGAATTACTCCCATCTAGCGGTGAAATTGTATATGACTTACAACTGAATATTACTTTCTAGGCCCTCCCATACCGAGGGCGTTTTACCTCCTACAGAGGAGAGAAGGGTATTCCTGCACAACCGGAGGCTGCAGTTTCAGGACCCCAGTTCTAGGACCGCAGTTCCAGGACCCTATTTTTTGTTTGTGACAGCGCCACCTACCAAAACCACTAATTGAACCTATTTTAGACTCCAGCTTCGATATTTGACCACTGTTTATGATAAAACTGGTTTGCAGTGACAATGATTTCTTAATTTATGTCAGGAGTGCAAAATTATTAATCTGTACCGTCGTTATTTTGAATAGAAATCATCACTTATAAAGCATGTCTTCTCCAGTTTATTTGTGTTCACAATATACAGCATCCGCTAGGGCTCTTAGTCCAATGGTGTGCATATTTGGAGAAATAATGATTTATCATCACATGTTTGTAAAATATTTAATCATACAGAATAACATTTCTATTCATTTTCCACTGAATAATGCGATCTGAAGAGCTCAAACAGCGAACTCTGTCTCTCCTCTTCCTGATTTGCGTCAGTTAAGCTCTTAGCGCTCTCTCATTCGCTGTACAGCTGTCAATCATCTCACGTGGTTCAACGTGACCATACTCCTGCCCTTCTGCATGACGCGGTCCTGTGTACACTCCCTCATTCTGACCTCCGTGATAAAGCTAAAGACACATCGCCTTATCTGAAGCTAATAAATGCACGATTTCGAGTGTGTGGTTTGTGTGTGATTTTCGTACGATTTGGGGAATTTTCATATGAATAAATAATGTTTACAGTATACATGCTAAGCAAGGTGTAGCCATTAGCTGCATTTAAAATGCTAAATATAACATATTTTAAAAATGTTTTAACTTAAAACCATTTAAAACCGCGACCGGAATATGATACAAATACTCGATGGTGGTTTAAAGTGAGCTTTAAGTAAAAGTGTAATATTAATCTTTTAAATTGTGTCATGTAGACTCTACTTGTTGCTCTAATCCACCTGCTGCAGGAGCTTTTCTATTCCATAATCTTATTTCTTAAAAGAATTAACGCAAGGTCCCAAGAATTTTTTTTCTTTTTTTTTTTTAAACAAGACTTAAGATAATAGATGGATCTTACAAACTAAACACATGAAACTGCAGCTCCCGCTATATCACCCAGTTCGGTAGGTGGCGCTGTGACAAAAAACTAGGGTCCTGGAACTGCGGTCCTAGAACTGGGGTCCTGAAACTGCAGCCTCCGGTTGTGCAGGAAGTGGCTGTATGACTGGCATGACTGGAGGTGGCTGTATTATTTAAAATCTGCCGGCAGTCGCGAGTAATCTCCCCCCTCGCATTTGTCACTGTGCCACTGAGTGTAAAAACGCGAAAGGCGAAGCTTGAATTTCCAGGTATGTCCCTAATGTATTTTCAAGATGGAGGCGCAACATGGCTTCCGCCATTCGATCGACTCGCTCGTATGTATTATAAATGGCAGATTCTATGCTTACAAGAATACTTGATTAGCTGGTAGAAGTAATTATACATTAATGAGCACATATAATTTTGAAAGAACAAAGTGTTTTTTGCTAAGAATCAACTTAAACAATTACAGTGTAGCTTTAAGCAGCACAACTGCTTTTAACATTGATAATAAGATATTTTTGAACAATATTTCACAATATTACTGTTTTTGCTGTATTTTTCGGCAAATAAAATTAGCCTTGGCTAGCATTAAAGACTTTCAAAAGCATAACAAACTTACTGAGCCCAACATTTTTAATGGTGGTCGTGTATGTCTGTAAAATTATTTATTAAATTAAATAAATAAATATAATTTTGTTTAATTATTATTTATTAAATACCTAAACAAAAAAAAATATTTAAAATAAAACCGCCCTTAAACAACATATAAAAACAAAAATAATTTTTTTTTATGCTTTGCAAGTCAGTAAGTCAAAGGTTTCGCTATGCAAGACTCAATTGATATAAATGAAATATCTACATAAAATACAATTTCAGGTTCAAAATATAGTGTAAAATATAAAGCTGCTATTGCTATACTTTGAAGCTCAACCATACTGTAATATATGTTTCCCCCGTTTTAGACAAGGTTGAAACTATTCCCAGACTAACATGCATGTTTGACTGGTTTTAACTGAAAGCAACTTGCACTGATATAGTATCTTAAAATATGTCACTGTCATTGTTTTGTCTCAAGATGCACAGCAGTAATGTTTTTTTCTAAGGCACATTTTATAAAAGCTACTTAAATATCCTACTTGAACTAAAACCTAATCCTTTCTAAACCTAATTTATTCTAAGTCCTGTCTGTGAAACCAGGCCATTATGTTTTAGCGTTAGACCTTGAAATCATGCTGAGACAGGTAGTTCTCCAGGTGTAAAGGATCCACTCCCTCAGGTAAAGGTCTCTTTAGCAGATCCTTAAGGGGAAACTGGGTCTTATTATGGGCAGCTAGAGCATCCTGCACCAAAGTCAGCTTTTTACACACTGTGCAGTCCTGGAAGAAAACACAAACACATTTAAATGAGACTTCAGTCTAAATCAAAGATAGGCAACTCCTGTCCTGGAGGGCCACTGTCCTGCAGAGTTTAGCTCCAGCCCTAACTAAACACACCTGAACAAGGCAATCAATGTTTTCAGGATTACTACATAGATACAGGCAGGTGAGATGTTATCAGGGCTGAAGCTAAACTCTGCAGGACAGTGGCCCCCCAGGACCGAAGTTGCCTATCCCTGGTCTAAATCATGTAAGCACTCACTCATACATATGATGATGATATGTCCTCACTCACTTGTACTCCCTGTGTCAGTCTCATCTCCCATGAAGGGAATATATTAGTAAAGGTGAGAGGCTCTGCCCCTTCATCAATAAGGTATGCCATGGGAGGCCGTCTAGGATTTCTCTCTGAACACAAAACACCAAAAAGAACCTTATAAAACAGAAACAGAAGACTTCTGAACCGCTCCTGTGCTCTTTTCGACGAATCCAAACTCACCTTTGCAATACTGTAAGGCAGTCTCCATGGCGCACTTCTTCTCTTTGTCCCAGTGGGGGCGCTGTGAGACTGAAGCTTCACAACTTTGCCATAAATACACCTCCAGATAGTTATCCAGCAAGAATAGTGCTGCCGAGAGAATGTTACAACACCACAGCAGTGAGAAGAAAACAAATAATGCTTATTACGTTCAATTTGTTCTAGTTTTATCTGTTTGTCTGAGAACACCAAAGTTATGTATCTTGTATTGGGAGGTTCACACTTGTTAATCCACGTCTAAAATGACCAACTTAATCCTGCGTGATCTTGTTTCATCTTTCACACTGTTTATATTTCACCCTGGATTTGGAATGAATTCTGGGTAGTGATGTTTCAGATTTGGACAAGTATGATTTTATTGGACACGCATGGCATGATGCAACGAGCAGACAAGTTATTTTAAAGTGCTCCTATTATGCTATTTTAAATGCTTCTAATTTGGATGTTGTCTAATTTAACTTGTTTTGGATGTATCCTATAACAGGTTTATATGCATCCAAGGTCAAAAAACACTTTAGTTCACCTCTTTTCTCCAGTGTCTGAAACGGTTCGATAAAGGATTCGGTCTGTCTAAACCCCTCCTTTCCGAGAGCTCACTCTGCTCTGATTGGTCAGATGGTCCAGGCTGTTGTGATTGTTCTACCGCTTACAACTTGTGTCGGAAACAAAACGCCCATTACCATAGCTGAATTTCAGCTCCGAAGGCTTGTAACAAACAGTAGTGATGGTGTCAGTCATATCAGTTGAAGCGCAAGACCTCCTCCTTTGGAAATTCATGCAAAGTGGATTTGCTTTTGCAGCGCATTAAACAGCGTCTTTTCGACATGTCGACAACACGAACCAAACTCTTCCAGGCCTCAGCTACAACAACAGTGTTTGAGGGCGGGACAAAGTAGTCGTTGTTCAATGAAATCCATAGGCAAATTTGTTACAAACGTACGTATATTTGAGCAGGAAGTAAGGCTGGAATTACCGCCGACTCGTTTCAGGCAGCTCAGAATCGGTTCTTTCTTTTGGAAGACAATAACTCCATTTATTGTGCACTTTGATTTTTGAAACTTTGCAGACCCTTTACAATCACAAACAGCTATATTACACACTACATGAAAGTTGACATCCGAAAAAGCATAATAGGGGCACTTTAATAAATGCTTGTCCATCTGATCAATATTTCAGTAAGTCCACACTTTCATAAGTACGAAACATTGCTTCGCCGTTGAAATTGTGAAAAGCCTTTATGTCCACTTGCGTTTCTGTGTATGTGAACTTGCTTGCTCTCACCTGGATGTGGCACAGAATATAACTTATCCTGGAGGAAAGGCATTGCCGTAATTACTCCACTAACATGGGAGGGGCTAATGAGCTCCGCCCCTTCAAACGTTCCTGATTGGGCACTCAGGTGAAAAAGGCGGGGGGTAAAGTTAAATTTACTAGGATCTGAAAGGAATACAAAACAGAGCATTTCTTGTAAAAAAAAACGGTTGCAAACATTAATTGCACGACAGAGAAAGTTCACATGGTTTCTCATAGTCTGTTAAACATCACACCTTGTAGCATGCAGTCATATGACTTCTTGTCCTGTGGTCCAATAGCATTCCAGAATTCTGCGGGCTCTTTCCCCTCCTCCACTTCCTGGACATTCATAAAGCCGCCAGTTCTCAGACTCAGCTCAGGTGGGCACCTAACCATTACAATCAATCACATAAAATCACATGAAATCTGGCGATGTGCGTCATTCATCACGTTTCATGGGTTGAATATAATGTTAAAGGTGTGGCTCACATCTGTGTGAGGCGTTGGACGGTCTGCTTGGCCACCTGACGTGCTTTGCTGTGGGCTTTGCAGCCATGCCACAGGTAGATCGCCCCCTGCTGGCTGTTCAGCAAGACCAATGAGCCACGAGACCTCAGACTGGAGCAGGAGCTTGGGACCTCTAACAGACTGCCCTCTACAGACACATCGCCCCTCACACAGAACAGATGCCAGCCTCCTGAAACACATACCAAACCTATATTGTCAGATGTAATAAGTGGATCCATAGCAGAGAAGAGGATTCGATTTTTCAATGACCAGACCTGTGTCTCTGCTGTGTTGTCTATAAATGACCATTCCTCCCTGGAACAGCTGCAGAAAACAGGGCGGCTCCTCCCCTTCTGTTACAAACACCTGAGAACTACACTGATGGGTCAGCGCTGGTGACAAGTCCCGCCCACTGGCATTGGAGTGCCGCCCCTTCCAGATGAAAAGAGCAGATCGTTCCTGACCTCTTGCCATCTGATCCACTGGTAAATAATAGGAGAATAAATATACAAAGTATTTAAATACTCAAACATACTAATTTTCAAAAATGTTCATTTTAATATGTATAATAAATATACACTACAGTTCAAAAGTGTAAGATTGGTAAGATTTTTTTATTATTTTTAAAAGAAGTATATGTTCATCAAGGCTGCCTTTATTTGATCCAAAATAAAGCAAACTGACTGTGACAACAAGATTACAGGAGCGAGGAGCAGACTTAATGTTTGGATAAATCCTGCATATGTCACTAGAGAGAAGTCGTTTTCCCCGGATGGTCCAGTTATGACTTTTCGGTTGAACATTACAAGATCAAAACACACAAAATTAAACATATTCAAAATCTATAACATGCAGATAGAAAACTGTGAATTTTCATCTCATGCCGACTTAAATCAAATATATACTGTATGCGTGCATTGACTCACCTAACGCTGTGAGGCTGTAAGTCCAGCGTGTAGCGTATGTGTAGCCCTCACTAAACTGTCCCAAGCTCTCTGGGGCAACCTTACACTCCTCACTCTCTGAAATAAGCCACGATTTCACCGCAAGTGTGCATAACTCCACCTGCCGACCATCACTCAGAGTGACCATATCTCGTCCCCTTCGTACATCCACACCATCCAGAACGATTTGTGACACCGCTGAGAGACAGACTCCACCGAAGAGAGCTCTGGCATCACATGACCACTGTTCAGCTGACACTGGCTGAGGAGATGATATGAGTGAGGGGGTCTGAAGAAAAGACGGAAAAGATTATAGAGCTAGAAAGAGAGAACATAAAATTATTTCAAAGTGAAACCATTTGCCATATTTTGATTATTTAGCTATATTGTGCAGCCCTAGTCATAGGTATAAAAGAGGAACCTGAGCTATGTTTGTTATTATACATGTATGTAAGCCTCCTCACCTGCTCTTCCTCTTGTATGAAAGGTTCGATGTGATTTTTGTTCACTTTTGTCTGCTCAAATGAGTTCGCAAACTTCTCTTTGAACAGTACCGTCTCATTTTGATCAAACACACGGCCAAAAAGTGCCCAGTCTGGCCGTCCAGTTCCCTGCCTGAACACACAAATAAGTACATGTTGGTGAATACAAGCAATAAGATTGGATTTCTCTTTCTGCTTGTATCCTAACATTCTATTATTTATCTTTATTCCTTCATAGGAACAAAAAATATATATTTTACATAATTTATACATTCATACAAACTTACGTTGTTCATGCAGCTTAAGTGCTGCAGTCATTAAAACAAAGGAGACAGAGCAAATACTGAGACGTTCTGATATTCATATTAACGTTAATTCAAGTTGTTATACTGATAATATAATTCTTACTCATTAAAAGGAATGCAAAACAGAAGCATTTTCACTAATGGACTTTTGGACCGCACTGTAGCTGGATATATGAATAATCTCCCATTACAGTGAACCTACTTGGGAATGTGGGCACTGCCACCAGAGGGATCCAGAGGGTTGATCCTGCAGTTGCTGTAGTCATACGCTCCGTCCCAAACCTGCTGAGCCAGCTGAAGGGCCAGTTTCCTCTCACTGGGGCCGACGTCTGTCCCATGCCACAAATAGAGCTCGCTGCCGAAGTCAAACAGCAGAGTCTGGAACGGAAAAAGCACTGTCAATAAATGTAACCAACCACCTTAAATAGCAGTTTTGTCATGTGTAATCACAAGCGGTTATAAAGTGCATTATAAAGTCCATGCCATTTATTCTTTAATAGTATATGGCTTGAGATCAGGACCTGAGAGGAGTTCAGTAGAGTGAGGTGTGGTACGGCAGCCCAGGCCTGCTCATGGGGGCTGAGTCTGTCCCCCTGCAGCCTATAAATACAGTTTGACTCTGATATGGCTCTCTCATAGTACTCATCGTCATCTGTACTGTCTGGACCTGCAAAGTGATACGCCGCCATAAACATACAAATGTCAATGGAACAGTATTAGGAAATCAAAGTGTTGTTTTTGATGGGATATTTCCTGTGGGGTACACAGTACGGCTCTTGCCTTTATACTGGGTCTGTCCCCCGAGAAGGTTCCAGAACTCTGCTGCCTGCAGGCTGTCTGTATTTACACCTTCATCCAGGTGAACGACGCCCGTTGCTTGACAACCCATATCCCTCTGGGTCACAATACACGAGGCCATTTCAGACGCCTAGAACACACCAATAGTCAACATCCAGGAACTAAATCCCCAAAACTGACACCAAAAACATTTCAAAATGATTAGGGATGCAGAAGTCTCATCTGAGCTGAATAATACTAAATTAATATTTAATCAATGTATTATTTTGATTTTGTTTTAAAAATACCCAAAATATACTGTTGAGGATGAGACAATACTTGCACTGGCTTTAACAGGAATCACACTTTTTCTGTGTGAACTGATGGTACCTTTTCTCTCTCGATGGTGTTGGAAAGTTTGCCGGTCCAGAGGAAGCAGTGTGAGGGTGTGACCAGCAGAAAGCAGTCACCACTGTTAAGAGAGTGTGACACAGGCTCCACCAACCGCACCTGCACCTGCCTCCACCCTGGATACACACACACATGCATAGAACACATTACCTGCATTGCTCTCGCAAGAAACTCTCAGGATCTTATGGAACTTCCAAGCATGGAAACTTGAAAAATCAACTGTGCTTCCATGACTATTACAAACCATGTCGAATTTTACAATGTATACTAGCACATGAAAAAGTTCAGGGTATGATTTTTTTTTTTTACAAATAATTTTATTTAGCAAGGATGCCTTATTTTTAACAAAAGTGACAGTAAGGAAATGTATAATGTTGCAAAAGATTTCTATTTCAAACAAATGCTGTTCTTTTGAACTTTCTATTCATCAAAGAATCCTGAAAAATAAATATCATGTTTTCCTTAAAAATATTAAGCAGCACAACATGAAAACATTCAGAAATGTTTCTTAAGCAGCAAATCATCATATTAGAGTGATTTTTGAAGGATCATGTGACACTGACTGGAGGAATTATTCTGAAAATTCAGCTTTGACATCACAGGAATACATTACATTTTAAAATATATTCAAATAGAAAACAGTATTGTAATAATATTTCACAGTATTGCTGTTTTTACTGAATTTGCAGTCTTGGCCAACACAAAATGCTTATTTGTGACCACAAAACCAGTCATAAGTCGCACAGGTAAATTTGTGGTAATAGCCAACAATACATTGTATGTGTCAAAATGATCGATATTTCATTTATGCCAAAAATTATTAGGGTATTAAAGGAACCGTATGTAAGAAATGTATTTCAATTAATCATAAAATGGCCCTGATGTGTCAGTAGACATTAATAAATCATGTTAATTTCAAATACTTATATCACTGACAACAGTAGTCCGGCCAGGATATTGTCATTCAAAAGTGAAGTTGCAGCCCTCAACTGATGTTGATGTTGTCATGTTGTGTTTTGGCCTGATGCGCCACCCTCCACCTATCTACCAATCACGAAGTCAGAAGTGTTTCGGCATCCGGGTTGCCAGCTCTGCTCTAGTCTTGCCATTGGAAGCTCCTTGTAGCAGCCTACGTTCCTGCTGGATCCTGCAGCCTATCTGGCAACCTTGAGTCAGGGGGAGGGGGAGGGGATACACCGCTCTACAGTAATTTGAAAGTGATTGCAGTACCAGTTTTGGCCATAATCTTACATAAAGTTCCTTTAAGTAAAGATCATGTTCCATGAAGATATTTTGTAAATTTCCTACCGTAAATATATACAACGTGAGTGAATGCAGCACAATCGCGATCATAAATGGACAACTTTAAAGGTGATTTTCTCAATGTGACTGGTTTTGTTGTCCAGGGTCACATTTCATAAACATAAAAAAATCGACTGTAAATATATACGGTAATATTCTGAAGAGCATTAGATGAATATTAGAAGCATTAGCATACCTTTAACCTGGATGAGCATGAGTTTGTTGTATGGCACTATGGGTCTGCTCACTTTTCCAGAGGAAGTGACATCAGCTGGGGTGCAGTTAGAATTTTTCAAAGCTTTAGGGAAAATAAAGATATAAAAATAAGAGAATTGTGATTGAAAGAAGTATGATGATGCTAAATATGTTTAAGACATTTGATTAATCATGATAACATATTTGAATCACCTGACTCTAAAAAAATTGAAACACTGGCTGACAAGTAAAAGACCAGGAAGATAAAATTTTAACCTGTATTATTCTCCGTTTGGCTGTTTTCCTCAGGCTGCATGAAATCCTGCTGGATATCCTCTCGAGCAGCAAGAGCACGTAATGGATTCCTCGAGCCCTGAGTCCTGCGGGACGGCCGTACTGAGCGCCGGTGTTCAGCTACAGCTGAGCTCAAACTAAACACACACAGAGCATTAAACCTGTCTCTAATCACATTGAGAAATCCCTCAGATATACATGTACACACAGACGCTGGCTTTACATTGGTGAGTTGGTCTGACAGAGAGTGCTGAAGTCTGGCTCTGTGTCTCCTCCAGTGGTAGGACATGCTGGCAGTGAGCAGGGGTCAGAGGTCATGACCTCTTTAGCCATCCCAGTACCAAACATCTGACTCTCTTGGACTTCATTGGTGCAAATGGTTTGTGTCTCTGTAAAGATGAGTTTGGGAGAGTCTTCCTCATCACAGATTTCCTGAAATAACAGAAAGAAGTGAATTAGTTGATATTTTAATATCTTATATCAAAATTGAATGTGACGGCAAAGCTGAATTTTCAGCATCATTAATCCAGTCTTCAGTGTCACACGATCCTTCATAAATCATTGTAATATGCTGATTTGTTGCTCAAGAAACATTTCTTCTTATTATTAATGTTGAAAACAGTTGTACTGCTTCATATTTTTGTGGAAACTGTGATACAATTCTTTTCAGGGTTCTTTGATTAATAGACAGTTCAAAAGAACAGCATTTATTTGAAATAAAATCTTTTGTAACAATTTTACAACAGTCTTTACTTTCACCTTTGATCAATTTACTTGCAAACATATTTTAAACAGTACTGTATGAATAGCTTAAAACTACCTTGTCTCTCCCCGTCACCTGTGGTTGGCTTTGAGTGGACGTGGAAACCTCTTGAGCTTCATAAGAAAGACTCCTCTAGAGAGGGCGAGAGAAAGATGATAATCAATTTTTAGGTCTGCTGGTCGAAGTCAAATCAAATAATTGACATGCCATTATTGACAGTAAAGTCACTTTTGTTTTCTGTGGACAAAACAAAATGGATCTTAAAAGGACAAGGCAGCCAAATTAACACACTCAGGACACACTATACAGGAAAACAGAAAAACAAATGTTTTGTTAAAAAGCACATGCTTAGAGCAATAACAGTTTATAGACATCACAATGACACATTAATAAAATTCTCACCTCATTGAAAAACATCACATATTGAGGTGTGGTGCTTGAATGAGAGTATACAGAGGAAAACACAGGCTCCTGAGAGGAGGAGAGGAGGAGGAGAGGAGAGGAGGAGAGAGGAGGAGAGGAGAGGAGGAGGAGAGGAGTGGAGAGGAGGAGAGAGGAGAGGAGTGGAGAGGAGGAGAGAGGAGAGGAGGAGAGAGGAGAGGAGACGAGAGGAGGAGAGAGGAGAGGAGAGAGGAGAGGAGGAGAGAAGAGAGGAGGAGAGGAGTGGAGAGGAGAGGAGAGAGGAGAGGAGAGGAGGAGAGAGGAGAGGAGGAGAGAAGAGGAGGAGAGAGGAGAGGAGGAGAGAAGAGAGGAGAGAGGATGAGAGGAGAGGAAAGAGGAGGAGAGAGGAGAGGAGGAGAGAGGAGAGAGGAGAGGAGGAGAGAAGAGAGGAGGAGAGGAGGAGAGGAGAGAGGAGAGGAGGGGAGAGAGGAGGGGAGAGGAGAGGAGAGGAGAGAGGAGGAGAGAGAGGAGGAGAGGAGAGAGAGGAGAGGAGAGAGGAGAGAGAGGAGTGGAGAGGAGAGAGGAGGAGAGGAGAGAGAGGAGGAGGAGAGGAGGAGGAGAGAAGAGGAGAGAGGAGGAGAGAGAGGAGGAGAGAGGAGAGGAGAGAGGAGAGAGGAGGAGAGAGATGAGGAGATGAGAGGAGTGGAGAGGAGAGAGAGGAGAGGAGAGAGGAGGAGAGAGAGGAGGAGAGAGAGGAGGAGGAGAGTAGGAGGAGAGGAGGAGGAGAGAGAGGAGGAGGAGAGGAGGAGGAGAGAGAGGAGGAGGAGAGAGAGGAGGAGAGAGAGGAGGAGAGAGAGGAGGAGGAGGAGAGGAGGAGGAGAGAGAGGAGGAGGAGAGAGAGGAGGAGGAGAGAGGAGGAGAGAGAGGAGGAGGAGAGAGAGGAGGAGAGAGAGGATGAGGAGAGAGGAGGAGGAGAGAGAGGAGGAGGAGAGAGAGGAGGAGGAGAGAGGAGAGGAGGAGAGAGGAGAGGAGAGGAGAGAGGAGGTGAGAGGAGAGGAGGAGGAGAGAGAGGAGGAGGAGAGAGGAGGAGAGAGAGGAGGAGGAGAGAGAGGAGGAGGAGGAGAGGAGGAGGAGAGAGAGGAGGAGGAGAGAGAGGAGGAGAGAGAGGAGGAGAGAGAGGAGGAGGAGAGAGAGGAGGAGGAGAGAGAGGAGGAGGAGGAGAGGAGGAGGAGAGAGAGGAGGAGGAGAGAGAGGAGGAGGAGAGAGGAGGAGAGAGAGGAGGAGAGAGAGGAGGAGGAGAGAGAGGAGGAGGAGAGAGGAGGAGAGAGAGGAGGAGGAGAGAGGAGGAGAGAGAGGAGGAGGAGAGAGAGGAGGAGAGAGAGGAGGAGGAGAGAGAGGAGGAGGAGGAGAGGAGGAGGAGAGAGAGGAGGAGGAGAGAGGAGGAGGAGAGAGAGGAGGAGGAGAGAGAGGAGGAGGAGGAGAGGAGGAGGAGAGAGATGAGGAGGAGAGAGGAGGAGAGAGAGGAGGAGAGAGAGGAGGAGGAGAGAGAGGAGGAGAGAGAGGATGAGGAGAGAGGAGGAGGAGAGAGAGGAGGAGGAGAGAGAGGAGGGGGAGGAGAGGAGGAGGAGAGAGAGGAGGAGGAGAGAGGAGGAGAGAGAGGAGGAGAGAGAGGAGGAGGAGAGAGAGGAGGAGGAGAGAGGAGGAGAGAGAGGAGGAGGAGAGAGAGGAGGAGAGAGAGGATGAGAGAGAGAGGAGGAGGAGAGAGAGGAGGAGAGAGAGGAGGAGGAGAGAGAGGAGGAGAGAGAGGAGGAGGAGAGAGAGGAGGAGAGAGAGGATGAGAGAGAGAGGAGGAGGAGAGAGAGAGGAGGAGGAGAGAGAGGAGGAGAGAGAGGAGGAGGAGAGAGAGGAGGAGGAGAGAGAGGAGGAGAGAGAGGAGGAGAGAGAGGAGGAGGAGAGAGAGGAGGAGAGAGAGAGGAGGAGGAGAGAGAGGAGGAGAGAGAGGAGGAGGAGAGAGAGGAGGAGAGAGAGGAGGAGAGAGAGGAGGAGGAGAGAGAGGAGGAGAGAGAGAGGAGGAGGAGAGAGAGGAGGAGAGAGAGGAGGAGGAGAGAGAGGAGGAGGAGAGGGTGATTGACTAATAAAATATCATACAACAACAACAACAATATATGCTCCGTCAAATAGAATGAACACAGAGAGACAATAACTAATGCAATCTCACCTTTTAACACATAAAGTAATAAGCAACAATGTGTGACCATTAAGTCAGTTAAAGTAACTGAAACACATTCTGTATAAACTCACATAGCAATCTTACCCAGCATTGAGTTTGGGGAGTAGATTCAGCTGCACTGACAGTCTCATCCTACAGGGGGCAGTGCGGATATCAGGGAGAACAAAGATATTGAGTTGTGACTCACATACTGAATGCATGCTAGCATACATTTGACCACAAACACACATGCTGGTGTATTTATTTACACACAGAAATACAAATAAACCTCCTAGTCAATATCTCCTAGTTAAATATGCTTTGATATTTCAGGTTAAAAAAAACACAATTAAATGAGCATCTCATACACACACCTGTGGCCCACTGTTTAAACTGATATTGCACCTTGCCTTAGCACTTTGCTCATCCTCTTCTTCTTTAGTTACTCTTGAGTCTGTCAGCCTGTGAAAAAGACTTTCTCATTTAATAGGAGCCAAACAGTGATGAATTTTGTCAAAAACATACCAAATCATATTCAAATAATATGATAACAAATACCAGTTTGCAATATCAATTAAGCAGCAAAACAGACTGTTTTTGTAAGAAATATAAACAGCCTTGTGTGTAACAATAACAATTTTATTGTATTTATTTGAAAGAATTAAATGCAGTTTCAATTCTATCCTTGTATTGTTCAACTGGTCGAGGTTGATGTGGGATTTATAAAGTAAATAGTAATAAGTAATGTAATGGTTTATAGAGAGAGTGATTAGTAAAACAATCTAATCACACTTTGAAGATGTAATTAGTAGCTAAGTGATTAATGACTTTTTTAGAGTAACTATCCAGCACTGGCCACCATGTATTGGATTTGCAAAGTTTCAAGCCAGCAATGAACCAATTTTCTACCTTTTGATCCAATAATCTTTGAAAAACTGACTGTGAAGGGGTACTATATTTATATTTGGGTAATATATTTTCACAAATATCCACACAAAAAAATATATACACTACTTAACCCTAACCACAAAAGTTTTAGGTTGGTAAGATTTTTTTATGATTTTGAAAAAAGTATTTTATGCTCACTAAGGCTACATTAATGTGATTTTAAAAACTGTAAACACTGTAATATTGTGATATTGTCACAGTCTTCGTCTGCACCTGTCTGTCTTAGTCTGCACTACACTTCCCAGTATCCCTTGTGTCTCCACACCTGAACTCACTCCCTCAATCATCCACCTGTTCATCGTCCTCATCATCTGTGTCACCTGTCTTCACCTTGTTAGTGTTCGTTTGTTTCTGTATTTAGTTTGCTACTCTTCAGTCTGTCCTTGTCGGTCCTTGAATATGTTACAGTGTATCGTGAGTGTTACCGTTTTGTGTAAGCTTTATTATAGTAAAAGTTTGAATTGGAGCTTTGTGCCTTTGCCTTTGTTCACCCGCACCATACCCGTGACAGAAGGACCGACCAAAAAAGGAAAGGAGGAAGAACGGACCATAAGATGAGTTGGGAACTCGCTGGACAGATTGTGGCGGTGGCTCAGGGTAGCCGCGATCTGTTTGAATATACAGCGCAGTTTTATCTTCTCGCCGTCACCAGCATCTTGAATGATGAAACGCTCAAGGCCTGTTATTGTATAGGGGCTAACGTCGTTGATCCGAGGGAGCTCCCAGATCTCTCCGGTCTGGACTGGAGAGAGGCGCTCTCCATTTGTCTGGAGAGCTTCATCCCACAGTACGCCGTTCCTCAGCCTGATCATCACGACGTTCCAGAGCCTGAGCCGCACGTCATGCCTGCCGCGCCTGCGCTTCGCGTCCGGCCTGCCCAGCCTGAGACGATTCACGCCTGTCCAGCCAAGCCTGCACTTCACGCCAGTCCAGCAGAGCCCGCTGATCCTGCGCCAGAGCCCGCTGATCCTGCGCCAGAGCCCGCCGATCCTGCGCCAGAGCCCGCTGATCCTGCGCCAGAGCCCTCATCGCTGCCCAGCACAGAGCCCTCATCGCTGCCCAGCACAGAGCCCTCATCGCTGCCCAGCACAGAGCCCTCATCGCTGCCCAGCACAGAGCCCTCATCGCTGCCCAGCACAGAGCTTCCTGCACCGCTGGTCCCGTCCAGCCCAGAGCTTCCTGCACCGCTGGTCCCGTCCAGCCCAGAGCTTCCTGCACCGCTGGTCCCGTCCAGCCCAGAGCTTCCTGCACCGCTGGTCCCGTCCAGCCCAGAGCTTCCTGCACCGCTGGTCCCGTCCAGCCCAGAGCTTCCTGCACCGCTGGTCCCGTCCAGCCCAGAGCTTCCTGCACCGCTGGTCCCGTCCAGCCCAGAGCTTCCTGCACCGCTGGTCCCGTCCAGCCCAGAGCTTCCTGCACCGCTGGTCCCGTCCAGCCCAGAGCTTCCTGCACCGCTGGTCCCGTCCAGCCCAGAGCTTCCTGCACCGCTGGTCCCGTCCAGCCCAGAGCTTCCTGCACCGCTGGTCCCGTCCAGCCCAGAGCTTCCTGCACCGCTGGTCCCGTCCAGCCCAGAGCTTCCTGCACCGCTGGTCCCGTCCAGCCCAGAGCTTCCTGCACCGCTGGTCCCGTCCAGCCCAGAGCTTCCTGCACCGCTGGTCCCGTCCAGCCCAGAGCTTCCTGCACCGCTGGTCCCGTCCAGCCCAGAGCTTCCTGCACCGCTGGTCCCGTCCAGCCCAGAGCTTCCTGCACCGCTGGTCCCGTCCAGCCCAGAGCTTCCTGCACCGCTGGTCCCGTCCAGCCCAGAGCTTCCTGCACCGCTGGTCCCGTCCAGCCCAGAGCTTCCTGCACCGCTGGTCCCGTCCAGCCCAGAGCTTCCTGCACCGCTGGTCCCGTCCAGCCCAGAGCCTTCGCCGCTGGTCCCGTCCAGCCCAGAGCCTTCGCCGCTGGTCCCGTCCAGCCCAGAGCCTTCGCCGCTGGTCCCGTCCAGCCCAGAGCCTTCGCCGCTGGTCCCGTCCAGCCCAGAGCCTTCGCCGCTGGTCCCGTCCAGCCCAGAGCCTTCGCCGCTGGTCCCGGTCAGCTCAGAGCCCTCTTCGCCGCTGGTCCAGTCCAGTGCTGACCTCCCCAAGAAAATTTTGGGGGGGGGCAATAAGTCCTCTGAGGGGATCGTGGAGGCCCTTCCGACACGGTTCCCATGGCCACCCGAAGGGTCCTCACCGCCATGGCCGCCCGAAGGGTCCTCACCGCCATGGCCGCCCGAAGGGTCCTCACCGCCATGGCCGCCCGAAGGGTCCTCACCGCCATGGCCGCCCGAAGGGTCCTCACCGCCATGGCCGCCCGAAGGGTCCTCACCGCCATGGCCGCCCGAAGGGTCCTCACCGCCATGGCCGCCCGAGGGGTCCACACCGCCATGGCCGCCCGAGGGGTCCACACCGCCATGGCCGCCCGAGGGGTCCACACCGCCCTGGCCGCCCGAAGGGTCCACACCGCCATGGCCGCCTGCTCCGCCCTGGCCACCTGCACGTCCTGCTCCGCCCTGGCCGCCTGCACGTCCTGCTCCGCCCTGGCCGCCTGCACGTCCTGCTCCGCCCTGGCCGCCTGCACGTCCTGCTCCGCCCTGGCCACCAGCAAGGCCTGCTCCGCCCTGGAGGCTTCCTGCTCCAGATCGGCCACCCCTTCATCAGCCTCCAGGGCGCCCACCCCCCCACCCCTTTGTTGTTCTACGGCGCGAGGTCGCGCCTTATTGAAGGGGGGGCGTTATGTCACAGTCTTCGTCTGCACCTGTCTGTCTTAGTCTGCACTACACTTCCCAGTATCCCTTGTGTCTCCACACCTGAACTCACTCCCTCAATCATCCACCTGTTCATCGTCCTCATCATCTGTGTCACCTGTCTTCACCTTGTTAGTGTTCGTTTGTTTCTGTATTTAGTTTGCTACTCTTCAGTCTGTCCTTGTCGGTCCTTGAATATGTTACAGTGTATCGTGAGTGTTACCGTTTTGTGTAAGCTTTATTATAGTAAAAGTTTGAATTGGAGCTTTGTGCCTTTGCCTTTGTTCACCCGCACCATACCCGTGACAGATATATTATTTACATTTAAATAACTGTTTTCTATTGGAATATATTTTAAAATGTACTTTATTCCTGTGATCAAAGCTGAATTTTCAGCATCATTACTCCAGTCTTCAGTGTCACATGACCCTTCAGATATGATGATTTGATGCTCAAGAAACATTTCTTATTATTACTAATAATGAAAACAGTTGTGCTGCTTAATATTTTTACGGGAACCCTGATAGAAACATTACAGGATTCTTGTCTTAACTATCACTTTTCACAAATGTAATGCATCCTTGCCGAATAAAAGCAAATAGTAATAATTCCTTTTGTTTTGTTTTTTTACTCTTACTGTATATCTGACAACAAACACAACAAGCAAGAGAGTGAAAGCGAGAGAACCTGTCAGTGATCTGTTCTGTGGTCAGGGATGGACATTCCTCAGGCTTCGGCGCAGATCTCCGTGTTCTGCCGTGTTCTTCCTTCCTTCCCCTCTGCCTCCAGGGAGCGCTGGAGGGACGGGCTGGAGACGGACCCACAGCTGACATATGTCTCTCCTCTTTCACCTCCCTCTCCCTCCTCTCTCCCCCATTCTTCTCCAGGCCGTGTCCATTCAGGTCATCCCCGTCTCTGGTTCCACTCCTCCACACCACTCCCTCCGAAGAGCTCTTTTTCAAGATGCCTTTAATCTGCACTGCATTCTGGGAGTTGCCGCCCGCTGTAGGCTTCGGATGGGGTGATGAGGTGAGTTCGGGGGAGGAACCCCTCTCCTGTGAAGAGCTCGGCCCAGAGACACGCACTTCACTGGGCTTCAGGTTGATGGACTCAGCTTGCTGTCGGTCAGAGAGGTGAGGCGTCAGATGAAGACGAGGAAGCTGAACGGGTTCTTTCTGAAGCTAAAGTGGAAGAGAGGCTTATTACAAACATCTCTGGAAAAGACAGAGAAGGTCTAGAAGTTAAAGTCACAGGAAAAATGGCTTGTGTTGTGTTGTGGATGCTGGTGTCATTATCAGGTTGCTTAAGCATGACTTCTGTGTTCAATGAAAGTTTTGCTGTGCAGCATTACTGGAAAAAGCTTCTTCCCAATATCCAATATTTCTACGTTATTTTCTAGTAGAAAATATCTGAACATCCTTCATACAATAATAATTTAACAGAGCAAAATGATTAAGGTAATAAGATATTTTTTTGTAGAAAATATATTGTGACTGAATTGTATCGTTTATTGCTTAAATGAACTGTTTAACAAACTGACAATAGGGTAAAAAAGCAACTCATAATAATAATAAAATATTATAGATAATGAATAATCATCAATCATATTTACTGTAAAAAAAAATGCTGAAAAACAAACCAACTATCAGAAGTTCCAATTATCTGAAAATTAATGAAACTATTAATGAAAATAAATGAAAATTATTGAAAGAAAATATTTTTTGTGTTTTTTTATTTATTTTATATACATATAATATATATATATATATATATATTCATTTTATTTATTTTATTTTTGCTGTGATGGCTATGCCATTATTTTTTTTAGATCGTAGGATTCATTTTTAGAAAATGTATCTTGAATTAAATTCTTCCACCTTGTTTATAAAACGTACTAAACATAGATACATTCATCATTCAAACAACAACAAAAACCTAACTTTTATTTTTGATGGCTAGCATAAGCCAGCATTGAAATTCATCTGAATGTTTTATCATGGTCACCAGATCTGAGGCTGACACACACTGATTAAAACAAAATGATGACTGGACAAGTGGCAAATAGAGACTATGCCAAATATACTTACCAAATTGACCTCATCCACAGTGATGGGCTGTGTGCGGTAGCGCGCGCCCTTCTGCCTGCGTCTCTCGGAGGCCTCTAGTGGGCTGCCGTCTCTCACGGGACTCCCCACAGCACCCGATATGGGCTGAGACAGTTTGTTGAAGAGAGCCAGTTTCTCACTCATAGACAGTTTAGTGCCAGCATCATCCTCCACCTCTGCCTCAGGCTCACCCGCCTCACCCGACTGAGGACTGCAGACAGTGAATTAGGTCATTCATTTGTTTTTAACCTCACAATTACTTCTTAAATTGGCAGTGGCACTGCTGCTGTAAGCGTAGATAGAGATTTAAAGACATGTTAAGGTGCAAGAAATGAGCATGTTGTATAATGAAGTCCCGCCCACCTCGCTGCCATCACTGTTTCCTCAAAGGTGATTGGCTGAGTGAGTGCTCGAGGATCGTTGTTGCGGCGGACTCTGCGCTCATGAAAACTATTACTGGAGCGAGGTTTGAGGAACAAGGACGCCTCGGGTGAAGCTGTCTTCTCCAATTCCTGATAGCAAAACAACAATGTAATAAAAAATTGTTAAATGGTGGAATTAAAAGAGAGAGATCGACAAATGTAAATAATTCACCAAGAGATACAGTTGACCAAAAAATGCTTCTTTTTTTTAAAAAAAATTAAAGACATTAATGATTTTATTAGGGAACAAAGCATTAAATTGATTAACAGTGACACTAAGACATTAAAAATGTTACAAAATGTATTTATTTATTTATATAAAAAAAAATGCTGTTCTTTTGAACTTTCTTTTTTCTAAATAGTCCTGAAAAATGCATCATGTTTTCCACAAAAATATTAAGCAGCACAATTTTTTTTCAACATTGATAACAATAAGAAATGTTTCTTGGGCAGCAAATCATCATATTAGAATGATTTCTGAAGGATCATGTGACACTGAAGACTGGAGTAATGATGCGGAAAATACAGCTCTGCCATCACAGGAATAATTTACATTTTAAAATAAATTCATTTAGAAAACAGTTATTTAAAATAAATAAAAAATTTCCACAGTATTACTGTTTTTATTGTGTTTTTTATGTGCAGATATGTGCAGTACAAACATGTGCAGCCTTGGTTAACATAAGAGACTTCTTTCAAAAACATTCAAAAGAATTTGAACGGTACTGTAATTTGAAAAAATTAAATGTGTCGATTCAAAACATAATTTTAACTGCGTAGAGAAACTTAATTACTTTAAATTCCTTTTTATTTACACAAATTCTTCATGTTTCACCAAATCTGTTTGATTTTCTTTCTTCCATGGATCACAACAGGAGATGTTTAACAGAATGTTCATGCTGCTCTTTTCCATACAGTGAGTACAAAGAGAGTTCCAATGAGTTCCATACAAAGTGAATGGTGACTAGGGAACATCAAACTCAAACACTGACCAAAAAGTAAACTAATAAACTAATTTATGTTAGAAGTCATTGTATATTTGCAATATTATTCATGTTGCCGTATATGTGATAATACTGTATGCTGTATGTGAAGACGTGTCACCTAATATTTAGTCAGAATTCATTTTCATTGTACATAAAAATAATTACTTGTGTGTTCCATGTAAGAATGAATATAATTTGTCACATCAACATGTGAGTGAGTTAAAGGCATAATTATCATTGTTAGGAGAACAATCCCTGTATTTTCTGTATCACCAAGAAAATGCACTTGCAATGCAATTTTTGAATATCTCTGTCTCTGGTGAAATGGGTCAGTGGCAGTATGAATGAAATAGATCCTGTGCTGATAGTCTCTGTAAGGAAGTCACAGTAACAAATGAAACCCAGTGGGTCATACGGTAACCAAACACTCCAGGTGTCCTATTACCACCTACGACCCAAACACAAAGCATAAGAACAGAGAGGAAAAACATAATGGAGCAGAAAGAGAAAGAGAGAGATTAATCCAAAATTATTAGAAATACCTAGTAAAATAAATGACAGTGCATTCGAAATTAATTTTCAGCATCACATTGCTTTTTAAAATGTATAAATAATACTTTATCCTCAACACATTTTAGAAGATTAAAAACATTTTTGTATGTGAGAATTAGTTCTATGTGTGTAATTTCTGATACATGAGAAATGCCTTGTCATAAAAGTGACTTTTAATACATTAAAAGGTGTATTTTATGGTAATGGTACGTGTAGTCTAAAGTAATCATAATTTGCTTCTATTAAGAACAGTAAATTGGGAAGTCCCCAAAAGGGTAAATATATACAAGGTGTGTGTGTGTGTCTGTGTTTTCCATCCATGGCAATGACCTTTTTCTATTCAGGCAGCAGAAGTTGCTAAATAGATACGGTGGGCTCTTGTTTCACCTACTTTAAACAGAGACATCTTGGCAGCTACACTCATCTTGGCTCTATCGTCTGTCTTTACATCCACTGCAAGAAAAACAGCAAGCACAACATTACAAGGGGAAAAGTGTCTCCAAGTCACACACATGTATTTTAGAGCAACAGAAATGCCAAGCTAATCGAAACTGACACATCATAACAGACTGCATTACTTGTGGCACAATATCAACAGATCCTGCTGATTCACACACCACACACACACACACACACACACACACACACACACACACACACACACACACACACAAGCTTTCATTTCTATCCTTGTGAGGACATTCCATAGGCGTAATGGTTTTTATACTGTACAAACTGTATATTCTATCCCCTTACACTGCCCCTATCCCTAAACCTACCCATCACAGGAGACATTCTGCATTTTTACATTTTCAAAAATATATCATTTAGTATGTTTATTAACCCATTCCCCCCATGGGGACCGCTGGCTGGTCCCCACAATGGAGGTGATCTCAGGTTTTACTATCCTTGTGGGGACATTATGGTTCCCACAATGTAATGTATACCAAGTACACACACACACACACACACGTTGTGTTTCCATGTTTCATGGGGACTTTCCATAGACATGATTTTTATACTGTACAAACTGTATATTCTAACCCTAAACCTAAACCTAATACACACATAATTCCTAATTTTCACATGTTATGTATTACACTAAACGTGTTTTTAAGGAATTAGATTATTATGTGAGTGTCACTAAATTACTGTCCTAAGAAGCATGGCTTATATTTATAACACTTTAAACATTCTCTAATACAGCCTTGTAAGATTTATCCACTCACCAGTAATAAAACAGAGGTCATCATAACTGTTTATGACAGTATCCATTTACTCAGAATATATGCATGAGTAAAAGTGTATAAGAGTGTGTTTATGTTTTGGTTTACTATGTGTATTGCATTGCAATGGTACTATGTAGCGGTAGAGTTGCAAAATTTTAAAAGACCGCTCAGACTACAGTTAAACAACCATTTACAAAAAAACAAAACTAAAAAAACTCCTCCATATACGCCTACACACACACACACACACACACACACACACACTACCGTTCAAAGGTTTGGGGTCAGTAAGATTGTTTTTTGAGGGGTTTTTTTAAGAAGAAAAAAAATTAAATTTTGCTAGGATGCATTAAATTGATCGGTAGTGACAGTAAAGACTTTTACATTCTTACAAAATACTTATATTTCAAATAAATGTTGTTATTATAAACTATTGAGCAGCAAATCATCATATTATTATGATTTTTGAAGGATCATGTGACACTGAAAACTGGAGTCATGGTGCTGAAAATCTTTCTGACCCCAAACTTTTGAACGGTATAGTGTATGAATACTGAATTTCATAAAAATCTGAAATACTTCATAAAAATGCTTCAATGTTATAACATCATCTCTGGTTTCGTCAATTTAGCTTGTCACAATGCCTACTTGATTTAATGAGTTTCTCACTTGCAGGTTTTTACTTTGGCACCACTTTTTTTTTTTACTTAAATTAAAAAGCAGCAAATGACTTAATGATGACTTTTAGTTGATTAACATTTTTACAGTGTAAAATTGTAGGTTAAGCACTTACTTTGCGAGGTGTCCTGATTTCCATCGTCCATTGTTCTGTGAAATGAAGAACTTTATGAGAAGTCTCAAAATAAGTGATACACATGTTAACACAGAAACAAGTAAGATGACTTCACACCAGATCTGCTTTAACAAGCCTCTCCTGCACTACGGGCATTGTGACACACACTCGCTCAGACACATCTGTGCAGGTTATATGCATGACATAATGCTAACGATTAAAACTATGAGCTCTTACACACACCCTGTTTGATGATCCTATCAAGCACATGGGATACATGCCGAACTCATTTCCTGACTCAAAGAAAAGGACTGTGCTGAGTGATATCTGGCATCTGTTAATATATTCCAGCTATTTATGATAGTGAAAGGATTTACTCTTAAATGACTAAATATCAACAAAACACACACAGCACTTTCCAAAACATGTATTTGTTGCTATGCAGTGTTTAATTTTCCTGATCCAATAACGTTTAAATCGAGTTTTTAAAATATTTAATTGTAAAATATAGTAAGTGAAAGAAACTGCTGAAATATTACTTAAGATATGCCAATATATAATGAGCTCTTGATCTCAAAATACAGTAAAAAAAAAAAAAAAAACGTAATATTGTGATTATGAAATATTATTACAATTGAATCTGTTTTCGATTTTATTATGCCTGTGTCTATTTACACCAAGTTCAAGTAGCCCGCATTGTTGGCAGAGGCGATTTACACTGACTCCGCCCCCGTTATCTGATTGAGCTTGACAAAATAACAAAAGAAATCCTGCATGGAGAGTGAGGCGTGTGCCGTTAGCTTTTGACGCGATTGACCCAAATTTCAATCCGCTTTTTACCGAACTCATCCTTTTCTCATTGCAAATCAACCTGGAGTAGCGTTTATTATAAATAAATAAATAAAAAAATATATATATATCCATCACATCATCATATTAGAATGATTTATGAAGGATAACGTGGCACTGAAGACTGAAATAATGGCTGCTTTATCATCACATGAATATTTACACTAAGTGAAATAGAAGTATCTTCTTTGCACTTAGTATAAAGAGCATACACTTAGTGCAAAGAAAATACTTCTATGTTCACCTAGTGTTAATATTCCTGTGATGATAAAGTAGCCATTATTCCAGTCTTCAGTGTCACATGATCCTTCATAAATCATTCTAATATGATGATTTGATCCTCAAAAAATCGTTCATATATATATATATATATAAAATAGAGCATGTGCATGTTTGAATGTTTTTTGAATGTCACATGACAAAAGGTTAATGACAATCAGAACACACAACTAAGTTAGTGTGTCTAGGTAGTAAGCAACTGCTGTGAGCACACTGCATGCCTGTGTGGAGATCAGAGACAGTCTCCATACCCACAACTCTCCTTTATCTCACAAGCTGTGATGGGTTGAGTACGGAAACGTTCACTGTTTTTGCGACTCCCTGCAGGATCCCCTGGCATGTATCGACGGGTACACCGACGACTTCCCTCGGCACCTGGTTGAACCGCTAGGTCAAGAGTCAAGGCCACCACGCCACCATCAGTGGTGCTAATGTTGGAGTACACAGACCAGAACAGATGGCGGAGAGGAAGAATGTGTGTTTGCGAGGGAAACAGAAATAGAGAAAGAAGGATTGAGTCAAAGGAAAAGATTAGAAAAGGACACTTCTACTTCTCACAGCACACTGAAGATGGTAGGATGTTAGACAGCATCAGTCACACTGTCACCATGGTGCCAAAACTACAGGTGCACATTAGCATTATGTTAGCACCACAAAATGTGCACATAATAAAATTTATTACATAAAGAGATACCCTAAAACTGATATGAAAAGCAAGAGCACAGATCCAGCCATATTTTAATATGGTGTGACTCCTAGATGTGTGAATAAATTACATGGCATGTATCTATCTAATTTAAGTGCATTTTTGCAGCAAATTAGAAATAGGTGGATACTTAAAGGTACACCATGTAAAAAAAAAAAAAAAAAAAACGAGTCAGTACATCATCAATCCTCCTTCCAAAACGTATATTTATAATTTAGACAGGGCGGGATGGTTTTCGCAGGAAATTGTGCCCGTCTCATATAGAGAAAAGTTCCTCTGGCTACTTTAACGTGTGTACGGTGCAGGAGTAGCATAGGTTAGTTGTCTTTCACAACGACTGGGAAAGATTGACATGAAGCAGCTAAATCACTCGTTTGAAAAAAAACACCGAACAGAGGAGATTCTGCAGGCAAAAGAGAACGCGACAGAGCTCGTAATAAAACAAGAATCAACATTGGCTTGGCTTTTTGGATATGGCGAGAACTGAGGGATTTGAAATGCTGTAAAAGCGTAAATCCTTATATGAGCAGCAGGATAACCATATTCATCCGCACAGCCGAAGCATAACCAAAACAATGTTGTACCGCGTTTTGAACTGCTAAAGGGCTAGAAGTTACATAGTGTACCTTTCATGAAATAGTATTACTATGCAGGATAGTGGTGGTGTTAGAGATAACTGAAAATGTCTTTGCCTGTGGCAATACAAACAGAATGAAGCAGGAAATGAACACACACACTGAGACACACTCCCTACACTCTATTAGACGGAGCAGGGCTCGAGGTTTGCTGTAGAAGAGCGCTCTTCAGCTGGCCTACTGATACATGAGTGTGTAACTGGCGTGTGTCAGGGGTTGAGGGCCCATGGGAGTCTGGAGGGTTTTCCCCATCCACTGTACCAGACGAGCCCAACAAACATTCCCTGGAGAGGGTGATTGAGAGAGACAGAGGACTTCAACTGGAGGAAATAAAGTGTGCAAGACAGGGACAGCTGACAGACATGCACAGGAGGGATGGCGTAGATATAGAGAATGATGAAAAGTATGAAATGTAGCTTGCAAAAAATTATAGACTAATTTATTTTATTTTATTTTTATTTGACGTAATCCATTTGGATTACAGAGCTTTGTCAAAGAAACGAATAAACTGATCGTGATGCATAAAGTATGAATCTATAAACTGAAAGTGTACACAATGACCAGCTGTATATATTTATCAATAAATCCAGTTTGTTTCAATCTCATACATTTTGACTAATTTAATATGGCTTGTTTCACAGCTAGCCATATTTTAACTATAGTTTCAACTGAATACATTTAATCATTTTCACAATGAATAGATGCGTGCTGATCCTAAGCAGTTTGACTAAATGCATTTTGAAAATATGATTATTTAAATAAAATACAATTAAAATAGATAATTTAATAATAAACTTTGCCATGATTTTTTTTTTTTGCGTAAATCTTACCCGTTTCTTTTATGCATGACTGACAAATATGCATCACATTAACAGTGTATTCCAAATGGATGGAAATTGTATATGTAATTCAAATAGATCTATCTTAAATTTAGGCATATGTTTTGTTGTACAGGGGAATTTAGCAGACATTTTATTTTGTGAGGATTAGAATATATACAAAACTGGAAGTCCTGTGTGATCTAGCTAGTGAATATTTGCAGAGGATGTAACTCCCTCACAATACATAATGCCTAATTTATGTCCACAATAAACCCAGGAATGTGTTTTAAGAAAGTAATTAGGATGAATTCTCGAGAGGAATGACACAAATCGTTCATGCTCTAAACAAGCCTCAGGAAAGCTCACCTGCTTTGGTGTGTGTTCTCTCCACTGGCGTTCACCTTACATCCATTGGAGATCATTGCAGGAACAGGCCGTTCCTCTAATGCTGTTTGTCCATTCCTCCCCATCCCTCCATTCATTCCTCCTGAAACAGACTTTTCCACATAGTTAGAGTCACGGACACCGCGTCCTTCCCTGTCTCTTCTCGACCACTTAGATGGAAGCTCCTCTTCCTGGCTGCCATAACGTTCAGCCAGCTCTCGCCGTCTCTCGGCTTTGTAGCGAGCTATGCGTTCAGCTCTGGACTCCTGGGAGACATTTTCCATTTTGTCCATATCATCAACTCCAGTTTTGTCACGGCAGAATAATTCCTGGTGTAGGATCAAGATGATATCAACGCCTCAATTTGGGAAACAAGGGTGGAGTCCCAACCGAAGAAATGTTTGATCAGAAGAACAAATTACAGCAGGTTCCTCGAATAATGTTTGTGTATCATCCTGATCACTTCCCCGAGGACATGGCGCTGTCGGAAAGCAAATAAAAGAGTTCTTAAATTATCCGCTCGACACACTGAGGTGTTTATAGATAAATGGAAGGACAAGAAAATACTTTTATTCAACAATCAACACCTAGCCTACACTGTAAAAAAAAATGTAACCTCTCTAAGTCAAAATATTCTAGTGACTGGTCACATCTAAATTTTTTAATTGGCCCAAGTGAAATTCTGTAAAATAAATTAATTGTTGCAATAGTCTGTTAACATTGGCTCAATGAGAAATAATATGTCAGACTAATTGAAAAATTTAGATGTGACCAGTCACTAGAATATTTTTTTGTTCATATCCAAAGCTCAAACCTGCAAACCTGCAAGATTAGCATTTACCTTTCCTATTTATCAGTGTAAGTGTACTCCATGACCTGCTTCAGTGAGCTTCTGAATTTGGGAAACTCCTCTTGCACTGACACTCTACACCTCTGAAGTGCAGCTCATCTCAGCAGTCTTTTAAGGGCACGCCATTTATCAGACAAGCTGATCCATCAACACCAACACAGGTGTATTTGAGTATATTTAGTCTCAGCAGGTTTATTAGTATTGGCATACTACAACACATTTTAAGTAAATAACACATGTCAAAAACAGTTCAATTGCCACTCTCACAAAAATTATTAGACCAGCTTAAATTGTTTTGCTGTAATGAGTAAACTGAATAATGCTTGTTTATTGTGTATCAGATATTTTCATCAGTCACAAGTTTGCTGTTGGTATGATTTTTAATGCATTTAAAATAATGCTGTACAAAAATACAGTATATAAAAACAGGAAAATATTGAGGAATATTTCTGTTTTAGAAATATATTTTATAATGTAATTTATGCCTGTGATCAAAGCTGAATTTTCAGCATCATTACTCCAGTCTCCAGTGTCACATGATCCTTCAGAAATCATTCTAGTATGACGAGTTGGGCTCAAGAAACATTTCTTACTATTATCAGTGTGGAAAACAGTGCTGCAGTATATTTTTATATAGTAGCCTAATTCTAATATTTTACCACTAATTATCTTTTTGGATTTTTGCAGTTTGATTTGACAAGAATAACACCAAACAAAAATGGATTGGATATTGTTGACGAGACAGTACTATCTGTCAAATATATGTTGATGGTCAGAGGAACCTATTTCAAGGGAAAACTATAATTCAGTTTAGAAATTAATAATAATAATTAATAATTCATTACATTTATATAGCGCTTTTCTGGACACTCAAAGCGCTTTACATAGAAGGGGGAATCTCCTCAACTACCACCAATGTGCAGCATCCACCTGGATGATGCGACGGCAGCCATATTGCGCCAGAACGCCCACCACACACCAGCTAAATTAATAAATAAATTAGTATTATTGTTCACTTTACGCATCTCTGGGGACCCACAGAAACAGTAAAGACCGTTATTTCTGAACAATAGCATGAAGAACCTGAAGAACGAGTGGAGCTGCATCTAGTCGGATACACACACAGACTGTAAGCCATCATCTTGTTAGTCACACTCAGCTGTAAAACATGACATTACCCAAACAAGACTAGTCAGAACATGCCTTCCCAAATTATCATTCATGACTCTACAGATGTGGTAACCTAGTCACCAAGCTGCCATAACAACACAAACACAGCTTTACTCATACATAAATAATGACATCATCATCTTATCACCCATATACAACATGGACCTGGCATGTGGTCGATGGCCTACCCATGGGAGCCCTCAAAGAGTGTGTGTGTGTGTGTGTGTGTGTGTGTGTGTGTGTGTGTGTGTGTGTGTGTGTGTGTGTGTGTGTGTGTGTGTGTGTGTGTGTGTGTGTGTGTGTGTGTGTGTGTGTGTAGGGGCTCCTCTCCTCCTAAATAAGCAAACTGTAAGCATCAGCATTCTGCCAGATCCGCTCACAACTGAAACACAATAGCCCCGATATAACAACAGAGCAAAGATCCAGCAGTCCCACCGCAGACAGAGGGGTACAACTTCACTCAGTGAGCCTTATATGGTGTTTCAGGAGCCCAAAGCAGAGTTTGAGCTCTCGAATCTACAGCAATCATATCATGAGGAATGAAACTTACAAAATGGACCTACCAAGTTTCTCAAAGAACTCTAAGTAATGCATCTATCAATACTGGGAATTACAGGCTGTAAAGTTCAGAACAAGTCATTTCTGCAACTCAAGACTGCCTCATTTAGGGTTCCTCAGACTGTTATACTATTACTAAACAGTTAGCCAATATAGAAATGAAGATAAATTATATACAAGTCAATATTAGGTAATATTAATTGTATCCTCTTAATAGACGTTTAATGCAATAGTGAACAGGATCTTCAGCAGCAATGTCCTCTCTATAGGGAGCATGAGAGTCATGTCTCATCTGAGAGAGACTTTCCTGAGAGATTTAACAAGCTTAGCCATGTCCTGATCCCGATAAGAGTGGAGAGCCCTCAGGAGAGCAAACAGTATGTGACAAAATTAAAATGTGTGTGCTGATTTTAAACATCTAAATAAAACACCAATTAAAATTGTTGTACAACATAATAATAAAAAAATTTGAATGTGCATGTAGCAACATCTTTGTCATAAATAAAGTGGTTATGAAGACCTTATCACTGCAGGCTGTCAGTTTGACACCACTTTGATTTGACTGAGAACTTAAATTTTATTTAGGCCTATTTCTGTTTGCTTAATATTTTGAAGACAAACCCTACACAGCACCCAGCAGAAATCAACCACACAAAGTGGTTACGCTAGAGACAGTATTGATGGAGAGGTGGAGCGAGTCACGTGAGAGGGAGTTTGAGGATACGGGATGGAAAGGCACTGTAGTAGCTGGTTGACGTTTGGGATCAGTTAGACTCATCAGTGCTTAATCCAGTAACTCTATCTGACATGGACATGTGCTGAGCACAGACATATGCAAACAACCACACACACATAGACGGCAACATTCACCATTCACTATGACTGAGGTATTCTCAGCACACGCTACTTAATAGCCGTTGGATTAATTGTACTACAGTTAGCTTATGGCAGGTGTGTTTTCTTGTGGCTGATTTACAACAACCCAGCTGCATTTAAATTAAGTCTCATAAGCTTGTGCCCGGAAAAACAAGTAATACAAGATGCATTTGAGATACACCAATTAAATCGTTTATTAATTGCCAAAGGGATTGTACTCATGTTAAAAATAAAAACAGGAGCAGGTGATGTGCATGCAGCCTATTGTTTTAATCCTGGTTTTTGACGCAATAATTAATCAGTCTACAAAAATAATTATTTATGAATATCTATTATAATACTACTACTACTACTACTACTAATGCACTAAAAAAAATGCTGGGTTGTTTCAACCCAATTTTGGGTAAAATATAGACAAACCCAGCCGTTGGGTTAAATTTTTACATTACATTTTTAACCCAACGTTTGGGTTTGTCCATATTTTACCCAAGATTGGGTTGAAACAACCCAGCATTTTTTAGAGTGTGGTTGCAATTTTGTTTAAAATTGTTATTGTTAATAACAATAATTGTAAAATTTTGTTTTGAGCTGACTAACTGTTAAAGTCAACATGAAACGAACAAGACGAATTGTAGGGTGGGTCTTGCTTTTGCTTGTGTTGTGATGTCATGTGAGTGACAGATTGTCCCGCCCTCACACCAGTTGACACGTCAACAGAGAAGAGAAGAGATATCGCTGCAAGAGGGAGGGGAAGTTATTTTGATTAAAAATTACGAGAGCATGTGAACTAAAAAAAAAAAAAAATTATACAGATGAATCATGTATAATAAATACTGCAATATTCCATAATAAAAATAAGAATTGTAAACTTTTATTTATTGGTGACTTTAAGCTTAAGTTGTTATTTATCTTTCTGAGAATTAATGGATGTTATGTAAAACATTACATGTATGCAAACGCTACATTAAATAAGTAAATAACTTCACAGGAGCAAGAGTGTGTAACTGCCATGACTGCAAGAGTGTAAGTGTGTGTAACTGCCATAACTGCAAGAGTGCAAGTGTGTGTAACTGCCATGACTACAAGAGTGTGTAACTGCCATGACTGCAAGAGTGTGTAACTGCCATGACTGCAAGAGTGCAAGTGTGTGTAACTGCCATGACTGCAAGAGTGTGTAACTGCCATGACTGCAAGAGTGTGTAACTGCCATGACTGCAAGAGTGTGTAACTGCCATGACTGCAAGAGTGTGTAACTGCCATGACTGCAAGAGTGTGTAACTGCCATGACTGCAAGAGTGTGTAACTGCCATGACTGCAAGAGTGCAAGTGTGTGTAACTGCCATGACTGCAAGTGGCAAGAGTGTGTAACTGCCATGACTGCAAGAGTGTGTAACTGCCATGACTGCAAGAGTGTGTAACTGCCATGCAAAGCACGATGCAGCAGGTTACAACATGTTAGAACTA